>NC_091458.1:30205290-30896137 GCF_027789765.1 Dendropsophus ebraccatus | reverse complement strand
TGCGGTTAACCTACAAGGAGAGCAGGCTATGGTGCTAAGTCTGGATGCTGAAAAGGCGTTTGATCGCCTTGGCTGGCCTTTTTTATTTGAGACACTGAAACACTTCGGATTTCAGGGCTCCTTTTTAACAGCCATCCGTGGGTTGTACTCCAGGCCGACCGCCTCTGTCAAGACCACTCATAACCAGTCTGATACCTTTGCTCTTTCTAATGGCACGCGTCAGGGGTGCCCCCTGTCCCCACTACTATTTGTTCTTTGCATTGAACCCCTGGCTGCGGCCATTAGAATTAACCCGGACATTCGGGGTGTGTCTGTTAGAGGGAAGGAGTTCAAAATCATGCTGTTTGCTGATGATGTATTACTGACTTTGACGAACTTACCCACCACTCTCCCAATTCTGCATGCTCTTTTGAACTCCTTTGGGACCCTCTCCGGATACAAAATAAACACGTCTAAGACCGAAGCGCTCCCCCTTAACCTCCCGAGCTCCACTCTCCAACAACTCACTGCTAACTTTAAATATAAGTGGTCTTCCACCTCCATACGCTACCTAGGCATTCGCCTAACCCCTACTTACCATTCTTTATATTCTACTAACTATATCCCCTTATTCAGAGACATTAGAGCCCTACTAGAGAAATGGAAAGATCACTATATTTCCCTTCTGGGTCGAGTGGCTGCTGTAAAAATGTCCATTCTGCCGAAGCTACTGTATCATTTCGAAACCCTCCCAGTGAACGTTCCTAGAGCGGCACTTAAATCACTCCAAACGGCCTTGTTCCGGTTCATTTGGAATGGGAAGAGGCATAGAATTCCTAGAACGGTTATGATGTCTGGCAAAACTCAGGGCGGACTGGCTGCCCCAAACATTCTACACTACTACTGGGCCACCCACCTGAGACATGTAGCTTCTTGGTCCCAATATCATGCCTACAATAAGTGGACGGAGATAGAAAAGCGATGGCTAGCTCCAACGCACCCTAATTCCTTGCTATGGCACCGATCCCCACCCCCACCCGTAACTGGACCCTTGCTGGGACCCATCCTCTTTACCCGATATATCTGGTCCACCTGTGTGGCTAAGTTCCATCTTACTTCCCCAGCCTCTCCTATGATATCGTTCTTGCTACACCCTCAGTTTCCCCCGGGACTGGAGTCTGGGATAGTCCAGCTGTGGGGTGGAAGGAAATTATTCCAGTTTGCAGATGTGGTGAACCCCATCACTCGAACGTTGCTGACGTTCGAGGACTTGGCTCATAAACACAATCTACCTCCCACGGAGCGGTACACCTATCTGCAACTACACCACTATATGGACTCCGCATTGGGGACCCTTACGGTCTCGAAACCCACAGCATATGAACAATTGATCCGTAGAGGGCACTCCACTAAGGGTTTAATATCTGACATATATAGAATTCTAAATTCCCCTGTTGACGACTCCTTCCCCCGCCACAAATATATGGACAAATGGGAGAACATCCTCTCGACATCTATCTCCCCAGAAACCTGGCAGATTATCTGGAGTAGGGCGGCCAAGTCCTCCATCTGCACGACCTATAAAGAAACTCAGTATAAAATTCTAATGATGTGGTACCACACTCCTGAGTTGCTTCACAGATTAAACGCTACTGTCTCTCCGCTATGCTGGAGGTGCAATGGAGCGACGGGCTCCCTATACCACATTTTCTGGCTCTGCCCTTCTATCCAACCCTACTGGCAGGCAGTCTGTAATCTGGCGTCTGCGGTTCTGCAAAAACCAATCCCCGGGGACCCCAAGATCTGCCTGCTAAACCTCGCCCCGAAGACACTGGGCAAAAACTCCACCCGCCTGTTGATGCAAATCTTGATGGCAGCTAAGACCCTTATAGCTCGGCACTGGAGACAAACGACCCCTCCCTCCCGCCTAGATCTTGTAGTGCGGATCAAAGAATTGAGATCGCTAGAATATCTCACTGCTTCAATTAACAATAAAATAGAAGGCTTTGAAAAGATTTGGGAACCCTGGGATACCTACTCTTCTTCCTAAAGTACTACAGTTTGGAGGCCTGAGTCCTACCCCCCCCCCCCCTTCCCTTCTGTTTCCTTCTGCTGTCTTGTTAAATGTACGTCTCACTTTCTGTGGTGTAGTTTGGTTCGCTGCAGGACTTCTTGCACCTGATATAATCCCCGTTTGGGACTTCTGTTTTACTTTTTTTTTTTACAGGTGACACTGCCTTTACTGCCATAGCCTCCCTTCTGCCTGCTGTTCCATTGCGGAGCGCGGTATTTTTCCTGCACTTATAATTGTTTGCTTATATGTCAGTGTCTTACCATACGAATGTTTCTTACTCCTTTATGAGATAAGCGGTGAACCTATATGTTTTGTCACTGCTCTGTTTGAATGTTATTTGAAAAAATTTAATAAAAACGACATTTATAAAAAAAAATAACAGTAAATATTTGCCATTAAATGGCAGCCATTCATTCAATTTCAACAATGTGTGAACAGATCCTTTCTGTGTTTTCAATCCACTCCTGGTTTTGGTTGCAAAGAGGACCTGACATGAGGACCAAATACTGCCTGAAATATACTGTGTGTGAACCCAGCCTAATATTGTAAATAAATAATACCTGATATTCACATATATAGAAATTTGCATAGTGCTGTGTTCAAATAATGCCGCCATTACTAATACTGTGCACACTACGAAATACGCACGGAGACTTAACGTAGATTCCGCCATGAAGCCTCTGCTTGAAGTTCCGTCCATCCCATAGACTCAATGATATTCGCCGGCATGTCAATTCTTTGGCCAGCAGACAGCACAATTCACCCTCGAGTCTATGGGATTGGCCGAACTTCAAGCAGAGGCTGCATGGCGTATTCCGTAGTGCGCACACACAAAGTGTGCGTATTCTGAGCATATTCTATAGTGTGGACACACCCTTATACAGAGCCAAAGTAAAGGTCCTATTATACCAAACGATTATCAGCCATTTCAGCCAATAATCGTTTGATGTATAATGTCATGTTAAGACTGGAAACACACACAGCAGTTTTTTTGGAAAACTGACACTGCAGTTTTTGTGCCAAACTAGAAGTGGATTCAAATGGGATGGGAAATATAAAGGGAAGACTTCTCTTTTCTGTTGGATCCTCTTCTGGTTTCGGCACCATAACTGCAGCGGCAGTTTAAAAAAATAAAAAAAAAACGACTACAGTATGCGATTCCAGCATAAAAGGCAACGAATGGACACACCTGAAAATTTGATTATAGGGTATCCATATTCCCTATTCAAACATCTAGCCCTGTGGTCATAACTTCAACATCCTAAATGTGAAAGACAAGACATGTCCACTTAGAGACAAAAAAAAATAAAACACAACTTTTAATTAGCAAATTCTAAAAACAGCTGTGCAGACAGCGGCTCCACTCATGGTTTGTTTTGCATTATACCACCATATCTAGCCACGGCATCTTTATTAGGTACTAGGCATCAGGTATCAACTATTGGCACTTCTTGTGCATTATCTTGACACAACTTTGGGTTGTCCTAGCATGTACTTAATGGTCTCATTATCATAAATATACTCCATTGTAAATACTGGTTTGTTCTTTTGTTGGCATTTATTGCCTGACACCAACAGCTCCCTGATGAACCTGCGTTATTTGGCAAGAGAAGCATGTTAGATTGATTTTATCGGTGTCTAATGCCTTTTGCTGTACATATACACATGTGGGATTGTACCACTTTTGTTGTTTTAGGGTAGGGTAGGTTAGGGTAGGGATTGCCACTGTGGTTGGGGCTACCTTGTTAAGGCAGTGGGCACCCCAAAAGACCCTAAAAGATCAGAGAGCAATCCCCCTCTCTGCCCATTTCTATCCCCTCCCTCAGCGTATTTTGGACTATTACCTTTTTCATGTTGTAAATTTATTTACACCAATCACGGTGACCTTTATGGGCAACTTAGACAATCTAAGGACCATCTAGCCCCCCCCCCCTCTCCAGCTGCCACACCCATCTCCAGACCGTTGGCGCTGAAGCAGGGCGCCGGCAGCCTGGAGATTGGTGCTGGCAGCTGGGGCAGGCTGGAGGAGCTGTTCTCCATGGTGGGGAGAAGCAGCAGCGGCCCAGGGTAAGTAGCGGCTGACGGCTGCAGGATCAGCTGTGGGTAGAGAGGCTGGAACCGGAGCAAGGGTGCTGGCAGCCAGGAGAAGGGTCCACAGAACTGGTGCAGGCTGGAGGAGCTGTTCGCCACCGCGGTGAGAAGCAAGGGCAGCATGGCAAGTTCAAACAGCCACCCATTACAGCCTCTCTCTGTCTCCACTGTGGGAAACACCCATTAAGAGCAGGGATTCCCATCATTATTACTGTCACGGGAATCCCTGCTCCTTTAGGAAAGTAGTGCTGCAAGATGAACCGCTACTTACTGCTACTGCTAGTCTTACCACTCTGTAAGCCGGGTGCTCTGTACCTGACCCATGAAGTGTAAAAAACAATTAAAGACATTTAAATGGTTCCCTATGGAAACACACAGCTCAGTTCTCATAGGGTACATGGTTAAAAAGGTTAAAAAAAAGAAAAGAGTTCAAGTTCAACCTACAGAACCCCTACTATGCTGACGGCAGATACAGTTGCCCCATCAGAGAGAAAATTCCTTCCAGACTCCAATGGCAACAATCCCTGGATCAGCGTCCTATGCTCCATTTTGGAACAGCCTTCCAGAACTCATTGTGTTTGAGAACAGAGGTATTACTGTAGAAGTTAGGCTTGTCTCCTCCCTATTCCTAGTTTCCCTGGTAGGCATCCCCCTTGTAGGTAGTCCCCCTGGTAGTTAGCCCCCACAGTATGTAGTATCCCCCCCCCCCCCCCGAAGGGTATTCAACCCCCCCGAGTAGTAAGTATCCCCTATCCCCTATTCCCCCCCCCCACCCCCACCCCGGTGAAAAAAGAAGGGAAAAAAAAATGGCACTTTAAGACCGGTTCACATAATGCTTCCTGCAGCCAATAGAGTGACGGAAAGGGTAGAAATCCTATGGCTCTTCACTATGTCAATCAAAGTAACACATTTACCCATAGACACAGGACTCAGCAGCCCTCCCACCCTCCACAAGCAGGGGGCCCCAGCACTTGCCCAGTGCAGATGCTGACATTTTAGGTTTTGTCTGAGGCAGCAGAAAACCTGAGGGCGGTGGATCATATCAAAATCTCAACAGACAAAGTGGAGAGTGAAGCATCTAACATATATGTGAGGTTATACTGGGTCTCATCAGCCCCATTGGGACTATTCTTCACAGGCTGATGGTGACAATTACCTTAATTTCATATTTGTATCAGCACTGAATGATGAACATGGTGATATATTGTATAGTTTCTTTTCCCTAGAGTAAAAGATCCCTTGAGTTTCAAGGTAAAAATAAATATGACCTACACATCAATTTAATATGGTCATATAAAGTTCTTTCTGCAGTTTAAAAATGCACTAACACTAATAGGGGGCTAAATGCACTAACACTAATAGGGGGCTAAATGCACTAACACTAATAGGGGGGATAAATGCACTCACACTAATAGGGGGGATAAATGCACTAACACTAATAGGCGGCTAAATGCACTAACACTAATAGGCGGCTAAATGCACTAACACTAATAGGGTGGATAAATGCACTAAGACTAATAGGGGGGGATAAATGCACTAACACTAATAGGGGGCTAAATGCACTAAGACTAATAGGGGGGATAAATGCACTAACACTAATAGGGGGGATAAATGCACTAAGACTAATAGGGTGGATAAATGCACTAACACTAATAGGGGGGATAAATGCACTAACACTAATAGGGGGCATAAATGCACTAACACTAATAGGGGGCTAAATGCACTAAGACTAATAGGGGGGATAAATGCACTAACACTAATAGGGGGGATAAATGCACTAACACTAATAGGGGGGATAAATGCACTAAGACTAATAGGGGGGATAAATGCACTAAGACTAATAGGGGGGATAAATGCACTAACACTAATAGGGGGGATAAATGCACTAACACTAATAGGGGGGATAAATGCACAAAAACTAATGGGGGGGATAAATGCACAAAAACTAATGAGGGGGATAAATGCACTAAGACTAATAGGGGGATAAATGCACTAACACTAATAGGGGGATTTATAAAATAAAAAACACATAAACTGCATCATTTTCCTATAAAAACCAATTAGATTACAGCTTTCATTTTTCTAAGAAAGACTTTGATGGCAATGTGACCGATGTCCTGTTCAGTACTCTTATTTTCTTTTGTACTTTCTGTAAAGGGAACCAATCAGCCCAATTGAGCTGACATGGTTCCCTGAACTGCTGCATACAGCTCCTGCAGCAGCCGCAGCACATACTGGACACGGCTGCAGCAGTTGCTATATACCTGAAAAAAAAGCACTTTAATCCCCCGGAGCTTGTGACAGGCAGCAGCGGGGAAGTCGTTATCTGGGCTGCACCCCGCTCTGCCTTTCAGCACGCTCGGAGGGATGATTGACAGGTAGAGAAATCGGTAAAGGACCTCTCTGCCTGTCAATCATCCCTCAGAGTGCACTGACAGGCAGAGCGCGGTGACTAGATACGGGCAGGGAGCAGCCCAGAAGATTACTTCCCCGCCGCTGCCGGTCACGCGCCCGGGGGGATTAAACTGCTTTTTTCAGGTATATAGCTACTGCTGCAGCCCTGACCGGTACATGCCGTGGCTGCTGCAGGAGCTGTATACAGCAGTTCAGAGAACCATATCAGCCCAATTGGGCTGATTGGTTCCCTTTAAGTTCATTCTATAAACCCTCCTCAATGTGCTCTGTCAACAAATGAGCTTGACAGGGAAGGGGGGGGGGTTACTACCTATATCTTTAAATTATCCTGAAATCTCTCAGTTTCCATTCTGGCCACTACACCTAATAATAAGCTGGCTTTTCCTCTTCTGTATAGATCACTTTCCAGCTACCGCCAGCATTTACAATGGTTTATGTTCAAAATTATCAAGTCACAGAGCATGTCTAGAAACCTCTCCCATATCTTAGAATCGTAAGTATCAGCTCATGAGGATAAGCCATCAGTGGTAAAAAAATAAAAAATAAAAAACTTTAAAAGGAATGCGTTCATGAGATGCAACTGTCTATATATGAATATACAACCACCTATATGAAATAAAGCAGCTCTTAAGACCCCATGTATTCTAAGGAGCACCCAGTGTTCACAGCGGACTCCTTGGTATCTGGTAGATGTATTTGTTTTGCCCTTTCCCTCCTTGTTTCCTATACAGTGATATTTAATCAGGGTTTATAGGAGATTTGTTCGCCTTTGCCGGAGGTGTTTCCCGGCTTTCGTGTAACTTTTAGCTGCTTTCCCATAATCACCAGCCTTCAGATAAAAGTGACTGTAATGAAGCGATGTGCGGGGAGGCGCTCCAAAGCTACTTGTCACATATCAAACACCGGCAACCATCTTCTCCTGCCAAATAGCTGAATTGATTGATTTGCCGCGATAAATTTAGTGACTTTAGTGCTGAGGCAATAACACAGCAATTTGGAGAACGGGGCTTTATTCTTCACATCAAATAATCCCCAGTTGTACAAACCTCAGGATGTCATTTGCTTTGATGCGCTGTCAGAAGAGCAGAATACACAGGTTTATTATTTATTAGCTTTCATCTAAGGGATTAAACTGATTCACAAGGTGTAAAACCGACTTATCGGAGAAGCTTCCAAATACTAATGATATAGAATAATAATTATATTATACAACCATTCCGAGTATTATATGGTAGGAAATTACTGGAAGAGATCAGAAGCCATAATCTTAGGTTTGGTATTACATATATTGTCACTTTGCTATTATTATTATTTATTTATTGAATTTATTTATTGGATTTGTTTGTTTATTTATTTTCAACCTAACACGCTTTAAAATTTTAGGCAGGTTCGTTTTTTAATACCTTCACAGTAGTCGGAGATTAACTTTCCAGCTTCAAATCCAAAGCATAGACAAGTAAGTGAAAAAATTCTGACTGCTACTAGGGAGAGCTTAAAGGGGTAGTTCACCAAATATTTTTTTTCAATCAAATCAACTGGTGCCAGAAAGTGCCAGAGATTTGTAATTCACTTCCACTAAAAAAAATCTCCAGTCTTCCAGTACTTATCAGCTACTGTATATCCTGCAAGAAGTGGTGTATTCTTTCCAGGAAGACACAGTGCTCTCTGCTGCCACTTCTGTCACTGTCCAGAGCAGTAGCAAATCTCCGTAATAAAGAACCTCTTCTACTCTCCACACTGGAAAGAATACCACTTCCTGCAGGACATACAGCAGCTGATAAGTACTGGAAGGCTTGAGTTTTTTGTTAAATAGAAATAAATAAAAATGTAAGAAAATGTAGAAAATGTAAGAAAAACTCCTCCTAGAGGTGGCTGTAGGCATCCAGAATCTTTTCATTTATCCCTGGCCAGAAGAAGGGCGTGTGCCCGAAACAGCTGTCCCATGAGTGAGCTCACCTGTTCATCCCCCTCCCTTGCTGATCTGATGCAGTGAGCGATGGTTTTGTTTCTTCCACTTATCCATACAAGACTTCTTGCTCTGGTGGACAGTACGAACAATAGAAAATTGCAGGGTGTATTATAATTACAATAAGAGAAAAATATAATATTTCTGGCAGATGGAGATGAGCACGTGCTTGTGTCACCGATATTTTTATTGCTCTTTGTTAAGCAGTCATCTGGGAAATATCGGAGCTCTACAATAACGTGTTTGCTTCGCCCATATTCTGCAGGATTCGCAGAAGCTATTTTCTCCAGGCTGGTCTGCAGATTATTAGACTTCTTAGGCTCCTGTGACCTTATGTTTTCAGCTGAAAAATAAACAACAGAAACAGACACCCTGTTTCTATGGCTTCTCAAAATAGATATCAGCTGCAGTACCAGACATGGCCACACCCATACGCATGGCACTGTGCTTGAGTAAATAATGAAGAGGCTGGGGCAAGGCAGCATCTTTGTTCTGCTAATAATAAAGGTCCTGCAGATAATAATAAAGGTCCTGCAGGGGGAATTTGACATTTTACACTCCTAAAGGCCCTATTCCATGGAACGATTATCGTCCATACTCGGCCGATAATCGTCCCGTGGAATAGAAGGCAACGATCAGCAGACATCGTTCAAGTTGTAGTTGTTTGTTTTTCAAACATATTGAAAAACAAGCGACTGTGATACCAGCGATCTGCTGCTGTCGCTCTGTGGAATAGGAGCGGCGGCAGCAGCAGACCGCTGCTATCCTCTATGGGCTGCCCGGACGATCTAGCGATCACCCGGGCAGCCACCCCGCAGCCCCTCCCTGCTGCTGCGTGTAATAGCGGCAGCAGCCAGCAGGGAACGAGGAGCAAACGAGCGCTGACAGCCCCTGGAATAGGGCGTTAAAGGGGTACTCTCAGGGCCGTCTTACCCATTGGGCATGGTAGGCGGCTGCCCGGGGGCCCTTGCGTCCTAGGGGGCCCCTGCCCGCTGTCACAGCGGGCAGGGGCCCCCTAGGATGCAAGGGTCCCCGGGCAGCCGCCTTCCATGCCCAATGGGTAAGACGGCCCTGCGCGCCCCCCCCTTCCCCTTCTCTTGCGACCGCAAGCACTTTCTTGCTTGTGGTTGCAAGAGGAAATCCGGCCCCGGCTGATGCGTCGCTCCCCGGGGATTCTCAGGGAGCGCACACATCAGGAACCTCAGTGCGCGTCGCTGGGGCTTCCTGTACGGGAAGTCCCGGCCCGGGCGCACACTGAGCTTCCGGATGTGTGCGCTCCCTGAGAATCCCCCAGGGAGCGACGCATCAGCCAGGGGCAGAAGTGGAGAGGAAGCAGCGACGGGGGAGCGCTGGTAGGTGAGTTGGGTGTTTGTTTTTTTTATCTGCTGTGCAGGGGGGAGCCATCTATAAGGGGGGGATATAGGGGGGAGCCATCTATAGGGGGGATACAGGGGGGAGCCATCTATAGGGGGGGATACAGGGGGGAGCCATCTATAGGGGGGATACAGGGGGGAGCCATATATAGGGGGGATACAGGGGGGAGCCATCTATAGGGGGGGATACAGGGGGGAGCCATCTATACAAGAGAGGGGGGATACAGGGGGGAGCCATCTATACGAGGGGGGGGAATACAGGGGGGAGCCATCTATAGGGGGGGATACAGGGGGGAGCCATCTATACGAGGGGGGGGATACAGGGGGGAGCCATCTATAGGGGGGGATACAGGGGGGAGCCATCTATACAAGGGGGGGGATACAGGGGGGAGCCATCTATAAGGGGGGAATACGGGGGAGCCATCTATACGGGGGGGATACAGGGGGGAGCCATCTATAAGGGGGTAATACAGGGGGAGCCATCTATAAGGGGGTAATACAGGGGGGGAGCCATCTATAAGGGGGTAATACAGTGGGAGCTATCTATAAGGGGCCAATACAGATGTGCAGTGTGTAGAGAGATGAGGATGGTGACAGAGTGTGGAGCCTAATATGTCTGTCTGGCAGATTCTGTGGATTTGTGGCTCGGAGAAGTTCTCATAACCGCACAGGGCAAATGGAAAAGAACATGAAAAGGGAAGAACTCTGATCAGAGAACACGTCCCATGTGAGTCACTTGATGTATCTGCACTGTAATGTACTGTATATGGTGTACAGAACCTGTGTAGAGCTGGGTACCTCTATATGACTGGATGAGGTGATAGTGATCTGTGTACAGTGGATTAGTCAGTAGCAGCGGTGGTGTTAGTCAGTATGCGGTGGTAATATTTGTTCCTTGTTATCTGGCATATATATAGAGAAGGGCAAAACAACATGTCTCATATAGACAGAGGAGCAACAACATGACTATTATATTATATATGAACCATGTTGTTTCCCTGTATTCTGTATACATGGAAACAACATGGTTCTCATATATAATATAATATAATAGTCATGTTGTTGCCCCTCTGTATATTGTATTATACAGTATACATACAGGCAGACAACATGGTTCTCATATATAATAGTCATGTTGTTGCCCCTCTGTATATATGAGACATGTTGCACTGGTGTGACAATAAACCCTGCAGATTGCTGTTGGAAGTGCTGTCTCCATTGCGTTTTTTGGATACTTTGAAGCCAACCTGGTCTGGTTTGGTGAGGCGGCATGCACGGTTATTTTTTGTTTTTGCACTGCTGAGAGACTGTGCTGTGAATTAAAGTTTATGTTAACAATAATTTGTATTTTTTATTGTACGTAATTGTACTGGCTAGGGGTGGGGTTGCAAAGATGGGGGGGTTTTGATGGCGGCGGCCGCGGGGGGTGGGGCCTAATTCGCACCTCTGCCCAGGGGCCCATAATGCTGTTAAGACGGCCCTGGGTACTCTGGAGATTTTTTTATTGATTTATTAAGTTAATAAAGTTATATTACTTTGTTACAATAAATTTATATTTTTTTCTGTAGCATTCTGTACTTCCGTTGACTGGCAGTTGTACGGGAAGACACAGCCCATTCTGCTGCCACCAACATTCGTTATGGGGACTGCAGGGCTCCCCTGTTCTGATCAAGCGCAGCCACACAGCACTATACAGAGCAGGGTCCCATGTTAACTCTCTGGCATACCCCTTTAAGTAATCCCCTGTTAGTGAAAGGAGGATTTATCAAGAGATGCATCTGAGGTTTAAATGGCACCTATCATGTAATCCCTGTACTGGACGTTGCATAGGCTCCATTATAATTCCGTCCACCACTTCTTTAGCAGTGAGACAGAGAAGAGGAAGCAAACCGCGTATCCCCTTTATTCTAACAATCAGTGGGGGGCTCAGCACTCCAAATCTCTTACATGTTGCTATTACATGTCGCTATTTAAATAATAGGTACCTTTTATGGCCAGGTTCACACTATGTAAAAACAACGGCTGTATTTCAACATAGTGTATTTTTACATAGTGTGAACATAGCCTAAAGGGGCACAAGCCTGAGCCTAACAGACCTTGTTTTCCACCCTATGGCTGGGTTCACACTATGTATATTTGAGGCTGTATTTGGTCCTCATGTCAGGTCCTCATAGCAACCAAAACCAGGAGTGGATTGAAAATACAGAAAGGATCTGTTCACACAATGTTGAAATTGAGTGGATGGCCGCCATATAACAGTAAATAACGGCCATTATTTCAATACCACAGCCGTTGTTTTAAAATAACAGCAAATATTTGCCATTAAATGATGGCCATCCACTCAATTACAACATTATGTGAACAGAGCCTTTCTGTGTTTTCAATCCACTCCTGGTTTTGGTTGCTATACAGCCTCACAAATACAGCCTCAAATATACATAGTGTGAACCCAGCCTATAAGTAATATATAGGCAACCTATTTAAAGGGATTAAAAATATAGCTACTTTCTTCTAGAAACACCTCTACTTTTGTCCTCAGTTTGACTGTAGTACTGCAGCTCAGTTCAACTTAAGTAAATGGAGCAAAGCTGTAATACCACAGGCAACCTAGGGACAGGGATGGCGCTGTTTTTGGAAGAAAGCAGCAATGTTTTACTAATCCTGGATAACCCCTTTTATAGATCAATTTCTCCTAGAGTTCCTAGTAGTGTCATGGCTAGAAGCTGATCTATGAGAAGTTACACTGCAAAGCATCATGGGATCTGCCAAAATGATGTCAAGAGGACCCATGCCAGAGTTATAAGAGGAGTCATTTACAGGCAGCTTAACTATATGGTTAATTTATTGTATATTTAATACAAATAAAATCTGGAAAAGTACAAGAAGAGACGTCTTCTCTCTCCCTAATAAATAAACTTCATTCGGATCAGTACAATAGTAATGGAGGAGACCCCCAAGGGCTTTCGTCTCGCTGTCATGCACCTTCCTTGCCGTTTCCAGACCCAATCTATGTCACTTATACTGGGAGTAATGTAATCTGTACTCCGGGTAAAACAAATAGGACGTCCACCCGGGAACGTCGTCCCTGACTATTATTTATCCCGACGCTGAGTGACAAGGTTCGCAGACTGGGATTGCGGAATCTACTTGAGCTTCCTAATCTGTCCCTCCTGACCCAGAATTAGATTAACCTCATCCCTTCTCCCTGCACTTCACCTCAACTAAACGCAACCTGCAGTGAAATACCCTTGAAATGATGTTACAATGAACTGCGGAGTCAATGGTTGAGAGCACATGAGGGACTGGCTGTATATAGACAGCATGGCGCTCTGCACACAGTATATTGCATCTATTATATATGAATTACCAAGTAGAATGGGAAAATGGCCTGCTGGGAATTATTGAAAATAAAAAAAATTGTTTGTTAGTTTTTTATGCTTCATTTTATATGTTTATGACCCATCCTGGGAATAGCCCTTTAAGGAAATTGCCGGATAAATGTGAGCAAAAGAAAAACATGTTTTTTATTTAGTTGAAGGAAGGTGGCCAAGGCTGTAAGGAATGGATTGTCTGGTCGCACCATGTGTAGGCTTAGATTACTGATCGGTAAGGGTCTCAGTGCTGATCGGTTACTGATCGGTCAGGATCTCAGTGCTGATCAGTTACTGATCGGTCAGGGTCTTAGTGCTGATCAGTTACTGATCGGTCAGTGTCTCAGTGCTGATAGGTTACTGATAACCGATAGAGAAGGTCCAGTGTGGTGTTTGCCTCAGCCAATGATGTTACAGTGTTGTGACGCCAGTGCTTGTCCAGCACACAGGTGTGATGTTGGAACCTGCTTTTAGCGTGGCCGGTTTGTAGTGTTCCCCAATGGTCGGTAACCTGCCGGGTTGTGATGGATCTGCAGTGTCCCAGAACACGCAAGGACTACTACTCCTATTATGGCCATTTCTATTGCTGTGTCCATGCCTGTTCTGGTGAGTGTTTGCACTGCAACTGCTGCTGGTTTTCCCCTAGTATTCTCTGGTAATGTGCATTCTCATGTGTATTCTCATGTATTCCTGTGTAGTATTACATTGTACAGTGGTAAGCAAGGCTGTTGATCACGTGACCGTGCCAGTGCCCTGTAACCATGGTTCCTCCAATGGCCGACTAGCTCTGGCCAGGAGCAACCATGTGACCTCCCACTTCCTCCTAACAAGTGAGTCTTCCCCCTGCTCCCAAGCAAGGAGGGTGTGGGTCGTCTCTCTCCTACCTCAGAGGAGTTGGACTTCTTTGCAGCTCCCACTTCACCACTAGAAGTGTGGATCGAGTGCTCTGCTGTGTTCAAGTCTTCGGCTGTATCTGCCTGCTCAAGTGTCCGGAGTCTTCTCTCTCGTCTGGGTGTCATTCCGTTATTTCTCATCATCGCTACAAGGATTCACAGCAAGTATTATTCTCAAGCTAATCCACCCAGCAACGCTATTTCTCTCATACTCCTACTCCCATCATCCGGCACGTATTCTCACAGCCTATGCAGCACCACTCCTGCTTTATTGGTCAAAGCCTGCTATATAACCGGTCGCATCCGGACAGAACTGTTGCTACTAGTTACCTCATCTATAATAAAACCGCTGTTACTGAACCCTGGCATTGGTGTCCACTAACTGGTGCCCTGACTAGGTGCAGCGAAGAATCGCATGCCCATCATCACCCGCAGATTCCACAGACCGGCTCTACAGCTGTGCCGCCCTCAGGCCTATACCGTGACAAGTATAACCCCTGCAGCTGCCCCGGTCATTGCCCGCTCATAACACCAGCACTGCGGAAGTGGCCCCCATCGCATCGCAGATCCCTTGGGCTCTTGTCACGGTAGTCCTGAGTGGTAATTGACCCACCCGGACTATCGGTACCGCCACCCACAGAAAGGGGAAAAATAACCCAAGGTGTGCGGCTATTGTGGATAGGTGCTGGTGTGAAGGAAAGGATGAATGGAGTCCCAGTGGTATAAAAAAAATATAACAGCTTTGCTGTACAGACTCTTTATAGTACAATACACTTTTGCAGAAAATAGATAAATCTCCACACAGACTGTAATGCTTCAACTCGTTGTGCAGAGGAGATGCTTGAGGAAGTAGAAGAGAAGAAGTAGTTGTAGCAGAGCTTGTGAAGTTGAATGTACTGCCGGAACTTGAGAGAATACTTTAGAGTGAGTTTACTTGTATCCATTTATAGACTTTAATCTGACCACCTTCTTCCCTACAGTGTCGAGTGACTTGTCCTCCTATGGTTAATACAAGCCCTAGTCGTGGCTACGTAGGCAAAGCTAAGTTCCTGGGGGCGTCCCAGTTACCTGCACTGCGAGATAGGATACCCAGATCTTCTGGTAGCTTTGTTCTATCAAGACTGGTTCCTCTTTTGTATCACGATACTGCCCTGTACTTTGTGGAGTGGTTCACGGCATGGGCTAGGATATTCGCTAAACTCTCCTCCCTTTGTAGTGTTTAGTACAGCATAGTAGATATAGTAGAAGTGCTGGGAGAACTGGTTATCTCTAGCTGCACACATGCATACACACATGTCTTAGACCAACTCACTAACTAGATTGAACTCAACTGACTTGTCCCAGACGAGGGTCCTGGTAAAAGCCAGGCCCTAGCTTGGCTACAGCAGGGACTGCCTTGTTTGTGTCCGTCCTCTTTGAGAATCTTGATAAGACTGCGACTGAACCTACACTTCCTCCCACCAAGTAACAACTTTCTACATAGGATGTGTTATCTACCCTGTGAGTGGTGGAAAGAAATGTGTGAGTGAGAAAGAAAGAAAGAGATAGGCTGAGAGTAGAGAGCATCTCCTACAGGTCAGCAAAAGCACATGGTACACATAAAACAGTAACCCATTCCTAAGTTCAGCTGTGCAATAATTAAGAGCATATATATATATATATATATATATATATATATATATATATATATATATATATATAAAAATACTGACATCTAGTGGTGAAACCTTAGAGCGCAATTCATTACCACTTAACCTGGAGTAAGAAGCTTTTTTGAGAGGTGCAAAGGAGAAACACGAAACACCCATGGTGGGAAACCACACCAGCAGCACAAGTTGATCAGTAAGTTAGGTTAGAGCAGGAGGATGCACGCCAGTTGTTCACAGTCCAAGTTAGTGAAATAAATACTGAAAATCCAGAGTCTGACAGTATCCAGTAATAGAATAATCCAAGTGTTTATTGGGTGGTTTCGTACAAATATAACGCTTTGACCATGATATTCTTTATCAAGTATACTTGACAAAGACCATCACAGTAAAAGCTTTTTCAGTGACTGATCAGTCGTGGTCTTTTAGTGCTGATCAGATATTGATCAGTCAGGGTCTAGTGCTGATCAGTTACTTATCAGTCAGGGTCTCCGTGCTGATCAGTTAATGATTGGTCAGAGTCTCAGTGCTGATTGGATACTGATCAGTCAGGGTCTCAGTGCTGATCAGTTAATGATTGGTCAACGTCTTAGTTCTGATCGGTTACTGATCAGTCAGGGTCTCAGTATTGATCAATTACTGATCAGTCAGGGTCTCAGTGCTGATCGGTTACTGATCAATACTGAGACCCCTACCTATCTCAAGGTATAGCTGGGAGAAGTGTGCAGCTACTGTATATACTTCACTCCCCAAATCAACACTCCTACTCATTGCAGGGGAAAGACTCAATATACTTATAATGGATTCATACCCTGCAATGAGTTGGATTGAGCAGGGCTTCTCTCAGCTATATCTACAGATCAATGAAGATCTTAGCTCTGAGACGCCAATCAATTAAAACTTGTGACATGTCTGTGTCTGCAGGAAGTGGCGTATTCTTTCCAGCCTGACACAGTGCTCTCTGCTGCCACCTCTGTCCATGTCAGGATCTGTCCAGAGCAGTAGCAAATCCCCATAGCAAACATTTCCTTTATGGAGAGCTCCTGACATGGACAGAGGTGGCAGCAGAGTCAGACTGGAGAGAATACGCCACTTCCTCCAGGACATACAGCAGCTGATAAGTACTGGTAGACTTGAGACTTTTAAATAGAAGTAAATTGCAAATCCATATAACTTTCTGTCACCATTGACTTAAAAGAATTTTTTTTGCCAGAGTACCCCTTTAAATTGTATAATTTAGCAAATGTTAGCTAGATACATAGACAGACAATCAAAAAGAATTTAGTAGCATTCAATACATTACTTTGTAATGTACAGTATAGTATAGACCATGTATATTTGCCTGTATCACCACTGCTGGCCTCTCTGTCTCTGTCTTTCTACTCTTCTTATTTATTCTCAATAGCCTCCATAGGAAGAGTAAATCCTGTTTCTCATATGTGAACACCCCCATTAAATTTAACAATTAATTCTGATCCTGTGCCTGATCTCAGAGATATCTCCTAACCTCACAGCCGCCCACCAAGAAAACCAATCTAATTACCTATATCATTTTCACCGCTGCCTCTGATCTTCTATAAAGATGTCATTGTGCATCATGCACTCCTCCTGTGCTGCGCCCCATCTCTGGAACTGACTGCCTCTCAGCATTTGTATTCATTCTTTATCAGTATTTCAAGAAAACAATCACAGCATGTGACACCTTCTCCTGCACCTTCATGGTCTGAGCAATATATGCATATTATTACGGTTCCCCAGTATAATGTACTGCTTTGGAAACTTGGGAATGAGTTATCAGAAAATGACCTATTGTTTAAATTTAGAGCTTTTTTAAAAAAAAAAAATAAAAATAAGAATTTGTCATTATGGGATTTTTTGATATTTTCTATTAGAATATTTAAAAAATAATCATGGAATCTTGCAGTTTCCATTCTGGCCACTAGGCCTAAAACTAATCTGAGACTTCCTGTTCTGATAATTTCCAGATGGACTTTTTGTTGTGGAACCTACTGAGGTGGTATCCATCACTGCTTGCTTCTATATATTCCAGAGCACTGTACCCCCTTAGAGAGTGCCAGTCCAAGAGAGTCCATAAGCAGTGGCAACTTTGGTGTACCCCAATGAAATTAAAAGAGTAAAGGTGCCAGGAAGATGCCAGAACAGCATCCGACACATTTTGTACAAGGAGGCTTCAAGCATCACACCAACGTTAGGCAACAAAATCCTCCGGAGAGAGGTGACCTTATATATTAATATGTGGTGTCCCACTACTAGTGTTCTCTTATGCACCTGTCCTAAAGTTCACACTCAGGTTAAGTGATGGATGACTTATGCAATTTCCCCACTAGGTGTCACTGTTCTTTATATGTATTTCTCATGCACAGCTGAAGGAAGGTAATGGGTTAATGTTCTGACCACTGAGAGACGCTCTTTCTTCTCTACCCCATCCTGTCTGTCCTCTCTTACAAACACTGACAGCCCTGTAGGAGGAGTTAGCTCCATGTGGGAGGAAGTGAGGCAGTTCAGACTAGGTTTCCAGTGTGGACAGATGCAGGAGACACTAGCTCTGAAAGACTCTTTTATGCAAACCACTACCTATACCATGCAGTGCTAAACAAATACTAGGGGAGAGCAGCCACACAACACTACCCTAGCCCACGCCAGTGTATCAAGGAGAAACACTGGTTCCACTAATCATGAAATTTGTTTGCCTAAAGGCCCGTTACCATGAGCTGGTTATTAGCTGAATGAGCGTCCCAACAACTGGTCTATGTAAAAGTCCCTTTAACCAATGAATGAGAAAATATTATTCATCTGTTCATTGGCCGCACATTACCCAGGATGGGCTGATAACAATAATTAAATTTAGACCCATGCGAACAATGCAGCAAACATATGGAGGGCCTGGTCACAGGATTAAAGTGACTCTGTACCCACAATCTGACCCCCCCCCCCCTCCAAACCGCTTGTACCGTCAGCTGCTTTTAATCCAAGATCTGTCCTGCGGTCCGTTTGGCAGGTGATGCAGTTATTGTCCTAAAAAGCTACTTTTAAACTGGCAGCTCCGTGCCCAACGGGAGTGGCCTAGATTGTGTATCCATTAGGCTGGCACACCCTCTCTGTCCCTCCCCCCCGCCCTCCTCATCATTAGGAATGCTCCAGGCAGATTGTCTCCTATTTGTCAGCTGTGTCAGCACGGCACATGGGCTGGATCGTTAAGACATCCTGTGCAAATGTTCAGCATGGAGAAAATGTTCCAGTGGCATTCCTATTGATGAAGAGGGTGGGGAGGAGGGAGGTGCAAAGTTAGGGCACAGACACTCTAAGCCACGCCCATAGGGCATGGGGCTGTAAGTTTAAAAGTTGTTTTTTAGGACAATAACTGCATCACCTGCCGAACGGACCCCAGGACAGATCTTGGATTAAAAGCAGCTATCTGAAGGTACAAGTGGTTTGGGTGGGGGTGTCAGATTGTGGGTACAGAGTCGCTTTAATGGAGTCATGTCAAGGCTTAGTAAAGGCAAAAGGACGCTGGTTGACCTCAGGGTTTTTGCCCCTCATCAGTGTGGAGTAGGTTTCTGGCTAGTGGAAGCAATGACTAGTAAGTGCATGCAAAAGGACGCTGTTTGACCTCAGGGAGATCAGCCAAAATTTTGCATATTTGATTTCCCAGGGGGCAATGTTCTAAAATACACTGACGTTGAGACACGTGATGGTGTCTCTGCAGTGTTTTGGTTGATCTCCCTGAGGTCAACCAGCGTCCTTTTGCATGCACTTACTAGTCATTGCTCCCACTAGCCAGAAACCTACTCCACACTGATGAGGGGCAAAAACCCCAAAACAGCTGTTTGTGGATGGATACCTTGCTGAGGTGGTTTACTTGACTGGAGAATGCCTTTGGCTTGGTTGTTCCTTCCCGGAGGAGAGGTCTGGCTAGTTCACAGACGTCGAGACATGTGATGGTGTCTCTGCAGTGTTCTTTTGCATATTTGATTTTTCAGGGGGCAATGTTCTAGAATACACTGACATTGAGACACGTGATGGTGTCTCTGCGGTCTTTTGGTTGATCTCCCTGAGGTCAACCAGCGTCCTTTTGCATGCACTTACTAGTCATTGCTCCCACTAGCCAGAAACCTACTCCACACTGATGAGGGGCAAAAACCCCGAAACAGCTGTCTGTGGATGGATACCTTGCTGAGGTGGTTTCCTTGACTGGAGAACGCCTTTGGCTTGGTTGTTCCTTCCCGGAGGGAAGGTCTGGCTAGTTCACTGACGTCGAGACATGTGATGGTGTCTCTGCAGTGTTCTTTTGCATAAGGCTTAGTAAAGGAGCGCCGATCACTGACATCAGCCCCTGTCAGCCCATGTATAAGAGCCTGAATGCACAATCCCATGCTCTATAAAAGAAAAGAAATCTCCTGACTGGAATGTAAAAAAAAATAAAAGCCATACAGGTCGGAGAGCATTTGTTGGGGGGGGGGGGGTGAGAGGCTCACTTCTTAACTTGCAATAAGGACTAAGTATTTGATGTTCCAATAAAATTGTTGAAGTTGGGTTTATGCAAAGTGGTCACAATTCCATGTAGAAGAAGGAATATGATGATGATCATAGAGGAACATGAAAGGACATGGTAAGAAATAACAAGGGTGTAAGCTAGAACCCCCAAGAAGATGGTTGTGAAGTTCCTGGTGGGAAGAAAGGATTGTCAGTAATAAGGAGCATAGGACTTCATAGGTCTATGGTAGAGCACCCAACTAACTCAGAAAGGTTGTCAAAGTACATTATGGTGTATAGTATAGAATGTGTTAGAAGAAGACTGGTCCACAGAAGAGTGGACAAGATTTTAGGACAAACTATGGCTTATTCAGCATAGGTCCAGAGTTGGATCAGACATTAGAGAAAGGTCAAGGATGCTAGTCGGGCAGTACAGCCAACCTGGCAAGCAAATCCCACCAACATATTAGGCAAACAGATCACTGATCTCAGGAAGACCAGCCAAAGAAGACATTGTCGGCTGATGTTTAAAGCGCTCAATACAGTGAAAGCCTAGGTACATTTCCCCCTGGGAAACATCAATATGCTAAAAGGTCTGTGGATCCTCATTTGAGTCTCAAAACACATAACTAGCCAGATATCCCTCCAGAGAAGGACCAGGGGGCAATGCACCTAGGATTTTACTATATTGAGCGCCTTAAACAGTAGCCAACAGTGTCTACTTTGGCTAGTCTCCCTAAGATCAGTGATTTGTTTTCCGTATTGGTCTATTAGCCATTGCTCCCACCAAGCCAGAATCCTACTCCACACTGAAGAGGGGTAACACCCTGAAACAGCTGTCTGTGGATGGAAACCTGGCTTTGGTATTTCCATGGTCATATCATCAGACTTGTAGTTGGGTTGGATATTGACTGAAGGGACCACTTAATATGGTGGTTTGGGTGGTCTCCATACAGGAGCTATCCCTTTGCTAGGTCCTTCCCTGGAGGGATATCTGGCTAGTCCCATGTTCTGAGACTGGTAACTGAGGCTCCCCACACCTTTTTGCATACCAACATTTTAGGTCTGATTAAGACCTTGCTGTTTATTCCAGCCAACCAGAAAGCCACACAAGTCCAGAAGCAAGACGAGGTTCGTCATTCTCCAGGAGTGGTGACAAATCTTGCATCGCAAGCTCACGTTTCGGGGACAAATTTTTAGACAAAGTTAAGGAGGAAAGTTTTTCAGTCTCCAAATAATTTACTAGTGTCATTATTGTGCATTAATACTGCAATACTCATTTATATTTCAGTAGAAGATCTGCGGCTTCAGTTTAACTTAGCGAAGTTAAATGATGAAAACCTGAAGAAAATGTGTCTAAGAGCGGCGCTGCCAGAAACTCCTCCCCTGGCGGCCTGTGCCGGGAAGCCTCATGTACTATCTTTCTATAGACGGCAGATTTAATTACAGATTTATTTGCATTTAATTACTTAGCTGATGGCTACAAATCACACAAATTGCTATACGTGTATAACTAACAATTACAAATGATGGGAATGTGCAAAAGGAATACTGGAGCCATGTAGTACAACTCTGTACGATAAATACCACTGAAAGTTGTGTAACCCCCATTATTTCTATGTCATGTCACAGAGGGGCCATGTTCAGCTACTAACTACCATTGGAAAATGCTCATTGAAATAAAGGATTTGTCTATGTTCGCTCTCCTAACTTGATCCAGAGGCATGCCCACAACAGCCCAACTCAATGACATCATCAGGTAGCCTCCAGCAAGCGAAAGGGTCCGACAGAGTCAAAGATCATGCAAATCTTCCAATTTTTAACCGAATACTAAGAATGCAATGTTTTGACCTGAAAGGTCTTTGTCAAGCTTGTTGGTGTCTGTACACCGGCACTTAGGATTGCTGGTGTTCTAGCGTGCGTCCTCCACTACTGCATTGGCCTACTGGATCTTGAACCTATGTCCCTGTTGGACTCAGATAACCTGTCATATCATGCCATGTGGTTCCTCCAGATCTCCTCAGACCCATGGCATTTTTTAATCCAGTCATGTCACCAGATTTTGACTGTTTTACTAGAGGGAACACAAGCCGTAAGGCCAGTAGATGGCAACCCAAAATGGTTCAAACTTTGGCGCCAATGCCTAGTCATTGTGTCTGTTTAATATGGGTTGATTGACACACATCTTGAATTACGGTGTCTCTTTTACTGTTGTTCTGGACACATGGCAACATAATTACAAGTGTTTGTTGTACTGTACCTGGTACTATATTTTAGCTCTATACAAGTGTCAGGAACCCCACGAATCCATAAAATAAACCCTGTAAACTACATTGTATGGATATTACTCATCCAATATTACATAAGGGGGTACAGGGACTGCAGTCACACTTGGGCCCCAGTAAGGGGCCACAAATGATGGGGCACTGGGTAGATGGGGCCTGGTACAGATTTTGCATTGTGCAATTGTGGTGTCCCACCACTGGTGCTGTCTAGAACACCTGAGTAAGTCACTCTCTCAGGTTCACAAGTGGGATATGTAGTACTGTGTTTTTCCCACTAAGTGTCACCACTGTTTGATCTCACCTGTTGCACAGCTGAAGTCACCAAGGGTTAATTGTTTTATGCCATGTGTTGTCTTGCTGACCAATCTCGGGTGCTTGTTTTCTCTTGTCCTATCCTCTCTCACACACACAGACCCACCACTCACAGGAGGGTTTAGTATTAGCCCCTGTAGGAAGTGTTAGTTTTGGTGGAGGAAGTAAGTCAGTCCTCACTTAGTTTTCAGTGTGAGAGGACGCAAACAAACTAGTTCCTGCAGAAGTTTAGCCAGGACCCCTGACAGGAACCAAAAGATTGAAAACCAAAGACTTTCTTATGCAAGTAACTAAAACCAGTATGCAGTGCTAAGCTCACCTTAGGGGAGAGAAGCCACCTAGGAATACCCTAGCCCACACCAGGAACCTCTCCAAAAAGTGCAGGGCAGTATCCTGAAGCAACAGAAACTGACCCCATTAGGACAAAGCTACTGTGCAAGGTCTACGTATCCTACTGCACAGCATAGGAAGTCTGCTCAACCCCTATAACCGATGAATGGGGCTCGTATTACCCACCTAGCACTAGGGGGCATAAGATGGTTCAGAGCCACTACTGACCTTCTTGAGTACAATTATCTTTGTACCTCTCTACCTCTACACCTGTTCCGCCAGAGCACATTCACTACGTTGGGCAGGGCTCCTCTGGCAACTCCTTTCCTATTTTTCTCTCTCTACAAAGCACCTTCTACTTCCACAAGGACTGTTTACCTCTGTGTCCGCCCTAACATTGTGTGTCAAGTTTTGCACTACTGTATCACGTGTACTGTTCAACTTAAATACTACTTCAGTAAAGTTTTATATTTTTGACCAAACACACAGGACTTGTCAAATTTGTCCACACCTGCACTCACACACACACACCACAACATACTTGGGTTATTTGCCCTTTCTGTGAGTGGCGGTGCCAACTACCCGGGTGGGTCTGCTACCACTCCATGCTACTGTGACAAGTGCCTAAATTACTCTCAACACTCCTGGAGGTTACCAACCACAGAGGCCGCCAGCCTAACATAACATCAACCGGCTTGAGCAGGCATCACACAAATTTAGGAACATTACAATTTTTATAAAATCATTAAACAAAGTACAGTGGTACCTTGGTTTAAGAGTAACTTGGTTTAGAAGCGTTTTGGTTTAAGAGCTCACAGTTTTTCAGAATTGTGACTTGGTTTAAGAGCATTGCTTTGGTGTAAGATCTCCCTGTACTGGATGGGAGGGCGAGTGGGGGAGGGGTATGGTCTGCATAGCGGGGTCTATAGCACTGTACTCTGACTCAGGAAGTGTCCCTCACCTTCCAAATCATAGCAGATCCACATCAGGCTGGGGTTTACATCAGAGGACAGGACTGTGGCGGTTATCTCTCCATAGCTGTAACCCCTCTCTCCCCGGACAGAGAGCGCTGCATGTATGTGCCCACATCTGCCCTGCTCATTCCTTCCTGCTCCCTGCAGTCTCTGTCAGTCCTTGTGTTTCCCATCCTCTCCATTACTGTACAGTAATTTATAATCTCACATATTCTGCTGTTTCTGAATGTTTGTTTAATTTGCTTTACATGTTATTCAGAATAATAAATCATTATTTTTGGGGTGTGGAACAAATTGTCTGCATTTCTATGATTTCTTATGGGAAAATTTGCTTTGGTTTAAGAGTGGATTTGGATTACAAGCACGGTCCCGGAACGAATTATACTCGTAATCCAAGGCACCACTGTATTTAATATATTGGGTTCTAGAGGAGAGCAAGTTAACCCAGCTACAAGCTCATCATAGGCGTGCAGAGCGGATGTATTTATACAACTTAGAGGTTAATGTGATGGATTTCTGCATCCATTCTCCAGGCGGATATTGCACACTATTATTCAGAGTAATACTCTATGTTCAATGAATATTTTTTTTGAGATATGTGGCTTAAAGGTTGTGACCCGTTCACACTTCTATCTCAGTAGCCCTTGCAGAGCTATAACCTGTTTACCTCTGGTTTGTGAAGGAAGCTCAGAATATGAGCTGAGATTTCATTTGAATGGTCACCATTAAACAGAAAATAATGGTCGTTATTTTAACAAAACAGCCGTCATTTTGACACTGTGTGAACATAACCAAACACTGGAAGTCATAGAGAAAGAGAACAGTATTTACCGAGGACAACTATTTTTTCTGACAATTGAGGCAAAGTGCCTGGAGCAAGGGGTATACAACAGCTGAAAGTACTGGAAAACTTGAGATTTGTTAATAGAAGTAAATTACAAATCTCTGGCACTTTCTGTCACCAGTTGATTTGAGAGGAAAAAAAATATATTTGGTGAACTACCCCTTTAACTATAAGAAAAACTTGTTTTCTATTAAAAGTACATTAAAAGTTATATAGATGTGTCTATACAATGTATTACTGTATCTGTACAGTTCTGCCACACTGGTAGCTGATAGAAATCGAGGAAGTAAAGAAAAATGGCCCCTGTGCCAATCCACATTGTCTCCTGCTCCCTCTGCTCTCCCCCCTTAGGAGACAAATATTCCATGTCTCTGTCTCACATTGTGTGTGTCTGCTAGACACTGGCTGATGATGCAGAGAGGGGGCAGGGAGTGGTTCACCATCTCTGACCGGCCAGAAGCAGGTGTTTCAACTTCACTGATTGTGCAAAAGTCTACAGAGAAATTAGGGCTGTGTTCACACATCTGCATCTGCACAAAAATGATGCAGTAACACAACTAGATAATGCTAAACAGCAGAAAGGATAAGAGCCGCCACTGCCCATCCCACCTGCACAAAAAACAAGGCATAAACAGTATATCCCATGTGAGATAATATCGGATAAAGTCCTTTTTGTGGGAATCAACTTCAAAGATAAAAGATGCTTGGTCATGATATGTGCGTAAATAGGAAAAGAAAAACAAATAAAAATATAATTTAAAAAGTTCTTTGCTTTATTCCAATATCAGCATTACAGGTAGAGAATACAGTGTGCTGTGCGGGTGGGACCACAATGAAATGATAAAGTACTGCAAATCAGTAACACAATGAGGCTATGTGCACACTGCGTATCAGATCGGCCGGTCTGTGCCCGGATCATCGCGGATGGTACTTAAGTACCGGCTGGGTGATCTTTCCGGCCGCGGAGTTATGATGCGGGCGCATCAGCGCGTGCAATTCACTGAATTCCGGCCGCAGAAAACTGACATGTCAGTTTTTTTCCGGCACCGCATGGGATCCCGGCCAGAGTGCATACGATGTGTATAAGCGCCGGCCGGGATCCCATTGAAAATAAGGCATTGTTCCACCCCTCAAAACTATGGCCGTAGTTCTGCGGCGACAACTACGGCCGTAGTTTTACGTACTGTTAACATAGCCTGAAACTACAATGTGTGAACACAGCCTAGATGTTCTGCAACAGCTTTGGGCGGGGAATAGGCAGGGTGGGGGGCTGTGATGGAACAGCTGAGGGAAAGCAATGCATTCTGGAACCTGTAGTACTGAGTACATCTGCTCAACCAGGAAGTACAGAAACACAAAACAGAACAAAACCCCTCAAAACAAATGGATTTTTGGTAGTTTCAAAACTGGGATAGATAGGTAAGTATTGTTATATGCTTCTGCACAAGTTTCATTTTTTTTTTTACCTCTACCCAGAGTTCCCCTTTAATTATCTTCCCTGAAGGAAATATAAACCACAAGGCACCCTCTGAAATCCCAAGAAACATCACTACTAGAATTTTAGATAAAGTGTCCACTGCAGTGTTCTGGTCCTCTGAAATGGGCGAGCTTGAATAGCAACATGATTGCTAGGCCCGGCCTGAAGCCCTAAAGGACAATGATTAGCTATGTGACCCTCGTCTATCTTTTCTCCCCATATACCTTTTATGAGACAGATCAGAGATACTCTCTGTACTAGTTCTTCTCATTTTGGCAGACTCAAGTCTTTGACATATTACATGGACAGCCATTCCTCTTAATGGCCACCATCCAATACTGCATTTTCACTACAGTGGTGGCTGCACTGTCCCAAAATCATCCAGGTACTGCATTCCCAATGGGCTTGTCTCTGAGGAGTAAACTGGAAGAGTTCAGGCCTTCCTCTTTTAGTATACTTTCTTTTTTTTCAATAACTTCTTAAAACATCTTCAATGCACAGCATAAAGGTCACCTTTATTGGAAAGTATGGATTGCCTTAGAGCTGTTTATTTTAAATTGCTTTAACAGGTTTACCTTGTGTGACCTAGATGAGTGTACTGGCAACATTATACAATGTGTATCGGACTCATAAAATTGCTAAAATATGAAATAGGAGATGTATGCTGCTAGGATGAACACGTCTCCGACACCATAGGTTCTCTATAATGCAACCAACAGAACATCCTGTATTATGTTAATATAAGAAATCGGAGACATTGTACTAAAACATAGAAAAAAGTTATTCTCCCGCAAACCCTTAATATAAATTAATCCTTCCTAGAGCGACTTACAAAGGACCCTAAAGAATAAACTAACAGATACAGCAGTGCTTGCTAATACCAGTCACAAGCTTATGGTATATAGACAACATTTTCCATAAATACATTATTAAGAGCAATTCAAAGGAGCTCAGAGATGTAGTGGTTAGTTAAACAATGGGGTAGTTTTATCCTAACAAGAGAACAAGTCCTTTAAGAACTAATTTAGTTTATACAGAGATATATACATATATAATGTACAGTTGTGCTAAAAGTTTATATACCCTGGCAGAATTTGTTCACTTTTCAAAGAATACGACTGATAACACAAAAACTTTTTTTCCCACTCATGGTTAGTGGTTGGGTGAAGCCAGAACAAAGTGAAGGTTCTGGAGTGGTCATCTCAATTTCCTGGCCTCAATATCATTGAGCCAATCTGGGGAGATCTCAAGCGCGCAGTTCATGCAGTGGGCAGCTTTACCATCTGAGTAAATAAAGAACCTCATCCACAACTACCCCCAAAAGACTTCAAGCTGTTATTGATGTTAGAGGGGGCAATACATTCGGGTATGTAAACTTTTGATCAGGGTCATTTGGATGTTTTTGGTTGTCATTATGAAAACACAATAAATGGCTTCACCCAACCACTAACCTCGAGTGGGAAAAAAAAAGCTTTTGTGTTATCATTCATATTCTCTGAAAAAAGGACAAGAAAGCAAAAATTCTGCTGGGGTATGTAGACTTCTGAGTACAACTGTATATAGTTTGCAGGTCACAAAAGTATAGGCTAGCCATTCAGGCCAACTGTGATCACATATAGGCTATTGCCCAGATTTATCACAGGATGTAAATACACACTGGTGTAAACTGCCCACATTCTTTTTTTTGTTGTTGTTGTTGTTATCAAGCTGAACTTACCAGAAACCCAGGTCCAGTCTCCTGAAGGCAGATTTTCTGACTTGTGCCGCTTGAAAAAAAAGAAACTAAACACAGGAATTCTGGGCAGTACAGAGAGTCACGGCTCAATCTGTCCATCAGTCACATGACTGCCTTCTCTCTGTGAGCGCTCAGATGGCCTGGGATACACTGGACTTCCTGTTTTCTGACTGTTTCCTGTGTCTTGAGTCAGAAAACAGGAAGTTCTGTGTTTTCCATGATAACTAAAAAAAAAAAAATGAATAAGAACTAGGTCTAGTACACAACAACAACTGTCTATCTATAGTAACAAAAAGTATGTATACTCGATAAGGAAAATGCAGAACACAGCAAAGTCAGAGCTCTGGTGTTATTTATAGCCGATTTGTTTTTTTTTTTTTGCATCCACCCAAATGTTCAACATTTCAGCAGCATGGGATGAGGCAATACTGCCGAAACATTGCACATTTGGGTGGAAGCAAAGAAGAAATACCTTCATATAACACCAAACCTTTGGTGACTTTGCTGTGACCATAATCTGTATTTTTTTTTTATGGCGTCTGGAATGGAGCTCCAGCTAGTTGCTTGCAAGATGGATAGTGTCCAGTGCTGGCTCTCCATTTGTTTTTGCTATACTGTGTAGGGTTCATTCTCAAATTACATGCTTGTGTCTCCAAGATTGTAGATTGTGACCCCAATGGGGACAGGGACTGATAAGAACAATGTGAACATTTGATTAATTTGAGCAATTCGAGCATGATCAAGTCTATTTGATTACCGGTGGCTGAAGAAGTTGGATGCAGCCCTAGTGAATCTACATAGTAACATAGTAACATAGTAACATAGTAAACAAGGTTGAAAGAAGACAAGAGTCCATCAGGTTCAACCTAGGAGAATCCCACTGTGTCGATCCAGGAAGGCGAAAAACCCCCACGGGGCAGAAGACACCCGCCCCACCCCATGGAGAAACTCCCCCCCCTCCCCCCCCCCCCCCCCCCCGACTGCAATGGCAACCAGAACAATCCCCGGATCAACGTATCACCAGAAATCTAATGCCCATAACTTGTTATATTATATTGTTCAAGAAAAGTATCAAGTCCTCCCTTGAACTTATTTAATGAATCGGCCATGACAACCTCATGTGGCAGAGAGTTCCACAGTCTTACCACTCGCACAGTGAAGAACCCGCGTCGATGCTGATGATGAAATCTTCTTTCCTCTAGACGTAGAGGATGCCCCCTTGTCATTGTTACAGACCTAGGAGTAAAAAGACCACTACAAAGATCTCTGTACTGTCCATTCATATATTTGTACATTGTGATCAGATCGCCCCTAAGACGTCTTTTTTCTAGCGTAAATAACCCCAAGCTTGATAACCTGTCTTGGTACTGTAACCCACCCATTCCCTTAATGACCTTTGTTGCCCTCCTCTGCACCCGCTCCAGTTCACCTATGTCCTTCTTATATACCGGTGCCCAAAACTGTACACAGTATTCCATATGTGGTCTGACTAGTGATTTATAAAGAGGCAAAACTATGTTCTCATCTTTAGCATCTATACCTCTTTTGATGCACCCCATTATTTTATTAGCCTTGGCAGCTGCTGCCTGGCACTGATCACTAAAGTTGAGTTTACTGTCCACCAATACCCACAGGTCCTTTTCGGAAGTACTTTTACCCAGTGTTTTATTATTTAGCACATAACTGTACTTATTATTTCTATGGCCCAAATGCATAACCTTACATTTATCCACATTAAACTTCATTTGCCATTTCTCAAGCCTCTAGCTTCTCCAAATCCCACTGTAATATGATATTATCCTCCTCTGTGCTGATTACTTTACCCAGTTTAGTATCATCTGCAAAAATGGAGATTCTACTCTGTAGCCCCTCTACAAGATCATTAATAAAAATATTAAAAAGAAGTGGACCCAACACTGACCCCTGAGGTACCCCACTAGTAACTAAAACCCAATCTGAATATTTTCCATCAATGACCACCCTCTGTTTTCTATCACACAACCAGTTACTTACCCATTTGCATACGTTTTCCCCGAGTCCCAGCATCCTCATTTTGTAGACCAACCTTTCATGCGGCACAGTATCAAATGCCTTTGAAAAGTCCAGATACACAACATCCACAGCCTCCCCCAGGTCCAGTCTATAACTTACCTCTTCATAGAAGCCGATCAGATTAGTCTGACAGGACCGATCCCTCATAAATCCATGCTGGTGCTGCGTCATAAGATTATTTTCATTAAGATACTCTAGTATAGCATCTCTTACAATCCCCTCAAATACTTTACCTACTATAGATGTTAGACTTACGGGCCTGTAGTTTCCAGGATCACTCCTTGACCCCTTCTTGAATATCGGTACCACATTAGCTATGCGCCAGTCCTGTGGAACAATCCCTGTCGTAATAGAATCTTTAAATATTAGGAATAACGGTCTGTCCAACACAGTATTTAATTCTTGCAAAACTCTAGGATGGATACCTTCTGGGCCCGGTGACTTATGGATTTTAATGTTTTTAAGGCGTTTCCCCACTTCTTGTTGTGTTAGGCAGGTGAGATTTATGGGAGGATTAACATTATCCCTAGTCATGTCGTCTGTTATGGGATTCTCCTCTGTGAATACAGTAGAGAAGAATGTATTTAGTAGATTGGCCTTTTCCTCTTCCCCCTCCACCATTACACCCAGATTATTTTTGAGGGGACCAACATTTTCGGTTTTAAGTCTTTTGTTATTTATATAGGTGAAGAACATTTTGGGATTTGTTTTACTTTCTGTGGCTATCCTTCTATCCTTAATAAGGTTGAAAGAAGACAAGAGTACAGCAGGTTCAACCAGTTGTGTTAATCCAGGGGAAGGCAAAAACCTCTATGAGGCAGATGACAATCGCCCCATCACAGGGAGAAAATTCCTTCCCGACTCCATTGGCGATCAGAATAATCCCAGGATCAGGGTATCACCGGAAATCTAATGCCCATATCTTGTAATATTATATTGTTCAAGAAAAGCATCCAGGCCTCCCTTGAACTTATTTAATGAATCAGCCATGACAACATCATGTGGCAGAGAGTTCCACAGTCTCACTGCTCGTACAGTAAAGAACCCGCGTCAATGCTGATGGTGAAATCTAGGAAACCATGGATACAGCCATAGACCATAGGCTGTATCCATGATTTCCTGGACTCCCTAAGGCTGCATCCAACTTCTTCAGCTACCGGTATTCAAATGCAAAATTATTGGACTCGACCATGGGCGAATTGCACTCATCTCTAATTACCACTATTTAAGAAACAAGAAATAAACACCTTTCAATATCTCCAATATCTTTACATCTCTCCCTATACTCATAGTAATAAAGTCAATAAAACCCGTGACTCAGGAAACTTTCAGATACTTTACATGCAAAGCAAGAAAGCCGGCTGACACGGAGCGAGATCATGGAAATGATCAGTACTTTTTGACAGATAGCTTTTGGCTGGAGAGGGAACACGACTAAGCATCAACAGAACTGATCCCTCTACGCTGTATGCATAGAGCCGAGCACAATGTCTACAGCTGTGTCATTGCAACCTACTTTAGCGCTCCCCAGACAATAACTCTGACCACTGAAGCTGATAGAAACACTTTTACAATTATCCTGCTGTCAGGCTGACAATGCTTGAGAGGCTGAATAGATTCTCCTCACTCTTCTGCCGGATGATCATTGCTTACTATTATTCATTGCTGATGTATATATCGGCTGTCTGTTCAGTCTTAAAATTTATAAAGTATGTAGATATTAGAACAGTGGAGACACAGACAGCAGAGTCAGTGTCGGACAGGGGTATCTGGGGCCCACCAGAGGAAATGATCCTGGGGGCCCACCAATAAAGAACCAGTGAGAAACAACATGTCAGTCAGTGTTTGTGAAGGTTCTAAAGCTGGGGGCCCACCGGAGGATCCTCCGGTCCTCTTGTGGGCCAGTCCGGCACTGGCCAGAGCTACATATTGGCCCTTACAGCACCACTAACAATCCACTAGCTAAAGTGAGACTACCCAGACTTCTCCTTTAACTAATCCTGTATATTACCGATGGTGACCATGAATTGTCCAATACTTTTGAATATTTAGCTATTATGCCCGCTATCCTAGTTACACCCCATGCACTGGCATTATCTATTACTGGCAACGTCCTGGCTGATCTTTTCCCTACGTTTTGAGGACATAGAATCCTACAATCCTGCATCCATCTTGGGAATTAAGGCCTACGATCAATCATCTGCTTGTTAGCTGAGCATTAAGGCCTGTGGGTTTTATTTAGCAGATATCGCATCATTATTAACTTCTAAGGAGCCTAGTATAAATCTTCTTTATGTATTACGTTTCTTGGGAGATTTTCCAGCTACCAGTAAACTATGGCTATTCCTCTTCTCGTACAATTAGCATCAGCACTTCACATTTCACAACCGTTCTACATTACGGCTCAGTGAATTTTCCTTCCAGGTCCTTTATAGGATTATAAAAGAAAACTTAGCACCAGAGAGACTCCATCACTGATACCCATTTCAAGAGGTTGAATCCCTTGGCTGTCAGTGCGGAGACTTCAGAAGGACATTGGAGGTGTCCCATGACTATATGGAAGTAATTGGCTAGACACCGGGGCCTGCCGGACCGCCACTCTCCAAGGTTCACAGCAATTACAGCATTGACACCTCTAAAAGATTTCCACTCTCTTTAGGTTTACAATTCATGATCTTAAACAAAAATTATACCGACAAATGTACGAGATGTTTTTATTTTTCTTATTGTACAGCAATTGAATTATTTCTTTTCAATGCACATCTATGGGGAATGAAAGAAAGGTAGAATCCCTTTTTTGAAAGTTTAGTCTCCACCTTCCCCATGGAACAGGAAGACAGCGGGATTCAAATTCTGATGGTTCGTGTTCTCTCCGCCCGGTTCGCTCATCTCTTCCAACAATCGTGTCTACGATACGTGCACAGCCACTAACATTGTAACCAAAACTGTTCTCACTGTACACACAAGACATATCACCAAGAAGATCTAATGGGTTATTTGTGATCACCCAGAATAGACTGTAGCAAAAAGTGATCGGCTCCAAAGTCATCTCTAAATGGGGTTGTTCTCTTCTGGACTAGAGATTTTCTAGTAAGTCTTGTAAATGTTGTTCTGCTTTTAAAGTGTTCCAATTCCAAATAGAAGTGAGGAACTCTGGTCTATGAGACTCTTTCCAAACACGCTGTTCAATACAACAGTTGGAGAGGAAAATTAAAAGGATTATCCAGCACTACAAAAACATGGCCACTTTTCACCCTATTTTGTCTCCAGATTGGGTGGGGTTTCAAACTCAGTTCCATTGAAGTAAATGGAGCTTAATTGAAAACCGCACCTGAACTGGAGATAAGAGAGGGGGAAAAGTGGCCATGTTTTTGTAGCGCTGGATAACCCCTAAGTCAAAGTGTTGGTGTCGGAGTAACATGTCCTACAGCTCAGGAAAGACACAGGAAACCTATGTAGTGGGGCACTGCACATTCACACTGTCCTCATGGATGCATGTCAGGTGCTAAAGTGACAGCCAATGCCCCCCATTCATAGAGCTCTAATAGTAGACCCCAGAAATAGATTCCTAGAAATCCACCAAGATGAAAGTATTGTGGACGTAGCGTCTATCTTCCAGAACCTTTTTACCTTGTCCCCAAGGCGCCCCCCCCCCCCCCATGATTTTTAAATAATTTAGAATAGTTAATAAAAACAAGTTTGAAAAGTAGATCCCCATATACCGTATTAAAGGAAAACCGACGGCGCGTGCATATATATATATATATATATATATTGTAGGGATCTTCCCGGGGGATGGTGTGTTTGGACACAGTTCACAGCAGACTTGGACTTGTAAAATAACAGCTTGGCGTTTATTTGCAGCATAAACAGTCCATCAAACAGAAATACAGCAGCACCGTGCTTTAAGAATAAAACAAACAAAAAGGTCTTGCCCGTCTGGGCGCTTACTAACAGGTTAGCTCACCTATCTAACACTTATCACAGTGCGTCTTCCACCTGGATACCGCAGGGTGTATATAAGCTCCAGCAGAGGCTTTATTCCCAGGTTACTCCCAAACAGACACCCAGGCTGTTCACTCCTGGCTGAGAGCAACCATCTGCACACTGTGTGAGCTTTTACCTTCTCAGGCTGATTAGGGTCAGAGCTCACCTGATCCCAACACCTGAACTGGATCGGGGGGGAGGGAATGGCAAGTCCCACTACCAAAACCTACCTGCCATTCCATGTAAGTCCAGGCCCGGCAATAATAAATAATAGCTCTGCAGCATAACACCTAAGTTGAAGGGAAGGACCTCCAAGGTGGTATTCTCTGGAATACTGCCTGTGCCATGCGCATCACAGGAAAGACAGCGGGAGCTTAGGGAGTTAAATGCATGGCTCAAGTCATGGTGTAGAGGAGAAGGGTTTGGGTTTTTAGAGCACTGGGCTGACTTTTCATTGGGGTACAATCTGTTTTCCGCAGATAATTTGCACCTTAATGGAAGGGGGTCCGCTGTGCTGGGGGAGAGAATCCTAGAAGGGGTGGAGGGGTTTTTAAACTAGGGATGTGGAGGGAGGACAATGAAGTATGTAATGTAGTGGCAGATAGGTTAGAGAGGGGACAGAACAATGAGGAGGGAGGAGAAGGGTCCTGTGGGGGGAGGATAAGAGCAGTGCATAGGGAGATCCATATGTTGCGGATGAACAGTGGGGATGATTGTAGCCACAGCACAGTAATAAATCCCATTTCTTATAATGAAGCGGTTAAACTCGATGGTAATATAAAGTGTATGGTTACTAATGCCAGAAGTCTAGCCAGCAAGATGGGGGAGCTAGAGGCCTTGGTTCTGGAGGAGTCCATTGATGTGGTTGGTGTGACTGAGACATGGCTGGACTCCTCACATGACTGGGCTGTCAATATTCAGGGATTTGCGTTGTTCAGAAGGGACCGGGTGGGCAGAAGGGGAGGAGGAGTATGTCTGTATGTCAGAAATGATATTAAAGTGAGTGTAAAAGATGCAATAGTGGGAGATGACTGTGATGATGTGGAAGCATTATGGGTAGAACTACAGAAGGAGGTAAAGAGTGAAAAAATTATTCTTGGTGTAATCTATAGACCCCCCAACATTACTGAGGAGGTAGATGGCCAGTTGAATAGACAAATAGAGCGGGCTGCCCGGGAGGGAACAGTAGTGATAATGGGGGACCTCAACTACCCAGATATAGATTGGGGTCACGGTTCAGCTAAAACCACAAAGGGGAGGGAATTTCTTAACCTCCTGCAGGATAATTTTCTGGGCCAGTTTGTGGAGGAGCCAACTAGAAGTGATGCCTTGTTGGATCTGGTTATTTCTAACAACGCTGAGCTGGTTGGGGATGTCACTGTCCATGAACACCTGGGTAATAGTGACCACAATATAGTGACTTTTAGCTTAAAGTGTAGAAAAGAAAAACATGTTGGGAGGGCAAAAACTCTTAATTTTAAAAGGGCCAATTTTCCTGGGTTAAGGGCAGAACTTCAGGGCATAGACTGGGAGCGGCTGCTGTCACATACGGATACAGCTAATAAATGGGAAATCTTCAAATCCACATTAAATAACTGTACTGCCAAATATATTCCTATGGGTAACAAATATAAACGGTTAAAATCCAATCCCACATGGCTTACAACCGAGGTTAGAAGGGCTATAAATGAGAAAAAAGGGGCATTCAAAAAATATAAATCAGAGAGGTCAGCTGTAGCATTTAAACATTACAAAGAAGTCAACAAAACCTGTAAAAATGTAATAAAAGCAGCAAAAATTCACAATGAAAGGCAGGTAGCTATAGAAAGCAAAAGAAACCCCCAAAAATTCTTCAAATATATTAATGCAAAAAAACCAAGGTCAGAGCATGTAGGACCCCTAAATAATGGCGACGGGGAATTAATAACTGGGGATCAGGAGAAAGCTGAGTTACTTAATGGGTTCTTCAGTTCTGTATATACAAAAGAGGATGGAGCTGTGGTGGGTGGGGCCAGTACTGAGGTGGGTGGGGCCAGTGCTGCTAACACATGTAATGTACTGAACTGGTTTACTATAGATATGGTCCAAGATAAATTAAACAAACTCAATGTAACCAAAGCTCCAGGGCCTGATGGATTGCACCCCAGAGTTCTTAGGGAACTCAGTTCTGTAATTTAACTACCCTTGTATGAAATATTCAGTGATTCTTTGCTTACTGGTATTGTGCCGAGGGACTGGCGTAAGGCAAATGTAGTGCCGATCTTCAAAAAGGGCTCTCGAACTTCCCCAGGTAACTATAGACCCGTAAGCTTAACGTCCATTGTGGGGAAACTATTTGAGGGGCTTATAAGGGACTACATCCAGGAATATGTAGTGGCTAATAGTATTATAAGTGATAACCAGCATGGTTTTACTAAGGACAGAAGCTGTCAAACCAACCTAATATGTTTCTATGAAGAGGTAAGTAGAAGCCTGGATGGCGGCGCGGCTGTGGATATAGTGTACCTGGATTTTGCAAAAGCGTTTGACACAGTTCCTCATGGACGTCTGATGGGTAAGTTAAAGTCTGGAATGGAAAGAAGGTGCGGATCCAGCACTCCAAGGTAAGTTAAAAGTCTTATATTTTATTCAATCATGTTAAAATACAGCAGAGCTATGTGTGCTGTGTGGCCCAGTAGATTGACGCGTTTCGCGCTTGCGCGCTTAGTCATAATCTGGTGAATGTTGTACGAGTGTGAGTTTAAAAACAAGTTGCGGCCAATGGAAGTATTCCCAGTGCTAGCACTAGCAGGTGGAATGAGTGCATGTAGTTAATGTGTTAACCCTATGTTAGCATCACTTCAGGTGTTAGGCGGCTGGTAACATTGTAACATTATAATATGTTATATATAATAAAATATGTATAAAGATATGTACTACATGTGTAATGCCGCGATTTCCCTGATGAAGGCAATAGGAGAGGATATGATGATCTAAAAAGCTGTGTATGCTATGAATTGGCGTGGAGTGGGTAAACTCGGAAAAACGCCTGCAGATGAATAATATGTGGTGTGAACATGGTTGTATGTTCATAATGGTGCAATGCCAATTAAGCTGGTAGTCTGCCTATATGAACGCTTGAATGATAAAGTTATATGGTGTTGCAAATATCTGTATGCAGACATAAATAAATCTTGCACTAATAATGCATACACTAATTATTAACCAAAAGCAAAAGATTAATGAAAATTAATGAAAATTAAAAATCAGCGAGTCAAAGAATAATTCATGCCTAATAAATATTGAATGGAAAAAATGAATGAAATGAATAAAATGGAGTTAAGGTTAAATTAATGAATAGACTACAGTGATGTATGTGGGGTGTAATACCCAGGCTGGGAATGATTTTTTGGGGGATAGCGATATCTGGATAATCAATGGAGGAGCTATGAATTATTGTGTTCGGCTAATAAATGGAAAAGATAAGAAAATGAAAATGAAAATAAATATAAAATGTGAAAAAATATATGTGAAAAAATAATAATAGAAGAATATGAAAAGATAATGGTGAGAATGGAAAAAATTATTCAAACTATAAAAAACATTTATGCTGTAAATTAGTTCATGTAATGATAAAGAAGATCGTTTTTATAATTAAGTCCATGTGGGATTCTTGTATCCAGTTTGAAAATACATTCCGCTTCTTTATTGAAGAGTTGTCTTGTCCTATCGCCCCCCCGTAAGGGTGCTTCTATGAATTTGATGCCATAAAAAGAAAAGTAGGAAATGTCTCTGTTGTGAACTTCAATGAAGTGTTTCGCTGCACCCGAGCAGCTAGATTTCGTATTGTTTTTAATGTCAGTGATGTGCTCACTGATTCTCTTCTTTAATTTGCGGGATGTACAGCCAACATACTTGAGATCGCACCTTCCACATTCGATTATGTACACTACGTGATCTGTTTCACAATTAATGAAGTCTGTGATGCTATATGTTTTGGTGTGATCGCTGTTGGTGTACTCTTTGATATTTTTACAGTAGTTACACATATTGCACCGTGACCCATTGCATTTGAAGTTACCTTTTGGTTTGTTTCTTGTTATTGCGGAGGTTTTCAGTACAGGTAGAGTGCTAGGTGATAAATCATCTCGCAAGGTGCGACCTCTGCGTGCCACGCAGCGCACTCCTTCATCTAATATTTCATTTAGAATGGCATCTTGCCTCAATATATTTATGTTGCGTTGTATCATTTTAGTGATTTCTTGGTATTCCAAGGAAAAGCGCGTGGAGAAAGTTATTGGTGTCGGTGACATTTGTTCTTTTTTCCTTTTTTCTTTTTTTCTTAATAATTCTTCCCTGTTTCTGGTTTGTACAATTTTTGTGGCCCTTTCCAGATGATATTTCTTATACCCTCTCCTTTCCATTCTTGTACAGGCTTCCTTGGATTGTTTAGAGTATATGTCTGGTTTGGAGCATGCTCTTTTTATTCGAGTTAATTCCCCCACTGGTATTGCCTTAACAGTATGCAGGGGGTGATTGCTTTGGGCATGTAGTATCGTGTTGCCCGCGGTGGGCTTGCGATACAAAGATGTATGGACCATATTTGTGTTTTTGTCCACCTCTAATTGGATGTCCAGGAAAGAGACACATGTTGGATGTGTGAAATGGGTGAACCTGAGATTGTTGTCATTAGCATTACAATATTGCAGGAAGTCTGAAAGAGCGGAATCTTCCCCCTGCCATACGATGAGTACGTCGTCGATAAAACGACCGTACCACCGTATGGCGGGGGAGAATGGATTTGTGCATGAGAATATGTATCTCTCTTCCCACCATGCAACAAATAGCCCAGCTAGAGTTGGAGAGAATTTGGCCCCCATGGGGGCGCCCCTAATTTGTAAAAAATATTCACTGTTAAAAGAAAAATAATTATGTTTTAACAAAAAGGCTGTCACCTCCAAAATATATTCTCTCAGCTCGCAGCTATAATTACTGTATCTATATAGATGGTAAGCTAGAGCTTCTAGGGCTTGATTGTGGGGGATAGAAGAATACAGTGCAGTTATATCGCAGCTAAGCCACTTATTTTCATTAGACCATTCAAATTCCTTAAATGCTCTTAAGACTGAGCCGCTATCTTGTAGATAGCCAGGTACTCGCTGGACCAATGGTTGTAACAGATTGTCAACCCATTCACAAAGCTTTTCCCCTAGGGAACCCACCCCTGAAATGATGGGACGGAGGGGTGGGGGGAAGATCTCCTTGTGCACCTTGGGGAGACCATAGAAGGTAGCAACCCTGGGACACTCCGGAACGAGGCCTCGTTCCGGAGTGTCCCAGGGTTGCTACCTTCTATGGTCTCCCCAAGGTGCACAAGGAGATCTTCCCCCCACCCCTCCGTCCCATCATTTCAGGGGTGGGTTCCCTAGGGGAAAAGCTTTGTGAATGGGTTGACAATCTGTTACAACCATTGGTCCAGCGAGTACCTGGCTATCTACAAGATAGCGGCTCAGTCTTAAGAGCATTTAAGGAATTTGAATGGTCTAATGAAAATAAGTGGCTTAGCTGCGATATAACTGCACTGTATTCTTCTATCCCCCACAATCAAGCCCTAGAAGCTCTAGCTTACCATCTATATAGATACAGTAATTATAGCTGCGAGCTGAGAGAATATATTTTGGAGGTGACAGCCTTTTTGTTAAAACATAATTATTTTTCTTTTAACAGTGAATATTTTTTACAAATTAGGGGCGCCCCCATGGGGGCCAAATTCTCTCCAACTCTAGCTGGGCTATTTGTTGCATGGTGGGAAGAGAGATACATATTCTCATGCACAAATCCATTCTCCCCCGCCATACGGTGGTACGGTCGTTTTATCGACGACGTACTCATCGTATGGCAGGGGGAAGATTCCGCTCTTTCAGACTTCCTGCAATATTGTAATGCTAATGACAACAATCTCAGGTTCACCCATTTCACACATCCAACATGTGTCTCTTTCCTGGACATCCAATTAGAGGTGGACAAAAACACAAATATGGTCCATACATCTTTGTATCGCAAGCCCACCGCGGGCAACACGATACTACATGCCCAAAGCAATCACCCCCTGCATACTGTTAAGGCAATACCAGTGGGGGAATTAACTCGAATAAAAAGAGCATGCTCCAAACCAGACATATACTCTAAACAATCCAAGGAAGCCTGTACAAGAATGGAAAGGAGAGGGTATAAGAAATATCATCTGGAAAGGGCCACAAAAATTGTACAAACCAGAAACAGGGAAGAATTATTAAGAAAAAAAGAAAAAAGGAAAAAAGAACAAATGTCACCGACACCAATAACTTTCTCCACGCGCTTTTCCTTGGAATACCAAGAAATCACTAAAATGATACAACGCAACATAAATATATTGAGGCAAGATGCCATTCTAAATGAAATACTAGATGAAGGAGTGCGCTGCGTGGCACGCAGAGGTCGCACCTTGCGAGATGATTTATCACCTAGCACTCTACCTGTACTGAAAACCTCCGCAATAACAAGAAACAAACCAAAAGGTAACTTCAAATGCAATGGGTCACGGTGCAATATGTGTAACTACTGTAAAAATATCAAAGAGTACACCAACAGCGATCACACCAAAACATATAGCATCACAGACTTCATTAATTGTGAAACAGATCACGTAGTGTACATAATCGAATGTGGAAGGTGCGATCTCAAGTATGTTGGCTGTACATCCCGCAAATTAAAGAAGAGAATCAGTGAGCACATCACTGACATTAAAAACAATACGAAATCTAGCTGCTCGGGTGCAGCGAAACACTTCATTGAAGTTCACAACAGAGACATTTCCTACTTTTCTTTTTATGGCATCAAATTCATAGAAGCACCCTTACGGGGGGGCGATAGGACAAGACAACTCTTCAATAAAGAAGCGGAATGTATTTTCAAACTGGATACAAGAATCCCACATGGACTTAATTATAAAAACGATCTTCTTTATCATTACATGAACTAATTTACAGCATAAATGTTTTTTATAGTTTGAATAATTTTTTCCATTCTCACCATTATCTTTTCATATTCTTCTATTATTATTTTTTCACATATATTTTTTCACATTTTATATTTATTTTCATTTTCATTTTCTTATCTTTTCCATTTATTAGCCGAACACAATAATTCATAGCTCCTCCATTGATTATCCAGATATCGCTATCCCCCAAAAAATCATTCCCAGCCTGGGTATTACACCCCACATACATCACTGTAGTCTATTCATTAATTTAACCTTAACTCCATTTTATTCATTTCATTCATTTTTTCCATTCAATATTTATTAGGCATGAATTATTCTTTGACTCGCTGATTTTTAATTTTCATTAATTTTCATTAATCTTTTGCTTTTGGTTAATAATTAGTGTATGCATTATTAGTGCAAGATTTATTTATGTCTGCATACAGATATTTGCAACACCATATAACTTTATCATTCAAGCGTTCATATAGGCAGACTACCAGCTTAATTGGCATTGCACCATTATGAACATACAACCATGTTCACACCACATATTATTCATCTGCAGGCGTTTTTCCGAGTTTACCCACTCCACGCCAATTCATAGCATACACAGCTTTTTAGATCATCATATCCTCTCCTATTGCCTTCATCAGGGAAATCGCGGCATTACACATGTAGTACATATCTTTATACATATTTTATTATATATAACATATTATAATGTTACAATGTTACCAGCCGCCTAACACCTGAAGTGATGCTAACATAGGGTTAACACATTAACTACATGCACTCATTCCACCTGCTAGTGCTAGCACTGGGAATACTTCCATTGGCCGCAACTTGTTTTTAAACTCACACTCGTACAACATTCACCAGATTATGACTAAGCGCGCAAGCGCGAAACGCGTCAATCTACTGGGCCACACAGCACACATAGCTCTGCTGTATTTTAACATGATTGAATAAAATATAAGACTTTTAACTTACCTTGGAGTGCTGGATCCGCACCTTCTTTCCATTCCATTCACCCATTGACGGCTAGCCACCGCCTGGAACCGTGCACCCTCCCTCAATGCATTGATATCCGAACTATACAACAACAAGGTGAGCTGATCTCCATTTTTTCACTTTCCATAAGTTAAAGTCTATTGGTTTGGAAAATTTAATGTGTAACTGGATTGAAAACTGGCTTAATAATCGTACCCAGAGAGTGGTGGTCAATGATTCCTACTCCGAATGGTCCCCGGTAATAAGTGGTGTACCCCAAGGGTCAGTACTGGGCCCTCTTCTGTTTAACTTGTTTATTAATGATATTGAGAATGGAATTAACAGCAATGTTTCTATCTTTGCAGATGACACCAAGCTTTGTAGTACAGTACAGTCTATGGAGGATGTGCAGATGTTACAGGATGACTTAGACACACTGAGTGTTTGGGCGTCCACTTGGCAAATGAGGTTCAATGTGGATAAATGTAAAGTTATGCACCTGGGTACTAATAACCCGCATGCATCATATGTCCTGGGGGGAGTTACTCTGGGAGAGTCGCTGATGGAGAAGGATCTGGGTATACTTGTAGATAATAGACTACAGAACAGTACACAATGTCAGTCAGCTGCTTCTAAGGCCAGCAGGATATTGTCATGCATTAAAACAGGCATGGACTCTCGGGACAGGGATATAATATTACCGCTTTATAAAGCTTTGGTGCGGCCTCATCTGGAGTATGCCGTCCAGTTTTGGAATCCGATTCATAAAAAGGATGTTCTAGAGCTGGAGAGGGTACAAAGACGGGCAACTAAACTAATAAGGGGAATGGAGCATCTTAGTTATGAGGAGAGATTAAAAGAATTACATTTGTTTAGTCTGGAGAAGAGACGTTTAAGGGGAGATATGATTAACTTATTTAAATATATAAATGGCCCCTACAAGACATATGGGGAAAAGATCTTCCAGGTAAAACCCCCTCAAAGGACAAGAGGGCACTGCCTCCGCCTGGAGAAAAAAAGGTTCAATCTCCGGAGGCGACAGGCCTTCTTTACCATGAGAACTGTGAATCTGTGGAACAGTCTACCCCAGGATCTGGTCACAGCAAAAACAGTAGAGGGCTTCAAAACCAGCCTAGACAAGTTCTTAGAGCAAAATAATATAAATGCATATGTATAGAACCTATCACCCCTCCCCCTTCCCTGTATCCATCCCCTCCTTGGTTGAACTTGATGGACATGTGTCTTTTTTCAACCGTACTAACTATGTAACTATGTAACAGATCCCTCCTGGACTCACCATCTCACACTATGAAGTAACCTAGGTGAGATCTACACCCCCTCGAACACTTCACCTGTGACATGTCCACAATATTTATATATATATATATATATATATATATATATATATATATATATATATATAGTATATGTATATATATATATATATATCTGTGCTGTCAGTTTCCCTTTAATGCATACCTGTAATTTCAGGTAATGTTTCAGGCTAACTCATCCTGTGTGTTTACATGAGGAGTGGCAATTAGAGATGAGCGAACCGGGTTCAGGTTCGAGTCGATCCGATCCCGAATGATCGGCATTTGATTAGCTTAGGGCTGCTGAAGTTGGATAAAGCTGTAAGGTTGTCTGGAAAACATGGATACAGCCAATGACTATATCCATGATTTCCACATAGCCTTAGGGATTTATCCAAGTTCAGCAGCCACCGCTAATCAAATGCCGAAAGTTCGGGTTTGGATCGACTCGTGCATGCTCGAGGTTCGCTCATCTCTAGTGGCAATATTTCTGTGCTTTTTATAACTTATACTGCATTTTCTGTTCTGCAGGCTTCATCTCTAACTTCTAGTTGGCCATAAGCTAGTGGGTGGACACTAGCATCTATGATGCCTCCCATACACTGCACACACACAAAGAAGAAAGGACCCTGCCCCCAATTCTCTATCGCAGCAGCAAGGATGACATTATAAAGCAGTACTCAGCATTGTAAGCTGTGAATCCAGCACAGTATTGAGATCCAATACTAATCGCAAGCATGTATACTCTCTGCAGTCTCTCTGTCTGCCTCTGGCTCTGTTTCTTCTATATGTAATCTAATCCCTCAGTGAGCTGCTAGTGCATCTTGTAAAGTAGCAATTTGCTGTTTTTCACAGTGAAGTTTTACTTTACTATTCACTTCTTTTACCCACATCAAAACCCATCAACCCACATCAAAACCCATTTAGACACTGATTCTTGCTTAAGAAAAATAAAATAGTATGCTAGAAATAATCACCCAGGGCCATATTGTTTCTGTTATGTTTGTGCTATTTAGAATGATCTGGTATATGACCTTACAATGATGGTCATGATGTGTGGTGATTGTACGGAGGAGAGAATTCCGAGGCTTTGTTAGAAGTGACTTTGCTGTGTACATGCAGAGAAAAAGACTTGATGTACTCACAGGAGCGCAGAGGCATAGATCATTCCTTCAAGGTCTGTCGTCTATCGTCTCGGTTTCCACCTTTGTTGTTTTAGGCCATCAGTTATGACAACTATTTAATAACTTGCTTTTCGGGATCACAGTGTCCTCCCCATCTGATTGTATGTGAGACGTGCAGAACATTCTCTGGCTCTTAGTACGGCAATAAGGCTTCGCTAAATAGAGTAAGAGTAAACATTTAAAATATAACTTTTAATTAAATCAAGAAATAAAAATATCCCCATACAAAAACAACAAAAAAACATAAAATATAATAAAGTAGGAAGCATGAAACTGGTACCCCTCACAGGTGATGGTGAAGAAGTAACATTCTGGGTAAGTATAGGATGTACATCATTATACAGAGCATCGTAAAGATGATGGTTCCAATGTTTGGTGGCTGGAGTAATTCGCTGAGGAAGCAATAATCACAATAATCCAATCAGCCAGCCGATCCCTGACATTGCCTGATTTTGCCCTCAATATCTCTTACCTCCAAACAGAGCTCCTGCCCTAAGAAGGGCAACTTTGCCACTTTTACCCTAGGGACCCAAGTTAACCCTAATATACATGGTGGCTATGTCAGTTTTGTGCGGCCGCTATTCACTGAATAGCGGTCGCACAGAACATGTCAGTTTACACAATGGAGCGTGGGGCTCTGGCCGCACACTCCATTGTATGCAGCGGTGAATTAGGATGCGGGCGCACATGGGTGCACACGCATTCGAATTCACGAAAAAAGTCCCTTTAAGATTTGCAAGGGCTTATAAATGTTTTTACTATTACAATGTAAGCCTAAGTATAAGCCTAATGAGCATTCATCTAGATAAGGAACAGAATTATTAGGCCACATCATTGACGGAAAGGGAAAGTGGGGTACTGCCCCCCCCCCCCTCCAGTACACCAGATTTGCATATCCTGGCATATCTCCAGAACGGTGCAGCATATTTAAAAAAGAAGGACACTGGTGGATGAACTTTAAAAGGAGTATTGTGGATACAGATATTAGTTTTATGTTGCTGAGGCAAGTATGGGGGAAAAAACATTCATACTCACCTACCTCTGTCCTCCAGTGCTCAGCTTGTGATGTCCCACCTCAGTCAGTCATAGAAGCCCCCTATACATCTCAGAAGTAGAAAGCAGAGCAATGAATAGAGAGCTGATAGTTGGCACATGGGGAGCCCTGAGGAATAGAGGTAGGTGAGTATGTGTTTGTTTGTTTTTCTCTTTCTTATACCAACCCCAGCAACATATAAAAAAGTATATGTCTAGAATACCCCTTTAATGATGTTTATAAATGGATCTTGAAGAACAGATAACTACGAGATATCAGACTGTGACTACATGTAATTTTCTGAAATGAACTGTTTTCTGAGTCCATACTTATCTCTGTTCTGGGATCTCTATCTGTCTATATGAAATACTAGGGCCCCTGGCATGCCTTGGCTATATTCTGCACCCAGTGAACATACAGAGGATTGTAAAATCTGAAGGGTGTTTATTTTTCAATGCGGATATGGACTGGTTATAATTATCACATTTACCTGCAGAACCTGTATAGTGTTTTTGTCAGAATTTGGGCCACATAAAGTATCTTTAGTAGAGATGAGCGAACCGGGTTTGAGTCGATCCGAACCCGAACGTTCGGTATTTGATTAGCGGTGGCTGCTGAAGTTGGATAAAGCTCTAAGGTTGTCTGGAAAACATGGATACAGCCAATGACTATATCCATGATTTCCACATAGCCTTAGGGCTTTATCCAACTTCAGCAGCCACCGCTAATCAAATGCCGAAAGTTCAGGTTCGGATCAACTTGAGCATGCTTGAGGTTCGCTCATCTCTAATCTTTAGCCGAAACCAGTCAAATAATTTCTGGTTATGCTTCAAACATTCAACACTGGGGCAAATTAGTATAAAGGAAGAAGGCATGAAAGACACCCCAATATTATAAAGAGAAAGAAAATAATTTAGTGTGTGCGTCAATTTGTTTATGGTGGGATATGTTTTACTACTTTGACCTGTAACCTGTGAGACACCTCTGCTCCTGTCGGTGCTGCTGCACAGACCTCCATAAACTGCTGAGCCTTGCATTGTACAATTTTCATTCGAGGCCTAGGGAGCTTATAATGCCTACCGAAATGTGTGGATCAACTGGAGACTGGAGGGGAAAAAAACACCTCTTTATTCACATATGACAGTAACTACATGAATGCCAGTCAATTGCTGAAGAGCAAGCACTGATTCCAGACATGTGTCAACTCTGAGAGCTGGAGGGTTATCAAATATAGACCAAAGAGATTTCTGCCATGTTAGCATGCAGAGAAGCCGCAGAGACAGATCTGTTTACAGAGTTTATTAAAGAAAAGGGTTTACAATGGACAGGAAGAACTAAGACGGAACCTCCGAGGGTCGAAGAGTGTGGGCGGCCAAGAAAGTGTATAAGAAAACAAAAAAACATCATCTTATGAAAGAAACCAACAGTGATGTCATCTTTTTGTTTGTTTGTTTGTAGCCAAAAACATTTTCAAAGAAAATCAGCCCTTCCCACATTTTAAGAGCTGAACTAATACGAGCGTTCCGATCTTTCTTCTACTAATGTATTTGACCTTGTATCTTCTTTTTTTGTGTGGAAATAACCTGTATGAACCGTCCTATTTTTTATTCATTTTATAAAAGGTTTGACGTAGGAAATTTTACTGTTTTTGAAATAGTCTTTATGTTTCTGAAATGAAAAATAATATAATAATAAAAGTTCCTTTATTTATAAAGAACCAACCTATTCCACGGCACTGAACCTAGCTTATCATTGTAACGACTGGAGTCGTGGATCTGCTGTACCACTGCTGTAGGCCGCACCAGGGAGTGGAGTGTAGGGGCCGCTGGTCTTCATCAGTGCCCCCCGCATGGCGGGATGAGCTTGCTGCGGCAGGCGACCCCCAGGTCGCTACCCCTGTCTAGGCTTGCTAATGGAGGTGGGCGAGGTGCAGCTGAAGGCACATTGGGCACGCAGGAACACAGCAGGACTCAAGGTGGGAACTGTAGGCAGCAGGAACGCGGCAGGAACCATGGGTGGGAACAACGGAGAGCTGGGACCACACGCTAAGGGAAGCATGCAGATACTCTAACAAAGCAAGGGCAGGACAGGTGCAGATATTTATAGTGTGAAAGGCGATTAGGTGCAAACCAATCAGGGACGCACTGTCCCTTTAAATTTAAGCAAACCATGCGGGAGGAGACAGCAGGGAGGACTGGGGACGCCCTAGACCACGTGTGGCTGGAGAGGAGAGAGCGGCTTAAGCAGGGGGAGACACCGTAGCCGCGGGAGGAGGTACGTGCCGCAGCTGTAGCTTTTACAATAATCACTTGTTCCCACTGGGCTCCCAATCTAAATTCCAAATTCCCCTATCTTTATGTTTTTGGAGTGTAGAAAAAAGTAGCAGTACCCGGAGGAACCAACCCAAACACAGGGAGAACCTGGGCCCCCAGTGCTGTAAGGCAACAGGGCTAACCACTGAGCCACTGTGTTGCCCAAAAGTCAATAGTTTCTGTGGAAAATTATAACAGCAAATTCAAACAAATTACCATTTAGGTCAGGTCTCATGTTTAGGCTGTTTTATGACTCAAAAACAACCAAATTTTCCCCATTGGATTCAATTGTAAAATTTGCAGGCATAATTAATATGGCCATATATTTAAGATAATGCAGATAGATCCCTTTTAAAAGTAACATTGATCAGCCAAGGAGCGATCCTTGGCTGATATTATCTTTCAGTCAGACTTCAAAATTTATTGGTATCTGCTGCACATCTTCCTGTGTAAATAGGAGTTGTGCTGCTGATACCATAAGTTTCCAGTTGCCTAGCACATGAGCAGTACGTACTTACCTTCAGCACTACTGTCATTTGGTATCTCACAAAAGGGTCCAGCTACCCGGCCGCTTCGGGTCACCCTCGTTCTTCCAAAGTGATTGACAGCCAGAGGAGCGGGGGTGGGTGATAAAGTTGCGCCGGAGTTGCGCAGGACAAATTTGTGACATTTTCAGAAAGAAGGTGAAGATGCCGGATCACATCAGTGCTGGTGACATTTATGTATTGCTGTATTGCCCCCCAAAAGTTATACAAATCACCAATATACACTTATTACGGGAAATGCTTATAAAATGCTTTTTTCCCTGCACTTACTACTGCATCAAGGCTTCACTTCCTGGATAACATGGTGATGTCACTTCCTGGATAACATGGTGATGTCACTTCCTGGATAACATGGTGATGTCACTTCCTGGATAACATGGTGATGTCACTTCCTGGATAACATGGTGATGTCACGCCCAGACTCTCAGAGCTGTGCGGGCTGTGGCTGCTGGAGAGGATGATGGCAGGGGGATGCTCAGTGTCCCTCCAGTGCCCTGTGTCCCTCAGTGTCCCTCTGCCATCATCCTCTCCAGCAGCTACAGCCTGTACAGCTCTGGGAGTTGGGTCGTGACATCACCATTTTATCCAGGAAGTGACATCACCATGTTATCCAGGAAGTGACATCACCATGTTATCCAGGAAGTGAAGCCTTGATGCAGTAGTAAAGGCAGGGGAAAAAAAACACTTTATAAGCATTTCCTGTAATAAGTGAATATTGGTGATTTCTATAACTTTTTTCGGTGGGGCAATACAATACTTAAATAAAAAATTTTGCCGGACTTCTCCTTTAATCTATGGGCCTTTGTACGTGAACAGACTCCCTTCACTGTCAACCAATGCAAGGTTTAAACATAGTAATACAAACTACTATAAAACAAAGACCAATATAAAGCAGTGCAAAACAGCAAATGATTAAAACAAGAGACAAATATCTGACAATCAAATTTAGAAGATCCAAAGGGCGTCATGCAGTAGAACACAATGTATAAAATGAGGGGCTCAGGACCTACAGTATGTTCTGGTGATCATTATAGGTCTTAACACTATGAACCTTAGTAACCAGACTATTATCACAAATCTTTTAGCTAGATGACACTTGTCCAGTACGCCTGTGAAGTACAACTCTTTAAGCTGCAATAACATATTACTGTTACTTACCTTGTCTTCATACATTGACTCTAATGATTCCTTGTTCAACTGGAACTGTAATAAAATACAAGCAGAAAAAAAAATATTAAAACATCCCCTTAGAAGATAAATTGTAAAACATATACTGTACTTTATTGTTAAAAAAAGGACATAAAACATTACCTGAAGTGAAAACATCATATTCTACCTCAACTCTCTGTGTTCTCTGAGACGTCCGAATGGCTGGTGGCTTTCAATTGAATAAAGGACGAACATAGAAACTTAAAACAGCTGCGAGATATCTATAAATGAAAAATAAAAATTACTTCACGACAAGATCTAGAAGGTGGTTTGGTCCATAGGACGACCACTCCCAGACATGTCTACAACAAAGAGTGTGCTAATAGACCAGAACCATACAGCTTCCATCTACGCTTCTAGAGATTATATGTAGTTATCATATATACTGTATATATGGAGCATTTATCCCCGTGAGGATTTTCAATGAATCGCATATAGGAAAGAAGAGCCACTAAGATATCGCAAGCAACCAAGCATTAAATGGGAGAACTAGGCCTCTGCAATATGGATGAAGCCTGATACTCCACTATGCGTGGTGCTGCTGAGAAGGCAACTTCTTTGCTAAACCCTTGACATGATATGATGTTAGATGAGTTAGAATCTCATATTAGTGTGATATTATTTTACTCTTACCAACCAGAATGGAGAATGTCTTCATGAAGCACAGCTTACCATTCGTTCAGCTTTATCCCTTTGCTCACCACTGCTAGTGTCAGTATTAGCTTTAAAGGGGTTATCCAACACTACAAAAACATGGCCAGTTCAGATGCAGTTTGCAATTAAACCCTATTTACTTCAATGGAACTGAGTTTCAAACCACACCCAATCTGGAGACAAGAGTGGGGCAAAAGTGGCCATGTTATTGTAGCGCTGGATAACCCCTTTAAACAGCCATAGACTGGATCCATGTTTTCCAGGACTTCTTAGGGCTGCATCCAACTTCTTCCACCACCTGTAACTAAATGTTGAATGACCGGACTTGAGCATGCTCCAGTTGCACTTATCTCTAATGGTGCGTTGCCCCTAGCAACCAATTAGATTCCACCTTTCATTCCTCACAGACTCTTTGGAAAATGAAAAGTGGAATCTGATTGGTTGCTAGGGGTAACTGAGCCAGTGTCACATTACACCATGTTTGATAAATCTCCCCCTATGTCTCTTGCCCCCAGGTTGTGTCCAGAGCAGGAGAGGTTTTCTATGGGAATTTGCTGCTGCTCTGGACAGTTCCTGTCTCGGACAGAGGTGGCAGCAGAGAGCACTGTGTCAGACTAAAAAGAAAACAACACATCCTGCAGGACATACAGCAGCTGATAAGTACTGGACGACTAGAGATTTTTAAATAGAAATAATTTACAAATCTATAACTTTCTGACACCCGTTGATCTGAAAGTAAATGATTTTCTTCAGAGTACCCCTCTAATTGCTAAATCACTTGGCCATTAACAATTAGAAAATTGTGATGAACAATCTCTGCACAGTATGCAATTGCATTGTGCCGTGCATTCAGTCACATGACTTCCAGTACACTAAAACAGTGTTGCGGTACTTTCATGGGTACAGTACAAAGGCAGCAGTGCTGCAATGAAACTGCAACCTGTGTGAACAGAGTCTTGGGGTGACAGACAATTGTTATTTAATCCCCATTCAGCAAAGATTATCCATCACTCGTATTAGAATTTTTGCTTTCTAAAACCACATTCAAGTAAATGATATTATTTCTCTATTTCCCAGCGTTGTGTATAGATTAGTATTACAGACTATATTTGCTGGGTTATTTAATGTCTTCCCGCACAAAGTTCCATAATCCAGTGCACAGCAGAAAGAGTCTCTTGGCGAGACAATGTCAAAAGAACAGAAGACAAATCTTACAACAAGCAGCTGTGGCTCCTAGCTGAAGATCGTTTGCGCTATTATAAAACATATTTATTGCCGCCTCTGGAAACTGCAGTTTTTTTGTCCAAGAGAATGTCAAAATTGTTTTATACGGGTCGGTTAAATTGCCTTTACAAAAGCTGCACTTTACTTTATAAATAAAGCATCAAATCCTTACTGTGCTAATAATAATGTTTCCACCAAGATAACAAGTGTCTGCCAGCAAGAATTGTGCAAGGTTTCCCGCAAACATGGAGAATGCTGGAACACATCCAAAAATACCAGACAGTTATTTTATTTTTAATGGTGTGATGTTATTTGTCAGTGATATGATATATGATGGATAGATAGATAGATGACCGTGCATAGATATAAAACCATACATTAAAGGCAATATAAACTTTTGAATTTATTTTTAATTCCCCTCTGTACTTATAATGGTATAGAAAATAAAAATCTCCATAGGTTTTTATTTAAAAAGTGCCTTATATCCTCCCTATAGCCTCTGTATACTGGTAGGTAGTGCTATCAACCGCACCCTGTTGAGTCACAGAGACAGACTGTTGGCTCTGCCTCCAGCCCATGTCTCTTCTCCGTAGAACGATGTTCTAAAAGGCCGAATATTGAGCAGGAGTGTTGCAAGAAACGCTCCTGCTAGGGATGGTCCGAACCTGTTTCGGACGGGGTTCGTACGAACCCGAACCCTACGCAATGATTAGCGTTGTCTGCCCGCTCCGTGCAGCGGGCGGATCCAGCGGGAGGAACGCCTGGAAAACTGGGATACAGCCATAGCCAGAGGCTGTATTCCAGTTTTCCAGGCGGTCCTCCCGCTGTATCCGCCCGCTGCACGGAGCGGGCAGACAGCGGGAAGCTGATGCCGAGCGTTCGGGTTCAGCTGAACCCGAACCTCGGCGGGTTCGGACCATCCCTAGCTCCTGCTAATCATCCTCAGCTGATCATGTGTTTAGAACATCAGCCGGTAGCAACATAAGGGGGGCATCTAAAGGGGCAGAGGAGGACAACACAGAGGGCATCTGTAAGGGGGACTACACAGAGGGGGCCATCTATAGGAGGAAATACACAGAAATGGGCAATCTGTAAGGGACACTACACAGAGGGGGTATCTGTAACGGGGCCATCTGAAAGGGGGACTATACAGAGGCGGGGGCGTATACTATAGGGTATACACAGAGGGGATCATCTACTATAGGGGGACTACACAGAGAGGGGCTCTCAAGGAGATGCACATGGGGCCATCTATATGGAAGTCTGAGCAAGGGGCCAGCTACACAGAGTGGGGCATATACTATAAGGGGGATCACATAGAGTCAGCCTACCCACTAACTGAGGGTGTAAAGCGGCCAATACAGATGTGCAGTTTGTATAGAGATGAGGATGGTGACACAGGATGGAAACAAACAAACAATCTCGGCCACTAATCAGTTCAGATCCCAGTGTTACAGGAACGGTTGACCAAGTTAAGATCTTCAACCTTTCCAAACACATCCTTTCCCGTAATGAACTCACCTTATTGGAAAAAGGCCTATCTTTCTGCCCAACCAATAAAAGTAAAGACTTTGAGCTATTTCTGGACTTGAATTCTTATATTCGGAAACTTACCCTTAAGCGCCATTTCAACATTAAAAACTGCAACAAAATTAACCAAACAGGAACCAGTGCCTCTATCTGTGACATCGTTCCGCCACCAATCAACAGTGGATTAAAACCCAAATCTGTTTTTTATCCACTACAAAGCAGGGGTAGTTTTTTGGAATCATTCTCTTCTTTGGTCCTTTCAGACTTCGAGACACTCACCTCGAAACCCTCTCATCACCAACATAACCTTTCACGAGTAGAAAGAAATACTCTCAGAACACTATCTAACGACATGTCCTTGGTCATAAAAACAGCTGATAAAGGAGGTGGCATTGTTATCCTTGATCGCGCTGACTACATTGCTGAAGCCGACAGATTATTATCGGACAGAAATTTCTATAAGCCTCTTACCTTTAACCCTATGTCCAACTACATCACGGAATATAGACAACTCATCTCATCAGGCCACACGACAGGGGTCCTGTGCAAACAAGAATTCAATTTCCTGAATATCACTGAACCAGCTGTTTCGTTATTTTATTATCTCCCCAAAGTCCATAAAAATCCACTTAAACCTCCCGGCAGACCTATCATTTCAGGTATTAATTCCCTTACTAGTAATTTATCCCAATATGTGGATACACATCTCCAGAAACATGTTAAATCACTCATCTCATATATACGTGATACCTCTCATTTCATTGAGAAGATTATGGCCATTCCATGGAAAGACGAGTATATTTTCCTCACCATGGACATCTCTTCACTGTACACCGTTATTGATCATGGTTTGGGCATTAAGGCTGTTTCTCATTTTCTTCTTAATGACACCACCATGCCTTCCATCCAAGCCCAATACATACTGAATTGCATTGATTTCATCCTTAAACATAATTTTTTCCAATTTGATAATCACTTCTATAAGCAGGAACGCGGCACCGCGATGGGCAGTAAATTTGCGCCAAGCTACGCAAATCTCTTTGTAGGCCTATTTGAAATAGAAATATTGTTTGAACATCATCTGTTCAAAAAATGCGTCTCTTACCAACGGTACATCGATGACATTTTCATCATCTGGGAGGGCTCCATGGTGGAATTGGAAGAATTCATAAAAGATATTAACAAGAACTCCTGGGGCCTAGAGTTTACCCACAATATATTCATGGACAATGCAGAATTCTTGGATATCATTGTGTTCCACCAAAAGACTAAGATCCTCACCAAAACCTATTTCAAAGCGGTGGATGGGAATAGCTATCTACATTTCAAAAGTGGCCATTATAAGAAATGGATCACGAACATACCCTATGGACAATTTAGACGCATACGCCGCAACTGTTCAAACACAAAGGACTATACCAAACAAAGCAAAATTCTCACTCAAAGATTTCGTGCCAAACAATATCCATTATCTTTAATCAAAAACTCCTCTGCTAAAGCCAAATCTCTTAGCCAGCAACAGTGTCTTCAACCAGGCAAAAAAACCAAACTCGACGGCCCTGAAGTGTTCGGTTTCAACTTCATCACCACCTTCTCATCTGACTACAAATCCATCAAATCTATTCTCACTAAACACTGGTCAATCCTGAAACATGATCCCTTTCTTAAGGACATTCTTCCCGATAGACCATCCGTCACCTACAGAAGAGCCTCTTCTCTAAAAAATATCCTAGCTCCCAGCAAATTGCGCAAAGCTAACCCTGTTAGTATCATCCCTTGCAACTCTATTTTAAACAACCAGGTAGGTAGCTATAAATGTGGCAGCAAAACTTGCAAATGCTGTCTTAATATTAAACATAGATCCGTAAGTTTTCAATCTAATATCACAGGTGAACATTTTTCTATTAAATCCCGCATGAACTGTGCCTCCTCCTTTGTGATATATCTTCTGGAATGTCAATGTGGGACACAATATGTTGGGCGCACTACTCAACAATTACGCAGCAGGATTAATCAACACAGGGCTAATGTGGAAAAAAGCTTTGTCCTTCACAGCGTTTCCAGACACGCAATAGAATGCACAAGCTCCAGTTTCACCCCTTTCTCCATTCTACCCATTGAACATATCCCTATGGGTGGCCAAAGATTCCAGAGTTTGAGAAAAAGGGAAAACTTCTGGATATTCAAACTAAAAACCCTTATTCCTCAGGGTTTAAATGAATACATTGAGAATGTTTTTTAATCCATCTCCTCTGATATAAATGATTTTAGAACCTTACATTTAGATATTCATTTATCGTTGTTTGTGTTTTTTTGTTTGTGCATTTTTAGACCCACATCTGTACTTTTTGTGTCATTATAGGTTGATATGTTCATGATATGTGAATGTGTTTGCACATTATCATAATACTCATATGCGCCTTTTTTAGTATGTATGTACTTATGATTTCTTTTTTGGCCATTGTCCATCTTCTCCAGGCCCATTCACTTCTTTTTATTATTGTATTCCGACTGACTCATGTCCCTACTATTTCTGACATATACCTATGAGATGTCATGTGACCGCTGCGAGCCCCGAGAGATAGTATTTCCAGATACAAATTATTCTTTATGTATCGTATACCATAGATCTGATCATTCTTATAATCCATATAGTGGCTAATTGCCCCTTCAACTACACAATCACTATTATCTAGATTATCATTACACTGTTCATTTCTCCATTCTGTGTTCACGTGTATGCTTAATGTGTTATTGTTTATAAAGTTTTTTTTTTTTTTTTTTTTTTTTTTGTTCACGTGTATGCTTAATGTGTTATTGTTTATAAAGTTTTTTTTTTTTTTTTTTTTTTTTTTTCTCCTCTTAATTAGTGGGTGTGTTTGGCGCCCTTTTATGTATTTAAACCCTGTTGTTACCATCTATACCATGCACTTAATCTGATGAAGAGAGCCTAGTACTCTTGAAACGCGTAATATGTGCAGCATGCAATAAACTTTTACATTTTTATTTGCACTCTACTCCTGAATACTGTGTTGGGCAGCGCTGGTTATCACTCGGGTACGGCTGTTTCAAGCCACTTCTTGTTTTTACGTTTGTTTCTTGTATCATACGGGCCCCTTTTTTTCTGGGAGTATCCCGTTCATGTACCCTCAACTAGCTCTTGCAGCCTAACATCACATCAGAAGGACTTCCGCCTGGACCCACGTCAGGATCAACCTTCCATCCACCTACCCTACCTCAGGGTGATATGCATAAAGCCCAAGGGGCAACAAGGTGAGCCTTGCTACCTTCCCTTTCTCATTACCAACAACCTTTGCGGTATCACACGAGGCGCCGTCCTCTGCCTGTTTTTTCTACCCTTTGTTCATGGTGACAGAGTGAGGAGCCTAATATGTCTGTCTGGCAGATTCTGTGGATTTGTGGCTCGGAGAAGTTCTCATAATGGCCCAGGGCAGATGGAGAAGAAGATGAAAAGGAAACAATTCGGATCAGAGAAGATGTCCCCTGTGAGTCACCTGATATAACTGCATTTTAATGTATATGGTGTATATACCCTGTGTGGAGCTGGGGCTACCTCTATGTAACTGTATGAGGTGATAGTGATCTCTGTACAGTGGATTTTATTCATTAGCAGCGGTGGTGTTAGTCAGTATGTGGTGGTATTAGTCAGTAGCAGCGGTGGGTTAGTCAGTATGTGGTGGTAATATTTGTTACTTGTTATCTGGTACTGTGTTTTATTGGTCTTAGTATACTGGATTTGGTCAGTAACAATATGGTGGTGATGGTTGTGGTGTGGTGGTACCCCTTGTATACTGGTATTATTGGCAATATTGGTCTCAGGATACAGGATTTTGTCAGTAACAGTATGGCGGTAATATGTATGATGATAATATTTCCTATATACTGGTATTATTGGTAATATCGGTCTCGATCTATCGCATCGCTTGGTTGAGGAAGGGGGGGCCCAAGTTGAACTCTTGCACCAGGGCCCAAGGGACATTAGCTACGCCCCTGACATCAGCCACACATGTTCCTGTGTAATCGAAGGATGTGAGGCTGATGATAAAGGCACACTAACAGCACGGATATGCATATCACACAGTAGTGCATATTTACCAAGTGCACTGCTGCTGTGATCCGGCATCCACTTCTTCGGCTCTCCCGTCTAGCCACTGCATTTTCAGGCCCTGCGTCCGGACTGATTAACAGCCGGAGGAAATGGGGCCTGAAGACACAGCGACTAAACGGGAGAGCTGGAGAAGAGGAGGCGGGATTGCAGCAGCAGTGTACCAGGTAAGTATGTAATGCTGTGTGATCTGGAAACTGAAAGCACAAATATATGTATATCCGTGATGTCAGTATCCATGGCTGGACCGATGATACATGGATCACTCAATTTCGGTCGCTCGATTTCTCATGCAATGTCTCAACCGATCTGTGCCCCGTTACAGCAGTCCGTGGCCGAGAAATTGGCTAATGTAAAAGGACTTTAAGCTGATTGAAGATTACATAAAAAGTCGACTGTGCTTTAAGGACAGGAGGGATGACTGGAGAGAGAACCAAAGAAAGAAAATTAAATCAACTGGTGTTAGAAAGTTATATAGATTTGTAATTTACTTCTATTAAAAAATCTCAAGTCTTCCCATACTTATTAGCTACTATATATCCGGCAGGAAATGTTTTTTCAGTCTGACACATTGCTCTCTGCTGCCACCTCTGTCTGAGACAGGAACTGTCCAGAGCAGGAGAGGTTTTCTAGTGCAGAGATACTAGATTGTACTTGTTGGCACTGTTAGATCTCACCTAGAGGTTTACAGGGGTTTTCCAGGCAGTCACTAAATGGTGGGGCACCCACACTACACAATGAACGGGACAGGAGCAGTTGGTCCCATTCACTGTATAGCAATGGTGTAACTTGTGGTTCGGGCAGCATGAAAGTGATGATCGGTTACCACTTTTTCCCAATAAATGTGTATAGGTGTGCTAGGTAGATAAGCAGACCTAAAGTAAGTTTGGGTTTGTGAACTCCCGAAACACTTGGCATTTGACTCCCAGTGACTGGAGAAGGTAAGTGCAGCCTGATGACTGCCTGGAAAACATGGATGTTGCCTTAGTTTGCTCCTTTCTTGTGCCAGTGCTTCATAAAAAATAGCGTCCGCTAGACAAGAGAGGGAATTCAGACATCAAACATTTTCACCATCACAGGGGGATAAAGCCTTTGATCTCTGCCATACATTTTTGATGGCTAGTAGGGCCCATGAAACAAATTAAAGTGTTATCCAGTTTGTATAGGGTCCCAACATTGCTGCACTTGTTTTATCACACAGTCTATGTTGGAGAGGTGGGCGGGATAAGGGTACAATGACCCACATCTGGTTCTAAGTCGCAGAGATGTTGGACAACTGTTGTTGATCTGATAAAGATGATTACTGGAGTGCAATAAGCCAATAACCCATCATTATTACTGTTGTCCTGGAATGCTAAAGCAGTGCAAAAAGACGACATGGAGAGAAGGGAGCTACTGCACATCACACCTATGGCTGATACTAATGCCGCTCGGCTAATTTTAAATAGCAACGCCAGGATGTTGGTATATAATTTGATCAAACTATACTGGCCAGTGTACCACGTGCAGGTCTCCTGGTTCACACAGGTCCCTACGCTAACTCCACACTATGTCGGTCAGCGACCCCCCCCCACACACACACAAAGCATGCACATGCAGGGAAGGGAGGCCATCGAGTGGCCCTGCAACCCCAATGTCACAGGACCAAACCCAAAATGCCCCACCAATACCCAAGGCTGCCCCCAAACAACAAAAGTATTAATATGGTATTACACTCACCACCACTGCTGCAGACAGAATGGGAAAGACATAAGGTGCACAGGTATATCCTGCAAATTTGGGTCACATAAGGTGCACAGGTATATCCTGCAAATTTGGGTCACATGGGTCTTATGAAGGGGAGTGCCAGCCGCTCAGAAAAGGGCGAAAAACATAAAATGCGACATGGAGAGAAGGGAGCTGCTGCACATCACACCTATGGCTGATACTAATGCCGCTCGGCTAATTTTAAAAACCAACGCCAGGATGTTGGTATATAATTTGATCAAACCATACTGCCCCGTGTACCACGTGCAGGTCTCCTGGAATGGCTCTGCAACCCCAATGTCACAGGACCAAACCCAAAATGCCCCACCAATTCCCAGCCGGCATCACCGGCGGGGAAGGCTGCCCCCAAACAACACAAGTATGAATATGGTATTACACTCACCACCACTACTGCAGACAGAATGGGAAAAACATGGAGGTGGTGAGTGTAATACCATATTCATACTAGTGTTGTTTGGGGGCAGCCTTCTCCGCCGGTGGTGCCGGCTGGGAATTGGTGGGGCATTTTGGTGGGGCATTCCATGGCCTCCCTTCCCTGCATGTGCGCGCTTTGCGGGGTTGGCAGTCGCTGACCGACACAGTGTGGAGTTAGTGTAGGGACCAGTTAGTGTGAACCAGGACACCTGGACGTGGTACACGGGGCAGTATGGTTTGATCAAATTATATACCAACATTCTGGCGTTGGTTTTTAAAATTATCCGAGTGGCATTAGTATCAGCCATAGGTGTGATGTGCAGTAGCTACTTTCTCACCATGTCGCATTTTATGTTTTTCTCTTTTCTGAGCGGCTGGCACTCCCCTTCATAAGACCCACATGACCCAAATTGGCAGGATATACCTGTGCTCACATGTCAGTACCTCCATGTCTTTCCCATTCTGTCTGCAGCAGTGGTGGTGAGTGTAATACCATATTCATACTTGTGTTGTTTGGGGGCAGCCTTCCCCGCCGGTGGTGCCGGCTGGGAATTGGTGGGGCATTTTGGGTTTGGTCCTGTGACATTGGGGTTGCAGGGCCATTCCATGGCCTCCCTTCCCTGCATGTGCACGCTTTGCGAGGTTGGCAGTCGCTGATCGACACAGTGTAGACTTAGCAGAGGGACCCGTGTGAACCAGGGGACCTGCACATGGTACACGGGGCGGTATGGTTTGATCAAATTATATACCAACATCCTGGCGTTGGTTTTTAAAATTAGCCGAGCGGCATTAGTATCAGCCATAGGTGTGATGTGCAGTAGCTCCTTTCTCTCCATGTCGCACAGTGCAAAAAGAGTTAAATGCGTTTCTTCCTGCTAGCAGACAGGACTGTCATTCCTATAAAGTAGAAATCTGAGACCCCTCCATCAGTAACAGACTGGTTGGCTGAAATCTTGAACTTGCAGAGAATGGAGGAACTTAGGGCAGAATATAATAAGCCCTAACCTACTGCTACACTATGATGGTCTACCTGGACGATGTTTATGGACACACCAACATACTGATCCTATTCTGTGCTTTTAGATTGATAGAAGACAACGTTACTTCACAGAATATTTGCACGCCATGCTTTTCTCTTCCTGGTTCTTGGGATTGGCTGGCATCCCTCTTGTTCCTTTCTCTTTTCTACCTATTATATTCTTGTACTATGTTATACTTTTGTATTATTTGCACTCAGTTGGGTCAAGATGTAAACAGCTCAAAGTGCAAAATGGGATGGAATCTAAAGAATGTTCTATTGAGTATATCACTCCTATACTACCGTATTTTCTTTTCCAGTTAAAATAGAGTTTGGGATATACTCACCGTATAAGACTACTCCAGCGCACAAAATAAAAATTAAAAAACATCAGACAGCAGTGACATCTGAGAGGCAGAGAAGGTACAGTAATACCGGTAGGGCGGGCTATACAGGTGGAAGAGGTGTATCACTTTTTTCCATACTCTTCATACGGTCGCCGAACACATCGAGGGTGCGGATGTTTTTGAGCTCCCCCGGACTGTATGCAGCGATCACAGATTCTCCAGTCCTGAAGTTTTTTTTAGCATGCTCCCCAAAAGACGACCCCTGCCTTTTGAGAAGATCTTCCTGGGTTAAAATATATGCAGGAAAATACAGTACCATGTCCTTTCTGAGATCTATTGTGTACGCCATCATTTGATATGATACATGTAATATTTTCCTGCTTGAGCATATTTTTATTGTAACTATTTGATGATGTCCCGCTCTGGTTTATTATTCTGTTTCTCTTAAAAATTCTTTCAATAAAAGTTTTAAATAAGAAAAAATGGCATTCGTTGTAAATACATTTCTTAAAGAAAAAAAAAAAAATCATCAACACTTATTTATAACTGGTTGTTCGTCACCTTTGGGAGCCCTACTCTCCACGTGACCAGGGAATATATATACCTCTGAGGTTCACCCACCGAACACCCGGCACATAATTCTCCATACAGGCTTGCAGTTTTAATTAAGCAGAAGTGATGGGCCCATTACAGTAATTGCCAACTCCCTGTGGGTTAAGTGCCCTACCCCGCGTCTTCAATTAATTGTTATTAACCTGGGGAAGTGATTTACTGTAACCTCTTAAATTTTCTTGCCAATTCTGGATATTTTTTCCCCCTGCATCCCGTAGTCTTTCTATTGATGCACAGACGGTGCCTCCTATTCTTTACAGAAAAAGAAGCAGCGTATCTTAATCCAAAATCCTTTTTCGATAGCTTCGACTTATCCTGGCCGGCAGTCAAATTTTCACTGCCAATTAGGCCCAACGTCAGTAGGTAACTCGCAGGGAGCAGCGAGCGGCACCAGCAATGGGTGTAAAGGGAACAAAGACAACAAGCATAATTGGAACCTTTGAAAGGTTAAGGACATAAAAGGCAGAAGCCTTTCATTACCGCTGAAAAATACGGTGTTTTTATTTCAGAAGACACAAAAGTCCACTCTTAAAATAAGGCGTGGTGTTGCGTCTGCCTCCGGTACACAGGGAAACACAGTTCTTAGCCGTGATTAGCCATTCCGCCGAGTTTAAATAAGATAAGTGTTGCTTCATATATGCACTAGACTTTGTTATTGGAGATTAGGCAGCTGGTAACTCTTCCTGGCCCATATTAGTTCCACAGTTACAGAAATGTCAGAAAATAATTGGATTCTCCAAGTTCTTATTAGTTACAAAGCTCGGCTTCCTGGCAAAACTTCTCCAGGGACGAAAATTAAAAAGAATATATATAGATAAAAGATTATTTTCTTTTCTTTTATTGTTTGTACTTTGTTATGGGGGCTGCCATCTTGCCAGAGCATTATTTAGTGATATGCTACACAGCAAGCCTCATGGACATAGATGACAATAGACAGAGCCTGTCCGCTTGAGATGAATGGGAAACATTACAGAGTGTACTCTGCGACCTTTGAAGCAAACATTTCACAGGGAGCGGCTATCGTCTTAGGCCTTATTCACACATCCTGTAAAATTGTCCATGATTGTTTATCCGCGACCACAGTTAGTTTCAGGGCCTGTTAAATCCTATCAGTCTATTCAGATGATACATGCCGTGAAAAAATAGGACATGTCCTGGTGCTGAGCAGGATTGCGGCACAGATCCCCTAATAGAACTTTAATTGATCTGTTTTTTACTGATTCCACAGATACCACATGTGCGGAGTCCATGAAAAATAGGGATCCCATGTCACCTTTATTAAAATAATGGGTGCAGGATGGGGTCTCACCAGGTGGCTGTTCCTGAGTCCCCCAGCCGAAGTCAGCACCCAGCAAGTGCGGGCTTCCCATGCCCTCAGCCAATGTGTACAGTTTGGTCGATAAAGAGAGTGCATTGGTTCCCTTTTCTGTCAATCATTCTTGTGGCTGGAGGCAGAAGTGTTCTGCCTCTGGCCACAACAGGTTGCCCCCTCCCCCCAGAGCAGGGAGAGAGCAGACGTAAGCTGCTTTACTTGCATGACAACCACAACCAAGAACACACTAGAAAAAAAACATAGAATGTAAGGCGTTTGCCTTTATCCAATCTTCTTCATCTAGGCACATATATTTGAGGAGTGGATCCTTCTACCTATGTCAATGACTGATAGCAGAGAAATGCAACTTTCATCTGGTTTGAATTGTTCTACATTGTTTTAGCACCAGAAGTATTACATGACTACGACTTCTAACACGTTTTGCATCGGATGAAGATTCTCGTGCACTCTAACCTTAGGGTATACTGTGCGACTCCTATTCCCATAGATCAAAACTTTTTGCAACATCTCCTCGGTAAGAGGTTTTTTTCATGTGTGCATTTTACAGAATTTTTGACTCACTTTGTAAAGTTTAATGTCTTGTCACTTCCTTCTTTTCGTTACAAGGTATCTCTTAGCTCAGCTTAAATCATGAAACGCTTAGGGCAGGCTATGACATTTCAAGTTAAACGCAACTGACTTACTGATTAGCGTCTCGTGAAATTCAGAAAGGGAAAAATCAGATAAAAGAACAATCGTGTTTGCAATAGCTATGCTCGGAAATATGGCACCAAAAAGATTATTTATCAAGTTCTGAAAACACAGATATAGAAATTGAAATAGATAAGAGATAGATACTATGAGGCAAGATGAGTATCTTGCCTCAGGCAATATATTGGAGAGTCCTTGAGGGACCGCTGGGCTGTAATTGTATTGTCAAGCATCTTTCACTAAACACCACTGGCTCCACTGACCCAATTACGTACAAACATAAGATGTGGAGTTCTTATGCCCCTATTCCACGAGTCGTTTGTAGGAGCAAACGAGCGCTATTAGCGCTCGTTTGCTCCTCGTGCCCCGCTCGCTGCCGCCGCTATTCAACGCGGCGTCAGCGAGCGGGTGAGTGCGGGAGGGGCGGCGGGGAGCTGCTGGGGGGGCTGCCCGGGGGATCGCTGATCGTCCGGGCAGCCCATAGGATATAGCAGCATCTGCTGCCGACGGTCCTATTCAACGGAGCGACGGCAGCAGATCGCTGCTATATCAGTCGCTTGTTTTTCAACATGTGGAAAAACAAGCGACTGCAACGATCAGCCGACATGAACGATGTCGGCTGTTCGTTGCACTCTATTCCACGGGACGAATATTGTTCGTAGCGGCCGTTATCGGCCGAATACGAACGATATTGCTCCTCTAAACGACCCGTGGAATAGGGCCTTTACTTAGGTTAGGTTTTTCCACAGGGTCGGAGTTGTCATTTCAGTGTTCAATGCAGGCAGCAGAAGAGCTAGAATCAGCCCTGGATTGATAGATAAAATTGTTTAACAAAAACAAAGACCCTGTTTACGACCCTGGACGAACTGGCAAGTATTTCTGTAGTGCTGCTCCCTTGTGTTTTAGGTAGATGGCGGCGGCTTAATCCCCCCCCCCCCCCCCCATACAGAATACAAGAAATCTGGACTGTGCCGAACATTCCTGTGTATGGAGATGATGGGATCCGAACGGAGTATACTAGTAAAAGCACCGTGGGAATGGAGAAATTATATGTTGGACTCCAAGCTGTGGGAGGTCACCCTATTCCAACCTAATCCATATATAGAAAAGAATACTGTATATTTTATATATATATATATATATATATATAATGACAAGTCTTTATTCTGTATATGACATGTTTTCAGATTTTAGAGATGTAAAAATAAATGTAAAAGAAACAAACAAAAAAATAATTCTTGATGTCACGGCAGGTCAACAACAAGGGCATTGGTTATATCAAAATCTCCACATCCCATCATTACCAGACCAGTGATAGAAATGTGTGGGCTGAGAAACATCTACGGCGCCAATGTTTAAATGTCACGACCCTCAAATTGTGAGCGGCTGGTCAATGTTACCTTTGGCTGTCCAGGAATGGTGGGAATTGTAGTCCAGCACCAGCTGGTGGGCCGCGAGTTTGACACCTGTGGGCTAGTGCATCATGATAAGGATAAATGACCCCAAAATACCACTTTGTTTTATAGGATGAAGTCACTGATATGCAATAAGATGTATGCAACAGATATGGAAAAAATTGGATATCCTTATGTGCAGATAATTGGTAAAGAGTGGTAATAACTAATGTAAAAATAAAGGATCATTTTATTTTTGTATGTCTATAACCACAACTTTATTTCAGATCCTCTACTTCTAAGAATGTTACGGTTACCTGTTAGCATTCAATATGTATTGCTGTATTTGCCATAAAATAGTAAAATCCCACTGGTGACACTTTGAGGTGTTGTCTACTATGGACAATCCATATTAGTTACATGGGTCCCCTGACAATAACTTTGAAACAAAGTTCCCCTTGTTGGGATACTCCAGCCATGACCACTATAACACAACCATGTCACCACCACGTTGGGCATATCAGCTATGATGTTGCTTCTTACTGTACCTGTATATTTTTTATTATAAACCTTTAATGTACATCTTATAATTTATGGTTACTTAATCCTCGGTATAAACAGATTTTCAAACATTCAAATGAAAATTACTTCAAATACAGCAAACATGGCGCATGACGTCCAGCTTTTATACCACTCTCAGACAAATAGATTTCGGGAAAACATCAAAACCAGGTGATCAAGTAACTAGCTCTTGTTGCGGAGAAGATGCATCACTAGTTCCTCATCCTCTGTAAGGGAAAGTCCTGTGTTTAGTGGCTCGGATGGTTCCTCAGAGCTTGGAACAGTCTTTCTCCTTTTGGCAGCCACTGGTTTTACTTCTTGGCCCTTAGATTTCTTGGTGAATGGTCTCTTCCTTGGAGGCGCCTCCTCATGGTCACTTAAACAAGGAAAAGATTATAAATTATAATTACCATTACATAAGTGAATTAAAGACATGATTATTAGAGATTAGCGCAACTCGAGCATGCTCAAGTCCATCTGAACTGGGCTTCGTATAAACTCGAGCATGCTTGAATCACACTCATCTCTAGTGTTATCTTGAATAGAAAATCCATCAAAGAACTTGGAACTTTTTATTAATAGAATACAGAAGAGATGTATAAATAAAGATTTGGGATCCTACTTTTGGTCCCGACATATGATATGATTCTTGGCACAATACTCTATATGTATACTACTATACATCATTGGTGAGTTGACCTGCACCATTCTATATAGACGCCACCAGCACAATCACTCAGGCCAAGCTTACACTTCGAACCCTATTACACAAAATGATAAATCGGCCCAAGTCAGTCGATTATTGCTCGAGGTAAAAGAGGCAATGATCAGCTAATGAAACGATCATTGGCTGATCGTTTCTTTAGGCCCTAACCTAAAATTCGTGGCCGGCAGCAGATTAAACAAATTCAACAAACAAGTTTACATTACCTATTCACGTTCCTAATCTCCTCCTGTGCCCTGCTTGCTTTCTCCCCGGCACCACGTTGCAGCTTCCAATCACTGGCTGCGGCAGTCCCGGACAGTCATTGGCTGAGCGGCCTGTCAGTTCTGACGGGCCACTCTGAAACTGCAAGACAGGATAAGGGGGCGGGGGGGAGCAGAGCGCAGGAGAAGCCCAGGAATGTGGATAAGTAATGTAAAAATTGTTTAGTCAAAGGCTTCATGGACATTGGTAACAATGTCCATGCAGCCCTTGCTAAACGATTATCATGCCTTGTAATAGGCCCAGTAAACAAGTGCAGATCTAGCCTTTACACAGAAAGATTTATCTGACAGATTTTTGAAGCCAAAGCAAAGAATGGATTAGAAAAGAGGCTAAATCTCAGTCTTTCCTTTATGTGCTGCTCCCTACTTTTAGTCGGTTCCTGGATTTAGCTTCAAAAATCTGTCAGACAGATCTCCATGTGTAAAGGCACCCATACACTTTCTGTAGTGCGAGCTATTTCACATCTATTAAGCTGTAGATGAGTTGCACCTACTTGCCCATTTACCCATTAGTAGTAATGAGCGAACTTTAGAAAAGGATGCTGGTTCAGCCACACTCTTGTGTTTAACTCCCAGCGTCTGGAGTAATTGGATTCCGCCTTACGGCTTCCAGGAAAACATGGATACAGCCTATGGCTGTATACATCTTTTCCAGGACTTCCTAGGGCGCCATTCAACTTCTCCAGATGCCGGGAGTTAAATGCCGACTATGGCCGACCCTGGAGTTCACTGACCACTAGCCATTAGGCTTCTCCTTGAAGCACAAAAAATCCCTAAAACAAACACAACAAACTTGCACCAAGGCTGTTTGGCTCTTTCCCTATAGCAAATCTGCCCCAATGTGTGTAAGGGTACCATTACACGGAGCGATTATCGGCTATCGCTTATCGCTCCATGTAATAAATACAATGATCAGCGGATGACAACGATCATTGGCTGATCGTTGATATAGGTTTGGACCTCTTTTTGTCGGGTGCCGACCGCGCACTGCTATGTGTAATAGCGGTGCACGGTCGGCTACTGACGATATACATTACCTATCCACGTTCCGGGGCTGCTGCTGCGTTCTTCTCCACGGGTCCCGCGCGCTCTAACTTCAGAGTGGCCTGTCAGCTGACAGCCTACCCAGCCAATCACAGGCCGCGGCAGTCCCGGCCTGTGACTGGCTGAGTGGCCACTCTGAAGTTAGAGCGTGCGGGACCCGTGGAGAAGAAGACCGCAGCAGCAGCCCTGGAACGTGGCTAGGTATTGTATATAGTTAAGCAAGGGCTGCAAGGACATCGGTAACGATGTCCCTGCAGCCCTTGTTTAACGATTATCGGGCCGTGTAATAGGTCCAGTAAACGAGCGACGATCTAGCAGATTGCTGCTCGTTTACAGGTATTATCGGGCCCCCATCGGCCTGTGTAATACCACCCTAACTATGTCGATAACTACAGAAGCCTTTTGAGGAGACTTGGAAACAGCTGCTATTTTCCGCTATGTATTTTCTTACAGATGCCATATTCATACGGAGTTAAATGATTCAGAAGAAATGCAAAAAAACCCCTAAAACTTTGGAGTAATTACATGTGTTAGTTTAAGTAAAATTTCAGACTTTGGAGTTAGTGACACATAAAATATAAATTGCGCGTCTACAAGCGTGTGCCGCCAGGGCCTGTTATAGAACACGGTTCACCAGGTAGCATATAAACATCATCAATTTAGGAAGAACGGCAAAGTCGTCCAATTATGAACGCGGGGGTAATAACCGAGCATAGAACTAAGTCTATTCACGTCTCTCCCTGAAAACTTTTAAAAGTTAAAAACGCAGTAACAGAGGGGGGAAGAAAAATCCAGGTTTCCACGTCCAATGTATTTGTCTCCTGCTAATCAGATTTGCGACTTCTAAACAGCTTGGAACACTTTGCAAATGTCAATTAGCCTGATCCGTCCTCTAATGATTCATTTTCTATTAAGTGTCTACATGCAGAGTCGTATACAAATAAGTCAAAGAATCACTGGAGGTTCAATTCCCAGAATGCATATCATGAAGCAATCTGCGCTAATATACAGGCAGACAATTACTTTGAGTGATCTATTCGGCTCTGTCCACCTTTACAGCTACAGGGGAAAGGGAAAGGTTTCAGATCTGCCTGTAATGAGCAGAGTTCTGGTAACTGATACGGTTCACGGTAATGAACTACAATGACAACTAAGACGCTCTGCAAGTTTATTGATACGACAGTTCTATAGAAATGATGATTCATCTTGAAGGGGTATTCCGGGCTAACGTAACAAAAAATATGGGGAAGTGTCAAATTGACAACTACTGTACAATGCTTGGTGACCTTCAGGATGGTGTGGTGGTGGCCCGCCGTTCGGTTTACAATAAAGACCCAGCACTAACCTCCCCCATTTTGTAGATTGTGGGCCTTCTAACAATCTGACACTTATTTTCTATCCTAAGGATAGGGGATGAGTTATATTAAAGGGATTATCCAGGCAATGAAATATATGGCCGTGTTCTTTCAGAAACAGCATCACTTATTACTATACTTAGTTTGGGTAAGGTTCTGCAGCTCAGTTCCACTGAAATGGAGCAGAACTATAATACCACACACAACCTGAGGACAGTGGTGAAGCTGTTTTGTAAGAAAGTAGTGTTTTTTCTATTCCTGGTGTAATGTTTTCGGCCCTGGGATCTGGGGCAAAGTCCATTCATGGAGAGACACAGACAAGGTTGCAGACTAAATGCGGTAATCTCCGTAGTTTTATTGGCAGCAGTGGAGGTGCAATGGAAACAGGTACAAAATAACAAATGGTAAAATAAAAACCTGCTCGTCTGAGCACTACCTAAACACTGGTAGTTCCCTCACTAGCACTATAGCAAACAAACCCAAAACTTTGCAGAAGACACAGGTACCTTCTGTGTGCAGCTCAGCAGACACACTTTTCCTTGTGTAGCACCCACACTCCCCATCCAGCTGACTAGCTGGCTCTATATAGTCTGGACAAACTGTGGTCTGGAACATGGGGAGTAGTCACCCACCCAACACTGACTACTCCCAGTAAGAACCGTCCCGGATCAGCTGTCTACAAACAGCTATAATAACTATAAAAAGGTGCCAACCACTTACTGCAGTTAACACAGCTGAATTATCGGTTCTTACTTTACCAAGGTACCTCGGTAACATGTATGTAAAGAACCTAGCTGGAATATATACACCATTATATACCTTCCCAGCTGCTGTCTTAGGGTCCTATTACACTGAGCGATTTTTAATGATTGACGACTAACAATAAACGATCGCAAACTAGATTGTTTATCATTAACCTGAAATCGTTCACCATATAACACAGAATGATAATCGTGAGTTACAATCGTTACTATGATAATTATTGTGATTGTTACTAAGATAGTTAATTCCTTGTGATCCCAGAAAAACAATGGGCAAAGTGCAATTACACTGAACGATCAGTGAAAAAATGCAGAACTTGAGCGAACAAATGTGGAATTACAGCGAGCGATTAGCGATAATTTTAGGTTCAGATCTATATCAACGATCAACGACATACAATCGTTGCCTGCAATTACACAAAACGATCATTTAAATTCGAACGATTTAACGATTTTTCGCACGATAATCATCCCGTGTAATAGGGCCCTTACACTGGCTAACATCGTCAAATGTTAACACAGAGTACCCCTTTAAGATCCCTTCATGACTGACAACACATGGTGAAGGCTTTGGTTGGAGAAGTGAAGATCATGACTCCTCCTAAATGGAGAAAGAAGGGAAAGAAAGATGCGGAAATGGCTATATGTAGCAGAGGTGAATATAATATACCTATAGGGATTGCCACTTTGATCCTTTAAAAAATACTAAACTTGTCCACAGTTGTCTGCGGTATTGCAGGTTAGATTCACTTCAATGGGGGTGGAACCGAAATATCAGACTATTAGCGGCAATGCTTCTGAAAAAAAACAAAAAACAGCCACCTGGGTCTGATTCAGAACAAGCCCTTAAACCACGAGTTATAGTCATACAATAAAACAAAAATTATTAAAGGGACTGAAAAGCAGAACTGTTTTCTTTTTCCAGCAGCACTGCCGCTCCAGTTTTGCTCCATTAGGCTATGTTCACACTACGTAAGTTTTGTATTAACCACGGCCGTTGTTGCAGATTTGCAGCAACGGGCATGATTAATACGAAACTTACATAGTGCTGCCGTCGATGGAATCCCGGCCGGAGTGTATACACATAGTATACGCTCCAGCCGGGATCTCTAGCGCTGCTGCAAAAAACTGACATATCAGTTTTCTGCGGCGGCTATTCATTAAATAGCTGGAGTCTTACGCCATGTGAACATGGCCTTAACGTTAAAAATGGCTCAATTGCATGAAGCAAGTCTGCTGAATCAGGCCAATTTAGCAAATCATAGCTTCCTGTAGTAAAGACAAGAATCAGCCAATTACATCGTTCATTGGCTAATCGTGTCTTTAGGTTTTCACTTAAAATCATCTGCAGCCGGGTGCGCATCACTATGTGTAACAGCAATGTGCGGTCAACGGCTGATGAATGGGTTAAAAAGAAAAAAAAAACTTGTACATATCTCTCCATGCTCACTGATGTCCTGCTAGCTTTAGGGCCCTATTCCACCGGACGATTATCGTTCGAATCTAAAGGATAATCGTTCGGTTGAATAGCAGTTAATGACTAACGACCGAACGAGAAATCGTTGATCTGGACCTATATTTGTCGTTGCTCGTTCGCAAATCATTCGCTTTGAATAAGAAGTCGTTCGCAGTAGTGACTAACGCAATAGCTACGAAAAGACGACCGCAAGACCGATCATAAGTAACGATTATTGTTCCATGTAAATGGGTGAACGATTTCAGGTCTTTCGTAATAGCGATCGTTTGGATCGTTTATCGTTAACGATTATGTGGAATAGGGCCCTTAGCCTGCTCCCCACAGTGACTGAAGTGACAGGCTGCTCAGCCAATCAAATATGCAAAAATACAGCTAAGACACCATCACGTGTTTCTCAACGTCAGACGCTCGCTTACACCAAATCTGCAGGCCGTGTAACATGGCCCTCAGGTTGATCTGCCATGCCACATTCAAAACAAAAGGGTTAGCTTTGTTATTACTAGATATAACAGCAATACTGCTCGAAGACTTGTGTGGCGCTAAAACAAGCTTTGATGACTTTAAAGGGTTATTCTGTTGTCAAAAAATAATTTGACAATGGACTGGGGGATCAATAAAAATAATAAGAATTAAACCATACTCATCCTGTCCTGATCCCCCACAGTTCTAGGTGCTTCCTTCTACCTGTCATTCTCTCAGGGAATACCTATGCAGACAATCACTGGGAATTATTCCTGGGATATTTATCTGTATTATCTATATCGCCAGAAAAGATCAATTTATATTACGACTTCCCACGACGGCCACTCTAACTTTCTGCCCTCCGCAACAGAGAAAAGAACAGCTGAGCAACATAAACAGGGAATCTAATATGTTGATAATTCCTAATTCTGCAAGCTGTTTTCAAATCTCATCATTTTATATCAAAATTGTATTATGCTAGAAGAAAGTTCTATTTTTACTCGCTCCAGCCTTTCATTTCAACACGCTGGGTTTTAATTAAGAAGTGTTAAAATCTTGTTTTATTCCGTTGCTCCAGATGTCTCCTCATTCCAAGCTGTGTTATTTCACTTTAATGAATTAAAACCAATAAAACACGGAGGTGTTAACTAGACTGGCTAAGCATGCCAGAAATGGTGGAAAGAACTGATATGTATACACATACACACACACCATAAAGCAACGCCATATAGAACTTTTTATGCTGTAAAATCAGAAAATGTTCAAATACTATCATAAATAGTGTGAGGCCATGAAAAAAGCCAATGGTTACAAAAAAAAAAATCATACTCACCTGCCCTGATCCCCTGTCAGTGCACCGTCCGCTCTTTTTTACCGTACCCCATAATGAATACTGAGCTAGTATGAATGAATACAGTAGACAGCCATACAACAGACAACCATATCAGTGAACTGGTGAGTATAGTACCATTCCAGGTGTGCTGAATGGAATTATTTGCAATTGATAAAATGGTAAGTACATAAAAACGACACAGGCCACTTGGTAAAGTTCCCCCATAAAGAATTCCCTTTAAACGAGTACTGATCTGCCCAACTAATAGCGCCCTTATCCTGAGACTACACCACTTATTTTTCCTTGAAAATCCCTTTAAGGATTTTTTATTTCAGCAAATCTCTCATACTCTTTATACTTATCATCCTAGAGGAGATGTCACCCGCTCCGGAGAGGACAGCTATATATCTTAAGTCATCCCCTTAATACTCCTGCTGTCTTACAAGACTATTTTTCTTTACATTGTATATAAACTTTTGCTGTTCCAGTCTTTCTTTATTATCACTACGACACTTGCCTCCGGTTTATTTCTAAACCAATTTTGGGTTAACTTTTTTTTTTTTTTTGTCCTGAGCCGTACACTTTTCACAGATATAACTGTGCAGCTCCGAGGCAATGAAAGAAAGTCAAGCATGTAATCTTTCATCCCAAATGTGCTGTAGCGTGCTCTCCTATACAGTAGCTCAGGCCCTGCTTAAGGTGGTATATCACTAGTTTCATGACATGTAGAAAATGCGAAATTAGCTGGTGGTTATGAGGCACCTTCCCTGTGTGACAATTTAAGAGGAATATTATAAAACTATTATAAGCATGTCATTTATTCTTTATTTACAGTGAAAAGCACAATTTACGGAGGTTCTATACTATTATAGGGTCCGTGGACAATATTTCATACCACAAAATAGCAATATTTTGGGATCTACAGTGATTAGGGCTATAAGGAAAGCTGGCAGTAAGTGTTTTATTTACCTGCAGCACCTCCACAGGAGGAGGAGAGAATTACAAGTTGTCCACCAGAGCAAGAGATGCTCTTTTTGACTTGGACAAAAAAATGGTGGATCTTCTACTGATTTAGAAACCTCTAACAAAGTATAAGAAAATGATTGCAGATGGGGGTGTTGCAGTCAAACACAGTTCATCTGTTGTATAGAAACATTTACGCAATATTTTAGTATTATATTTAATATTTTATTTATATGAGAGAGAAAAAAAACTTCACAATTTATTTTTAGAGAATAAAGACTTGTTCTGATCCTGTGACAGTCACACAGGTGCCTGGCTCGCTACAGTAGAGTTATCAAAGCTCCACTTTTAAGAGAAAGTCATGCATGTAATCTGTCATCCCAAATGTGCTGTAGCGTGCTCTCATATAGTGTCAATCTGGCCCCGGTTAAGGTGGTATATCATTAGCTTCATACAAAACGCAAACGGATTATAGTCATTCTGCTATAATGAGCTTTCCTCCATAGAGATTTACCTACCGTATATGTTGGTTATGTAAAAATACTTAAAAAAAAAAAGAGCACTTTTGCTTGAAAATGATGCTCAAAATTGTGCACACATTTCTTAAAGGGGTATTTAAGTTTTGTCAAAACAAGCCAATCCATTACAAAATACAATAAAGTGCATTTTTTTAATACGCGTATGCACATGCGTTTAGGACAGTAATGCCATATAGTCTGTGGGGAAGGAGGAAGAAATAGCGGCTGATCTTCTGATCAGCTCTGATCATTGAGATAAAACACTGTTTCTAACACATTAGTAAATTTGTTCCTTTATAGTTTTACAAATGTGTTTGTGCCTAGAGCCACATTTGACAGTGCATGAGCTTCTTTGAAAAATGTGAAGCATTATTACAGGGGTTCTCTGGCATAAGAACATTTATTATATGTTGGTGCCCTATTTGAAAACATAAACATCTTATGCTTACCTCTCTGCGCTCCCCTGATGTTGAATCTCTGGTGTCCACCACTGACTGCAGCAGCTGCCACTTCCAAGACAACCTTATCTGGGAAGTGACAAGCTGCTCAGTCAATCACTGTCCTTGGGGCTGCCTGTCTCAGTAAGTGATTGGCTAAGTGGGCTGTCACTGCAGAGATAAGTTTGTCTCAGAAGTGGTGGCAGTGACTGTGGTCAGCCAGAGGACATCAAAGAGGACACAGCAGGACATCAGGGGAGCACAGGGAGGTAAGCATACAATTTTTTTTTTATAATTACTAATAGGACAGTAAGGTGTTAAAAGAATTTATAATGCAAGATAACACTTTAAAATGTCTAATGTGGATGAAGAGTGATGGCTTTTTCGGTACATTAAAATGAAACAATTAGCTGACCTAAAAGCTGATTTTTCAACTCACTGCTGAACAATATTGGCCTGTTTGGCTCATAATACTCTAATACGGCCCTAACTTTACTTGCTGGGGTTTTTCCCAGACCTTTACTTGGTCACTTGGTCAGCGAACTTCAGGCACATTCGGGTTTGTCCGAACCCAAGTGTGCATCATTTTATTAGCGGTGGCTGCTGTGGTTGGATGCAGCCCTAAGGAGTTCTGGAAAACATGAATACATAGGCCACAAAACTGTATCTAGGTTTTCCAAACAGCCTTAGGGCTGCCTCCAACTTCAGCAGCCACCGCTAATCAAATTCCACAAGCTCAGGTTCAGACAAAACAAGTGTGCTTGAAGTCCACTCAACTCTATATAGGATTATTAAAATTGATCCAAGTGACCAACCAAAGGTCTGGGCTAATCAAATTTAAAGAAACACATACATCCCCCCCCCCCCCAAATGCTATTCTCTGGTGTACATTCTATATTTATACATAATTTATCAATTTACCTAAACTGTATTTCTCAACTATTCAGAGTACAAAAGCAAGAAGTATTGTCATGGGTTAACAGCCTGCCTGCGACTTCAGCCTCTAATGCTTTAAGTCAATGTTTTTTCCTAATTTTTCAAATTCAAGTCTGTAGCAGGGTCCCGCCTCGGCTGCCGAATTCAGATGCTGACTGGCTGAGTGGGGCTGACACATCACCACCCGAGTCCCTGCTCATATCAGGAAACAAGCGGGTACTGGGAACCGGAGCGGGGGACAGCGGACCCCTCCGCTGAAGCTGGGATGGTAGGTGCGTGTTATGTTTCACTTCCTCCCCGGCTGTTTTGGGAGGACAAAATGTCCGTCCCCGGACTTCCACTTTATTATTATAGATATTTATACTTAAGTCTGTTACAAAATTTCCAGTTACTGATTCACTCTGGTCTTAGAAATTAATTTCTAACCAGTGATTGCCAGTGTAGGACCCCCTACTTGACTCCTAAGTCCAGAATGTTAAGTTAAATTTGAAATTTTGTAATAAATTTATATATCAATCAGCTCAGCCTCTTACTCTACAATATATGATACATACAGACTGGACTGGACTTTAGACATGACAGGTGCCTTCAAGTACACTTCACTCATCACAGATGCTCCGGTCATGATAAAGTTAACCGGGCATCGTGTCCACATACCAGGTTATTCGGAATGAATAATTAGCCAGCTTGTATAAAAACATCTGCCAAACAGATGTTTGAGGCTGAAAAGAGAGGCAACTCCAAAATATTGGCACTTGGATAATCAAACATACTGTGCCACAATCTTATTTTCGGATAATAAATTTTAATTTACAAGGCCAAGGCAAAGATCCTAATGAAGATTAATTACTGCGGTGTCTTTCATAAAGCTCAGTGCAGCTTCTTCCTAAGTTACTGTCAAAGCTCTAATGAAAATATATTGTGTTGTTAAAGTCTCTCTCTGGCCATTGTCTGGCCTCAAAAATGACCCAAAAAATTAATATCACAGTTGAAAAACCTGGGTCGCTAAAGTCGAAAATATTATAGTGAAAAAATGTAAGCAGGTAATAAAAGTTACCGTACATGAGTAACAAATATAAAACGACCTATAGGCATGGGGGTGGGCAAAACTGGGCAATTCTGCTTTCTGGTACTTTTTGTATGTCGTAGTTTTGTTCCCATAAACGTAAATGAGACCTTGAGTCTTTCTCATCATACCTATACTTCATAGAGTGGCTGTGATTTATTATTTCTTATTATTATGGTGGATTATTTATGAACAAGGCAGAAACAAATTGTGGCATCTTCCATCAGAATCCACATGTATGAAATTATTATGCCGTAGAAGAATTGTTCTACGAATATGGCAACCAATGAAGTATTGTATGGCAGCACTCGTATGGCAGTCAACAACATAGCCATAGTCACAAAGCAAAATCCTCAGTGAAGTTCCCAAAGCTGGGACTACTAAAAGGACTCTGAATGTGAAATTCACTACAGAACCAAACGTCTATGGCTCAGACTGCCATTTTTGTGTAGCTCAGTGGCTGCGCATTGGAAATGATACGTTTTGGTTAGGTGGGTATGGAAACACTTCATGTAAAAGTTGATCAGTAAAAAAGCTAAAACTTTAGTTCTAATTACCTGATCAGCTGAGCGGGACCGGAGCCGGGAGCCTCACTGCAGGTAATGTAGGCTCTCGGCGACGGGCTGGGGGATGTGGCCGGGGCTGGGGGATGCGGGCTGCGGCAGCGGGGGGTGGGGGGCTGTTAAAGCACATATTCACAGCGGGATGTCAATCCCGCTGCGAATATGTGCTATCATAGGGGTGAATTGATACTGATCCGCAGCTGATCTCGCTTCGAATCCACAGAAGTGAGATCCGCTGCGGATTCGGTAGGTGTAAAGGCACCCTTAAGAACAAGTTGGTGCCAGAGGATTCAACTTTATTATAAGGTGTAAGGCGTATGGGCGCCTTATAGGTGTGTGCCAGAAATTAGGTTTTAATCAACAGTAGAATCAATTTATAAAAGTTACCAAAAGTTAGCGTCAAAGGAGTTGTCCAAGATCAGAAACATAAAACTTCTTGCTTCCCACAATGGCAACTCGCTTGTCCATCAGTGGGATCTGGCACGGCAGCTCAGCTCAAATGATATTGCTCAGGAATACCCGTTCCTATGCTGTGACCAGTCTATTTCAGATTCTAATTTGCATACAGTGGTTAATAATGTCTATCGAAGGCAAAGGTGCTACAACAATGGTCAGACCATTAATAAACAAAGGTTTCACGTCAATGAAGCATCCACTGCAATTAATCACAATGTGAACTGTCCCTTATGCCTCTCAGTTATTGCTAAAAATAATAAAGAGCCGTGAGGACTTCATTAACTATAGATGGCTGTGTGATTAATTCACAGGAGAGAAGATAAAGAAGCAAGAAAACCTCCAGAGTTGTATCACAGGTAATGAAGGGTCTGATGGGCGCCAAAGCGACTACAATGATAGTCTAATGAGCCAGCAAATTACAGAGAACAATAATAAATGGAACAAATCCCAAGTTGGGAGGTCGTGGTGCTACATTGCTTATGCTAGTCAATGTAAATTATATAAAATGCATAAAATAGCCCATCTAGCTGTTATTGACATCCTAATCACCTACAGGTGCCGCAAACAGGGTGGACGGCTCTCTACCTCGAGAGAGGTGCAGATCCGAGAGATAGCAAGTGCAATGGAGGAAGATGCACTTCTCCTACTTAGGTTGGGTCTTAAACACAGAGCTGGCTGTTGGAGTTTGAAGAGAAAATGGTGTTACCACTCCATCTTCTCTATGGTTGTTGTAGCTTAGTTAGGCTCATAAAGCGCCACCTGGGGAAGCTCTGTAAGAGAGAACGCTCCAAGTCTGGAAAATCTGACATATGTGGTATCGAATAATGGTGTAACCATCTAGTTCACATGTACCTTCTTTGTTCCCATGTTTCCTGGAAGAGAAACAACAAACTCACAAGGAGTCAAAGAGAAGGTCAATCCTCCGAAACGTCAGTGGGAGGTTTGGACGGTGGAGGAGGGTATGTTGGCCTGTGAGCGACTGTTTACACATTGTACCCAGTGAATAAACCAACCTTTGCATTAAAGATTTGTGAGTACGTTGTTTCTCTGAAGCAGAGTTAGGGTCCTATTTTTAATCGTTAACCTGAAATTGTTCACCATATTACCCAAAACGATAGAAATTAGTTACAATCGTTACAACAATCGTTTACTTTATCTGATCCCAGCAAAAGAAGCAACAATTTGGAATTACACTGAACGATTAGTGATCAAATGTGGAATTACACTGAACGAATGTGGAATTACAGCAAACGATTAGCAATGATTTTAAGTTGAGATCTAAATTAACGAACAATGACACACAAACAATTTTTTTGATCGCTGCCTGCAATTACACAGGATGATCATTTAAATTTGAATGATATAATGATTTTCTGCACGATAATCGTCCCGTGTAATAGAGCCCTTACACTTCCAGGAAATACGGGAACAAAGGAGGTACATGATGATAATATAAAACGGTTTGCAGATCATTACAAGCCTATCCCATTGCGTTGGATTGAAAGTTACTGACATACCACCCAATGCAACCCAGGAGATAGTCATCCCCATGAGCTACATGACCCAATGGGTTGTCACAATTGACTATATACACACACGTAGAGAACAAAGTTGTAGTTTACGATCATAGAGATAGTTAATTCTGCATAGGAGCTGAATGAATAATAAGGATAACTGCATCAAATAGAAAACGAAATAGCTGTGTGCTTGCATATAGTCTGACATCTATATATAAAAACTATCCCTAATGCACAACCTTTACGTCTATATAATAACTATCCCTAATGTGCAACCTTTAAACCAAATCAATTTATTCTGAAGGGTTTAACTTTATTAACGTTTCCGTGCTTGACAACACATGGGAAGGAGCCCTTAGCAGTACGGCATACATAAGAATTATAATAAATAAGAGCACCCGGAGATTTGCACATTCAGCAGATTTATGACTCACAAATCACCGGCCTGCAAATCGGTTTTGAAGGATTTATTACATGCGTGGTAATAAAATAATCGTGTTACCACGACTTTGACGACAGAGAATATGAGAACCCATAAACAGAAAAAGCATAGCGTGAACACTTTATAGAGGAGCAGACAGGGTATGTGTATAGCATGATGGACAACACTTTCAGACCATGGCCGATCAGAATAACGAGCTTGGAGAAGTCTACGTTTAGCATGTTCTCTGCCGGTTTGGTATCACATGACTGAGATGGGCGAATAATGTAGACATATTGGGCCGAGTAAAGAGAGAGGGACACGGCAGTGCAGATCTCTTCCCGATGGTTCGGCCAGTTTGAACACTCAGACCCCAACCTATAGAAATTTTCGACATGTCAGAAGTCTGCTTGTAGTAGGGACGACCCAGCACTCACCAAGTAGTTCTGCTAATTCATTATAGTGTAATAAGAATAAAGAGGCAATAAGGACGCGTTTCGGCCATGCTTAGGTAGCTGATAAAGGCCATGCTTGGCCGAAAAGCGTCCTTACTGTACCTGATGCATATTGCACTATAATAAATTAGCAGAACTACTTGGTGAGTGCTGGTTCTTCTCTACTACATGTCTGGATACCTACCACCTCCAGCATCAATGCTGTTGGAATTGCCTTCCTTTCCACACCCAGAAGTCTTCTTGTGACAGCTACACTTTAAACCTTTAAACCTGACTAAACACGCAAGGCATGGACGGGCTGGGACTGCCAGAGGAAATCTTCTCTAGTTTTTGAGTACAGCGTATGGCTGTATCCATGTTTTCCCAGACTACCTAGGGCTCCCACCGGTATTCAAATGCCAAACGATCGGACCGGAGCATGCCCAAGTTGCGCTCATCTTGATGAATACCATCAACAACAAACATGTTATAAGAAATACCTACCTTAAGGGGTTGTGTGAGAGGGGGACAAGAAACCTGAGGTAGTTATACAAAAAAGGTATAAACAGCTGACTGCTTTGTGGGAGGCTTCTGTAAGAACCTTATTCACACACATCGATTTCTGTGTAGCGACATCATTCTGTTGGTTCTGTTCCTATCTAATGAGTGGAACAGTACATCAGACAAGACACTGCAGACTGTTCAATTCTTTTGTGTATAAACAAACTTTTTTTTTTTTACATTTTTATAGAATTATTGATCTTTCTGCTCACTTAAAGGGCAATTATTGATAAGAATACTCAATCCCTCTGATCGGGAACATTACGGCTTCACATAAACGTCTTTCACATTTTATCTCATTTCCAAAGAACTTCACTACACGCTAATGTGCTCTTCCTGATAAAATGTAGCACCATTGATCCGGCTGCTATCTGCCACATTGATCGAACCTTCATCAAACACATTGAGCTGACACTGAATACACAGTTCTCATGGGCTGAGGACACGCTCGCACTGTGTAAACATACAGTAGTAACACCGGTAGAGTAAACTCTGGCACTGACATGTATCACTTGCTCGTAGTCTTTTACATACAGCTAGAACATTCTTCTCCTTAGAAGGTTTCCCCATTTGATCCTTAGATTTTCTCGTAATTTTTCACTAGAACAATAAAGTAATATTTATAGACTCAATAACAAAAAAAATAATGCACCAAATTGTTGTTGGAATCAAACTTTGTGTACTTGACTGTAATGATGATATATTAAATTATTAGAATATTAGAGGTAAAGTATATGTTTGTTGGGCATCTCCTGCCTGGATACAAGATGAGATATGGTTGAGCATGGAGGTATACCGGTTCTGTGTGATATCCTGCATAGATGCCCACATATGTTGCAACTGGGCCTCTAGATCCTGCAGACTTGTTGCCATAAATGCTTGACTGGCAATATATTAGGCCAAGGTGTGGCAAGCTGGCTCAGACATTCATGCTGGAAGCCATGAGAGACAACACATGTGGCTGCTGGAGAAGCTGGATACCGCCCAAGGGATAGGCTGTATCCATGTTTTCCTGGCAGCTCTAGGGAGGCATCCAACTTCTCCAGCCGCAGTTCGGCAAATCCGCTCAACGCTACTCTTGACTATTCACGATAACAGATGTTGCAGGGATAAGGGGTGGGCATGAAGAATTTCAACTATACCATCCTGTTGTTTGTAGGGAGACAAGCTGCCAACAGTGGAGTTTGGTAACAGATTTGGAAAGCAGAATGACAGCCAATACACAAGATTGTCAAGTACTCTCTCTAATTACTGCATTACATAGCTCAGCTATTAAAAGGGATATTTCAAAGTTTTAGGTAAAAAAAAATATTTAAAAAGGTACTGCTGAGGTGGGGAAAAAAAAAAAAAAAAAAAAGAAAAAACGCATACTTACCAAGTCCTGGTGCCTGGCTGACCCCACCAGAGTTCCAGTACCTCTGTTTCCAGTCCTCACATCTTCTCTTCCTGGTGCAGAACGTAACACCAACCACTGGCCACAGTGCCGTTCCATCTCTGCCAGTGATTGGCTAAGGTGACCGGTCCTGCACTAATTGCTAGTTTCGGAAGCAGGAAGAAGAGAGAAAACAAGCAGAAAGGAAACATGTAGCAAGTATGGGAGCTGTGAGGGAGCAGCGAGGAGCCATATTTCCCCTGTTCCAGCAGCACATTATTATTTAATAAAACCGCAGAATACCCCTTTAAGAGTCTGGGAAAGCGAGCTGATTATTTTCTAGTTGAGGTAAATTCGCTTTAAAATAAAGTTTTTCTAAAATATTACCCATCAACAAAAACACAATTTCTCATTAAGACACCGGGAGTTGTTGCAGCTCGGCTTCATGTTCTTCTTCAGATCGTGCAGCTGTTAAAGCTTCAGGCCAAGAACAATAAATTTGATTTTAAGAGGGGGAAAAGAGCTGGAGATAAACTGCTCCCCAGCCCCACCGCTTGTCACTAATATGCTTTCCACAAGAGCTTATAAATGACCTTTAGTTTTATAGAAGTTGGAAGATACTCTGCAAAAAGCATTAATAACAGCTCTTGTGCTGCTGGAATCTCACTGGCGATAAGCACAAACTGAAGAGGAGATATATACCGCCAGAAAATGGGATTCTACCTGAAATAAAGATTGACTCCTCAACTAGCGTTACTCCCGAGATGATCGTGAACTCAGACAGACAGTCTGTCCCACAGCCCCGTACATTGTCTGCATCATCATTAAAGACTCCTGGATGAATGAGAGAACCTTATATTAAATATACAAAATTCTCGTATCCTGTGACCCCTATGGTTTTTTTTTGGTTCTGTGATATGAGCAGAATTGCAGCTGAGCTGGATCCATCACAAAAAAGAGACACCAGCGGCACTGACATGTCTCCACTGCCTTATACTCAGGTCCATTAGGTTCTGTCATTTTGAGAGGGAGAAGAGTGCTGAATATGCTGCCCAATTATTCCTGTCCAATACGATGGCATCTGAAACGGTGGCTCAGAAACAGAAGTTGTGAATATGTTCAGTCGTCCTAGGGTAATTGTCTGGGAGACCCATTTCCCTAAAAACCTTAAAGGGGTATTCCTGATGACATACTTTTTAATAAGCTGATCATGGAAAGAGAGGGGGTCCTACTTCTGCCCCCCCCCCCATCAGTCCTGAGAATACTGTCCCCTGAATAATGCACAGTGCACATGTGCAGCCAGCACTCCATTCATTCTCTATGTGGCTTCTGAACATTGATGTCCTCTAAGCTGCCTTTTGATGTTTGGCACCCCCCACCCCCTCCTTTTTTTTAAACTAACCTATTTCTATTTTGTGATTGTCATTATTTCATTTAATTGTCTGAACATTATTTTGGTGTCAGAAATATTTTGATCTGCTCTGTTAGAAGAATTTCAAATGTTTTACAGCAGGTAAACAGACATAGGGACATCACTGAAACTGACAGTTTTCTAGGCATGCTCTGTGACCTTTGCACAGATCACTGTGCAGGGAGGGGGTGGAGTAGAGCTGTAACCATTACCTATTGTGAATAGTGATAAAAAGTCTGTTCATAATAAAGAATGTATACTTACCTGTCCCAATGCCCCACAGTGCTGCATCACTGTCCCTGTACCCTCGCTGGCTTTCTGAAGCTCCTCCAATGTCACCAGCCCACTGATGGATTGTCTGCTTAGCAAATCATTGACTGGGGCGGGACACTGCGGAAGTCACTGGCTAGCTGAGCGGGCAATCCATCAGCCGGGTCGGGTACTTTACCCCCTGGATGTAGCAGGAAGCCAGGGGAAAATGGGGTCCGGCAGCTGTCAAAGAGCCGGGGAAGCGGCGCTGCAGGGGCACAGGGACAGGTAAGTATACATTCTTTATAATGTTCCCCCTTTTTTTCTTACCAGACTAGTCTTTTAATTCTTGCTTGGCTGGGGGTCCAGGTAATATATATTTTAAATAGATGGACCCTTACTTCTATTATCTGAGGACAGCTTTTCTTCATGTGAATGACAGATAAGTGTACCAAAATGTAAAACCATGCACATCAGAGTTTAAAATAAGAATTCTAAGCTAGGGTGCAAAAACCTCTATGCAGTTTATTATAGATTTAAATTACTGCAGCGCTTTACTTCCTCCCTGCTGCCAACAGCTGCAGAAATGGATATGCACAGAATAACGACATAACTAGACATAAATTTGGCCAACAGATATCTCTCCAGTCCACCCTAAAAACAAGAACATTCAGCTTAGCCAAATGTCAATGTGTTGTGAATTGAGTTCATCTGCACGGGATGGGGAAATCCAACATGTCCTATCCCTCTCTCCCCAAAATCCATCTGTCGGGGGTAGAGTCTGGAGGCCTCCATAGACATTAGACAGTTGTCGGGGGTTGGACAACTTTTCACTAATGGCTAAAGATGTGGTGCTATTTCTGGAAGACAGCAGACATGTTTTCTAATCCTTGATAACCCCCTTCAAGGTAGTTTTACATGGGCCAAATATCAAGCAAATAACCGTTCCAAGGAACACTCAATACCAATGGTCGCCCTATGTAATAAAGACAGCGATCAGCCGACAAATTTAAATTCGTCACAATGGTATTGTACAACAGGATTGAAAAGTTTTTATTCCTCAATCCTTAAAAATAGTCAAGTACCAGAAAACGGTGGAGAAACTAGAGTCCTTTATGTATAATCTAAATGATACTGTCAAGCTATTAGATCAGTTCCAAGAGGAGGTAAAATCTAGACTGGACTGAAGTATCACTGTGGATAAACCTGGACTTCTCATAGATACCGTCTCACAAAAAAGGTTGTTACATAAGAGGAGAAACCTGGGACTATGGGAAAACATGTAACTGGGTTCTTAAAGCACTCAAGGCCAAAAAACTGCGGACGGTTATTAATTGAACATGCTTTACTTTTGATTGGGCCACGGATGCCAGTGGGGCAGCATTGGGCTCTATTAATAAAATAATCAGTTTTATTTTTTTATGTTTTTGAGTAAAACAGACTATATGCATTAAAACAAGGTCACGCTGAGCTGTATGAATAGCATAATAGTAGTCTGAGTAGTGATGATCGTAAATGAAGGTAAAATATAAAAATCTATGAAAAACATAACAGTAATCTGGAATAATAGTAAAATGGTAAAGTATAAAAATGTAACATGTCGGTAAATACTATATATAGTAAAAACTCCCAACATACTATGTCAGGTCTGCTCTAATGTGAGTACAGATGACAGATTGCCTGTATATCCCCTTTAAATTAACATCTATCATTTCTAGATTGCCCGTTTGGGTCTTGGGATGTTGGTTACTTCAATTCAGGAGACAGCGCTCACTAATAGGAAAATATATTTCATGAATTATTAAACAGAGATGGAATTTCTGGTTCATTTCATCAGGGATAACTGTCTGGTATCAAAATGTTATTAATATCTACAACAACTCTAGAAATAATAAGTAGTAGCCAGTGCCATGTGTACCGGGAGGACATACTAATGACATCCTCTTATAATATCACAGGATAACCACATACACTAAGGCCATGTTCACACATGACTTACAATTGTCCCATTAGGATTCCACATGGTTTATGTTGGCCTTAAGCTGCCATGGTAGTGTGAATGTAGTCTAGCGAATACTGTTGCCTCTCATATCTGCTGTGTGCAAAGTGCATTTTGAGGCATAAAACAGCCATTTTACAACTCAAAAAAACACTGAATTAGGCTCTGTCCACACAATGGTGAAATTGAGTGGATGGCCGCCATATAACGGTAAATAACGGCCATTATTTCAATATAACAGCCGTTGTTTTAAAATAACAGCAAATATTTGCCATTAAATGGCGGCCATCCACTCAATTTCAACATTGTGTGAACAGAGCCTGTGTTTTCAATCCACTCCTGGTTTTGGTTGCAATATGAGGACCACAATACTGACTGAAATATACGTAGTGTGAACCCAGCCTTACAATGTATTTAATGGGAAAATTCTGGAAAATTCACATTGCAGTTTGGTAATAATTACAGTAAAAAAAAAAAAAACAACAACAACAAAACAAAGTGTTTGGTACTTATTAATGGTTGTCTTACATGCAAAAAGTACATTTTTTGCATATTAACTTACATATTTTTTTGTGCTTTTTCTGCATCTAAAATGGTTCCAAACACGGACATATTCACCTTTTTGTTGTCTAAATTCCTGAGAGTGGAGCTCCTACTGTGGAGTAATAAGGTGCTGTTCATACAGTGGGGTCTTTGCTACCAATGTTGTGTGACTGCAACAGCTACTAAATGGCCCATGCTCTTTAGTGGCTTCTTTACTCTACACACAATCAAATACATGGTATGTGGTGTAATAACTGGTAAGTAGTGTTGAGGGGACTTGCCAAAATTTTTGAATTCCCAATGTTCTCAGAATCCCAACTTTCGGCTTTTGACACCCGACGTCTGCCCTAGTAGGATAAGCGATAGGCTGTTTTCCTGGTAGCCCCAAAAGATAAACTCGTCCCAGAGTATTTGGTGTAGAGCAAAAAATACGATGGGAAAAGTTTATCTTTTGGAGTTCGTTCACCCTGTTGGAGGTGGGTCCCCTGCGTTTATAGTTAAGGAGAGGTGAGAAGCTGGTCAAACACCTACTGTTTTCCTGGTAGCCCTAGGGCGGGATCCAACCTCTCAATCCGTTGCAAGTCAAATGCCAAGCATTTTCATTTAGAAAACCTTGTTAAACCCAAACAGTGCGGCAAATCCACTCAACACTACCAGTAAGTTGTTAGAAAGAGGGAAAGTTAAAGCGTAACTGTCATTTAAGGGTCATTTTTCTGAAAACAATAAATATCAATAGTGCAAGCGATTTTAAGAAACTTACCAATAGAGTTTTCTTCTGTACTGAAAATGCTGTTTTCCTAGCTCCCCCCTCACTTCAGAAGAAGCAGGATTTCTGTGTCCATTTTGCTCTATGGAGAGGGGAGGGGCTGAGAGGAGTGAGTGAGCGAGCATGGAGTCCTGTACAGCACAACACCCTGCAATCTTCTTTCAGCAAGTTCCTAGATAAGCACTGACCTTTCTGACCTCTGAATCCAGCATTTTTAGATGTCCAGACAGTCTAAAAACAGCTGACCTTCACGTCTCTTGTTCCTGCTCACTCATCCCCCTCGGCCCCTCCCCTCTCCATAGGATATAATGGACACAGTAGAACCTGGCTTCACTGGCTTCTCTGTAATGAAAATTGCCTGAAAATGCACAGATAAGAAGTGTGTTTGTGTGGGGGGGGAGATTGCTTTTTGAGTACAGAAAGAGGCTTTTTTGCCTAAAAAAAGTGTTTAGGGTATAAACCCACACACCGTATATGCAGCGTATTTACTGCTGCGATACGCAGCAAACTCGCAGCAAAATCGCAGCAAAATCGCAGCAGATTAGATCTAAATAACTGAACACAGCATCAAATCTGTACCAACAAATCTGCTGCGTATTTGTTGCATATCTGCTGCGTATACTGTGTGTGGGTTTATACCCTTAAAGTTTAAAGTTAAAAGTGTTCTTAAAATCGCTTATACTACTGATTTCTGCAAAAAAATAAAATAAAATACGACAGTTACACTTAAAGGTGCTATTCAGGGTTAGAAAAAATACAGCTAGGTTTTTTAAAAACAGCTCCACTCCTGTCCTCAGCTTGTGTATGCGATTACAATTCACCTTTAATCCTAGCATTTGAAAAGCAGACTAAGGGTATGTTCACACAAGCAGATTTACCACAACTAATTTTAAGCTAATCTGCACATGTGAACATACCGTTATGCCTTATGAAGTAGTCAGAAGTTGTCCACCGGATCCAGGCATTGTAAAGTCCGGTCAAAACCTGGCAGCCGGCAAGGGAGGGAATTTGATAAGGAGTATGAACTTACCTCTCCCTGTGCCTGCGTTGAGCGGTGTAACCCACCTCGGGAAGTCCAACAGAAGACATTTTTACCCCAAATTGTGATGATGTCATCACTCGGAGGGAAAATGCCTGTCCCAGCTGATGGACTAGCTGCTCAGCCAATCAGTGACTGGAGCAGCGTCCTGCCCCAGTCACTGACTGGTTCAGTGGCCTGCCCCAGTCACTGACTGGTTCAGTGGCCAGTGCATCGGCCTTGTCGTTAAGTGCCAACAGCGGATTGTAGAGCCCGCCCAGGGGTTCCCAGCCCAGTCTCGCCGATCACCACAGGCACGGGAAGAGGTAAGTTTGTTCTCCTGATCAAATTCCATGCACCCCTCCGAGCTGCCAGATTTTAAAAATGGCCAGACTTCTCCTTTAAAGTAGATGCCAATGCTTCAGATTAGAAACTACCTTCTTGGTATCAGAATCTTATATTTTAGTCACACAATAGTAGGAGATTTGAGTGAAAATGGAAACAAACAAATTGGAGGTAAATTACTATTTAGAGAGGAGTTCTGAAACCAGCTAATAAGACTTGCCCTATAATCTTATGACGGACGAGGACCACCTCCAGACGACTGGGGTCTGATGGCAAGTCTCCTGCAGACTAATAAGAAGGTAGATCAGAAAAGGCCATAGCGAAAGGCATATAGCAGGCACCTCAGCACTCTATACAGAGAGAGAGAGAGAAGACGTTGGCAGTCTCTAAGTAACCTTCTGGTACGTATGGTTCACAGTGTGGTGTATGTAACAGCTGTGACAGTCACTTTACATATGATGTCAGTTCTGAATGGTTAGATCCAACCCTGACATAGTTTTCTCATTGACATATGGTGCTGTGGCTGTCAGACTGCCGACACTGGGAGTAGCAGACGTCTGTGAATGCAGCATACAGCACAGCGTCTGCCCACACACTCCGTACAAAGCCATAGGCTAAATACTAGATTTAGGTTATTTTTACCTTTTCGTCTCCTTCCCCTTTACTATGCAAAATAAAAGATCAACAGGCCAAAGTTCACATTAAGATTGTGCGATTTGTAGCAGGTGATTGTACTTTGGCAACATACTAAAATTATATATATATATACACATACACACACACGGACACGGTCTGGTCCCACTGACTAGTCAACTAGTGGCGACCTTCGGGTCATTTTGCGCACATATACGCTCTTTGACTCACAAAGTATCACACAATAGTCTAGACACATATACGTTCAGAACATTTAGGCCATGGAAGTTAATGGAAGCCATATACAGACATACACTACCACGGGTGGTACAACTGTGATGTGAAGGATGGCTAATGTACATCAGTACAACATACAACTTTGGGTACACTCACACATCCTAAACCAAACACACCATGTTCATCCATTTCCATGCCGATGAAGGGGCTGAACTGGGACGTAGCGCGCTGCCACAACTATTTAACAGTAAGTACAGAACTTCTCCGAAGAATACTGGTTCCCAAATAGTTAACACTATGTCTCTATTCTCCCCAATGTTATGGACCCTTTTCTCCGAGACCTGCTGTAAAGTCCCAGGAGGATCTTAAATTATAATGTCCTGAAACAACAAGTTCTGACAGTCCTATCCAGATGGTTGTGGCAGATGTCCAATGGGCTCCTGGCAGTGTTGGTTTTAGAAAGTCGGATGAGGGATTTAACATTAAATATTCACTTGAAGTGGACAGCTGTGATAGAGAACCACTGAGAGATTATCCGCACGTTCTTCAAGTTTTCTGAACAATCTCACTTGCTCCTGGAGAAAAACAGTCAAGACAAAAAGCATACCTGATACTCTCTTCGCCAGAGTCATCTCCATGGTCTTCATCATTGTCGTCTCCTTCATCATCCTCTCCTCTGTACTTATCTGGGTCAGGGAGGGCACCAAGGTCCAGTTCGTCCTCACTATCATCCCGGTCAAGGTAAGCAACTGCTTCCTCCTCGTCCTATAAAAGATGAGAAATTTCAAATGTTAAAGGGGTAGTCCACCAAAAAAAATTTTCTTTCAAATCAACTGGTGCCATAAAGTGCCAGAGATTTGTAATTCACTTCTATAAAAAAATCTCAAGTCTTCCAGTACTTATCAGCTGCTGTGTATCCAGCAGGAAGTGGTGTTTTCTTTCCTGTCTGACACAGTGCTCTCTGTTGCCTCCTCTGTCCATGTCAGGAACTGTCCAAAGCAGGAGCAAATCCCCATAGAAAACCTCTCCTGCTCTCCAGACTGGAAATAATACAACTTCCTGTTGGGCATACAGCAGCTGATAAGTACTGGAAGGCTTGAGATTTTTTAATAGAAGTAAATTACAAATCTCTGGCACTTCATGGCAGCAGTTGATTTGAAAGAAAATTTTTTTTTGTGAACTACCCCTTTAAAGACTTTTAACCAGCGAATGTTCTCAACAATCTGCCTGAGAACGTTCCCCGGGGAAGAAGACTGCAGCTCTATGTTAGTGATACTTTATATAATATACTAGGCCAAAGCATAGATACTAAAGTTTAAGTAATGAAACTGAAATGGCCTGCAGATTTTCAGAAATGGTGACCAGAATATTGGGGAAACACAGTGACACTCCACGCTTCTTTACTGCCTATATCTTCCAAAAAATGAGTAATCCCTCCCAAAAAGGCCATCAGGGACGTCACTAAGTATAAAGATTTGGGGCCAGTGTCGTGTGTAAACTGGTCACTTCCCTGAATCTTTTACCTTACCCCATGCTGCCCATCTCACTGTGCAACTGGGAGGGGGGCAGTAAAGTAGTTAGGGCACAGAGGATAGTGAGAACATAGTTATGGCTATGGCCCGTAATGTCAAGGGAGCCCAGCTACCTGGAGGATTAGCAGTATTACAGTCTTATTACATGGGCCCATCATCAGTGATGAGCATTCCTAGGAACGTCAATTTATCAAGTAATGGGCCCATGTAAGGCTTTGTCTGATTGATGGCTCTGTTAGGGCCCTAATACACATAAATAACAACTATCGTTCTGTGTAATAAGGTGAACGATTTCAGGTAACAATAGTTTGCGATCGTTTATTGTTAATTGCTAATTGTTAAAAATCACTAATAGGACCCTTAGGCTACAATCACACGTTTTGTGTTCTGCACAGAACACGGACGTGGAATGCCTGTAACGGACTCTCCCCCACTCGATAAGCATCTGTGATAAGATGCTGGGAGCGGGGGAACTGTACAGATATGCGACGTGCTGTAATGACAGAGCCGCACGGCTGATTCATTACAGCATGGCACATATCTATGCAGTTCCCCCGCTCCTAGCATCTTATCACAGATGCTGCACGGGTGGGGGAAAGTCCGTTACAAGCATTCCACGTCCGTGTTCTGTGCAGAACACAAAACGTGTGAATGTAGCCTAAGGGTCCTATTAGTGATTTTTAACCATTAGCAATTAACGATAAACGATCGCAAACTATTGTTAACCTGAAATCGTTCACCTTATTACACAGAACGATAGTTGTTATTTATGTGTATTAGGGCCCTAACAGAGCCATCAATCAGACAAAGTCAGCTGCTTGCATCTTATGTGTGACCATATAAAATATTGTTATCGGCCGCAGATCTCCCTAAACAGAGGATGTGCGGCCATTAATAGTGCACTTAAAGGGAAACTATCAGCAGGTTAGAAGTATCTAAAATGCTGATACAGAGGATGGGGCACTGGGATGAATATATGTTTCTTACCTACATCCTTGGCACCGTTTTACCGTTATACTTTGTAGTTTACTCCCTATGCTAATGAGGCAATTGGGTGCACTGTGGGTGGGGCTACTGCTTGCATTGCACCAATCCGATCTGTCCTTTCTAATGAATATTGAGGAGGGGCTTTGTAAACAAGAGACAATCTTGCGACTGGCGCTCATTTGCTGCTCTCATCGGGGCATGTAGCAGAATGCACCTTAGCTTTCCATTGCTGAAAGCCTGAGAGAAGGGGGGGAGGGGGAGACTTCAAATCCGCAGCAAGTCTGTTTTCTAGTGGGATGGATGGTATCCGCCTGTATGAACAATCCTTAAATTAGGTAGTCTGAAGATTAGCCACGTTAGGATTAGTAAACCTGCCCCGATGGGTCCAAGACCAACCTTAAAAAATTAGAGCGCTAACTTGCTTACCCAGGAAGCTTTGCCCTCTCTATCCTTTCTCCCTGAATGGCGAAACAGTATCTTTTTTTTTTTTGGAGAAAAAATCCTTCCAAAAACAAACAGCCCATAAGCATAATGGTGTCTAATCTTGTAGAAATATTTGATGCATATCAGAATTTACTGCCGGTATTTTGGTGTATTCACGGGTCAGAACGCTCTCCCTGCTCAGTCAATAACCTTCGTGTCTCTTCGCCGTTCACATCAGGACTAGTCAACCATGGCAAGTTCTCTGACCCTTGTGAATTGTGTGGAGCTCGGTAGACATTAGGATGACTTCACATGAGGTCACAAGAAGCTAGTCTGGCAGATAATGTCTGCTCGCTCTACTCTGCCCTATTGCTGCTTTATATGCTAATGTGAAGGATACATAAAGAGAAGGCCTCCATAGAGTCCAGGCACAGATGTTGCATGGCTTCATAATACTAACCGGTGGGGAGAAGAATAAAGTCGAAGTAGAATATACATCTGGCTCATGGCTAGAATAAAGCACAGCAACTGTACTATAATGGTCATGTGTGACCTGTGGGAAACGAGTGACTGCACATTCTGCAGATAAAAATTCTATGTGCAGCTAAGAGAGTATATGTATGCATTTATACAGACAACCATTTACAGCGGCTCACTATGTGAGATAAATGACTTATTTTAATAGTTTGGACATTTCCACATGCAACAATACAACGTATAAAGTATATAGTGGTCTAGGACTAATACAGTTCACTGCAATACTTTATATTGCAGTGAACTGTCACACTGATCATATCCTATTGCAGCCTGCCATAGCCCCTCTGTGGTCTCAGACCAGATAGTCATTTGGGCGCTTTCCAACTGGGGTGAGATTTCTTATTAACAGAGCAGTGTCTCTTTCTGACTGTAACCCCAGGAACTCCCCTCTCATCTTCCTCTTCCACACTCCATAGAATTGTCTTGCTTGTTACTTCATCCCTGAGGTAGCTACAGAACAGTACTGAACTTAGTGCAGAGTGAATGAAAGTTTAGCACAAGAATGCTAGTTTTTGTCTGATAAGATATATTATACGTTTCTTATATTTGCTTCTATTATTGATCTATGGCATGGAAAAAAGCTCTCTGATAATGTGCAACTTTTAAAATGTAAAATAAAAGTCAAGCTTTTACTTTTTTTTCCCTGAAGCTGGAGATAATCTTTTTTTTTCTTTTTAATTCATATTCTTCATGCTCCTGTCCTGTTCTTGTCCTGCAAGTGGATGTACTTGTTGTATTTCTTTTTTTCCCCTCTTCACTATTGACTCGTGTCAAGTTTGTTGAAACAATAATGATTATAAGCTTCAGAACAGGACTAGGAATTTTATAGGACAGCTGTATACAGATTGGTTACTTCCCTTTCCTTCTGAGGGAGTTTCTGACTTGGCACATCCCCAGTCATGTTCTAAGGATTCTTAAAGGGAAACTAAAAGGGGAATCAGTAGGAAACTATCAGTCTCTAACTTGCTGATAGCTCCTTATAGGGCACAGGGTACTCACCTTCTCACCCTTACCCTTCGAGATAGTCAGAGTTTAATCCTTATGCAAATAGGTTGTTCTAGTGCACTGGGGGGTAAGGCTGGCCCGCCCCTGCTATTGAATATGAGAAGAGCGGGTCGGCTGGGGGCAGATCAGTGCACTGGGGGCGGTAGCTCTGCCCCCGTGCACCAAAACAACCTGTTTGCATAAGGATTAAACTCGTAAACCATGCCAAAGATGAAGGTAACAAACTTTCCTTCATCCTAAGCACCCCGTACCCTATAGGGCAGGCATGTCCAAACTTTTTTCGAAGAGTGCCAAATTTGATGAAGTGAACATGTGCGAGGGCCGACCATTTTACATGCTACATGCTTTATAACACAGGCAGATAATAGCAAGCTGGATACCTGGGGGGCCGTAAAAGTTCGGAACGCGGGCCGCAAATGGCCCTCCGGCCGGACTTTGGACATGCCTGCTATAGGGAGATATCAGCAGGTTAGAGGCTTCTTATCTGCTGACAGTTTCCCTTTAAAGAAGTCAAACATTAGCTCCAAAAAGGTAGCGTATGAGATCTGCTTTGTATGTCCTTGTATCGAAATATTCACTTTATCCATCAATGGTTTCAATGGCTGATCGATGTCTATATTTTATTGCCTTGGGGTGCATTCACACGTACAGGATCCGCAGATATCAATGTAACTAAATAACTGAACACAGCATCAAATCTGCTGCAGATCTGGCACGTCTGAACGATCCCTGACAGAACAACATGAAAAGCATTTTCAGCAGGTGGAATTTGTGCTCAAATCTGCATAAAATCTCAAGGTTTCGGGTTCTACTACAGTTCTATAATATAATATAATAAATATAAATAAATATAATATAATATAATATAATAAAATTGACACTCTCCGCTCCGATATCACCTCCCAGCCCCAAAGTCCCATAGCTCCTATTACTTCTCCCATAGGTCCCCTTCCCTCTCCCCCTTCGCTCTCAGCCTTTGACCCAGTGACAGAGGAAGAAGTCTCCAAGCTCCTCTCCTCCTCTCGTCCTACTACCTGCCCTTGTGACCCTATTCCCTCGCACCTCCTCCAGTCCCTCTCTCCTGCTGTCACTGCTCACCTCACCAAAATATTCAACCTCTCCCTCTCCTCTGGTATCTTTCCCTCCTCATTCAAACACTCTATTATAACCCCACTGCTGAAAAAACCTTCTTTAGATCCATCCTGTGCAGCCAACTATCGACCTGTCTCCAATCTCCCCTTCATCTCTAAACTCCTGGAACGTCTTGTCTACTCTCGCCTAACCCGCTATCTCTCTGATAACTCTCTTCTTGACCCTCTACAGTCTGGTTTCCGACCCCTTCACTCCACTGAAACTGCTCTCACCAAAGTGTCAAACGACCTCCTGAAGGCCAAGTCACAAGGAAACTATTCCTTGCTGATTCTCCTGGATCTCTCAGCAGCGTTTGACACTGTGGACCACCAGCTTCTCCTCTCCATGCTCAGCTCTCTTGGCCTCAAGGACTCTGCTCTCTCTTGGTTCTCTTCCTACCTCTCTGACCGCTCCTTCAGTGTATCCTTCTCTGGCTCTACTTCCAGTCCCCTACCTCTTACTGTCGGGGTTCCCCAGGGATCAGTCCTGGGTCCCCTCCTCTTCTCCCTCTATACAGCCCCCATCGGACAGACCATCAGCAGGTTTGGTTTCCAATACCATCTTTATGCTGATGACACCCAGTTATACACTTCTTCCCGTGACATCTCCCCTTCCTTCCTGCAAAATACTAGTGACTGCCTATCCGCTCTCTCTAACACTATGACCTCTCTGTTTCTCAAACTTAATCTCTCTAAAACTGAACTTCTTGTATTTCCTCCCTCTAACAAACCTAAACCCGACATCTCCCTCTCAGTCTGTGGTCCTAGCATCACTCCTGTGCATCAGGCTCGATGTCTGGGGGTTTTGTTGGACTCCAATCTATCCTTTACTCCCTATATCCAAGCTCTTACACGCTCCTGTCATCTCCATCTCAAAAACATCTCCAGAATCCGCCCATTCCTCACCACTGACACCGCTCAGACTCTGACTGTCGCCCTGATCCATTCCCGTCTTGACTACTGTAACTCCCTACTAATCGGTCTTCCTCTGTCTAAGCTCTCCCCTCTCCAGTCTATCCTGAACGCAGCAGCCAGACTCATCTTCCTCTCCAGCCGCTATACCGATGTCTCTCCTCTGTGCCAGTCACTGCACTGGTTACCCATCAAATCCAGAATCCACTTCAAGCTCCTCACCTTCACCCATAAAGCTCTCCACAACTCTGCACCTCCATACATCTCCTCCCTCATCTCCACCTACCATCCTTCCCGTGCTCTGCGCTCTGCAAATGATCTAACCTTAACATCCTCCATAATCAGAACCTCTCATTCCCGCCTCCAAGACTTCTCTCGTGCTGCACCAATTTTCTGGAATGCCCTACCCAAACACATCAGACTAATACCCAATACCCACAGTTTCAAGCGTGCCCTGAAGACTCATCTCTTCAGGCTCGCTTATAACGTTCCCTAAACTGTTTCCCCCTTCTGTTTCCCTTGCTCTATTTCTCTGACTGTTCCTGCACTTTATATGTTTACCTGCATCAGACATTGGCGTTGTTACTGGCTCATCCTGTAATTCTAATTATGTACAATGGCTGGACCATGGACAAATAAAGCACTTATGCCTGGTGTCTATGAAAATTAGTCTGTAAGCTCCAACGAGCAGGTCTCGTCTATACTCTGTATTTTGTATTTTTTGTTATTTTTATTAACTATGTAATTATTTATTCCAATTTAACTGCGTATTATGTACCTCTGTACTGTATGCATAGAAAAAAAGCGCTGCGGAATCTGTTGGCGCTATACAAATAAATTTATTATTATTATTATTAATAAATAATTCTATATAGCGCTGCGGAAACTGTTGGTGCTATACAAATAATATCATCATATAAATAACCCTAAATACAATAAATATTGACCGTCACGGTTCAATCCTGGGGAATATAGTGGGATGTCTAGACGGCTTCTATGTCGCCAGGACAGCGCTGACAGCTTTGACTATGGCTGTTTCTTTGCTCAATAGCAATAGCTGTACTTTAAGGTGATTTTTTTCCCCATCTCCTTTCAGGCTGCATGTGAGAAGGGGAGAAATGACAACCAGAATCCCTCATATTTCAGGCTCTTTCGACATTCTTGAGGTCACAGCTGTCAGCGCATTGCTCAGAAAGTGATATCAATGCAGGCTCTTGTGTGCGAGCGCTCCGCTGCGCTGATCTCCAGAATTTCCAGCAGATCCCCAGGGAGATTAAACCTGCACTGGGATTTTCTGTTCTTTGCTTTCTATAAACTATGGCAGCAAGTTTGTTCTGACGATGTTTCTTTTTTCCCCAATTACAATGCAAACCACTTAGAAGGAATAGAAGGGGAAAAAACATGACCGCCAAGCAGTGTCGGCGCACAACAAACACGGATCTCACAGCAGACATCTCTGTTTAAATGCATTATATGTTCCAGCAATAAAAAACTTAGAATTTCATATACACTTGTAATATTTCACTGAAGAAACACTGCCAACAAACTCACACCATCATAAAATAAAAGTGGTCATAATTCTTTAAAAGCTGAATGGATATCCAGCGGAAAAAAAAAAAAAATAATAATTATTTGCGTACTCGCCCCCTTAGCTTTCTTGCCCACTGCTGTTATTACTATTGCACAGGCATCGGGCCAGTACAAAGTAAATGCAACTATATGCATAGCCCATTTGTGCTCAAGATTTGTAATGTGGTGATGTGAAAGAGGCCTAAAGGTCTCCGTACTATATAAGACCAAACCCAATGCTGGTAGCAGATCTACGCATCATTGTAAGGTATATGGGAGCCTCCCGACTATCGACAAATGATGTTGGTGGACATAAAAATGGGACATAGGGGATTTTCACTGGCCAATTCCATTATTCTCGGAGAGATAAACAGATGCCAGAGCGGTCTGGCAGCAGCTCCTCATAGGAAACACATGAACGTTTGGTGCGGTATGAGGAAGTCGGGAGATATTGTTATTGAAGGTGTGGGTCTACCGCTGTAAACAGATTATGGGTTTTATTGGCTCTATATCAACTACACAGCCTGGATCATAAACACACAAAAACCCAATCCTAGCATTAGGCATACTATACCAATAATACAGCCATAACCTTAGATCTGACAGTGCTTATTGAGAGTTTCCATGCACCAACAGATTTTTTTGAACTGACCTTATTTCTAAACAGTGAGAAGACATAAGGTAATAAATATATATTACTAAGATTCTAGATTGTACGTTTTCTCACTAGAAAACCCAAGAACGGATGGTTATGAATACGAGCTAAAAGCTTTATTATCCGCCGCTGCACCAATTTGCTACTTCTTGAAAGGTTAGAACAATTTTCTGTAAATGGGTTGACCTACATTACGTTCTTTCCATGTGAGCAGATTCCCATTTCTATATCTGTATGTCGGTATTTTTAGAGTTCTATACATCACGCTTGTAATGTGTTATTGAAAATTTCTATTTCTTTAACCACTTTGTGACAGGAGGTCGGCCATGAATCCACTTATTAGTATTGAGACATTTGGTACTTACTAGCGGGGGTTAGGCTTAAAGGGAAAGTTCACTAAAAATTTTAAAAAAAAAGTCCCAGAAAGTTCCAGAGATTTGTCATTCTATTAAAAAAACTCCCCAGTCTCCCAGTACTTATCAGCTGCTGTATGTCCGGCAGGAAGGGGTGTATTCTTTTCAGTCTGACACAGTGCTCCCTGCTGCCACCTCTGTTCACGTCAGGAACTGTCCAAAGTGGTAGCAAATGCCCATAGAAAACCTCTCCTTCTCTACAGACTGGAAAGAATACCACTTCCTGCAGGACATACAGTAATAGAAGTAAATTACAAATCTCCGACACTTTTTTTAACACCTGTTGATTTAGAAGAAAAAAATTTTGGTGAACAACTGCTTATTAGTAACAATAATGTCAGCTAGTCTGCTAAACAGCAGTGTCTATTACATTTATGCCTACCTTAAAGGGGTATTCCCGTTTGGGGTAGTTATGACCCATTAACAGAATAGGGCATAACTAAGATATTGCGGGGCTTCATGCACGCTGCTGCTCCATTTATTCTCTATGGAGGCACTAAAGAGAGCAGAACATAGATTTCGGCTTTCTTCAGTGGTTCCATGGAGAATAAATGGAGCTGCCAAATGCATTGGCGACCCACAGCTCTGTTCAGTGTTCATTTCAGGGTCCCTGTTTTTGAGATGGGCAGACCCTATACTGCCCATAACTACCCCAGATAAGAATACCCCTTTAAGGATTAACTGAAATTCTAACTCCAAACCTGATACACTTTACAGCAAGCAAAAGAAATAAGCATTTCCGTATCTGTTCTCGGCAAATCTCTCCCAGAACCCAAAGATTAGACGGCTGGGCACATACGTACTTTTTATCTTACTGCAATGGCCCAAAGCACAACAAAGATACAGAAGGCAGGGGGGTTTAAGATCCTCCTCGTTTTTATCTTAGATTTGGTTTCCTGTTGCTTATACCCCGTCCGATTAAGCAAAAAAGGAAAACTGGATAAAAGGATTATTTACATATCTATAAATGAGATAGGAAAGCTTCACAAGTAACAGCCCCGGGGCCATGAATACAGATCTCCTCATTACCTGTATAAAAGAAATACTCCCCCAGCCACAGATAGGATGCAGCCGGAGGAGGATCGGATTATAATGTGCTGGATTGTAAACAGAAAAGCATGGCTACAAGACTGTGGGCTAATCCCAATGAAATTTATCGACTCTTCTCTCAATTTTCTGGATAGTGACAGCCCATCCATTCCTCAATGTCTCAGAGAAATAAGGATCAGACACCACTCTGTGCCTTTGTTATTTAGTAGATAAGTCGTGCCAAATGAATGCAAGAGAGTGGCCATTTGGGCATAAAACTTTTTGTGCATTTTTGACTATACGGTAATTGTGGGAAAGAACTAGACTCAACGGAGCTTTGAGCATCCCATGTTCGAGATGTCGTTGCAGAAGGAAAAGTCCAGCGATTTCTAACATCAGGCAGCCAAAAGAGGGGAAATTGATTACAAGTAGGAACTTACCTCTCCCCGTGCCTGCAGTGAGCGGCCTCTGTTCTCCCGCCGAAAGGCATTTTCACGGCAGTTGTGATGACATCACTAACTATCACGGCTGATGAACTCGCTGCTCAGCCAATCAGTGACTGGAGTGGCATCCCGTTCCAGTCACTGACTGGCTGAGCGGCCAGTCCATCAGCCGGGTCTTGATGTGTCAGCGTCGGAGATCCTGGAGCCTGTGGGGGGTCCTGAGGAAGATCCTGCCACTCACTGCAGGCACTATGAGAGGTAAGTTCCTACTTGTTCCTACTCACTGCAGGCACTGGGAGAGGTAAGTTCCTACTTGTTCCTACTCACTGCAGGCACTGGGAGAGGTAAGTTACTACTTGTAATCAATTTCCCCTTTGCCCCATTTTAGAAATCAACAGACTTGACCTTTAAAGGGGGCTTCCAGGCAAGATTTTATTGAAGTTTTATCATTGTATTGGTCATCCATACCAGATATTTAAATCGAAGTTAATCTGTATGAACCCATCTTGACCACTACACAATGTATGGAGCTGTCTGCTTCCTGCTCTGTTTGACTGTGTTGGCTCTGGCAACACCTGATCAGCAGGAGTGCCGTATGTCGGCAAGCCAACGATCCGATATGGATGATCCAATATGCATATCTTGACAGGACATGACATCAATAAATTTGGCCTAGAAAACCCCAGCTTTTATATGCTGTTGCAAGTATATAGAAACTCTGTTTACCTTTCTGCACTCTCTGTGTCCTTCTATGGGTCTTTGGATACAACATGGGCAGGCAATATAACTAATTCCACAAAGTTAGTATGTTAGGTTTATACATTTGGCACATACATGAAGAATATTTCTTTTGCAGTGTATATACACTGCATACACAAGTCTAAATAGAGTTAGCGTAAAAGGTGGTAGGAGAGAAATTTTCGGACAGCCTTTCCATCACAAGAGACAGTGGCGGCAGCTTAGCTTATAGAAAAGCAGCCGCTACATAACAAAACCACCATCATCTCTGAAAATCAAATAAGAGAATGAACAGAGGCGGCAGAAAGTACATTAAACACAGGGCGCACTCTCCAGCAGCTGAACCTTCCACCTCCTCAGTATGAGGCCATGTCAGTGCAGCTTAACAAGCAGGGATATTGGATTCAATTCCCAATTTCTTGCCGTCCCCAAAGCGGCTATACAGAATTGGACAGACAAGAAATAGGTTTTTGATGTATGGCTATCTCCCCCCCACTGGAAGCAATCAGAGCGCACCACCATCTCCGCAAGGACCTTTTGGGGGATCTCAATATTTATAAAGAAAAACAAACATTTTCAATTGAGCTCCGACTGGTAAATCATATTTATTGAGCAAGCAGGCAAACTGAATAATGGCGTATCAGCCACGGACTGCTGCGGGCTTAGTGTGACCACACGCCAGGGTGGCGATAATGGACAGCGGCTTGTCTCTATCCACCAAATACCATGTAATCTGGATTATGGGTGCAGCATTAATACTGCCAGAAGATGACTGGGACTATAGGAGATCATTCTGTGGTTAGTCAAAACTAAAGTGTTACATAAAGATGGGAACCTATAAGAACGAATCAAACACAAACCCTCTTGTCAGAATTTCTTTAGGTATCTATAGGAATAAACTTGGATCATCTCCTAATCCTCTCTATTCTATATGGGGAATGACTGATCTCTCATTTACAAGCACATCTGTATGGGAGGGAGATTTACTGAGCAGAAAGCCACCTCCTAGCCCAGAATTGGTCTGATTTAAATGGAATCTGTCACTAGGTTTATGTGGCCTTAAAGGGGTTGTTCACTAAATTTTTTTTTCTTTCAAATCAACTGGTGCCATAAAGTGCCAGAGATTTGTAATTCACTTCTATTAAAAAAATCTTAAGTCTTCCAGTACTTATCAGCTGCTGTGTCTCCTGCAGGAAGTGGTGTTTTCTTTCCTGTCTGACACAGTGCTCTCTACTCATCAGCTGCTGTATGCCCAGCAGGAAGTTGTATTATTTCCAGTCTGGAGAGCAGGAGAGGTTTTCAATGGGGATTTGCTGCTGCTCAGGACAGTTCCTGACAATTACAGAGGTGGCAACAGAGAGCACTGTGTCAGACAGGAAAGAAAACACCACTTCCTGCAGGACACACAGCAGCTGATAAGTACTGGAAGACTTAAGATTTTTATAACAGAAGTAAATTACAAATCTCTGGCACTTTATGGCAGCGGTTGATTTGAAAGAAATTTTTGTGTACAACCCCTTTAAATGAGGGCAGCATAAACTAGTGACAGAAATGCTGAACAGATCGGTGTATTACTTACATCATTCTGTTAAGCCATTCTTCTAGTATGCAGGAGAATATGATTCTTACCACACCTTCTCCTCCCACCCTCCAGCTGATGATTGATAGCTGACTGCCTATACATAGCATGGATAGATAACTGCCAATCAGCAGCTGGTGGGCGGAGTTTTCTTCTTCTCATGAACATCCAGGACTACTGGGCTCATGCTCATAATGGCGAGGACTACTTATTGTCCATGTTATTCAGGAAGATATCTCTGGATCAGCTGCACAGAACAATGTAAGTGATACATCATTCTGTTCACCTTCTCTGTTACTAGTTTATGCTACCCTAAGATAGGACAGCCTAAACCTACTGACAGAGTCTCTATAAAGAGAATGTACCACCTGGTACATCCTCTTTAACCTGAACCCACGGATCGATTGGCGCTGGCACGGGGAAGCCGATGCCGCGGTTCGTTTTGGAGCTGAAGCACTGGAGGTCGGCCGGGCCGCCCCCAGTGGGAGGGAATTCCCTCCCCTCCATGACGCGGCTCGCTTAGAATGAACGGAGCCGCGTCATACAGGGGAGGGAATTCCCTCCCACTGGGGGCGGCCCGGCTGACATCCAGTGCTTCAGCACCGGCCGGTACCGCTGGATCGAACGGCGCCGTGCACAGGAACCGGGCTGCGGTCCGAAAAACGGACCGACCGCGGCAATGGCTTCCTAGTGCCGGCGCCGATCGATCCGTGGGTTCAGGTTAAAGAGGATGTACCAGGTGGTACATCCTCTTTATAGAGACTCTGTCAGTAGGTTTAGGCTGTCCTATCTCAGGGTAGCATGAACTAGTTACAGAGAAGCTGAACAGAATGATGTATCACTTACATTGTTCTGTGTAGCTGATCCAGAGATATCCTCCTGAATAACATGGACAATAAGTCCATAATGTCTAACATAGACCAGCTGTTGCCCAGTTAAACCCCCCCCCCCCCCCCCCACAAAAAAAAAAAAAAAAAAAACTTCTATTCTAAAACTTCTATTCTATAACTTTCCCTCGCTCAGGTCCTTATCTGGCCTGTGTAAGAAGTAGGCCTCACAAACTCAATGTCACAGGATTCTATTTGTTCTAAGTGGTATATAAGGAGTGGGAATAATAATAAAAAGAAACACATATAAAACCGCTATAATATGACCAATTATCATCTAAAACTATAGTACAGTAAAGTCATTTCATCCCGATTTTGTTACCAGGCTGAATAGCCACAAATCAACAAGAAGGGACATCGCAATTGCCTTTTGGGAGAATAAAAATGGTGTGCCAGCAGACACATACAAAACCTATTTTTCGCTATATATTACAAAGTACAGTTATCAACCCATTACCGTGATTGCGTTGGGAAATTGGTGGCACACTAGCACACCCCTGCCTGGAAGCCTGTGTGTGACGGATTATACAGTGGGATGAAAATACAGCATACCAATGAGCTGCCCCGCTGTCACCAGCCACAATGCCATTGTGAAATACAATGCCGTTATAAAGAACGGGCCCTTGGTCTTATTCACGCTGTGACTCTCGCACAAGAAAAGAATTCACTATTCAGCACAGGTTGATGTGCTTTACATAGGGAGAAGTCATAGGCTATTCCCCATGCTCTGTCCCTGCGCCAGGTTTAACCCTTCACGCTACTCAACGGATTAGATGTTCAATAAAAACTGAATTTTAAGTTGTGAGTGGGATTTATAGCCAGATTATCGGGGTCTGCAGCTGTTTGGAGTGACGGCATTTTTTCTAATATAATTGGCGAGCCAGGCAGCCGGGAAAGGCAGACAGGTCTCAACACTGCTGCCAAATCATAAGTGCAAAGAAATGCAAGCAAATTGTGGATAAAATCACATATCACTGAAACCAAGGCATTTTACTATGTGCCTTAATGGTGACGGTCTGTGTACCACCGCACAATGTAATTTGTTTTAATTTTGCTAAAAAAAAAAATAAAATAATAAAATAAATTAAGTTTGGGAAAATAAAATAGGAGCCAATTAAGCCCAGTCCTAAAAGAAAAACCCTATACGGCCACTGTTAAAGCGAATGTACCATTAGGTTCATTCGCTTTAAGTGTTGTATATCAATAGAATGGCGCCGATGTGGGGAAGCCAGTGCCGAGGTCCTTTTTTTGAACCGCAGCCCGGTTCCCACGCATGGCGCCAGTCTATTACCGGGCAACGGCCCAGGCTGAAGCACTGTTAGACGGCGCTCCATTAGAATGAATGGTCGCGGTTCAAAAAAAGGACCCTGGCAATGGCTTCCCCGTGCTGGCGCCGTTCTATTGATATCCTACACTTAAAGCGAATGTACCTGATGGTACATTCGCTTTAAGCAGGGTCTGCATAAACCTCATGCACTTTCCTATATGTTTACTGGGCTATCATACCAAAATCAACGTGCTGGCAAGTATGGAATTTGCCAGAACTGCTAAAGACATGAAACCATTCTTCAAGGGGTTATCCAGCACTACAAAACATGGTCACTTTTCCCCCTCTCTTGTCTCCAATTCAGGTGTGGTTTGCAATTAAGCTCCATTTACTTTAAATGTTTGAAACCCCAGCCAATCAGGAGACAAGAGAGGGGGGAAAGTGGCCATGTTTTTGTAGCGTTGGATAACCCTTTAAGGCTATTAAATGGCCAAGACACCCACCCTCAAACAGCACCATGGTGTCTGATACTGCAGTTAAGCTCAGCTCCATTGTCCAAAGTGTACCTATTAAAGATTAGCAAACCTTGAGCATGCTTGAGCATGTCTAAACATGTATGCATGGCATTCGATTACTGGTGGCTGAAAAAGTTGGATGTAGCCCTAGGAAGTCCTGGGAAACATGGACACACCCAATGGCTGTATCCATGTTTTCTAGGCAGCCTTAGGGCTGCATCCAATTTTTTCAGCCACCAGTAATCAAATGTTGCGCACACATGTTCGGATGAACCCAAGCGTGCTCAAAGTTTGTTCATCTTTACTACCTGTCCCTTTTGACATGTCGCATAGGGCCCTACTACACCAACAGATTATCTGACAGATTTTTTTAAGCCAAAGCCCGGAATGGATTTGAAAAGAGGAGAAATCTCAGTCTTTCCTTTATTTTCTATTTATAGTCCATTCCTGGCTTTGGCTCAAAAAAATCTGTCAGATAATGTATTGGTGTAATAGGGCATTTGGGGTCAGATCCCTTTACCAATCACTAGAATGAGTAGGGAGAGAAGGGTGAGGCTGAGCGCCAGGATAGTCTAGAAGTCTGTGTCGTTCTCATTTTTTTTTTCTTTAAAGTGACAGTACCCATTTAATTAGACACAAAGTGCAGTACCAGACGCAATACAGAGTGCCGTTGTTACCGAAGAAAACGAGACTCCCTAATCCTGGACAACCCCTTTAAATAAAAGGCCCTTGCAGACATAACTTGCGTACATATTGCAACTACAGAACAATACTAAATGTAAAATCAAGGCTCCACATCTATGTGATACTGAGAATATAAATGGGGAAATGATTCACGATGCTCATCTGTACAGATTTGACTCATTTTATTTTCCATGGCGAACATTAAAATAAATGGAAATAATTGAAATGAAAAATGCACAAATGAGCGGAATGACTACCGGAAAGTTTTCAAGTGGCTTTTAACATTGTGCGCTGTAAGTGACTATAATGTGTGACATCATCAAGTACAAACAAGTCACAGTGCACTCAATAACATTGCTTTTAAAGAGATGGGGACCTATAGAAAAATTGTGACCTCATGAAGACTACCCCTATCTCCAAACAAAGCCTACCCTGGTGATCAGATCAGAAGTCATTTCTGGGGGAAAGCTGTAGCTGGACATACATTTTCCAGACTAAGTATTACATGCTGACGGACTGTGAGCAACCATGTCATGGTGCGTTTCCCAACCTGTAGCTGTTGTAAAACTCCTCCCATGCTTAGTCAGCTGGATGGCCACAGGTCAGGGGAACAGTGATGCAGTATATATACTGTCAGATTCAGGCTAATTTAGTGGCTTTCAATAACAGCTCATAAAGAGGTAGATACAAAGCAGAACACCGCTCTAAAACTTAGTATACAATAATTTTTGGTGGTCCTCTACCTAAATTTTCGGTCAGTTCCCAAACCTGTGCTGCGCAGTATGGCAACAAGACTAACTAGGGTAGTTTATAACTGCACATAAGCATGACCAACCCAAAACAGATTATCTTCACTTTGCTGTTGTCAGCATAAAAACTGCCTATCTTGGCTCAAATGCAAAAGTCATTATCATTTATTTATTTATTTTTTTTAGAGTTTCACAACAGGCTGTAAAGTGAGACATTTTGACGGTGTGGCCAGGTGCCATCTAGTGGCCAATTTAAAAAAAAAAAAAAAAGAACTGAGAATTGATTTTTACAGAGAGACACAAGCCACAAAGTTACTTAAAGAGGACCCGTCACCCCCGATGCCAGGGTGGCATCCCGCTGGAGCACCCTATACTTACCTGATCCCGCTTCTTGAGCCGGTTGGGTGACTGAGATATCAGCGCCCGAAGCCCGGCGCGCGCGCTCCTCAGATGGATCCAGCGCTCATAGAGAATGACAGGCGAGCCCGACGCTCCGTCATTCTCTATGAGCGTTGGACTCATCTGAGGAGCGGGCGCGGCGGGCTTCGGGCGCTGGTATCTCAGTCACCCGACTGGCTCAGGAAGCGGGCCCGGCGGGATCAGGTGAGTATAGGGTGCTCCAGCGGGGGGCCGTGAGCCTGTCACCCCGGCACGGGGGGTGACAGGTTCCCTTTAATAGTTCTTAGGGCCCTTTAACATGGAGCGACAATCGGACGATTCAACAGATTATGGTTCTGTGTAAGGGTGCCTTTACACAGAGAGATTTATCTGACAGATTTTTGTCAAAGTCAAAACCAGGAAAAGACTATAAACAGAGAACAAGTTATAAAGGAAAGACTGAGATTTCCCTATTCTCAAATCCATTCCTGGCTTTGGCTTAAAAAATCGATCAGATAAATCTCTCTGTGTAAAGGCACCCCTATAGAGACAACGATCAGCCAATGATCGTGTGATCGGCTGATTGTGTCTTTAGGTTCAGACCTAAAATTATCGGCTGACGACCGCACATTGCTATGTTTAATAGCGATGCGTGGCTGACAGCTAATGATTGAATAAACTGTTATACATTACCGGTCCATGCTACCTCTTTTTTCCTGTCCTCTGCTTCCTCCCCGGTGTCGCAGCTATAACTTCAGAGCGGTCTGTCTGAGCTGACCATCTGTCAGCTCAGACAGGCCACTCTGAAGCTACAGCAGCAGCGCCAGGGAGGAAGCAGAGAACAGAAGAAGACCGGGAGCATGGACCGGTAATGTATAACAGTTTAGGGCAAGGGCTGCACGGACATCGCTAACTATGTCTGTGCAGCCCTTGCTAAACGAAAATCCAGCCGTGCAATAGGCTCAGTGAACGAGCGCCGATCTAGCAGATCTCGTTTACATTATTGATCGGGCCTTTATTGTCCCTTTAAAGGACAACTCCCGCGGGACCCCCCCAAAAAAAAAAAACCACAGACACACACAGACACCATACTCACCATCCCTCCGGTGACGATCGCCACTCCATTCGCCCGCCGTCCGCCTCACCGTCACCGCCGTCCAGCGATGTCTCTGATTTCCGGGTCCTGGGGATGGAAAAGGCTGCCAGTGCGCTTGCGCACCGGCAGCCTTTTCATTGGCTGGAGCGCATCACATGGCTTCCAGCAACCTCAGCCAATCAGGGCTGACGAAGCTGGAAGCCATGTGATGCGCTCCAGCCAATGAAAAGGCTGCTGGTGCGCATGTGCACCAGCAGCCTTTTCCGTCCCATTCACTCTCTATGAAGATGCCGAGGAGGAAGAAGACCCGGACCGCCCCCCAGCTCTGACGTCGTCGTCACCAGATGCCGCCCGGGAGAAGAGGACCGTGACGATCGTAATAGGTAATGTATATATTCTTTAACTTCCGGGGGGGGGGGGTCGGGGGGTGCGAAAGTGGGGGAAGGGGGCCAGACCGGGTATTTAACCACATTACAAAGTTATATAACTTTGTAATTTGTGTTAAATAAGCTAAAAAAAATTTTCGTGGGAGTTGTCCTTTAAGTGCAAATTTCTTTTCTTTTTTTTCTCTTTACTGGAGGACACTGTCTTCTCTATGCAACTTAAAACTAATTGCTTTTAAAGCTAATTTCCTATTGTATCAAAGACCTCTAAATTATAAGACGGGTAAACGCTTATAATGCTTCTGTCTAATTATAACTTTGTAACATCTTGTGAATCGGAGAGAGAGAGGAGAGGTACCAGGACCAGTAATTATATGCTGGCAGGAAGAGACAGGACTTGGGAGACTCCAAAACTCAATTAGCTATAAAAGCAATTACTTGTCCCCTTGTATATAGGCTGAAATAAAGCAAAAATGTTCATTAAAGAGCACTGGCGTCTGCACAGCCGCAATGACACCGCGCTTCTGCTTTATACCCTGTAAGCAAAGCGAAACAAATGCTCCAAAAACATTAAAAGAGAAATAATTCTACTTTTATGGAGGCTTTCAAAGTCGTATAAGAGTCCAGTGATACGATAAAGATACAGAATCACAGGACGGGAACTTATAGCTAATGCCATGTCAGCATCACTTGGTTTAGGAGAGTGACGGGTAAGAGTAATAAGGTCCCTCTTTTTATACATCTACTAAAGGGTTGAAAGAAATGATGAGATTTGTTATGTATTTAAATGACATATATGTTATACATGTGAGAACATACTACTGGGCAATAGTTTCACTAAATGTAGGGAAGGGTAATGGTCACAGCTACAGTTGTATTTTGCAGCACAGGGGGTGGGAGAGCTGCCCTGTCCACTGAAGTATAGGGATGGGGCAGTGGCCTTTTTGAATGTAGCATAGGGAGTGGGGCAGAGACATTGCCCGCTGTAGCAGAGGGTGGAGCAGCAATTTTGCCCACTGTAAAGTGGGTGGTGCAGCCTACTTGTCCACTGGGTGGGGCAGTGGCCTTGTACACTATAGCACATGGGGTGGGGCAGTGGCCTTGCTCCCTAGAGCAGTGATTTTCAACTAGTGTGCCGCGACACATGGTCGGGTGTGCCGCGGAGAAAGTTCCCCAAACTATGGTGCCCCTGTAAGACAGGAGGAAACAATGGGGGAGAGAAACCTGGGGATGGGGGAGAAACAGGGGAGAGAAGCAGGGGGGAGAGAAACATGCGAATGGGGGAGAGAAACAGCGGAGAGAAGCAGGGGGGAGAGAAACAGCGGAGAGAAGCAGGGGGGAGAGAAGTTTGGTGGAGAGAAGCAGGGGGGAGAGAAGCACAGGAGAGAAGCAGGGGGGAGAGAAGCACAGGAGAGAAGCATGGGGGAGAGAAGCACAGGAGAGAAGCATGGTGGAGAGAAGCACAGGAGAGAAGCAGGGGGGAGAAGTATGGTGGAGAGAAGCACAGGAGAGAAGTAGGGGGGAGAAGTATGGTGGAGAGAAGCACAGGAGAGAAGCATGGGGGAGAGAAGCACAGGAGAGAAGCATGGGGGAGATAAGCACAGGAGAGAAGCACAGGGGGAGAAGAAAACAGGCCCAGGTTTCACACTGAGTGAGTATAAATACATTTAGAATCTATATTATTAACTATATGTATAATATGTACTGTTTTAGTGTCATTTTGTGCCATTTTGGTTGGTGGTGTGGATTTTTTAAGTATAAAAAGTGTGCCGCGGCTCAAAAAAGGTTGAAAATCACTGCCCTAGAGCATATGCGGTGGGGCAGTGGCCTTGTACACTATAGGATATGGGAGTGGGGCAGCGGCATTGTCTACTATAACATATGGGGTGGGGTAGCAACCTTGTCCACTATAGCATATCCGTGGGGCAGTGGCCTTGTACACTGAAGAACATGGAGTGTAGCAGTGGCCTTGTTCCCTATAGCATATAGGGTGAGGAAACACCATTGTCCACTATAGTATATGGGATGAAGCAGTGGTCTTGACTATTTTAGCATATGGGTGGGGCAATGGCCTTGTCTACTATAGCATAGTGGCCTAGTCTACTATGCTATAGTAGACAAGGCCACTGCCCCACCCCATTTGCTACCGTGGGCTTGCGCTCTAACTAGAGAGTGGGAGAGCAGTCTTACCACCAGTAGCATAGCAGGTGGGACAATGACCTTGTCCCTTTCAGCATAGGGGGTGGAGCAGCTGCCCTTTTAATATAGCATCGGGGGGGGGGGGGGGGGGGGGGCAGTGGCCTTGTCTGCTGTAGCATAGGGGTAAAGCTGCCGCGGGGGATGGACCTTCTTGATCCATAGCCAGGTAGAATTGTGACCCCCAAGTGAGCTACAAGAGAGAAATATGTAGTAAGCCCCAAAGCCTGACCGAAGGAACCAGAGAACCTGAAAGCCACCAGTATCCACTACTTGGAAAACGCGTCGCGCTCTGCTCCTGCCTGGAAAGCCAGAAAATAATAGACATTTCATTCGTTTTTTTAATCCTAAGAGTAAATATTAGCAACGTGAAATCAGCAGCCTGCACTCCGTGCCAGAGAGATGAGGCCGGCTACAGATCCAGTCCCCTCTGGCAGTGAATAATCCAATTAAGTTAATTATGAACAAAAGATAAAAATAACATAAAACTGAAAAAGCACTTCATACATTTGTGCTACATGGGCGTCCCCTGGCTCGTAGAGTATTAAATACACAGACATCTGAACAAGCTGTGCCGGCCTATCTATCAGATATAAAGAAGTACAATCGGAGAGCTGTATTCTTTATAGAGGTTGCAATACAAATTGCATTACATGTAAAGAGACGTCTCAAGATATAACGTAAAGAACAATAAAGCTGGATGTATTATACAGCCTATCTGGGTCTTATTAGATATTCAACAGTAAAATCTATATTTACTAGCAGCAAAGTAAAAACCAGACACAGCTCACGCCAGGGGATTGGATCCTGCGGCAATGTCCCTTGCCCAACAAGGTCCATGCACAAGCCCTAATAATTAGAAAAGGGCTCGTGCATGGAACTCAAATGGCAGGGCATGGCATGGCTGCCTTGGTAGCCCAATCCCCTCATATAAGCTGTGCTTCTTCACACTGAACTGTGGAGAACACATGGAAACCCATCATGAGACTGGGGCTTTAACATGGTTTGGAATGATTGGAGTAAGTCCAAGATTTTGCAGAATGTTAATAAGCCATATGGGAAAAATTCACCCCAAGGGACCCAGCATACATAACTCTTATGTTTATCGACCTGTCGGTGTTTTCATTAAATGTACAGCCTGGCACCGTGCCACTACATGTGCAGAACGTGAACCTTTCGGTGCCGACACTTATCACGCCATAGACTAGTTGCCAATGGAAGAAGGGGAAAAGGCAAGAGCCAAAGGAAGGTTATTAATTGTATAGACACATAGGGGGAGATTTATCAAGCATGGTGTAAAGTGAAACTGGCTCAACTGCCCCTAGCAATCAATCAGATTCCGTGTTTCATTCCTCAGACTCTTTGGAAAATGAAAGGTGGAATCTGATTGGTTGCTAGGGGCAGTTGAGCCAGTTTCACTTTACACCATGTTTCATAAATCTCCCCTATATGTACCACCATAAAGGTCTGCGATCTTTGTGTGACCATTCGTTAAGGAAGAGAGGCCTATGAGTATTTAGCTTTACAAGGGTTAAAACTAAGGTACAGGCTTCAGACTTATAATGGAGCAGTGCCATCTACCCAAATCTTGCCTACAGACATGTGTGCCATGTTTAATAGGGAACCCTTTAAGAGTCTACAACAATTCCTAACCACAGCTTTAAGGTCCCCATACACCTACAATAATTGTCAGCCGAACGAATCTTGAGCCAACAGTTATTTCTCCCATCCTTCCCCATACACATTAACTTTCCTGTATTTTTTATGGGGAGGGGTAAGACACAGCCAGACAACTCTGATGGTGGCTTATTTCTCAAAAAAAAAAAAAAGGGGTCAGGCAGTGAAATGCCAGCAAGTCCAACCTCTATCTCTGCCGATAGATGAATCTTGGAAGACCCTCATACACTTTATACTGGTGGTCAAACAATAGAAGTATAAAGTGTATGATGACTTTAGGAAGCAAATCCAAGTGTTAAGAAGATGATCCCAACTACTTTCAGCTTTGTTACAAGAGACAGAATTGGAATAATATTCTGTGATGTGACTGATGGTTTCTTTCTCAAAACTCTCATGATAATGGAAGGACCTAAAGGGGTTGCCCAAAATTAGAGAATATGGTTCACATTACGGATTACTCTCTTGGCCAGGGTGGAGGGCAGTTATAAAGAGCATCTCTCTATGGAAGAGTCATCCTGTCCTGAATTATATAGACAGCCAGTGATATGAATGAGCAACTGTGTAATGCATAAATTCTCCTCTGGGGGTGCTGCAGGGAAACTGAACACTTTTACTACCAGGTTCCATCCCAGATGGCAGCAGATCGCTGGAGATACCAGCACAAAAACACTATGTGATAAGCTTTAAAGAACTTTCAAACCAGTGGGGAATGTCCAAGGTAGAGAATCCCTTTAAGAGAATTAAAAAAAAAACTTCTCTATTTAAAACTCGATCAGTGCCTGTAATGTCAATTTTTATAAATCTCCCAAATTAATTTGTTATACAGAGAATCCTATATAAAAATTTAATATAGAATAAAACTGCTACCTTTTCCCTGTTATCTTTTCCTTCTACAAAACCCTTTTAAAAAATCTGCTAAATAATGAATATTGAGTCTATTCTGACATTTTCATTGCCATTTCCAGCAGTAAAATCCTGAATAAGTGAAAAGAAGAAAAAAAAAAATAAATCAGGCAAGTTGGATGTGATCCCTCAGTATGCACACACTTAGGGAGATGACAGTCGTATTTTCGATATGACAGCCACATGAACGGCCATGGTCAATATCCATGTTCGCTACGTGACAGCTGGAAGAGCCCTCGGGGAATTCATCCGTCAGGCAGAAAGTCACCTGTCATAGCTAGAGATACGCTGGGAATCTAATTCATTGAATGGATCCTGGCCAAACACTTATTACCACTAGTAATTCTCTCGGATAAAGTGGCTATTTTCCAAAGATGAACATTTTTAACATGGATACATTTACTTATAAAGTGGCCGCCCAGAAAGATGGAGACCTAGGGGGCTTCTATGCTGTGAGCAAATGTGAATATACAGAGAACAGTTCACATTATTTCTGCATTGGGTTTATTAAGATGAACAACATATATGTGGCTATTGACGGAGAGCACTGACTTTGCTGTAGGCGGTCAATAGAATAGAAAAGGGCAACAATATTCCCAATAACAATCCACAGTTACCTCCCCAGATCCCCCCATACACATAAGCATTCGGCTTATGTGTTCCCTATCGGGAGGGGTATGACAATCAGACTGCTCTGGCTCAGAACAACCCTCCCTGACAGATGATGCCGGGGGAAAGAAGGGTCGGTGGTTTCAATTTTCACCGCCTAACCCTTCTTTTTCTCCAACATCATCTACACCAGTGAAGAGCTGTAAGGCTGTTATACACCACAGACAGACAACTTAAAGGGGAACTATGGGACAGCCTTGCTAAAAATGTAAAAAAAAAAATTAAAAAAATTAACAATGCAAGTTTTGTTTACCTATGTCCCCCTCTGTATATTCTTCAAGTGGTTTCTCTGTTTTAATTTTCTGCCCGCTCTTATGCTGTTCTTCTTCCAGTGCACCGCAATCAGACTACATCTCCCAGTAATTTTTGTGGTGCACGCCCAGAAAGTCTTGCTTCTCACACCCTATAACCCCGCCAATATGCTTAATGCTCCCCAAGCCTTTGCTCCGCTGCATCACAGGGCTCTCAGGCCCCGCCACCTGTCATCTTTTCCCAGGTTGCAGGCATGTCACGACCCGGGTTCAAAGTCACGAACAGGTGGAATTAGCCCACTCAGCCAATCAGTGACTGCAGTGGTGTCCCTGATGCTGAGCGGGGCATTCGTCAAGAAGGTTGTGACGTAGCTGGCGGGGAGCTATGAAGACAGCCAGCGGGGTCTAGGAGCAGAATGCAGTGCTTCTTGAGCACCAGGACAGGTGAATACGACTTTCTTTTTTATGTTCCCCCACTCCCAGCCTGAAAATTTTTTTGGGCCCGGCACTGGTCTTCTCCTTTAAGTTTATATCCTGCTTACTATATGGTTACAATGAAAGACAAAGCAAAGATGTAAGGAAAGGCTAAGTTAGCTTGATTGGCTAAAGTGTTTTCCTTCCTATTCTCAAACTCCTATGATACAACTATTCTGCCTTTGTATAAGGAAGCAGCAGTACCGAAGCAAACACAAGGTGGTTTTGTGAGTCAGCCAAGACCTGCTGGCTACATTGTGATTCCTTAATCGCTGCAGAATATCCAAGGCTGAAATAAATGTGCTCTTGGCAGATAGTGTCTCTCTCGGCAGAGCCAAGTCTCTTATCACAGGATAAATTAATTCTGCAGCATATTCCGCGTAGTCCGAAGATGATCATATGTAGTCTCGGCACACAAAAAAAAAAAAATTATCACAATGAAGTTTAATATCACACAAAGTAAAAAAAAATGATGTTCTCAAGGTAATTGTAGGTAACAACTCTGAAAAAAACATCTAAGAGCTACCCTACGTGGCCTTGCGGAGCCCAGACACAGATGCAGCGTTACTTATTGATATTATACAGGTGTCATGGAGGGGGACGCAGTCACATTCCATCATTAAGGCCAGTTGTAGGCTATGTTCACACAACGTAAGTAAAGTATTAATTACGGCCATTGTTGCCGATTTGCAACACTGCCATGATTAATACTTTACCTACATTGTGCTGCAGCCGAAGGAATCCCAGCAGGAGTGTATACACATAGTATACACTCCGGCCAGGATCCCCGGCGGCGCCGCCAAGAAACTGAAATGTCAGTTTTCTGCGGCCGCTATTCATTGAATAATGTGCGGCTCCGGCCTCATGCTCTATTGTGAGCAGCGGGGAATTCAGATGGGGGTGAACACGGATGCGTCCACATCCGAATTCAGCGGCAGTAAAGATCATCCGTCCAGTACTGCAGTACCGGCTGGGATGATTTTCTCTGACACCAACCTGCCTTTCTGTGACCCGGACGGGTCACAGAATGGCCAGTGTCTTACGCCTTACACTGCATTATTTTGCAAGCCAAACCTGGAATCTTTCCCTTATAGTTTTACTCTGTGTACGTTCCACTACTAGTTTTTACTAAATCCATGCTCTGTTATATCTAGGTAGGACTTTAGCGCTGCTTAGTCCAATCTTTATTGTTCACAAATAACATGCTAGAATCCCAGCACAGACTGGACAGACAAGCGGAACAGTAGGAAAAGGAGAGATTTAGCAGTGCAGATTAATATGTTACTGAAGATCTGCAAAAAGCAAGGTGACAACCGCTAATGAATGCAATTACAGGTTGTCACACAACATCTGTAACCTATATATGAAAATAACTCAGAAGTGAGAATATATAATGTGAGTTTTAATCCCCTTTATTATAATTTACCTGGGGGGGGGGGGTAGGGGCATGATCATGTTTAAGGGTGAAACATAGTGCCGCCCTTTTAAAATATACCTGTTGCTTTTCAGAGTAAGCTGTTATGTGTGTACATGAGGAACAACGCTATTTCAGCCAATATATAGCTCGTATATAGGATTTTTCACCAGTTTTTCCCTCGGCTATTTTAATCTCTAATTTTCAGTTGTCTTTGAGGTAGTGGGCTGAATCTACATTTTATGATGTCTGACATACACAGAATAGAGGATCCTGCTCCTATATCCTTACACCACACTTTGAAAGCAAGAAGCAGCATGGAGGACATTATAGAGTAACAGCGGTGTAAACTGTAAATTAAAGGGGTTTTCTGGGCAAAACATACTGATGAGGTTACCCGAGGATAGATCATCAGTCCCTGATCGTCGAGAAGGGGGGGCTGTTGTCTCAGTTCACTGTGCAGTGACCGAACTTGTTTACTGCAGCCCAGCAGCATATCATTTGAGCAGGAGCTGATCTGCAGTTACACATCGCCGCTGCTATACAGTAAACAGAGCCAACTGCTTCTGGTCCCATTCTCTATGCAGTGCGTGAGTCGGACAGCTGAGTGGGCACCGCACTGATCACTGACTGCTCAGCAATTCTAAGGACAACTCATCAATATAATTTACCCAGAAAAACCCTGTAAACCCAGAGGTAAGCTCTAATACTCACAATAAGCCCATCTAGAGTCTCGGCAGTTTCTCTGCCTCCCTGCCTTTCTCCTCTTTCCATAGACTTCTACAGGCAGCATGTAATCTGATCCTTCAGTCAACTTCTAATCTGTTTCCTTTCATTGGAAACTTGTCATAACTTTCATGCTGCCTGACCCTTGAGCAGTCCCCGGCAGCTTTGCCTGTCCCACCAGCCTAGATTAATCGATTACTGCTTGTTTGGGTTAGGGAGGAATCTATTAATCACGGCACAAAAAGAAAAAGCCAATGTGGACTTCCATGATATGGTTCATGCACAGATTCAACCAAGCATGACTCGGCACAGAGTTTTCTCACTGGCTGCGAGGAAGACCTGACAGAGAGACAGTGGGGACAGAAAACAAGCAACTTTATGAGGGACAATATGATGGACAATGACAGCTGTGACCATGAGACTCGAGGACAGACGGCTGACCTTATAAGATGATGGTACATGAGGCTGCAGCCAGGTTTTTATTTTTGCATTGAAATAGAAAAACAAAGACAGTAAAAAAAATCCTACAGTATGAGCCATCGGTGTGCAGAAAGGAAGCACAGCTCTGCTACGTCTGTATGGATTAAGGAAATTACTTATGGAATTACTGCACAAAGTGCACAAATCATAAAAAAAATAATGCGTCATAAGGAAACATCCCATATAGGTTTTGGTATACGCAGGGTAACCTGACCTAAATGTCATCTTATCAATGGAGAGCTGCCAAGAGAACAAAATCCCATGACAACGCTCGCCCACACCACCTGCCCGGGTAAATGGTCTCCCGAGGGGAGGACGCAGAAGCAGGTAGGAGTCATACACTTCCTAAAGGTCTTGACGTAATGAAGAAATTAGCCCCCGCTTCTACGGCAGGAGGGGAAAATGGTTTAACATTATCCCGTGGAGTCCAATTTGCACTTTTTAAATCTGGCATTTTCAGATACAATTGACAATTCTCAAGGTCTTTGTAGGTGGGCAATGCCACCAGCGTCCACATCAGCAATGTCATCTCCAAAGCCTGCTAAGCCTGTTACCATAGAGCCCGAGAGTGAATGGGGCCATAGTTACCCAAGTAATAAAAGCATATTATTTATGGCATAATTTGTTATTACTGTACTGTATGTACCGTTTATGTAGGTGAAAGGAAAGTATGGCTCTGGCCAGTGTCCGGAGGTGGCGAGAACAGGAGCATTACTGCAGTGTGACTAGACTCAAAGGGGATTACACAAAGAGCAGGAACGGTTACCTTAAAGGAATCTCGTTCCCATAATTATGACATATAAATGGCATTTCAACAAGCCTTCCATCAAATCAAGCGTACAAAACTATATTATACCCTGCCAGGCTATAAATTACTGAGAAAAAGTGAGCGGGGAGACACTCACTGAGGGATTAGGTTACATGTCACCCATAGAAGTCTATGAAGAGGGAAGGAGGAAAAGTTATAGCCAGAAGCTGAAGTAGGACAAAGGAGCTTTTTGTATTGGCAAAATTTCACTAGATTCCCATGATTTATAGTTCGCAACAGGGAGGCAATACTATGTGTGTATACATCCCTGTGCAGGAAAGTGGCAACCATATAATACTTGAAGTGTCACAGTCATTTCACAAAACTTTTGACATGTCATAGAGACATCTCAAAAGTCTGAGTGTTCAGACCCCTACAGATCGGGAGATTGAGCCCAGTTCTGTGTCATGTGATCAGTCGGACTTATAATGGAGCTCTATGGAGCCCAAATGATAAGTCAGACTGATCACATGACACTGAGCCAGGAGAGGATCAGCTCTATATCCCGATTGGACCGATTAAAACTTTTGACATCTCTATGACATGTGAAAAGTTTTGGGAAACGACAGTGACACTTTAAATCTAAAAGTGCTGGTGGTTCTAGAGATGAGTGAACTTCAAGCACGCTCTGGTCTGTCCGAACCTGAACACTCTGCATTTAATTACCGGTGGCTGAAGTAGTTAGTTGCAGCCATAGGGAATCCTTAGGACTGCATCCAGCTTCGTCAGCCACCGGTAATCAAATGCAGAGTTTTCAGGTTTGGGTGAAGTTCGTGCCCGAAGTTCGCCATCTCTAGTGGTTACCTTCCTGTCACATGAGATTCAATCTAAATGCACTTTGTTAAAAAGGGTATTTCATGGAGATGGGGTATTCCCATCTCAACTAGTTATACCTGAAGGTCTCATCAAATTAAATATTTTTGCTAATACATTCATTTAGCAAACTTGCCTCCTTCTCTTGATATGCTGATCTTTTCCTCCCATTGTCGACAGCTCATGGTTAGGCTGGTGTATCGAAATAGTTTACATATTTATGTATATTATACAGTATATATATACATTAAATCTCTATACACCATCCAGAACACTGTTTTTAGAGCAGAGTGGTGGTTGGTAACCTAGACAACTAATTGTCAACAATGAGAGGAAAAAAGCAGCATATCAGAAGGAGGCGAGTTTGCTAAATGAATGTATTTTCAAAAATATTCAAAGGGGTTATCCAGCATTAGAAAAACATGTCCACTTTCTTCCAGAGACAGCATCACACTCTTGTTTAGGTTTGGTTTGAAAGTAAGCTCCATTCACTTCAATAGAACTAAATAGAAAACCTGCACCCAAACTGGGGACAAGAGTGGTGCTGTCTCTGGAAGAAAGCGGCCATGTTTTTGTAGCGCTGGATAACTACTTTAACTTGGCAAGTCCTACAAGGGTAACAATGCTAGCTGACATGGGAATACACCTTTAATTGAACATTATAGTTTTGGGGGGGAGAACACCACCACCATGCAGGGATGGGTTTAAAAAAAAAGTTGCTGAACAGCAACACAAACAAAAGCAAAAAAATAAAATAAAAAAAAGCCGATGTCTCATCTGTCATTGAACCGGGCACTGTTTGGGGAAGACTCATAGAATTAGAGCTGTACGAGCGTATAGTCTTGTTTAACTAAGACACTAAGTTGATTAAATTCTTTGGATAATCCTGAAAGACGTTTAGGGATAAGACGCATCAAAGCGCTACATGTCATTTCATCACCAAGTACAAAATAAATTGGACTCCGAGCCAGAAGATTCTGTTCAGTGAGTCAAGGAAAACACCCCGTCGTGTCTGAGAGAAGTTCATCAACTGTTTATTTCACAGGGTGACACCCCGATGACAAATTGGTTTCATCATTGGGACGTGGTGACACTATTAAGCATCTTTTCATGATTCAGTGTCAGAACACCCACCCGGCCCTGCTGAACTACATAAACTATCTACAAGTCAAGCGCTTCAAATCAATAGGACGAAACTTGTGCCCTTCCATCTCCAAGGACTTCTCACATGAACTGATCAGCCGGAGCTTACGACCTACAGAGAAACATTTCCATTGCATGGTGATCACTGGGACCCAAATATTTAAAGGAAAACGTATTTTAAGGGTGGCTACACAAGTAACTGATCCGCAGCAGACTTCACACTGCAATTCGCATCAAAAAGTTAATGCTGACGCTCTTAACCTGTGATGGCCCAGTGTATACATTTCCAGTCCACACTCCAGCTTGCTTTGGGGGCTCCTGGCATCCTGACATCCAGCTCAGGTGCGGCAGGGCAGCATACGGATGAGCAGGACGTCACAATGCCAGCAGCCCCCAAGCCAAGCCGGAGCATGGACTGGTAATGTATACACCAGGCCACTGAGGGTTAAGGGGCCCGGCGTTTATATACTCGCAGCGGGATGAAAAGCCCTCTGTGAGTATGTCATCCTTTTCAGAATGACAGTTAAAGTGTCGCTGTCATTCTAACTTTCAAAACCTAAATCAGCAGTAGATGTGATATACAGCAAGTTTGCAATTTACATTCATTATTTTTTTCTTTTAGTGATCATGGAAAACACGGCACTTCCTGTTTTCAGACTATTTTTTCAGGAAACAGTCAGAAAACAGGAAGTCATGTGTTTCCCAGGCCATCCGAGAACTCACAGAGAGAAGACAGTCATGTGATTGGTGGAGCAGTGACTCTTTGTACTAGCCGGAATTCCTGTGTTTAGTCTGTTTTTTTTTTTTCCAACCAGCACAAGTCAGAAAATCTGCCTTCAGAAGACTAGACCTGGATTTCTGGTAAGTATAGCTTTGTTTTACAGCATGAAAACAAAAAAAAAAAATGACTGTATATTGCAAACTTGCTTTATATTACATCTATTGTTGATTTAGATTTTGAAAGTTATAACGACAGGGACACTTTAAGGGATCCACAACGAATGAGTTACATGAGAAGCTACCCTAAGAAAAGAAAATACTTTCTGGGGGCTTCATCCTGGACTACTAAGAAATTAATGTAAGCTACCTAAATACACCCCATTACAAACCCCAGAGGTCAGAGGATTGGGACTAAGCATCAACAAAGGCTATATGGGTTTTGTATTCTGGTTGATACTGGCTTAGCCACTGAGTGTTGTGCACATTGGAGAAGAAAGTTTCATTTTGTCCATCCGTTAGGGTATTCCTTGTTATGCTATGACAATGTAGGGAACAGATCAGGAGGGTGATGACACCAGGTCAGTGTGACCAACTGTATTTTGGTGGCCAAAAGCTGTACTCTGCTGTCTTCGGGCACACACTGAATGGAGAGTCCACCATTTTACTATAATCCTCCCTCATTGTGGTCCTGCTTTGAAAAGGAACCGAGATCAAGGCTATGGATGTGTTCTCCAGCCTAGAGCAGTGGGCTGCTCTCAGATGTTCCGGCGCATAACAAACTATGTAATCTATAAAGTGATTTCTATTCATATCACTGGTGGACAATTTAAGCTACAAGATGACTATTTATTAGCATGACACGATTGCCCTCTCATCAGTATTCATTAGAAAAGGCCGAGATCAGAACTATACATCAAGCTGTGACATTATCCCAGGACTCTGATCAGGAGTCTGCAACCTACAAAAGGATCACAGACACAGATCTGACATCTACTGCTGACTCTGAATGATATTTTATTGCAGTAGACCATCTGTTCATTTCAGAAATCTTTAAATTACTCATAAAAGAAGTGAAAACTGCTAATGTGGAAGACTGGAATTCCCACTGTAAATGCAACCCAGTTTCGAGGACTCCCACAGTGTCCCCTAAACACTATAGATTAGATATGGCTCTGGTCTAAAAGAGTCTTTATAGCACAGTAGGATGTGTGAGATGTATGCGGAGATGAATGAACGTTAAGGTAGAAATTAAAAAAATAAAAAAAAACTAATTAGGGGTCATTCACATGTCCGTACACGGACGGTGCTCTGCGAACTGGACGTGGACACTCCCAGCATCGTGATTTATTATGAGGTTGGAAGCCGGCAGCTGTGTCAGTACACTAGTCCGTACTTTTAAACATTTTACGAGCTCCCGACATCATAATTATTCATGGTGCTGGGAGCTCCAAGGTCCTTTCCGCAGAACACCAACCATCTACGAATTAAATTCTACGGACGTGTGAATGACCCCTCACACTCTCTTGGAAGTGTTATGAGTAGGAGCTTTCTCGTCCAAAGATATATACGTCTATTAGTACATTTTCATGTAAAAACAGGGCTGGGGTTGTTCAGGCATACATGTATTCGAGGGGTGTAAGAACAGAAAATAATACTCCCCTACCCTGATCCCCCTCCCCCAGCTGCTGTTTAGATGGTTCCTGGTCCTTGGTCATCACTGCTGCTTCCTGGTTCTATAATACATCATGTCTGTTCAGCCAGTCACTTACTGGACTGGGACATTGCTGTGGTCGGTGATTAGCCAAGTCCATGGGGAGATGATGCGTCATAGGAAAAAGGAAGCAGCAGTGACCAAGAGCTGTCTGAACAGCAATTGCAGGGGATCAGGTTAGGAGAGTATCACACTTTAATTTTTACACCCCAGGCAACTAGGGGATGCCTAGGGATGGTGGTATAAAATAAGCTGGTGTCTCTTTAAGCAGGTGATCTCCTTCTCAGTTGTCAGACAAAACGGGTAGAGAACAAATGATCTTTATTCTTTTTCTTTTATGGAAAATGATCTAAATCCTTGCGGAGCCTGCATTGCCAAGCTTCATAAAGCTCCCCATTTAGAGCCTTTGTTAGAAGACAAAGTGCTTCTTAATAGTTAGTTGAACAAGACTTTCTATCTTTCATGACAGAATAATTATTTCCCATTTCAATAGCAGTGTATAGATAATTACCCGAGCATTGTTCATAGCGTGATGGGCAGTGAGAAGGAGCCTACGGTGAATGTGTGTAATCTACGGACAGGACGGTAGTGACCTTACAAGCGAACATGGACATGGTGCAATGTTGGTAATATAAAAGCAGAAAATTAAGAAATTGCAGCATTGAATGGGAGAACAAGTTAACCCATTATTGTCCAAATCTGATTTTGGATGGGTACACACATCGCGGTCAAAAGAACTTAAACTGTGTAGTTTTCACGTGAACTGTAATATAACCGCAACATAATACGGAGCTCTGGTCCCTGCTATCCAGTGCATCTGGGTTTGGGGGATGTGATGTCATCGGCTCACTCAGCCAATCAGTGGTTAAAAGAAAACACTGAAGCAGCTTCTGATTGGATGAGCAAGCCTGTGAGGTCACATCCCCAAACATGGAACAGGGCACAGCAGGGAGTGCAGCTCCGTAATACCAGCAGTGATATGGGAGCGAGGAAGGCAAGTGTGTGGTCTTTATTTAACACTTATTTTGGTGGATTTTGCTGTTCAGTCGACAGATTTGAAAACCTTTACAGAGTAACAGACAGGGTAATGATCAGTAATCTAGAAAAGCAGCAGAGTGGATGCAGGACTGAGGTTATATTCTTCTATCCATTAGATAAACTGCAGGGTAGAGTCCCATAAAAGCAGATATTCTTACCTCCTCGGACTTCTTTTTCGCTCCTCTCCTGGCTTCCTTTTCCTTTAATCTTCTTTCCTGTAAGACACAGATAAGTGAGAACGGGACCAACCTATTACTAGACAATTCACAATATACTACATCAGATAGTGTCAACTACTGAAGCGTTGTGCAAAGCGTAAATAATAAAACTATACAGTATTATCTAAGCATATATGCCATACTTGCTGGGCCCCATGACAGGCACCAGGGAGCACAGCGGAACACATATGTACACTACTTTTACTTTAGTTCTCATTACACACACACACACATACATATAATAAATATATATATATATATATATATATATATATATATATATATATATATATATATATATACATATATACACACACATACATACATACACACACACTACTTTTGTAGAGAGAGAGAGAGAGAGAGAGAGAGAGAGAGAGAGAGAGAGAACTCAAAAGTAGGGAAATCTTACACAGAGAACCCCGCTTGTTTTTGCACCAATCGTTGTCACAATGAGCTTTGCTTTCCTACTAGAAGTAAATGGAGAGATTTCACAAATTGCGCTCGGTGCTGATCATCATTACAACACAAGCCATAATGGTGAGGTTAATAAGTTAAAGTGAACCTAATATTTAGGGGTTTTTACTTGGATTTTTTTTTTTTTTTTAACAAAATGACAAACTTTGTTCTAAATATTTTCATAAACATATCGCACTCTTTTTCCATTGCTAAGATATAACTCTCTTGCTTCCCTTATTTAGCCACTGAACTAAATGATAAAAGTCTGGTTCCAACAACCACCGGCTTATAGATAATAGATTTAAAAGGGGTCCCCCACTGTGATCCTTTTTTTTTTCCTGCTTCTGACGACATTTTGTGCAGGCAGGAACTGCGCGCTCAACCGATGTAGTGAGCAGAAGGAAGAGGACTACATCAAGGACTGGCCAGCACTAGTGCAGTAGCGGGGGATCAGGGGAGGTGAGCATGCAGACTTTTTGTTTTATGTGTACAGGGTGGAATATGACAAAAATGTATTTTATGTACCGTAAGTAAGAAAATAAATAATACATATATATTACATAAACTAACTGATACAACATTAGCTCAGTGTCATGAGTGCAGTTAGGCCTCGTTTACATTTCTGTAGTTCAGCTTCATAGCCATAACACAGCAATACTGTAACCTCCATAAAACCACCAATTGCATATTGAGATTTTTTTTTTATTATCTGTTTATTATCTGTTCTATTCGTCTATGCTTCACAGCAGTATAACTAATTCTGTTATAATAATAAATAAGACAGGGTATTGTATTATATTCTCAGAAAAAAGGGCTAGGGCTTATTTTTTGGGTAGGTCTTATTTTTGGAGATAAACAATATGCCCTTACACTGTAGCCCCACTTTATAAAGGTATACAGCCACTGTAATGTATGTGCCACTGTTGTTAGGCTCCTATACTGTAAGTCCCCCTATAGTTAGGTCTACATACTGAATATCCTCTCCCCCGTGTAGTTATTCCCCCATACTGTATACCTCCCTCCTCTGTATCTGTTCCCCCATACTGTATACATCCCTTCTCTGCAGATAGTCCCCATGCTGTCTACCTCCCACCTCTCTGTAGCTGTTCCCCCACCCTTCCTCTGCAGGTAGTCTACAAACTGTATACCTCCCCTCCCCCTCGGTAGTTGTTCCCCAATACTGTATACCTCCCACTCGGTAGTTGTTCTCCCATACTGAATACATCCCCTCTCTGCAGATAGTCTCCATACTGTATTCCTCCCACCTCTCTGTAGCTGTTCCCCCACCCTTCCTCTGCAGGTAGTCTACAAACTGTATACCTCCCTCCCCCTCTGTAGTTGTTCCCCAATACTGTATACCTCCCACCTCTCTGTAGCCGTTTCCCCACCCTCCCTCTGCAGAGTGTCTGCATACTGTATACCTCCCTCCCCATCTGTAGTTGTTCCCCAATAATGTATACCTCCCCCTCAGTAGTTGTTCTCCAATACTGTATACATCCCCTCTCTGCAGGTAGTCCCCATACTGTATACCTCACACTCTGTAGTTGGCCCATGTACCCTCTGTCCCCCCATATTCAGTGTCCCCTACTGTGCATCTTCTTACCCCTCCTGCTTCCCCTGCAGCTTGTGCTGAGCTGGTGGGGGTGGAGCATAACAAGTCTGGCACTGATTGGCTGATGCTCACCCGCCCAGTGTCAGCTGACCATAACTACGGCTTATATTAGGAAAAGGACCTATATGTCACACAAACTGCAAAAAGCCTGCAAAATGAAGCTAGGTCTTATTTTCGGAGAAACACGGCGGGAGAATGCAGAGCAGAATTCCACATTGTGGCAACTCAAGCTCATATACTGCCATACAGACTTGCCATATGGATGATGGTTTAGGCAGACTATTAACCATGTATCTTCCTATAACTAGATAAACTCAGTCCACTACGGTATAATATGCAGCTTCTAAAAGGATAAAAAGGTTTTTAAAAATTGCATGAAGACTGTGCTGTCAGCTCTAAACCCGTGTGCAATGCCAACTAACTAAAAAAAATAAAAAATACTTGGCATCCAACATACCTACCCTGGTACTGCAGATAACATTACACCAGACAGGTTATGTGCATTCACATGTACAAAATGGTAAACGGGAAGAAAAACAAGTGACTAGACATGATCCTCCTCCTCCTCCTTGTGACTGAGGCGGCTGTATTCCCCACACTGCACAATACCATAACATCACAAGCAGAAGACGGAAGAGTTCAGCAAAGTGGATGCCAGTGTAAAACAAAAGTGCAGAGAGTGGCCCCTATCACCCTCTCCTGATTCCCAGCCATCTGCGTCTGGGATGATAAGGAAGAATCGTTTGGTGCGGCTGCAACAAAAGGCAATTTAAATTCAGCCGCAGTATGCAAGGAGAAATATAATGAGATATCCCATGATTTATTTCTTCAATTTGCAGTAAGTATGAGAGACCAAACTGTCTCTAGATTTTTTTCGCGGCGCTGTGTGAACTTCACAAATGCAAATCTGTTCCCCTGGCACAGTTCTATTCCTCTGTTTGCGAGGATGGGGAAATTTGTGGCTGGTGCCCAGATATTACACAGAAGGGGGGAAAAAATAAAAAAAATCACACCTAGAATACTGGACACAACAAATGGTTAAATTGTTTTCTTCGAGGGAAGTGGTCTAAAGATGTGACATATGATCAGACAAACCTGATCGCTGGGGGTCGAAGAATGGGCTAGTGTTGACTATCAAGAAGAGATGGCCTCGAATAATTCATGGGAGGTGCGAAACGTCAAGTTACAATGGAGAATGATCGCACATGTATGGTCCACACCAGCCACTGCATTTGCTGAAAAATGTAGGCCCCATTCCTGTGTCTGTAGCTCTGTCCACAACTGCCGACATAACATAGGTCAGACAGATTTCAAAGGCCCAGTTCACATGTCCATATGTGCCACAAAAACCAAACAAAAAAAAAAACGGACCAACTTTTGCGGTATGGATTGCTATCTTTTATGCAGTGGTCCGTGAATTGTGGAGCACTACTGATGCGCATTAGTAGTGCAGTCTGTAATCGTGAGTCCGCAATTACGGGCTGCAGACATGTGAATAAGGGCATTATTTGATGGCAAATTCAAAAATTTTCTGTATTCTCCCATCAATGACTATGGAACACATGACAGTCATCTCCTGATCTTGGAGGTTCCCATGTGGAGTTCTGACAACCTAGAGACGGGATGCTGCTATCTTAGCTGAACACATGACAGCAAGAAGTCACCAGTAAAGGATCCATCCTTCCCTGGCATCTGGGGTGGAGCGGCAGGGAGCGGAGCAGCACTAACAGGCAGCCGACTTGATGAGCGGAGCGCTGATCGGAGTGGAGCAATTCGCTCATCTCTAGTTTTGATGCAGTACTATTTCCACTGCATAAAATTACAGTTAAGGTCCATCAGTTCAGATGCTTACAGTGCAATGTTTTTAGAACTTTTTTCTGCCTGCTTTTTGGCCAAAAAAAGGACTCAAAATTACACAATATTAAAACATTAGCAAAAAAAAATAAATAAAAATAAAAAACAACATTTGGTAAAACATTTAAAAATGCAATATCATCTAAATTTTGACCAAAATTGACCAAATAGCTAAAGTGTACAGTCTTTAGTCCATAGTCTTTAGGCCATACTGAACGATAAGAGACATGTCTCCAGACATTTTGCAAATATCTGAATTTATAACAAGCGCTAAATATGGCTATGGTAAGAGATGAGTGAACCTCAAGTACACCCGGGTTCATGCGAAGCAGAGCATGCGGCAATTGATTACCGGTGGCTGAAGAAGTTGGATGCAGCCCTAAGGTTGCCTGGAAAACATGGATACAGCCATTGGGGGAGATTTATCAAATATGGTGTAAAGTGAAACTTGCTCAGTTGCCCCTAGCAACCAATCAGATTCCATCATTTATTTTTCAAAGAGTCCGTGAAGTATGAAAGGTGGAATCTGATTGGTTGCTAGGGGCAACTGAGCCAGTTTCACTTTACACCATGTTTGATAAATCTCTCTCATAGTTTTTAAAAGACTCCCAAAGGCTACACCCAACTTCTGCAGCAATCGGTAATCAAATGCTGCACGTTGAGGTTGAGACAGAACTTAACGCGCCCTATGTTTATGACTCCCCTCCCCTGGCAGAATTTCTTCTATTCCTCACTTGTCTGAACACTGCACAGGTGCCTTAACGATCCAGCCCATGTGCTGTGCTCACACAGGTGATGAATAGTAGAACACCTGCCTGGGGCATTCCTAATGATGAAGAGGGTGAGGAGGAGGGACGGAGAGGCAGAGCAAGCCTAATGCACAGACACTCTAGGCCGTGCCAATTTGACACAGGACTTCAAGTTTAAGGGTACATTCACCAGACAGAATCTGCAGCAGATTTGATGCTTTGCTCAGTTATTTTGATCAAATCCGCTGCAATACGGTGTGTGTGAAGCTACCTTAAAAGTTGTTTTTTAGGACAATAACTGCATCACCTGCTGAACGGAACGCAGGACCGATCTTGGATTAAAATCAGCTATCCGAAGGTACAGGCGGTTTGGGGGGGACAGATTGTGGGTACAGAGTCGCTTAAATGAGAGAAATAAAGAGCCACAAAAAGAAAATGTGCAAAAAAGGCACAAATCCAACAAATACAGTCAATTATATCAGCTATCAAAATATAGACCAGATCCCTGCCGAAAATGACCAAAATGTAACCCGAAATTCCAGTAACCTCAGAAAATGTCACCCCCTTTACCTTATGTGTTGTGGACAGTGTCATCTAAGCAGAGCTTCGCAGCAGTTGGGCCCCCTCTCCCCACTCATTAAATGAAGCAATTGTGGAGCAGAAAGAGACGTTTTATAAAGGTATATATCCAATGTGCAGCCTCTAAGCTTGTGGAGGGTGCGGAGAAACACACAGAGTAAAGGAAGGTGACAGTATCACTATAAGTGTCTGCTCTGCTAATAGCACTTAGAGATACATTTTACATGGGCATAGAAAACAACAGACTAGAGATGATCATATTGACTTCTATGGAAGAGTTTTCTATGTATATTCTATGAATAGAGGTTATGGTACAGGGAGGAGGGCAGCTGTGGCCATTACCTATTGTGAATAGTGTAAAGCAGACTAATTTATATATCAGTGTTACATTAACGGGGTTGACCACTTTATAGTAAAATACTTCAGCATACAGTATTAGTAAGTGTACTCACTGCACTTACTGACAGCAGCTCCTTGTGTACCTAAAATCAGACTCTTCTCTTCCAGGCTGTGCTGTCCTGCTCTGTGGTGATTCTGTGACCATGCCCCACCCCCTTTTTCCTCCATACACATATATGGGCTCAGTGGTGGACACAGGGGATGGGGCATGGTCACATGCTTCTCAATGCTCCTCTATGCTTGGCCATCTTATGGACAGAATCACCACAGAGCAGGACAGCACATCCTGGAGGAGGGGAGTCTTTTTAGCTCTATGAAGTACACAGGGAGCTGCTTTTAGTATATACATTGAGTACGCTTACTAATACTACACACTGAAGCATTAAACTGTAAAGTGGCCAACCTCTTTAGCTTTCCTGTGATGATGATGATAATAATGAGACTGCTGAAAAGTTCTCTCTACAGGACGGGAAAGTGTCACCTTATTATTACGTCTAGGCCTCAAGGAAAAAACGCAAGACAATAATAATTATTTTATAACATAGCAAAATGTAAAATTATAAAAAAAATCAGCAAAAATTCTTAAAGCAAACATAAAACCTTGGATCAAGCAATAGATCCTTTTCTGATGATGCATCCCCTTTAAGATAGCAGTCACTGTTTGCAGCACATCTCAATAGTTATAGACAAGGATCAGCGTTTTTATGCCGTATCCTTCCCAGATAATTCATGAGCGTTCCAGTTATTATCCCCATTTGGAAGGTAATGATATGAACGGCAAACTATTCCTAACATCATCTTGGGAAGCCGTCATCTTTTAGTTTGCTTCATTTTTCTCTTTATGGGAGATCCTTAAAGTTAACTATGTGGAGTAAAGTCGGCAGATCGCACACAAGCAGCTTTTTGTTATAGCGCCTCCGTAATAGGAAACAAATACTGTACTTGGGAAACAAATATTTCACACTTTGGCAAGGGAAATTCCATAAAAAAACTAAAGCTGGCTATACACCAGATGAAAACTGGACAAAGCCAGTGATTCGGGGCAGGGCTGGAATACTATCCAACATATATGGAAAGTTCCAACAGTAAATGTTGGCAAAAGGATCGGTCATATTGGATATAAACATGCTCGGTCATTTATTTCCATGAGAGATAAATCTGGCGGTGGCTTATTATTCTTTTGTCACTGGAATAAACATGCAGGCTAAGCTGATCTCTGTACCCTGTCCTTGGAGGAGAATACTAACTTCTATAGAAGTTAACGGGACCGTGTCCTTTAGTTAGATAAGGAGAGAAGCGATTATCTTCTAGTGATCGGGAGGGTCTGAACACTCGATGTTAACTGATCAAACATTTTTACAACTTGACACAAAGTAGCTATGATATCTGCTAAACTCTAAAGACTTTTATGTCCCCAGAAACAATGTCAAATTTGTTACAATCCCCCTTTTTTTATATATATTTTTTTTAAAAGGTACAAGACAGATACCTTGGGATTATGAATTAAACGTTGCTAGTCATTATATCATTTCATTACTTCATTATGGACTAAGTTCCAAAAAACATGAGAATTTATGGTTTTCCCATTGAATAGAAAATTTAAAAAAATAAAAATAAATCCAACATCATCATCACCTTGTAACCCATAGCAGGGAAAAAAATATAAGTCTTAAAGCTATGGCTGGTTGCTAAGCATCATAACATGTCCCATATTAATTATAGGATAGCCAGTAAGTGCCAATTAAAGGGACCCTGTCGGGTTGTTTTTAGAACCTTAACGACTATGCCTTGTCACGTGAACCAGAAGTGTTTCCAAACATGTCTGTATGGTAAATGGGTCATAAGAAAAAAAAAAAAAAAAAAAAATATATATATATATATATATATATATATATATATATATATATATATATATATATATATATATATATATATATATATATATATATATATATATATATATATATTTTTTTTTTTTTTTTTTTTTTTTTTTAAAAGAGCTTTCAAAATGCTGTGTTACAACACAAGAGTCATCTGAATGTATGACTGACATCCCCCCAGTTATACGGTATCACTGCCAGCTTTGTGCAACACTCATGCATGTTCTGGGGTCATGCATGTTGTAGGTATGATTGATGTAACAAGCCTGGTTTCATCACTGTACTGTGCATGTGTCGGGACCGTCAGAAGACATTTCCAGGAAGAAGCCATATATAAGGCAATAACTCATGCACAAGCTTTGCAGGCAGCTGGTAGTTATGTGGAGTAGCCAGGGGATGTAAATCAAGCCTGAAGGGGCAGGAATGGTGCTTGAATATAGTGACATTTCCTAATACTATCACCGCCCAGGTGACACTTCAACAGTAATTTGCTTGCACCATCTCGAAAGTGATTTTTGTCATTTAGCATACAGGGTCATGTTTCCAGGATCCAAACAGTTGACGACCATAAGATGGCACTAAGCATCAAAGCTCAAGTAGAGCACAAAATACCCTACTGTCTTAAGTAGGGAATTTACTACCAATACCCCTGTTCATTAAATGCCTGTGAACATTTTAGCAATGATAAAAAGGAGAACAGTGGATGAAAGTGTAGAGAAGGGGGAAGCGCCCATGTCATCAGGAAGGGCAGATCACACAGACTGCACTGTACAAGGAAGTAGACAAGGGAAAAAGTTCACAAGTCAGACTTCAGGGGGAGGGAATCAATCGCACTGGATGTTTAGGGAGTAAGGGTACGTTCACACTAAGGAAAACAGGCAGAAATTCCAAACTGAACCCCCGCTGCGGACTCCGATCGCAATTCCGCCTTCCTCAGCGTCTCATTGTGAAGTATAGTGTGGCTCTATACTCAAAGAATTAACGTGGGGGCGTCTGGGGAATAACTTTTATTCAAAGTTGTGCACCATCACGTGGTAAAGAGAAGAAAAACCTATACTCACCTTCCCTGTTCTCCTGCCACCGGTCAGACAGCTTCATGTTAGGGTACAAAACGTAAATGCTAAATTTTTAGTTTTTAGGGGAACTATCTCATCACATACATCCCCTGGCAGTTACTTGCCCACTATGGGATTGGGACCCAGATCCCAAACAAATTCAGATGTTGGCCTGGTGTACACTGTAATACATAGACAGTGCTATGTGCCTCGATCTGCATTTCTGACTCAGGCCCTTGTGAACAGCACTGCGTGGCGCACCCACAGGGTTGTTGTCAGCAGATATTTTTAGTGTTTACACTACATCCTGACACAAGGTAAAAAATGAAAGCAAACAAGTAATTAAAACGCAACGGATTAAGCTGAAAATGCACTTCACATTCATTAGTCATAAAACAATGTATCTCGCTTCAAAATAATACCAGAATAAATGTAACACCTCTGTACAAAAGGCCTAAAAATACATCTAATTAAGGTGTACGTGCAAGGAGAGAGGCGCTTTAATTAGAAATCCAATGAAAGCGTAAAGAATGTATTATAAATGTTAAGCAATTAAAACAGTAGGCCGAAGTGATTTGTAGCTATATTTAGTGCACACATTAGCACGCTTATCATAATTGGAGACAAAATGTTGGTTACATGTGCAAATTGATAATTGGTGTCTGAACATCTGTTACAATTACAACGTCATGCCATGCCAAGACGGAAAAGTAAAAAGACAGTAAAAAGTCTTTAAGCATATGGACACCTTTCCATTGATTTGTGATTTTTTTATTGTTCATTTGTCTCCCGGATACAATTTAGGGAAACTTCTTAAATACTATTTTTTTAGAGGGTGTAGAGCTTTCGTAACTTTTTCACATAGCTGGCAGTGCTGCTGCTTCTGAATCAGGTGTGATAGCGCGCTGCTCTTAGCAGTGTCTGATTATAAAAAATAAAAAAAAAACAAGAAAAAAGGCATTTGTTAAAGTGCTACTCCCCCCCCCCCCCCTCCTTCTGTTTCAAAATTGCCTTTTTCATTGGTGGACAGCGACAGTTAGGCGGGGCTTCACAGCAGATGGGCCCTTTTACACCTATAAGAGAGGGGGCCCCAACTCCAGTGAAGCCCCAACTAGGTGACAATGTCCATATGGGAAAGGGTACTCAACTGTAGTGAGGCCCCGCCTAAGTGGCACTGTCCACAGATGAAATGAAGTGATTTTAGAGCAGAAAGAAGTTTTATACAGGTATATATGAAATGTGCAGCATCTAAGCTCATGTATGGTGCAGAGAACCGAACATAGAGTAAGGAGGGGTGACAATATCACTTTAAAGCGAATGAACCACCAGCTACATCGCTATGGGCTTTTTACATTAACAGACTGGCATCGGCGTGGGGATGCCAGTGGTGTGACCCGCCGGCCCCCAGTGTGACAATTTCCCTTCCGTGATGCAGTCACAGAGTGGAGGGGGTTTTGTCACACCGGGGGCAGGCCTGCCCCCAGTGCTTCATGCCCTGCCGATGCTCGGGAATGGACCGGAACGGTGCGTGGGAACCAGGCGGTGGTTAAAAAAAATGTCCCCATGCCAGTGCCAGTCTGTAAGCGTAAAAAACACCTAGTGATGTACCTAGTAGTACATTTGGCCTTAAGGCACAATAAAGCTGTTAACACCTCAAAACACCTTAAAATGTGTGTGAACATTTTAGCAAGGATAAGTAGGAGAATGGTGGATCAAAGTGTAGAGAAGGGGGAAGCGCCTATGTCTGCAGGAAGGGCAGATCACACAGACTGCACTGTACAAGGAAACAGACAAGGGAGAAAGCTCACAACTTCAGGGCAGACTTCAAGGAGGCAATAAATTGCACTTGATGTTTGAGGCCCTATTTCACTAAACAATTATCAGCCGTACCTGGCCGATATTGGCCGTTACTGACGATAATCGTCTTGTGTAATAGAAAGCAATAATCAGCTGACATGAACAATGTTGGCTGATTGTTGCAGTCGTTTGTCTTTCAACATGTTTAATGAAAATTGTAGCCTGAAACTTACGGTTCCACGGGCCGAGCAGGGCCTGATCAACGATGTAAACGAGCGCCGATCTGCTAGATTGGCGCTCGTTTACTGGGCCTATTCCACGGCCCAATGATCGTTGAGCGAGGGCTGCAGGGACATAGTTACCGATGTCCTTGCAGCCCTTGCACCATACATTACCTGACAGGACTTCTCCTCTGCTCAGTCTTCCTCCCCGGGTCCCGCGGCGCAGCATCAACTCCTGGCCTGTGATTGGCTGAGCGGTCTGACAGCTCAGTCAGGTCGCTCCGGAGCTGCTGATGCTGTGCCACGGGACTCAGGGTGGAAGACGGAGCGGAGGAGAAGCCCTGCTAGGTAATGTATGCTGCTTCTCAAAACTTCGGTCGCCCGCCGCGTACCGCAATTCCACCGTAGCGATGCGTGGTGGGGGACAGATGATTGTAGGGCTGGCCCTAAATAAACGATCAGCCGATGACACAATCATAGGCTGATCGTTCTCTCTATTCCACTGAGCGATAATCGGCCGAATCGGGCCGATTCGCTCCCGTGGAATAGGCCCCTTATTGTAACTTTTTTTTTTTTAAATTCAAGGTAACCAGAAATGTATGGGGGGGGGGGGGAGAGTTTATTTCTCAGCGGCCACTCATGTCTCTCACCATCATGAGCATTAGTCTAGGTCTTCAAGGCCACATAATCTCCTGTTCTGTTATCATCACACACAGAACAAGCCTCAAGAACACTTACAGCCTCGCAAACAATGAAAAAGATTCAATTATTGGTAATTGATGTGATAATGTGCAGTATTCTAGTGATCGTATCGCTCAGCCGTGCGATCACTATAAACAATTTGTGAGGGCGTTGTAATCTCCCGCTACTATGGAGAAGTAATGGTTGGGGGCACAATAAATTAATGTTTTCATTTGTGCTTTGTTCATTATTCCTTTTCCAGAGATTCAACTTTTTTTTCATCAGCGAGCGGCGGTACTTATTAAAAAGATTAAACGAATACATTAATTAAGGATTCATTAAAAAGAAGAGAAAGCTTAAGCAAAACTCCGAGAAATATAGGCAGCGGCTAGGAAGGCTCACATCGGGTATTTATGCCCCACAGATAGATGGATTCTCAGTTCACAGAATCAGTAATAAGCAAGACTCATAGTGGAATGAATATATAAGGTCTGCATGAAGTGTATGGGACGTTTTACTGGGTGGATACTATGGGTGGGTTTATAGTAAAAGTCTCGGCTCATTACACTGTGTAGTGGTGGCGCCAGGTACTACAGCTTAGTTCGCGTTGAAGTAATTGGGAGCTGAGCTGCAATACCTGGCGCCACCACTACATAGCGTAAGAAGTCAAGGCGTATGGCTTATGCACACTGGGTCACCTAGACTGCTGATCAGCGAAGGACCTGTGTGTCTGAACCCTGCTGATATGATATTTGTACCCCATCCTCAGGATAGACTTTCAGTAGCTGAAATTTGATACCTTCTTTAAAGCCACTCTGTACCCCCCCCCCAAACCGCTTGTACCATCAGATAGCTGCTTTTAATCTAAGATCTGTCCTGGGGTCCGTTCAGCAGATGATGCAGTTATTGTCCTAAAAAAAAACGCTTTTTAACTTGCAACCCTGTGTTAAATTGGCCTGGAGTGTTTGTACCCTAGGCCTGCACCGTCCCTCCTCCTAGCCCTCAAATCCTGCCTGGGCCATTCCTAATGAGGAGGAGGGCAGGGAGGAGGGACGGCGTGGATCCCTACAATAAAGTCTGCAATACACAGGAGGCAAATAATTATACAGTTATAATGGATTGTAATAACTTAATCCTTGCCATGGAAAATTATTGATTGTGGTTTCAATGATACTGGAATCTTACAGATCTGTAAATTAGTTCTTACCCTGTGTTTTTCCTTGATTTTTTTCCTGTATGCTTCTTTATCGAATTTGTCCTCCTCGGTCAGCCGTTCTCTTGCCTTTGCCAGATCAATGCCGTTTTGATCTTCGTCCTCGCCAGCATCTTCTACTAGCGCTTTCTGTTTTGGAGGCCATTGCTGCACTGCCTGCAAATAGAAAACAATGCATGTGTATAGTTGAAGCACATGGTTCCACACGTTGCATATATAAGGGCACCAACCTGGTCAGTGATCTCCTCTATCTACGAGGCGGCAATGTTTGGACTCAAGCAGCACAAACAGAAAAACACCAATAGAGGGATTCATTGTAAATCTATCACCAAGGGTATGTTCACACTGAGTAAATCAGGTGGAATTCTGTTTTGGAACTCTCCGCCGCAGAATCCCGCCTACCTCAGTGTGCCATAGTCTGTCTATGGGAAAGTTCGTGCACCTCCGCTGCTGACCGGAGGCGCACAAGCTCTCCCATAGACAGGCTATGGCACACTAAGGCAGGCGGAATTCTGCCTGATTTACTCAGTGTGAACATACCCCAAGAGTAGAAACTGGGAAGGTGGGAGTTTTTTTAGGATGCTCATTTCTTGCCACGACAAAAGAGCAATTACAAAGAGTGTCTCTCACTTTGGAAGATGTGCTGATTGATTCCCTTTAAAACCCTTAAGTCTTCCAGTACTTACCAGCTACTGTATGTCCTGCAGGAAGCAGTGGATTTTTTCCAGTCTGACACAGTGCTCTCTGCTGCCACTTGTGTCCATGTCAGGAACTGTCCAGAGCAGGAGAGGTTCTCTATGGGTATTTGCTACTGCTCTGGACAGTTCCTGACATGGACACAAGTGGCAGCAGAGAGCACTGTATCAGACTGGAAAGAATACGTCCTACGACACACAACAGTTGATAAGTACTGGAAGACTAGAGATTTTTAAATAGAAGTAAATTACAAAGCTATATATCTTTTGGAAACCAGATAATTTTAAAGAAAATATTTTGCCGGAGTATCTTTTTAAACACATCCAGCTATCACCCCCAGATGATCGATTGTGCACACAATTCATCGGGCTTGGTAAAGGCACCGCAAACAAGCCCCAATCTCGCTGCTCATCCCTCATTTGATGCATGCCATTGTGTTAGTTTTCAATAAACAGATCACATACACATTCTTGCCTCTATATTACAGATGCAAGTCCCTGCCCGATGACACAAACTCAAAGCTTTCAGCTCAGGTCATAAGAAATGCAGTCGGGCCAGGACCTGCTTCCATAATACGGTACAGTTAAGGGAAATCAGCCCCAGGGTATGTTCACATAGGCAAAAGGCGCTGGTTTGGGCATAGAAACATGCTGGTTTCCATGCTCAAAACAATGGGGGAAATCAAACATGGTGTAAAGTTGCCCCTAGCAACCAATCAGATTCCACCTTTCATTCCTCACAGACTCTTTGGAAAATGAAAGGTGGAATCTGATTGATTGAGCCAGTTTCACTTTACACCATGTTTGATAACTCTCCCACAGTGTGTGTCTCACTACATATAGCCCAACCTTCACTGATTTCAATAAGAGCAGAGGACACACTGATAAGAACTGACGTCACATCTTTTCAGCAAGGTTCATTGCCAAAGCTCCCATTGAAGTCAATAGGAGGCCTATAAATAGAAATACTACATTTTTTCACATTGCCCTTGCCATTATAAAGGAATTGTAACATCCTACTGAAAAGTCCTTGTGGATGAGCACTATGTACTGCAGTAAGAACCTTCTCCAAATGAGTTAACTAGACCGCCTCCCCTATGAGATTACAGGCAGCGTCGGACTGGCCCACCAGAGTCCCCAGCTTAAAGGGGTTATCATTTTTCTTTCAAATCATCTGGTGTCAGAAAGTTATGAATATTTGTAATTTACTTCTATTAAAAAAATCTCAAGTCTTCCCATACTTATCAGCTACTACATGTCATGCAGGAAATGTTTGTTTTATTTTCAGTCCGACACAGTGCTCTCTGCTGCCACCTCTGGCCGAGACAGGAACTGTCTCTGTGTCAGACTGAAAATAAAACATTTCCTGCAGGACATACAGCACCTAATAAGTATGGGAGGACTTGAGATTTTTTTAATAGAAGTAAATTACAAATCTATATAAACTTTCTGACAGCAGTTGATTTGAAAGAAAAAGATTTTTATTGGACGACCCCTTTAAGAACCTGCACTAACACTGACTGACATGTCGTTTCTCACTAGTTCTTTAATGGTGGGGCCTCCAGGATCATTTCCTCTGGTGGGCCCCAGATACACCAGTCTGGCACTGACTATAGGGATATCACTTTTATGAGTTTTTACTAACAGAACAAAGATTTTTTTTTAATTGAATGTAAAGAATTAATATTTTTGGGCACTGGTAGGTCACCCGCCATTGTAATGTGCCCCGGGCCGCACTTCTGCGAGCCAGGAGAGATAAAAGCGTAATCGAGTTGGCCCCTAACCAGGACCATTTTACTGTTTTTTACAAGGCAGATGGGGCTGGTAATGCTACAAAGTCTGCAGAAAGGTAATGGCTTTTTCCCAGGAGAATAATAATATTTCCTAACTTTCACTGCACTCCATAAAATTTGTTAAAAAACACACAGCTGACAGATTTCCTAATTACTATATTTTACAGAGGGGCTGCGATCCTCGGGATGGATCGGGGCTGCCGTCCTCGGTTATTTTTAACGTCACTTGGGCATTGTTCTGTACCGTTCTGCCAGGACGCAAAATGCGGATTTCAGCAATTATATGCATGGGAGGTTTATTATACTGTACTCTCCGAGGGATTCATTTCTATAAGCTAAGCAGATTGCCTCCTATAGGTTACGCAGGAGTGTTACGTAACGGGAAAGTGTCATCAGAAAATGATCTATTGTTTATATGTTTAAAAAAAAATCTTGTTTATGTGCCGAAAAGTTGCAGAGGCCATTCATGTTCCACTGGGAATTCTGGGAAAAGGATATGCAAAGTAGCTCTTTGGTGCCACCTTTTGGGAATGATCCAGTGGATTAATAGAAGATGCCAGGAGTTTGGAGTACATCAACAAAACTTTATTCCATCATGCAATGCAATTGGATGCAGAATTTTTTTTTTTTACCATCAGGTTTTGTTCTTTTTTTCGCTTAGCCGACTGTCGCTGGGAGCGGGGATCCTGGTGGAGCGTTCCTTTTATTGAGACGCCGCCCGGTTCCCGTGATCGGCACCGCTACCACAAAGCGCAATGAACTGGCGACAGTTTCCCTTTAAGTCAATGCTTAGCTCCCTTAAAGGAGTTATTCAGCCCTAAAAAAACAGGGCCACTTTCTTCCAGAGACAGCATCACTCATCTCCAGTTTGGGTGTAGGTTTTGCAACTCAGTTCCAGCGCTACAAAAACATTGCTACTTTTGCCCCGCTTTGTCTCCAGATTGGGTGGGGTCTGTAACTCCGTTCCATTGAAGTAAATGGAGCTTAATTGCAAACCACACCTTAACTGGAGACAAGAGTAGGGCAAAATCGGCCATGTTTTTGTAGCACTAAATAACCCCTTTAAATTGCAAACCACACCTGAACTGGAGACAAGAGTCGTTTTGTCTCTGGAAGAAAGTGCCTCTGGATAACCCCTTTAAAAAGCCTTGGAACATGACTTGAAACTCTTCCCAGAATTCCAAGTGGAGCAGGGATAGTCTATAAGTCCTTTTTGCACTCTCCTTAAAGCGAATGTACCATCAGGTACATTTGCTTTAAAACGACTCACTGATAGATCGGCGCTAGCGCAGGGAAGCTGGAGCCGCAGTCCATTTTTTTTAAACCACGTTCCGTTTTCCGTGTACGGCGCCGTTTTATCCACGGGTATCGGGCCAGGGCTGAAGCACTGGAGGCATTGATTCTAACTGAGCCACGTCATAGAGGGGAGAGGATTTACCCCCACCGGGGCCGGGCTGGCCCGCCTCCAGTGTTTCAGCCCTGGCTCGGTACCCGTGGATAGAACGCCGCGGTTCAAGACGCCGATCTATCCATGGGTCGTGTTAAAGTGAACGTACCTGATGGTACATTCACTTTGAGGAGAAATATTGTCCCATTTGCAAACCATGACAGAGGCCTCTCATTAAACCAGATACCCATCCTCTGCATTGACGTGGGGCAACAACCTCACATCAGATGTCTACAGATGGGTAACCTTCCTTCCTGCCACAAAGACCACGTCAAAAGTTTTAATCGGTTGGGTCAGAAAGTTCAGACCTTGACGGTTCAGGAGAAGCCAGGAGAAGTCTGCAGGCAGCAGCGCGTTCTCTACCAGGTCTGTGTTATGTGACCTGGGCAGTCAATGGGTCGTCCAGGTCAGACAGACACGGACTGGGAAAGGAAATGCACAGCAGCACAGATTTCTCAAGACTCGTGATCAAACCTTTGACATGTCTGTAAAATGTGACAGGTATGCTCTAAACCCTTTTTGTTCACACCTACATTGTAAATTCTATGTTCGAGCTTTGTGATAAAAGCAGGAAAACTCAGTTCCAGCTGTTGTGGACCCCTCTGACCTATAATAGGGTCCGGCAGGTTCTGTGGTGGTGTTAGTCAGCGCTGCATGCTGTGCTATTTTTCCTGTGAAATATGATAAAGTCTGTGACGCGGGATGTAGATGTGAACGGAGCCTTAACCATCTGGTGTTTAATTTGAGGGGGGGGGGGATCTAAAATTGTAACAAAACAAGCAATGTGGACAATCATCCCCTCATCTACATCTCAGAACTGAAGCGTCCGTACTGATGGTAATTATACAAATTATACTGAATGACAAATACTGATTACCTCTTTCTGCTATATCCATATATATGCAAGCACTTACTACCGTACATACACATACATTCACAGCAGGGCCGAGTTTGAGTCATCTTGGAGTCATTTGGCTTTTTCGTTTTGCTACCGTGATCTACATAGTGAATATGCATTTATCTTCAGTTGTAATTCTAGCAAGTTCATTTTTTTCCCCTTAAAGGGATTATTCAGAATACTAAGCAACCAAGCTATTTTCTTGCAAAAGCAACACCACACCTCTCCTCAGGCTGTGTGTGGTATTACAACTTGGCTCCATTCACAGAGGACAAGAGTGGTGCTATTTCTGGAAGAAAGCAGCCATGTTTATCTAAGCCTGGATAACACCTTTAGAGGGTTATTCCGACCTCATAGTTAAAATTGTAGGGCTCTCCAAGTCAAATACATCCATTGATCAAACTTTCTTCCCCTCTCTACTTTCTCTCTGATATGCCTGCTCTTTCCCTCGCATTGTTGCCTAAGTTACTGACTCTGCCCTGCTCTAAAAGCATAAATGCAGCAATGTGAGCCTGAGTGTGCCGGCAGACTTGTGTGACCAGTGAGTGCAGCACATCTGCCATATGCGACCAGCCAAACTAGTTCTGGGAAATTTTATTTTATATCTGAAGCCTTGGCATGGGTACTACCATCTTTACCAAGTGGGCCCAAATATGTTGCAGTGAAATTATAGAATCCAGGGATTTAATCAAATCCCGGGAAATGATGAAATGAATGCACCGTTCTATTATTTCCCTAGGGATTTGATCAAATGCATGACCCCTTTCAGGGAAATGATGGAATAAACGATCAAGGAGTCGCCAGGCTCTATGTTTGGTGGCAGGGTGCAAGGGGGAGCAGAGTGGCACACCTCCCGGCAGGCATATGGCGGCGAGGCCAGACGGGGGAGCAGAGCGGCACACCTCCCAGCAGGCATATGGCGGTGAGGCCAGACGGGGGAGCAGAGCGGCACACCTCCCGGCAGGCATATGGCAAAAGGCCAGACGGGGGAGTAGAGCGGCACGCCTCCCGGCAGGCATTTGGCGGTGAGGCCAGACGGGGGAGCAGAGCGGCACACCTCTCGGCAGGCATATGGCGGTGAGGCCAAACGGGGGAGCAGAGCGGCACACCTCCCGGCAGGCATATGGCGGCAAGGCCGGATGGGGGACCAGAGCGGCACACATCTTGGCAGGCATATGGCGGCGGGGCGGACATGGAGCAGAGCGGCACACCTCCCGGCAGGCATATGGTGTCGGACGGGGAGTGGACAGGCTGGGGGGGAGCAGAGGGGCGATACGGTAAGTGAATTCTATGTCGCAGGGGGAAATGATAGAGTTCATTCCATCATTTCCCTGAAAGGGGTCAGTGATTTGATCAAATCCCTAGGGAAATGATGGAACGGGGTGTTCATTTCATCATTTCCTGAGATTTGATCAAATCCCTGATTCTATCATTTCACTGCAACATATATATACTAAAATCTGTAAAATGGTATTAGATCTTGGATTTCTTTGCTCTCTTTGTCACAGGTAGCATTAGCTCTGGATGGCGTCCTACAAAGGTGTTTGGCAGTGAGGTAACAGAGCTGGGCAGGGAGGTGTTATGCGGCTGGGTGGACTAAGCATTCGTGAGGGTTAATCCTCCAGGCTGTGTGATTAAGGCAGTATGTGCCAGCGCTCGCTATATTATGTGCCCGTCTCTCTCCTTTCTGGTCCTGCCAGGCTGAGGATGATGTCAGACGTGATTGCTGTGCTCCCCTGCTTCTCGCTTCTTCATCCTGATGTTGTCAGCAAAATCATGTTCCCAAAATGCGAAATAGTCCTGGCCATCAAAATAGCTGGAAAATGACAGTGCAGGATTGCTGTATGCAGCGCTGTCAGGTGACACACATCCCCATAAGGGCACGTCTCTGGATCTGTCTTGTTAGTCTCAAATACCTGTACCTTACTGACTTGGGAGGGTGATTTTGTGGTACTCTACACATGAAGGATGATCTTTTCAAAAAGGGTATTTATACTTGTATCCATTTTTCTTATTTTGCGCCAATGAAACTAGTTTTAATAATGATAAAAAATAAAATAAAAAAATCGGATTATTCTGTGACTACAGCTTCTGCCTCCTCCCGCGCCTCATTTATCATGATTTACGCCTGCTCACATAGTGTCAGGCAGGAAAGAATACACCACTTCTTGCAGGACATACAGCAGCTGATAAGTACTGGAAAGTTTGAGATTTTTATATAGAAGTAAATTACAACTCTATACAAATTTCTGAAACACGTTTTTTGTTGTTTGTTTTTTTTTTGCTGGATAACCCCTTTAAACATCCATGTTCGTCTCAGCTATGTGATCTCTATAGGGAAAAGGGAATAAGCCACTTTAAGACAATTCAGGTGACGGCTTATCGGCCTTTTTAAGGATTAGCAAGCACCACCTGATCCACCTTTACTATTCCAAAATCAGCATCAGGAGAGTCTCAGGTCACCACCACGGACATTAGTTGCGAAGCCAGTCCTGCTGAAATGGACAGGGACTTGACCGACGTAGCTAATGTACATGGCCACCTTAATACCTTGGCAACATTCAATCAACAATGCAGGAGTGACATGATTGCCCGATGTGTCACCATCTATCATAGGCCCTTTGTGTAGGCTACAGCACAGCACACCCAACAATGCCAGCTGGGGACTCAACGTGCAGCATCTTCATCCATCAGAAACGCCAAGACAATGACACAAAAAATGATAGAGGCGAAGCTGCAGGAGAGAAGCTGTGCCTGCATCCAGAGAGCCCAACTCTGCGCTGTAACAACATGTATTATAATGGTAACAGCCACACTGATAATGGCTGTTATTAATACAGAACTTCTTACTACGGAGAACTTTTTAATAAAATTGGAAAAAAGTGGCCATGATATCTTGACTGTTTTACATTAGTCAGACCCTCTCTGTTCTATGGAGGAGGAAGGAGGGAGATTAGTCTGCAGCAGAGAGCAAAGAACAAAGGGTTATACAGCAGGAACTGCATGAAAGCCAGTATTCAGAAGTCAGAGAGGTCAGTGCTGACTTCAGAGGAGATAACCCAGTGATGTAGCTGTAAATTAACTCTTTGTTGTTCTGTTTTGGTGTCTCATCTCTCTCCTAGGGATGGTCCGAACAGAGTTCGGTTCGGGTTCGTACGAACCCGAACCCTCGGTTATGATTAAGACTGGGATACAGCCATAGCCTGTATCCCAGTTTTCAGAGCGTTACTCCCACTGGATACGCCCGCTCTACGGAGCTGGCAGCCAGCGGGAATCTGCTGCCGAGCGTTCGGGTTCATACGAACCCGAACCTCGGCAGGTTCGGACCATCCCTACTCTCTCCACGCCAATGAAGACAGGGGGGAGAGCTTCAAACTGCTTTTTCATGATAAAAATGCATTTTTCGGCTAATAAACCCAATTACAAAGTTTCTTAAAATTGCCTGTACTATTGATTTCTGCAAAAAATTTAAACAACAGTGAGAAGTACGTATGAGAAGCACTCACCTCTCCATCATCAGCGAAAACTATCTTTGTGTTGACTTTAAAATTCTTCTTCAAAACTTTTTTGGCGTCCTTCACTTTGGTCACTTTTTCTATTTTCTTGAGTTTGGATTTGGTCAGTTCATCCTCCTATGAAGAAAAATAAAGGTGAAAGTAGGTTAAGGTCTAATATCGTTCAGTTTTTTATTGACCAAATCTGATTAAGATTTCGCCTGAATATTTGATATTGGCATTCTCCATGACGTCCACCGTCCTCCAAAGATATGCAGTCAATGACCAAAATACATGGCGGCAAAAAATGGCATTACAATGGGTGAACTTGCTCCTTTATCTATAAATTATGAGGATCTTTTAGCTATACCATCTGTTACATGGGTACTGTCACTTAAAGAAAAAAAAGTTGAAATATTTGATCAGTCTGTTGTTCAGACCATGAATGATCACTTGGAATGACCTGGAAGAATTGTGCACACAGTGCGGGTAGAGAAACACATTTTTTTAATGCGGCACTATCAGCAGGTTCTTCCCAGAGAACCTGCTGATATGCCGCAGTAGTTGTGTACCACAGTAGTACATAGCCATTTCTTTAACCCCTGTCCTCCCGCAAATTGTTTGGTAAAATCGCTAATTACTAGAATAAGAGCATTCAGGGCATTGCTCTGGGCCAGAGAGCAGCGCCACGGGCCACCCAGCCCACCCCCTGCCATCCCGCCCAGCCCGCCCACTATGCATATTCATAACTGCATAGTGGGCTCTATACAGGACGGCTGCGCTGGGAAGCAGTCCCACCAGAGAAAGGCTTGCCTTCCGTGCAAGCGCGAACCCCCAGCGGTGGCCCGGGGGTTCGCTCATGCGGAGGAAGCAGCCTGTCTCCATCAGGAGTGCTTCCCTGCGCAGCGGCAGTGTATACAGCCCACTATGCAAATAGGAATATGCATAGTGGGCGGGATGGCAGGGGGCGCGGCGATGCGGCGAGGCGAGGAGATAATAGCAGCTCCCTGTGGAATGACCTCTTCAAAAGGTCAAGGAGTGCGCTCAGTAATGTTTCACATTTATCTCATGGACACAGAGTCTATTGTCATCTATGTCCATGAGGCTTGCTGTAAAGCATGTCACTAAATGCTGCTAAGAATAGTTCAGGCAAGATGGCAGCCCCTATAACAATTAACAAACAGTGAAATAAAATAAAAAAAAATTTAGTGTCAAAAAATAGAAACATATTGCAATAAAAGAGCGATTTTTGGCATCCGACTCTTAAGATGTAAAAGAAAAGAAAAAAAGTTGCATACAGTTCATAGACTGATCACCCATGGCTGTCTTCCCACTGTGGATGCTGGAAGGAGATTTTAGACTTCTCTTTGTCCTCCTCGAGCATCCTTCTTGCCATGTAAGCAGTGTACATTGCTGCCACCTTTCTGGATGCAGATCAAAAGATTTCCTAGCGAGATTCCAGCTCGCCTTCTGCTCCTCTATCAAAAACAGAGCATTGAAGGCAGTGGCGCAGTGATCAATGACGGGGCGTGCAGAGCCTAAAGCTAAATTTTCCATATACAAATTAAAAAAATAAAAAAAAATAAATAACCCAATGAATAAAAGAAAAGAAAAAAACTGCCACATAATTCAAAATGTACAATTACTGACAAATTTCTAAGATGCTGGAAGGAAAGCGATTCTCTAGAAACCATTTATGCTGAAAATTCAAATTGTAAAAAAAAATGCTGACCATTAAAATGTCCTTGCAGCGAATGTACCAGCTGCTACATCACTAAGATTTTTACATCAATAGACTGGCGCAGGATGGCGATACCGTGGTCCTTTTTTTGAACTGTGACCAGGTATTCGCACACCAGGCCGGCCTGAAGCATTGGATGGAGGCCCACTCACGCCCAGTGTGACGCGGCTCTATTAGAATCAATAAGGCTGCATCACAGAGGGGAGAGGTTTCGTCACACTGGGGGCAGGCGGGCTGCCTCCAGTACTTCAGGCCGGGTCGGTGACCGGAAATAGACCAGCCTTGTGCGCGGGAACCCGGCCACAGTTCAAAAAAAGGACCATGGCATCGGCATCCCCATGCCGGTCTATCGATGTTAAAATCGGAAAGCAACGTGACTGCTGGTACATTGACTTTAAAGGGGAACTATCAGCAGATTTGTGCAAACGAACCTGCCGAAATCCTCCTTTAGCGCTTTACCTGATGTTTACAGCCCTGGTAGTCTTTTTTTCTGCCCTATCTCTGACACGTCTCCCCGTTTGCACAAACCTGCTAATAGCCCCCCTTTAATAGAAACATTATAATACAGCTGTCACTACAAATGAAATCATGTGTGTTATCAGTGATATAACAGATCCTAAAGGGGCCGTCTGAAGTACACAGTCCATTGTCCCATTGATTAGAAGGTCATGTGTAATGCTTTATTTCTCCTGTGGTGGTGCTGCAGGGAAACTGAACACTTAATGCTAGAGATCCCCCAACTAAATTGATCAGGGGATCAATTAACACTTACTGCCCATTTTGTATGTAGCCCTATGGTAATTTTTTTCATAAATTACAATAATGTTTGGTTTGTACCAAATTAAAAGTAAAAATTCAGATGTTGGAAGTTCACGTTGGTCCTAGGCGGTGGGGATGTAAAATGAGGACATCTATGGACAGTGTTTTGAGACTCTGCGGACTCTTGTATATTTAGATTTCAAAGGGAGTAATGCACCTAGGATTTCACTGCATTTAGCACTTTAACCAGCAGCCGGCAGTGTTATCGTTTGGCTTGTCTCCCTGAGATCAGCAATCTGTTTCTCTTATGGCTCTACCAGGCATTGCTCCCACCTAGCCAGAATCCTGTTCCACACTGATGAGGGGCAACATCCCAAAACAGCTGTCTGTGGATGGACACCTGGCCTTGGTTTATCCTTTTTACATTGACTTATAGGGCCACTTAATATGTTGGTTTTGGTGGTTTGCCTACAAGAGCCGCCCCTTGGCTGTATCCTTCCCAGGGGGATATCTGGCTAGTCCTGTGTTTCGAGACTCTTAAATGAGGCTCCATGGGCTCTTCTATTATATAACTAATGGAGGACTATGGACAAGCCCGGATTCGCCTGCTCCGATACTGTAGAGCGGAGCCAGTCTTTGTACAGTAGCACTTGTAAAATATCCCTGCTGTCACTCCATAATAATGCCAGCGTGAGCCGCAGGCAGCTCTGAAAGGACAGGTCACTGCATTGTAACTCCCTCTGATAAAAGCCGGACACAAGAGACCACAACATGTTCTTCGTAAGTCGATGGAAGAAAACAGCTCTGGGCCATTATCCTACGAAATGTGAGTCATCCTCACAGACAGGCATGAAAAAAAGGCAAAAAGAACTGTTCATATGGACTTCATATTGTTACCGCTTGATTGCCTGGTAGTCCAGTTAACACATTATATGATGGAGGGAAAATTTACCGACCGTGTATAGGTAACGTCAAGGATGAAGGTGTGACCTTCCCAAATCCAAAGATATAGCAGAGGATAATATACTAGGTGCACTTGTTGTTCTTGGAATAGCCAGAGAGCTTATAATTCCAAGAACAAAAGAGTCAGATGTTAAAGTCCAACATGCCCAAGCCTTGTCTCTATAGACATCATCTATCAGGAGGACACCTAACACCAAGGAAGTAAGTGGGCTCTGCTGGCTTTAGTATAAGATGTATTGGCAGCTAAGAGGGCTTATCAAGCACAAAAAACATGGCTACTTTCTTCCAGATACAGCAATACTCTTGCTTTCAGCGAAGGTGCGGTTTGCAATTAAGCTCAATTTACTTCAATGGAACTGGGTTACAAAGCCTGCGCCTAAACTGGAGACAAGAGTAGTGCTGTCCCTGGAAGAAAGTGGCCATGGCTTTGTAGCACTGGATAAGCCCTTTAAGAGTTCCAAAACAGTGCTACTTCTTCTGGACATTTGAACTCCAAAATGTTAATTTTTTTTAATGTAATTTGACTCACCTTATGCATGAGGCACAGCCTAAGGCTGCATTCACACCTACTGTACTTTTGTCCAAAAATTACTGACGTGCTCTAGTACAGACCGTAATTGCAGCACAGATTCTCTCATAGAAGTCAATGGGAGTGCTTGTCATTTTATAGAAGAAATGTCTAACGTCCGCAAATCAGTAAACAGTACGGATGAGTAATCATCTTAAACCATTACTACTTAATTTAACTCTCACTTTCCCCTTTATTGCTGATCCGCAAGGAGGGGGAATAGATTACGGAAAAGAAAAAAAAAAAGAAGATTACAGAAAAAGATTGTCGACAACTGCATAAATCATATAAGGTGTGAATGAACGTGTGAATGTAGCCTTGGACAGAGTATATGTACACATGCCTACCTCCGAGACAGGATTTAGAGTGTGATACCACCCTATAATGGTATCCAGGTAAGCACTTCACGTGCCCACAATATGTAGGGTTGACGACCACTGCTTTCAACTATAGGGTCAAAGGAGCAGGGTCTCTCAGGCGAACTGAACTTACCAAGCATCGAATGCGTATGAGGGCTTCCCCATTCTCCCCCAACACATGATGCCAAAAGAGGGATGGCTCATGTAATTTAATTTTAACATGCTTGAGTATGGGGTGACCAGAAATGTGTTGGATGAACGATTGTAACTAAGGCTCTGTTCACATGGAGCAAAACTGGCGGAATCCCTGTCTATGGGACAGTCCTCTGTTCACGCTGAAGAATGGACATGTCCATTCTTCAGCGCGGAGAGAGAAGGCGCGAGCCTCCCATAGACTGTCATTATTACCTAGAGGCTGGCGGGATCCCGTCGCAGAGAATTCCGCCAGTATTGCTCCGTGTGAACGAAGCCTAACGCATCTCCCAAGCTTTTCTCTATTACGGTTTAGCCGAGATTGTGTTTCCATATTTTCATACTAATTTACTGTCATCCAGAGAAAGAAGACGGCCCCTTAAAATTCTAACTCTTAATAACATCCCGTAAGTACCCAAATTTCCGGAGACAAATAATAGTAAGAAGATCTCCGACAAATATTTATAGGCCAGAAACTCAAGCTATTACTGTAGAGGCTCATGTCCGTAAAAAGTATTACAAAACCGAAAGATGGAACAGGCCCAAGATGAGAGACAGCTTCAGGACTCTAATAATCTATTAGAATTTTGGCCTTTTCAGAAAAGATTAGCCAGGAGATTTTTGGATGGGAATGATGAGCAGGAACATAAAAAATGTACAATGTGCATCAAAGCTAATGATATTACCAGCCGCTGCTTGGCTTCCGTGTAATAAAACAAGTGGCACGCGGGTGGTGGAGGCCACGCGTCACGAGAGCAGAATAAGAACGAAGGCAAGCTCCGTCAGGATGGCGGAATTCATTTATTGAACTAAACTTTGCAGACCCTAATTTACAATGTAAAGAGGCCACTTGCTTACTTGTGTATTCATGACTGGGAACGGCTAGATCTGATTAAAAACCAGGAGAGCATGACTCCTGCTGCCTCAGGAATGATTATTAGACTTATTATAAGGAGTGTGGAGCATGGTCTACATTAATGATCGGTCACAGATCACTGCAGCACTGCCAAACCTCACTGCAAGTCTGATCGCAATATCAGTCTCCTAAGAACGCTTACAATTATAAGGATTTTACAGTCAAGAAGATTGCCGATCCTTAGTATAAGTCATCAATAGAAGATCGATGGGGTGCAACACTGGACACACCCAACAATTAGATATTTGCTAGTAACTTTGCAGTGAAAAAGCGCCAGAAGAGAACAGCTCCATTCTCTGTTTAGTGGCCATGCTGAGCTACTGCAGTCCAACGCCCATTCACTTCAATGCGATAACCCAGCACAGCTACTGGACAAGGTATGACTTTTGATTGGTGATATCACAGCTCGGACCACCAACTGCTGGGGTGTCGGACTTCCTCCAATCATTTATTAACTTTTCATCAGCATCACTCTTTAACCCAATCACCAACATGGTAGTAAAAGGGCATGGTCATGAGTTTCTTTGGCTTCTACTTGCCTTGATAGACAGATCTCTCTGTTTGGATATAGAGAAGATCCATCATTTAAGGTCAATGGGTCAGGCGGAAGCCACTAGGGACCACATGCGCCAATGAATTGTTAGTTTGTTTTTGAAATCTTTATATGTTGTTAAACATACATCCAATATAAGGCGAATATAGCCGCTAAACACAGACAATGTAAAATGTAAAAAAAAAATTTCAAAGAGACACACAGGACATGGGGGACAGGCCAATCAACCGCTTTTAACAACATTTAGCCATATGCTTTACAGCAATCTCCAAGAACGTAGACACAATAAAGATCTCCAAACCCTATTCCTTCTAGGGGACGCATCACCGACAAAGCAGGAAGTCTCAGCTTAATATACAGACTAGTGGCCAGACTGAAAACTGCAAGATTTCAGGATTATTTTATAACATAGATAGTAAAATGGAAAATTACAAAAATCATCGCCAAGAAGGCTTCAATACATATGTTTAACATAAAATCTTGATTTTAGAGGGAAAATTAAAAAAAAGATTTTGAACAAAACATTTCCAAGAACAAGGAGGAAAATACACGTCACAGGTTACGTCTAAGCTTTTACCTTTTCAATCAATTCCCCGCTTTCGGAAAGATATAATAACAGGTAATATAGGGGAGCCATGTGCTGCAGTAAAGCCTGCTCCATCGGGAGCGCACGTCAGCAGTCAATAGCTATGTGCGGGCAATCAATCTCAGCAGGTGATGGACAGGACGTCCTGACCTTTGTTTTCCCTCACAGGGTAGAAGTGGGTGTGTTGTAGCAGAGATGCAGCGTTGAGGATCCCTACTGAAACTGCTGGATGGGTATCATAGGGTCCTTACACAAGAGCACGCCTGCAGCTACTGACATATGACGTCCCATTAAGGTCTATTCACATGGTGCAGATCTGTTTGTAGAATTTATATGGGCAGAAATCAGTTCTATTGTTTCCGCGGCATGTGCATGGAATGTTTCAGGCCCTAATACGATAATGTTGCTGCAGAAATGTATGCAATAGAGATTCCACGGGTACTGATCACATCGGTCACTGACAAAAACGTGGAGAATTCTGTTATACTTTGGCCAAACTAGTAAAAGGTGCTTTCGATTTTTCAGGAACAGTGCCCCTCTTTAGCATAGGCTGAGTCTGGTACTGCAGCAAAATGAATGGGGTTCAGAGACAATGCTAAATAAATACTAGGTGTCGTTGTTCGGGTGAAAGGCTGTTTTTGTTTTCCTATATAGCCCCTTTTTTATTCATTATATGTATATATGTTATTACCTAATTTAGTTGTTCCTTTTAAATCACACATTTCCTGGAATCCTTTCTTTCAATTGGGTCATGTGATCTCATGGTGACCCCTGTAAAAATACCTGTGTTTCTGTGCTCTCAACGAAATCTCCATCTCATCGGATGACCATTCAGCCTCCATAATTGTATACTTATAGTCCCTTATTTAGATATCTATTAAACCAAGCATTGTTACACTGTCCTCCCAGCATGCAGAGATGGCACTGGCTCCAGCTGCCCACGTGATGCTGCACTGATGCATCATGGGATCAGATCCAAAAAGGAAAGGATGCAGTTTGCAATCGGAAAGTCAGGATTGGTGGCTGATCAGTGGTCACATGACTAAGATGCAGCAATTAAATTGGAGCTTACAGCAGAGCAGAGATGAAACAGGAGACACAGCAGGAATAGTGGTACTGAGTATGAATTATATTGAAGCAGGTACGAACCCCTCGGCTCAGGCGCCCTACTCTAGTGGCTGCTTTTCATTAGGGCATTTTATAGATGCTCTAAAATAAAATGTCCTGCCTCAAAACGCATAACCTTTAAAAGTGAAATATTAGACTGTATTTTAAAGGCCGCTATCAGCTGTAAAAGTAGCCTCTACCCATAACAGAGATGATCATACAGATGTAGACCGAATAGCAGCTTATCCAATCTGTGAGAAAATAGATTTTTATATAGACTGTCACCGATTTAACCGAATGTTGAGTGCCTACATAAAGTACAAGAATATACCACCTATAATACAGGCGCTAATACATCAGAAAGGTCACAGCATCACATGGTATTACATGTACGGAGGAGAAAACCCATTAAACAGGAACTTCATCACTCTAATATAATGTACCAGTAAATTAAAGCAAGAAAAATCAATGAATAAACGTAGAGTTTTATATCCATTCACCGATATGTTTCCCCACTTTAATGAAATGCGGTTCATCAGGGGACAAGAAAGGGATGTGAGGTAGTAGTAACGCACAAGTATAGATACAGTTATATGTAGCCATGTCTAAAACAATATGCCCTATGGGTAGTATGCAGTCGATGAAAATCATTAAAAAGAATATAAACAGCAGCACTAACTGCCCCTCCATCCAATGTAGCGGCGGCTCACACGGTGGCTGATGTAACATTACATTAGCTAGAAGTTGCTGTTTATATTCTTTATTCTGGTTTTCACTGACTGCATACTACACTTTGAGAGACCACAAAAGTATAGATGTCCAGTCTCATAGAGGGGGGAAGCGTTCGTTTTTCGGCAGCAGCCTGTACATGGAGTCCATATAGAAGAACAAGGAAGGCAGAGCTCACTGGGAGGGAAGGAACCAGGGTGCTGCCAAGAGAAACTGACATCCAGTCTACACCTTACAGCATGCAATTTTCTGGTTGTCTGATTGGAAGTCACATGAGTTAGAAACTTATGGGTGTAGCAGAGCTGGGATAAAACAGAGGACACTTTAGAAATACTGGGGGGCAGTTAATATTCTCAATATTACATTCTTAATATTAAGCACAGCTTAATTTCTGGAGGGAAAAAACTATCCCTCTACTACAGCCCAAAGGCCAGAAGAAGCGCAATCGCGTGAAGCGGTCGTTGTTGTCTGTCATTCCCTGCACATGGTGTAAAGGCAAGGAGGGTTAATAAAAGACTGAATTGGATATGACGAGTGCCGCCTTTCCTTTCTTTACTTTTACTAGCATAAATCAATGTTATACTGAAGTCCCAGTCCTTTGTGCGATTAGAACTGGGGCAGGGTATATTCTCGCACACAGAGTTCCCCGGTCTTTGGAGAAGCTGATCGCACAGACGGCAGACACCACGGGATCGGGTGGTAGTGTCACTGCGAGTGCTAGAGCTGTATAGCGGGAACGGGGGGTGCAGCTACCGCAGCAACACCGTTACCAGATCCCGGGTCCCAGTGGTCTGTTTGACGTGTTCCTCCAGAGACCGAGGAGTTCCGTGTGCAAGCGGCCAGGAGTAGAAAGTGTGTGTATGTGTATGTGTGAGGGGGGTATGGAATCAGTATTTTCATGGTATATCGTCCAGCCCTAAATATTTCTATTATCAGCTCTGCAGCTTACCAGGAGACAATACTCTTTGGCAATTCTGGCAATTCTGTCAGTATAATGTCACTGTGGGGCAGGAGAGCTGACCATACAATGGAAGTACCCTAAGGATTTTCTGCTACTGAATGTGGACACGCAGTGCACAGTGAGACACCTAGTAGCTACATGTATAACAATGATTTAAACATAAAAAACTTGCGATCCCAACACCTGTTCAAGGGGTTATCCAGCGCTACAGAAACATGGCCACTTTCCCCCTACTGTTGTCTCCAGTTTGGGTGGGGTTTTGAAACTCAGTTCCATTGAAGTAAATGGAGCTTAAACCACACCTGAACTGGAGACAACAGAAGGGGGGAAAGTGGCCATGTTTTTGTCGAGCTGGATAACCCCTTTAATTTCTTAAAAAAAAGAAAAAAATACGATAGTGCCTCTCAGTCATTCACGCTGAAAAGTCCATAAATTAAGTACTTTGAACATTTAGGCATTGCAACTTTTGGCCAGTATTGACTGACATTAGGAGTATTAGTTGGAATTGTACTGCAGCATTAGCTATAGTGGGTGCAGACTTTGTAAGTTTAGGTCCTATTATGTCTCTTGTGTATTGTTATATAGTTACCCATCAAGGTGAATAGAAAAATTTTAAAGATTTCCCCTAGTAATGATGTAACTGTGCACAGTATTAATGTCCCTGACAGGGGAGACCAGATGATGGCGGCTACACGTCTGCACTCAGCGCAGTGTAGTCCTACATTCCATCATTGAGCCGTCTCAGGATTGATCCTAAACCAGTGATAATTTATGGCCCCCCCCCCCCATACACATATCTGCCGATACGCCATTACCACTTGGCTTTTTATGCGCGCCTTGTTAAAACAAGAATCGCTGAGGGGAGATTAATGAGGCAGCTGTACGGAATTACCAAGTGAAATGCTACCTGGGAAGGAAGTAATATGTTACCATCATGCTTAAGATATTACCGAACAAATACTATGCAAATGCCGCCCGCCTCTGATTGTAGGGGAAGGAGGGAAAATGGGACGCAATTAGGCAAAGCCTCAATCCGGCGCCAGGGCTGGCATCGCGTCGCCGTTTTAGAAAATGTCAGATCAAATGAATTATGCAAGGAGAAATACATTTCCGCTCTCGCTGCCGCGGATAGATTTGAGGTATATCGCTCCTCTTAACGAAAAAAGTGTATTTTGTAGGAGTGAATAGTGATGAATGACTGCAGATATCATGATGTGCTTCAATGTCAACTACCCAAGCTGGGGGGGGGGGGGGGGGGGTTGGGTATATTATAACCGTCTACTGTAAGATAGAAGATCAGATGTTTGTAAGCCAAGGTAAAAGCAGCAACGCCTGCACATAAGCTGCTGCGGAACATGCTGGAAATCCATAAAGATAAAGAGGTTCTGCAGTATCTGGAATAGATCAGACTGCATAGTATTCTAAGCAGCATATGGTGTTATGAATTTATTCAACATAGCTGCTTTAGTCCTAAAACAGCGCCACCCCCGTCCTCCGGTCGTGTGTTTTTTTTTACAACTCAGCTCCATTCACGTAAACGAAACGGAGCTGAAAGTTATACAGATTTGCAAATTACTTCTATTAATTAATTAAGTCTTTCAGTACTTATCAGCTACAGTATGTCCTGCAGGAAAAGGTGTAATCTTTTTTTTAGTCTGACAGAGTGCTCTCTGCTGCCACCTCTGTCCACATCAGCACTGTCCAGAGCAGCAGCAAATCCTTAGGAAACCTCTCCCGCTCTGGTCAGTTACTGTCATGGACAGAGGTGGCAGCAGAGAGCACTGTGTCAGACTGGAAAGCATATACCACTTCCTGCAGGGAATACAGCAGCTCATAAGTACTGGAAGACTGGAGATTTTGAATAAAATTAAATTAGAAATCTATATAAAGTTTCTGACCCCAGTTGATTTAAAAGGAAAAATAAAAGTCACAGGACTACCTCTTTAAAGGGGTTATCCAGTGCTACAAAAACATGGCCACTTTCTTTCAGAGACAACACGACTCTTGTCTCCAGTTCAGGTGCGGTTTGTAATTAAGCTCCATTCACTTCAATGGAGCTGAGCAGCAAAACCCGCCCAACCTGGAGACAAGAGAGGGGCTGTCTCTGGAAGAAAGTGGCCATGTTTTTGTAGCGCCGGATAACCCCTTTAAGGACTTGAATATAGAACCATAACTGAATGTCTATGAGACATTACTAGTTATACTGGCTGTCACCAACAGGGGGCAGGATCAGTCATAAAATGCAGTGTAAAGGTGTATTCCCATCTGAGCATGTTATGTCCTTATCACAGAATAGGAATAGCATGCTGACTGGCAGAGGTCCCACCATTCATGCCCTATGGTGCCGCCAAGCATTTCTGGGTTAGGCACTTGGAAATGTTTGTTGGCCCCATGGAGAATGATTACAGCACTGGCCATACACAAGCAATGAGGCCATACCCAAAGCATAGGCTAGCTATGCCATCACTTCATGACTGATGGGACCCCCACAAGAATAAGGGGACGGTAGTGCTCTTTCCCCTGTTCCTCCTGTCCATGCATGGCGCAGGGAAACTGCAGCACAGCTCCATTCAAGTGAATGAGACCAGCGGGTAGGTTGCACAAGGAAAACTTCAGGAGTAGAGGTTGGCATTGTCAGAACATGCCCCCATGTGACGCTCCGCAGCCATCTCTGAGCCGTGGGCACAAAGTCACTAAATATCTTCCTTCTTTTTTCTTTGCTTGGCAATCATTCTATAACCTCGTAGGAAGATGCAGCTCAGAGTTCTACAAAGTGGGATGTTTACCGAGAAAATTGCCGGCAAATGGAGCCCTCCGGACAAGTAAGGATGCAGAGCAATTGTTCAAAAGTGCTTAAAAGCAAGATATCCCTCTCAGAGACCACTGCCGCCGGCAAATACATTCCCGCTAATTATAGCACATCCAAAAGCATCGTCCCTGCACCAAATCATAGCGACTGGGACCAGACAGGAACGCATCTTCCTAAGTATCTGCAGGAGGTGGGAGGCTAGTGTGCTAGATGTACATTATGGGGGGATTATTTTATATATATATATATATATATATATATAGATATATATATATATTTTTTTTTTTTTTAATTATTATTATTTGTATAGCGCACACAGATTCCGCAGTGCTTCACCTATCTGTATTATGGGGGGGATAATATATACATACACACACTATATAATTATATATATATATATATATATATATATATATATATATATATATATACACACACACACACATACATACATACAGGGGGAGATATATCAAACATGGTGTAAAGTAAAACTGTCTTAGTTACCCCTAGCAACCAATCAGATTCCACCTTTCATTTTCCAAAGAGTCTGTGAGGAATGAAAGGTGGAATCTGATTGGTTGCTAGGGGCAACTGAGCCAGTTTCACTTTACATCGTGTTTGATAAATCTCCCCCGAAGTTCATAACACTATTACACATACTGTCCACCTACTCTTGGACAGCCGTGTGTGTGTGTATGTGTGTGTATAATATATATATATATATATATATATATATATATATATATATATATATATATATATATATATATATATTTTATTTTTTTTATTTTTTTCTTTTAACCTGATTTTTTATTTTTGTGAAACTTGACAGAAAAACTTTTTTTATAATGTTTAGGTTCACTTCCGGGAACAGAACAGCAGTTTATGCTTCAGAGCTTTGCTTCCTAATGTATCTGGGGCCAGGAAGTTGAAGCCATTGTCACTATTGCTTCTTCCCTTTCATTACTGCATGTTTTTCAATCTTATGTTAAATGGAATCTGTCACCTCTGTATAATGCTGAAGTGTCAAGGAGGTGGTGCTACAGTGTGGATGCCTTTTCCCTCCCCCACCCTTCTTTGATTGATGTACAGGGCTTAGAGATGGAAGCCAAGCTGTGTGCATCAATCATGCAGGGTAGGGAGGTTGTGTGCATGCTGCGGCTCAGCACTGCCTCTGATATTTGAGCTCTAGGCATGATACAGAGCAGATAGATTCCCTTTAAAAAGGGTTGTTCAGGATTCGAAAAATCTGAAGACTTTCTTTCAAAAACAGCATTGTACCCGTCAATGGGCTAAACAAAGCCTGTATGCGGCATCAACGGCTGTCTAATGCTGCACGACTGTGATCTGGTACCCACCTCCTACGTTTGGGTATATCTTCCTAGACAAAACGGAAGAGAGTCGCTGAGGAGCAAGGGCAGATACGTTTCCTGGTGCCCGCATAACCACTTTAAAGGGGTTGTGCAGCACCTGTCTACTGCCTGATCTAAAGTCGGATGTATAGACAGGCAATATACACCGGGCACGACAACTATTGTCCAGCAGATATCCCTCACATGTCCTAGTCAGACAAGACACATGGAAGATACCTGCTGCCTGTCCACTGCACCTATAGCCTCATCTCTCCAATGCCCAATGTTAGGTCATACGGAAGAGAGGTGCCACACCGCCCCTGCAAGCTGCACCAGAAAGTCTGCACAATTGACAAATTAATAGAGATGAGCGAACCGGGTTCGGTTTCGAGTCCATCTGAACCCGAACGTTCGGCATTTGATTAGCAGTGGCTGCTGAACTTGGATAAAGCTCTAAGGTTGTCTGGAAAACGTGGATACAGCCAATGACTATATCCATGATTTCCACATAGCCTTAGGGCTTTATCCAAGTTCAGCAGCCACCGCTAATCAAATGCCGAAAGTTCAGGTTCGGATGGACTCGAGCATGCTCCAGGTTCGCTCATCTCTACAAATTAACCCAATGGCTCCATTGGGTAAATGCTGGAGTATGATCGTTCGACATTTAAAGGGATTATCCAGTGAAAATCTTTTTCTTTCAAGTCATTTGGATTCAGAAAGTTATATAGATTTGTAATTGACTTCTATTTAAAAGTCAGCTGCTTTATATCCTGTAGGAAGCAGTGTATTCTTTCCAGTCTGACACAGTGCTCTCTGCACAAACCAGTATACTTTACACTTATTTGCTCAGGAGGTGCTACACCTAATGTAATTCTACCATGCTGAATGTATGTTACCACACTTTTATATCTATATAATATACAGAATGTTATTACTGTTGTTCCTATATTCTTTGTTAACCCATATGTTAGCTTGTTGTACAAACATGTTAACTTTACTGTTGGCACTAAAGTCAGTGCTTATAGATTTTCTCTTTTGTAATATGTTCTTAAAAAACTAATAAAAACATTGAACCAGAAAAACCTCTCCTGCTCTGGACAGTTCCTGACATGGACAGAGTAGGCAGCAGAGAGCACTGTGTCAAACTGGAAAGATTACACTACTTCATGCAGGACATACAGCAGATGATAAATACTGGAAGACTTGAGATTTTTAAATAGAAGTCAATTTCAAAACTATATAACTTTCTGAAACCAGTTGATTTGAAAGAAAAAGATTTTCACTAGATAACCCCTTTAAATACCGGTGTCTGAAGAAGTTGGATGCAGCCCTAGGGAGTCCACAAAAACATGGATACAACATATGGCCATACCTATGTTTTCCCCACATTCTCTAGGGCTGCATGCAACATCGTCAGCCGTCGTTATCCAAGCGCAGAATGCATGGACTCCAGCATGCTCGTGTTGCGCTCATCTCTATCCTGGTAAATCTGGCGAATTTTTAGGCACTGTGTTTACACAGAACGATTATCGTTAGAATTTTCGCAATAACGATCGCATTTGAGCAATAATCGTTCCGTGTAAAAACAGTGAACGATCAAGACGAGCGAGAAATCGTTCATTTTGATCTTTCAACAAGTTCTCAAATAGTCGTTGGTCGTTCGCTAAAAATTTGCAGATCGCTTCGTGTAAACAGTCTTTCACCGATTCACCCTATGTGTGAGATAGCAAGCTTAAAACAATCGCAATAACGATTTTTACGAACGATATATCGTTCCGTCTAAATGCTGATCGTTATAAAAAACACATTGTTACTTTGAAATTGTTATGGCTCCGTGTAAACGCAGCATTACTCTGTCCGACGTGTTGCAGTAAATAAGCTTTACAGATGTCCCCAGGATCGAGAGAACACAAGGTACTAACATTTACAAAGGTTTTTTTTCTTGCTTTAGGTATGACACGTGCCAAGCAATAATAGTCTATGAAAAAGCAAAGTGGCAGGTGGTCCGGGCCAATACGGATAACACGTAATAGTCTGCAGTACAAACTAATAACAGCCTGTCAGCACGCTATTGCAAAAAAAAAACATGGATTTTTAATAACCTCTCCATTCACCAAAGCTGCTGACAATGTGGATTCTCTCAATTAACCCCGTGTTTAGTGCTGCTCTGAGCTTCTGGGCAGACAATGTGTACAGGTCTGTGTGATCCTTCCATCAACCCAACCCGCAGGTCAGCAAATTGTCTATCGACACATAATGAATCATGGACTCTGAAAGTAGTGAGCTGGGCCCTACAGACGTCCATATAACCCCCATACAGAGCGATCTGACCGGGAGCCTAGGAGGTGCTGTGCTATGCTGCCATGCGCAATACCCAATGCTTCAGCAACCACCTTCCTTATCATAGGGGTCAGGCAGTGATAATACATCATTCCGACCCTTATCTCTACTGACATCATCTCTCAGAAGAGTCTAAGGAGCTTCCCCATACACTTTATAGCAGCGGCCAAAGTTGCAGCTAGTGGTGGGTTCAGCTGACATACGTATAAAGTGTACAGAGACCTTTCTAGTAGGCAACACTGTGTATACATTTAATTTGGAATTAAAACGGTGTGCTAGATTTTAACTTAAACGAGACTTAAAGGGTTACTCTCACCTTAAACTAATATTTATACGTGTAGGGCTCCTCAAAATAAATATTTTTGCAAATACATTCATTGAGCAAACTTTTTTCCTTTCCCCCTAATTGTTGACAGCTTGATGTCTAGGTTATCCACCACCACTCTGCTCTAAAATCAGAGATCTGGCTAGTGAATTTATAGCTCATATATATATATATATATATATATATATATATATATTACAGTGTATAGACAATACCTCACTAAACATCTACACTCACCGGCCACTTTATTAGGTACACCATGCTAGTAATGGGTTGGACCCCCTTTTGCCTTAAGAACTGCCTCAATCCTTCGTGGCATAGATACAACAAGGTGCTGGAAGCTTCCTCAGAGATTTTGGTCCATAGTGACATGATGGCATCACACAGTTGCCGCAGATTTGTCGGCTGCACATCCATGATGCGAATCTCCCGTTCCACCACATCCCAAAGATGCTCTATTGGATTGAGATCTGGTGACTGTGGGGGCCATTTGAGTACAGTGAACTCATTGTCATGTTCAAGAAACCAGTCTGAGATGATTCTAGCTTTATAACATGGCGCATTATCCTGCTGAAAGTAGCCTTCAGATGTTGGGTACATTGTGGTCATAAAGGGATGGACATGGTCAGCAACAATACTCAGGTAGGCTGTGGCGTTGCAACGATGCTCAATTGGTACCAAGGGGCCCAAAGAGTGCCAAGAAAATATTGCCCACACCATGACACCACCACCACCAGCCTGAACCGTTGATACAAGGCAGGATGGATCCATGCTTTCATGTTGTTGACGCCAAATTCTGACCCTACCATCCGAATGTCGCAGCAGAAATCGAGACTCATCAGACCAGGGAACGTTTTTCCAATCTTCTACTGTCCAATTTCGATGAGCTTGTGCAAATTGTAGCCTCAGTTTCCTGTTCTTAGCTGAAAGGAGTGGCACCCGGTGTGGTCTTCTGCTGCTGTAGCCCATCTGCCTCAAAGTTGGAGGTACTGTGCGTTCAGAGATGCTCTTCTGCCTACCTTGGTTGTAACGGTTGGCTATTTGAGTCACTGTTGCCATTCTATCAGCTCGAACCAGTCTGCCCATTCTCCTCTGACCTCTGGCATCAACAAGGCATTTCGGCCCACAGAACTGCCGCTCACTGGATGTTTTTTCTTTTTCGGACCATTCTCTGTAAACCCTAGAGATGGTTGTGCGTGAAAATCCCAGTAGATCAGCAGTTTCTGAAATACTCAGACCAGCCCTTCTGGCACCAACAACCATGCCACGTTCAGGCACTCAAATCACCTTTCTTCCCCATACTGATGCTCGGTTTGAACTGCAGGAGATTGTCTTGACCATGTCTACATGCCTAAATGCACTGAGTTGCCGCCATGTGATTGGCTGATTAGAAATTAAGTGGTAACGTGCAGTTGGACAGGTGTACCTAATAAAGTGGCCGGTGAGTGTATATATACTTCAGTCAGACAACTGTTTTTAGAGCAGAGCTGTGGTCTGTAACCTAGACAACTAGCTATCAGCAATAAAAGGGAAATAGTGGCATATCAGAAGGAGACACGTTTGTTAAATTAGTGTATTTGTAAAAAAAATTTAAGTTAGTTGAGATAAAAAATACCTTTAGCTTTGGCTGTCCAGGCATGATGGGAATTGTAGTTTTGCAACAGCTGGAGGACTGAAGGTTCCCAATCCCTGGTGTAAGGTGTATGGGGCTCTCCGAATCAACCACTGGCATTCTCCATTGACCCCTTTGTTTTGGGAGAAAAAAGGTGCAGCCAGAGCTCTCTGGCTGCAGCTTAAAGGCTCCCATACACTTTATACTTTTGTCAGCCCTACTAGTAATGCAAAGCAAGTTCAGCTGACAGTATAAAGTGTATGGGGCTCTCTCGACCATCCGCCGACAGATTAGTTAAATGGAAGTAGGGGTTGGGCGTGATGGAAAATCACTGCCCGGACCCTTTGTTCTTAGGGAGATAAGCGTCCCCATAGAGAACACATGAATGCTCAGTTGTGCCAAACATTCCTGTGTATGGGAAGAGCAGGCGGAGGACAGGAGAGGTAACTGACGATCAGTTATTGAAAGTGTATGGCCCCTTTTAGATTACTGCAGCCATTTACTCCAGCCCTGCTGAGAGAGAGAGAAACAATAACCAATATCTAAGATATGATAGTCAATAATTATGAGAATGATAGACAGAATATCTCACTAAGGAAAAGCTCTAAAATTTTAAGGGGAAGACCTGCATTTACTAAAACACAATCGGAAAGTAAACAGGTACTGCGATAAAGCAAAATCCTTCAAAGGGTTTCACCTCAAAAAATCTAAAGTTCTTGCAGAATCCCAGCAGAATGCGTTCGATTCCTTTAAGAACATCTGCTATGTGGTGGAGATCTTCAGTGGAAAGCGGAATGTCACATAGAATCTGAAGCAGGTACTTGATCCGAGGAAAATTAAAATGGTCAATTTTATTTAGCACGTGTTGAAAACTATCGCCGTCAGTCACATGCCCACGCATTTCAGGAATAGAATGCTCCACTATACGCATAGACAGCTGGCTGCCAGCGGTTTTCATTTTCCTCAGCTGCCGGATGGCGTACGTTACTAGAATTGATTTAAAGAGACACGGCTGCTAGGGTACCTGCACGTAACTCACTTATGTCTGTAAGAGATAGCGGGCAGGTGATGACATCTGCTGCTCAGCTCGGCAGAAGCAGCAGCCGTAACACTTACATAGCTAAGGGCCATATTAAAAGAGACGGTTATGGTGCAAATTATCGTTATTTTGTTTGAATTTAAACGAAGGCAACGATCAAACGACCAACGAGAAATCGCTCATTGTTAGCTTTGGTGCTGACGCCAAAATCATTGTGAATCGTTTGTGGTAATTTCACATCGTTCCTTCTTTTGCTGGGATCAGATGGAGCAAACGATGATAGTGATGATTGTAACCAACGACAATCGTTTTGTGTAATATAGTGAACGGTTTCAGGTTAACAATGACGTTTCAGGTTTTATTGTTTATATTCAAACAAAATAACGATTTTCCGCACGATAATCGTCTCGAGTAATAGGGCCCTAAGACGTTACAGGGGGTGGTATGGTAGCCTCCATTTCCATCTTTGAACTGGTCTATCCCCACTAAGAGGACATGGGCTTTAAAGTGATACCTTTTGGTATTAGGGCTTCTCTACACAGCTAAATTCTGCAATTTTCATACCTGACTTTATTATAGATTTCTTGGTGCTTGGTCAAGTGAAAAATGCTTTTTATCGTTGGCTTATTGTGCCTCCTGGACGGTGCTGAACGTCCGCAGCGGCACTTAGCTCCGCCCACTCCATGATGTCAATGCCATCTAGGCCCCACCCCCTCTAGGCCAGCCCTTTCCAATGACTGATGAAGGGTGATGACATCATAGGGGGTGGGGCATACAGCAATGATGTGGGTGGGGTTAAGTGGTGCTGCAGACATGAAGCCCCACCCAGGTGGCACAATCAACCAGCAATAAAAAGCATTTTTCACTGGACCAAGCAGCAAATCTATAATAAAGTAAGGTAGGAAAACTGCAGAATTTAGGCTTTACAGCTGTGTAGAGAGGTCCTCATACAGAATGGGAGTGACAGTATCACTTTAAGTGAACGTGTAACATTGGGTGCCACATAAAACATGGCTCCTATTAGTAAGCAGACAAGTACACTTCCCCCAACCCCTCGGGACCAATTCATGTAACAGTGAATGTGTTTAATGTGACATCTATTTATGCAACCAATTTACTGATTGATATCCGGAGTCTCAGATCTCAATCAATTACCAGAAAGACTTTTTTTTTTTTTTTTCTGGAGGAGAAATGGGGGGGGGGGCTCCTTTCAGCGACCCTCACGTGAGACGGCAGTGCATTCAAGTAGCGCTCTAATCAGCTATTAGCCCGGCTCACATTCCTAATCAATAGTAAGCGGCTTCAATAGAGAGCAGGCATTACCCAGTGAGCATTGAGCGGAGGGAAAGGAGTGATCCGCAGCCAGCTCGCACCGCGTGAGTTTAATGCAAGATGTGCACATCTGTGCCTCTCAGAATTATAGTCCTTAACTTAAGACGTGAGCAGCAGGACAAGTAACGGGAACAAGGGCGGAATTTATACATAGGCAAACGGCGAATCCCACACCACAGGGGGTTAAAACTGTGCGGTCATTAAGTGAGGACAAGGCTAGGATTCTTGCACCCCCGGTGGCAGCTTACTAAAGCTGGGGGTGGAGGCCGGCAGGGCCATATAAGTAAAACTACTGTACTTTGTTATTGTAGCGTCCATAGCAAAGCATTAGTGGTAATGTTACTTTGCACTAATTAAAAGGGAGGAAATTAAAAAAAATATATATTAGTTATGAATAGGTATTTTAGCTTTACATTTCAGCACATTGAAAAAGTATGCATGGAAATGGATATATACACAAAACACATACACCTTTACATTATACTGGATAAACACAATAGCATAAAGTTAGGGGCAGCGCTAATAATACCTGAGGGCCATTTCACACGTAAAGACTCTCAGCTCAAATCTTGCTGCGAGTTTTGCAGCAAGATCAGGTCCTGGAAGACAGCTACGAGTATGTAATGCAGCCGCCCCCTTAACCCCTGCCGCCTGGCTCCCACTCTGCTGTGTCTGTATATACAAAAACAGAAATGTGCAGGTGTCTGAGGCATCAATCACACATAAAACCATGGTAGTCCGGGCCCCGTGTACTACTTAGAGGAATTAACTTTTAACAGCCAACTCACTGGAGCTCAAACAAACCTGCGCGGTGGAGGCAAAAGTACAATGAATGCTACTTAGGCCGCAATGAATATTCATGAACATATTAGCCGTACATTCACTCGACACGAAGGTCACCATCTATTGATAATTTTATTACTGTGGCGGGTCGTGTCCTTTCCACGTGACTGCACCGGCTTTGGAGCCCACGACACGAACGGCTCTGTGCCAAGCAAATCAAAGGCTGCTAATTGCTTTGCCTGACACATGACATGGCCGATCCCTCGCCAGTCTCTAATCAGCAAAACCCAGACAAGTTTAGTCAAAGTACAACAACAGAAGCCACAAGAAAATCAAAAAGAAGGGGGAAAAAAACCTGAGATTAATGCTGCTATCTGGACCAACGAAACACCATCACAGCAGAGACTACTAACAGGTATAAATGACGACAGTCGTGGATCGCAACATTAAAGGGAAACTATCAGCATGTTAAATGCATCTGACCTGAAAATAAGATTCTTACCTTCATCCTCCGTGATATTAGCAGTTTAATCCTTATGCTAATTAGATTTTTGGGGGTACTAGGGGCAAAACTAGCGCCCCCAGTGCACCGACCAGTGCACTGACATTCAATAGGAGGGTCAGGCCAGCCAGAGGGGGATTAATACACTGGGGGGTGTTAGTCCCGCCCCCATGGCACCAAAGCACCTAATTAGCATGAGAATTGAACTGCTAATAGCACGGAAAGGGCGCAGTGGAGGAAGAAGGTAAGATACTTACCTTCATCCTCAGTGCTATAAGGAGATGTATTTATATTTCCAACCTGTTTCCCTTAAAAGGCACCTATACACTTTATAATATTGCCGGGTATGGCAGTCAGTATAAGGTGTATGGTGCTCTCCCAAATGACAGATAATATTGTAGAGATGGGGTCAGGTATGATGGAAAATCACTGCCCGACTTCTTTATTCTTGGAGAGATAAGGCTGTGGGTAACAGTTTCACTCTAAGGGTATGTTTACACTAAGTTAATCAGGTGGAATTCCAAAACGGAGAGTTCAGGCATAAGTCAGGCGGAATCCCACGTGCCTCAGAGAGTGACATATCACATCTTCAAGTGGAGAGCGGCGGCAGCGGAGGAGCACGAGCTCACCCATATACAGGCTATGGCATACGGAGACAGGCAGGATTCCACAGCGGAATTCCACCTGATTTACTTACTGTGAACATATCCTTATTCTATGTGCTGTTCTGATGGTGAACAGTGTCACCTGGGCGGGGCTTCACAGTTACCAGGTAACTGCTGAATTATTGTTCGGCCATCAGTTAATGTGTATGGCCACCTTGACACCTACAGGGAAGCTACTGGAAATGAGGTACCCATTTATGCCCATTTCTCTTTGCATGAGGTACCTGGGTAAATAGCACTATCTTCTGCTCATTATTCCAAGCAGCATCTTTAGAGAAATGGTGTCACAGATGGAAAAAAGAAAAAACTAAAACATAACTTTTAATATCACTAATAAAATATTTTGAGAGCCAGAGCACCACATACACAATAAAATTCAGAGGGTTCAGTTTTGCCCCTCGAGGGTGATGCCTTTACCTTACCCTGTTATGCTCCATTAAGCACATCCCTACCCAACGTGTTTCTCAACATAGCTGTACTCATCAGGGGATAAAAAGATATATGTGAACGATGAAATCCAAAGTGGCACTCTAGGGCATGGCTGCAGAGCAGTGGCACCTTGCATCTTGTTAACAAGGAGATGTGTCCCCCACATTAGTGTAGGTTAACTAGAATAGTACAACTTAAAAGGGGTTGTACAGAATTAGACAAACCGTGGCCTGTCAATAAGGGATGCCGAGATATTGTATATATGCATGGAAAGGACAAGCCACAATGACATTTTCCTGACATGTTTGGGTAAAGATCCAAGCATGTGGTTGCTGCACTCAGAAGTTACCTGAATCTTGACACAAAGTATCATGGTTTCAGACTAAGAGGATGGACTATAAAGAAGCTGCACATGGTGACTATCTTCCACAAACAGCACCATGCCAGTCCATGTGTTGTGGCTAGTATTAAAGGAAAGTGCCAATGAATTAGATGCAATACCTAAAACAACCTGGGGTGGCGCTGTTTAGGCCACATTTTTCTAGTCCTGCCCAAATCCTTTGACAGCGATAATATTTAATCAGCCATAACTCTACATTTACACAAAAGCAATGAACAAATCCATGAATATATTACATTTAGTTTGAAATATAATTGCGGTGTTGCGTGTTCCATCATCGCCCAGTGAAGCAAATATGCCTTGGAACAATAAAAACTATAATCTCTATGAACGTTTTCATATGGACAAATGGCAAACAGAAGTCTGTACACAATCTTGACGTGCCGGACTGCGCAGACAGCTTCGTAGGTCCTCTCGACGGAGAAGGTAAACAGATTCTGATACATGAAGAACAGTCCTACGCAGAAAAAGTGTCTCCCTTATGTCCTTGTAGTGTAATTGCTGCCGTAATTGGATGCACTGTTAATTGCATTCACATTTGGAGGCGCCTTGGGAAAACTGAAGCTTAGGAAACACCCCCCATCCCCAATCCTCGATCCTCCGCCATAACTCAATACAAAGCAGCAATGAGAGGGCTGGATGCACTGGAGATAACTCACACAGGTTGTATGGAAACATGCCCACGAGGCTCCGGAGTAAATGTGCACAAGTTCTTCTGCTCGCTTTATTGAGCGCACCACAAGTAATTACACTTTTATTTACTGAAGCAAAACAGCAAAGCAAAAAATAAAAATAAAAAAAGCATAACTTTCATTTCTGCAAAGCCCTCTCCAGGAGAGGATGGGCGGCTGCGTCAATGAGTCCAATGAGATATCGAAGTCGTAGACGCAATAAGGCCTGTGATTCCATTATTAAACTGTCGGGAAGCTGAATTATAGATCTCACACCACGCAGGACCGAGAGAAGGAAGATTTTCAGGAACAAAAAAAGGAACTTCGGGGAAAATGTTTGTTGAAATATTATTCAGATAGGGAATCACTATGCAACTTCATTATAGGAGACTGCCCGACCCCCTGGGTGAGCCCCTTATACTTACCCCTTTCTCAAAGTCCTGGTCCCCATGCTGTTGCCGATAAATCCTCGTCGGAAGCCGTGCACATGCTCACCAGAAATGAGTCCAACGCTCATAATGAATGACTGTCATTCTCCATGGGCACCGGACTCATCCCTGATGAGCGCATGCATGGCTTCCTCGGCAACAGGACAGGGTCCAGGACTTCAAGGAAGGAGGTAAGCATAACGGGCTCCACGGGGGGTTGGGCGGCCATCACCCTGGAAGCCGAGGTGACAGGTTGCCTTTAATGTTAGTGGAAAAAAGGACCAAGATGATGTCATATGTGTAACCTTCTGCCTGGGTTCCTTAAAGGGTGCTCCTTCAGAAAAATTTCTGAACTCAAACTCAACAGAAAGAAAATTTCCGCTTCCTTGGTCAATAAGTGGTGACCTGCCTCAACTTCTATCCTGGCCAAGACTAGGAAGTGTTGTGCATCGGGGACTGGCCTAGATGGAACTGAGGCACTGGGAAGCCAGGCAGGTGAGTACACTTTTTTTTTTTTTTTTTTTTTTTTATTATTTAAACCCCAATCTGACCACATAACACTCTTAATCTATGGTATGTGTATGCTAGGACATAAAATAGCATATCTTTGGGAGGAACGTTAAGCTGTGCTCTTTATGCAGTATACTATAAGGGATATTTAGCAAAACTAACTTACTTGTACACCAGTCTTGAATTAAGCCTCACACCCTTTTCCTGACCAGATTTACTAAAAGGCGCATGCCTGGTAGGAAAGCTGGCCAGCCCAGCACCTGATGCAAGAATTGTGCACAAATAGACATGTCCTGCAGGAAGTGGTGTACTCTTTCCAGTCTGACACAGTGCTCTCTGCTGCCACCTCTGTCCATGTCAGAAACTGTCCAGAGCAGGAGAGGTTTTAAATGGGAACTTGTTGCTACTCTGGACAGTTCCTGACATAGATAGAGGTGGCAGCAGAGAGCACTGTGTCAGACTGGAATGAACATACCACTTACAGCAGCTGATAAGTACTGGAAGAAGGCTTGTGGTTCACAAGAGTACCCTTTTAGGGCAGAGATGGTTAAAAGAGCAGCTGCTTGTTCAGTCAAAAGCTCTCACGGCATGGTTAGCTTACAGGGGTCTTACGAATTTTTAAAGGGAAACGAATCTAACCTGCTGATATGTTCCTTTTGTACACAAGATGCTGAGGATGAAGTTACATTTCTTACCTTAATCCTCAGCTCCAAGTAGTTTGTAGTTATATCCTTAGGATAATACAGCAGTTTGGAGCACTGGGGGCGGAGCTACCGCCTCAAGCACCGATCCTCCCCCAGAGGGCTGCCCCTCCTCGTGAATACGGTAGAATACGTGCCCCCAGTGCTCCAAACCTAAGGATATAACTAGAAACTAAACGGAAAAGGTGCTGAGGAAGAAGATAAGAAAATTACCTTCATCCTCAGCGTCCAGTTTACAAAAAGGGACATATCAGCAGGTCAGATTTGTCTAAACTGCTGAAAATTTCCCTTTAATGTGAATTGTCCAGATCGGCCAGGGTGTGAAGCCCGGCGCCTAAATAATCAGCTGTTTTAAGAGTCTGCAGCTCTCGTGCAAATCTGTACTCAATCACAGTATTTTAGTAGCAGAGGATCCAAGTACTGCAGCATTACCCATTCACTTGAATGGGGCAATGCTGCAGGTCTATGCACTTTTGCTACTAAAAGAATAGTGACGGAAAGATCAAGTGCAGGTAAACAATGAGGCTGCAGTGCTCACATGAGAGCCGATCCTCCGGGTGTCGGGAGAGGAACGTTGACATTTTTTTCATTGCCCATCCCCACTGCAGTCTCGGCTCCACCGCTCTTGGGTCCCGCATGGTTGACATAAACCGTACTCGGTGGATAAAATTCACAGCAGTTATGGATAACAATAATTTCACAAGACACTTGGAATTTAATTGTCGACATAGTTCTGCACAACTGCGTATAAAAGCTAAAGACTGTATATTAAAAGGAAAGTATACGTTTACACAAGATACATGTTGGTGGAAAGTGCCCGCACGCTGGAGGATTTTATGTGTAATAAAAGAGGATTATCGCTGAAAGTCTAAAGTAAATATGCATAGGAGACGCCGCGATATCCAGCTGTAGCCAGAGAACAAGTACAAATAACACTGACACAGCATGAAGTCCTTGCTCCCCCCGCCACCCAGCCCGCTTCATAGCAAACACTGCACCGAAAGTCAAAGGAACATGGATGCCGAATAAAATGTATACTGTATAATATTGGCATTCCTTTAACCATCTATCAAGACAGTTGAGACTATAAGAATGTCAGCTCTGAAGTCAGAGAGGGTTGCATAAATGAAACATATCTAAAAAATGGCAAATTTACTCGAAGCGACTCTTTACCCACAATTATCCATAACCCACCACCACCACTCGTACCGTCGGATAGCTGTTTTCAATCCAAGATCTTTCCTGGGTCCGTTCAACAGGTGATGCCGTTATCGACCTAAAAACAATTTTTAAACTTGCAGCCCTGTGTCAAATCGGCGTTGCCTATAGCGTGTGTGTGCCCTAGGTCTGCGACGCCTTTCCGTTCCCTCCTCCCCAAAGGGTTCAGACAAGTGATGAACAGGAGAAATCCTGCCCAGGGGCATTCCTAATGATGAAGAGGGATGGGGGGGGGGGGGGGGGGGGGGGGGGGGGGGGGTGGCGCAGGCCTAGGGCACAGACACTCTAGGACACTGCAATTTGACCCAGGGCTTTTTAGGACAAAAACTGAATCACCTGCTGAACGGACCCCAGGACAGATCTAGGATTAGCTATCCGAAGGTACAAGTGGTTTGGGGGGGGGGGGGGCAGATTGTAGGTACCGAGTCGCTTCAAAAAGATGTCATGGCCAACCCACAGAACACACCACAGGAAGGGGATCCAGGCCACTGGACACTAGCCATATGTATAACATTGATTTAAAAAGGAACTATAAGAAAGTTAGACAAATCTAACCTTCTCATAAGTCCCTAATGCACAGGAGCCACTGAGGATAAATGGTATGTCTCCTACCTTTATCCTCGGTGCTGCTCCCATGCAGTTAGTCATTTATTCCTAGGTCAGGTAAGACCATTTGGAGCACCTGCCCCTGGTCGGCCGTTCCATTGATAATCCTTAGAAGGGGCTGGCGATATTGGGGCGGGCAGTGTTCCAAACGGTCACAGGAACAGCGCCAAGGATGAAGGTAAGAAACTTTCCTCTTTAAGGCTGGGTTCACACTACGTATATTTCAGTCAGTATTTTGGTCCTCATATTGCAACCAAAACCAGGAGTGGATTAAAAACACAGAAAGGCTCTGTCCACACAATGTTGAAATTGAGTGGATGGCCGCCATTTAATGGCAAATATTTGCTGTTATTTTAAAACAACGGCTGTTATATTGAAATAATGGCAGTAATTTACTGTTATATGGCGGCCATCCACTCAATTTCAACATTGTGTGAACAGATCCTTTCTGTGTTTTTAATCCACTCCTGGTTTTGGTTGCAATATGAGGACCACAATACTGACTGAAATATACGTAGTGTGAACCCAGCCTAAATATGAAATAAAAAATTAAAAAATAAAACAAAAATAAAGAGTGTGCAGAACTGCTTGCAATCACAACTTTTGTCAATTGTCTTCATTAAAAAAAGAAATAAAAATAGTGACAGGGATGCTTTAAGATACCATGAAATGTAATAACGGCTTCTTTAGATGCAATGCAGTCTGGCATCTATTCATAACATCAGTGGGTACAATGAGGTGACAACATTTTTTAGGCCTTCGGGCCCCAATGACGAACAATAACTGGCACCACAATGAAAATGCCACGTCTTCCCAACAGGCACTTTCCATTTGTATAGAGAGTATAAACACACACAGAAGTCTGCCGGCACGGGCACACCAGGATTATCGAGTGTGTACCCACAGCTATAGAGATAAGCTGTTATGCAGAATATATTAAAACTAGATAAGCGGAGGATTGTGTATCCAGCCTCTCGGGCAGCAGCATGTAACGTGAATCATCTGCGCTCCCCAAGCCCAACTCTGACAGGGGGAATGAATGACCGCATCACAAGTCAAAAGTTTATGGGATAAAAAAGGGCTTTTGTTTTGTCCTCGTGTTTAAAAGGCCATAGCGCTTGCATTTTTTACACCCACATGAGCCCTTATTTTTTGCTGCACCGATTGTACTTTGCATTTATACACTTAAAGTGGGAAAAATTGTTTGAGGAGTGAAAAAAAAAAAAAAAAGAAGAGGGAAAAAAAACTGTGGGGGGGAGGGGCCTCGGGTTTACACTGTACGCCCTTTGGTAACACTGACATGTTGTCTATGTTCCTTAAGTCACTACGATTACAACGATTTCAATTTTTGCGTTTTCGTTTTTTCCTCCTTGTGCTTAAAAGGCCAGAGCAGTTGCATTTTTCCACCTAGAAACCCACATGAGCCCTTAATATTTGTGTCACTAATTGTACTTTGCAATGACAGGCTGAATTTTTTCATAAAGTACACTGCAAAACCAGAAAAAAATTCAATGTGTGGTGAAATTGAAAAAAATAAAAAAAGATTTCTTTTATTTGGAGGGTTTTTGTTTGTACGCCATTCGCCCTATGGTTAAACTGACTTTTTATAGATGTTCCTCAAATTGTTACGATTACAACGATATATAACATGTATAACTTTTATTGTATTTGATGGCCTGTAAAAAATTCAAACCATTGTTAACAAATATACGTTCCTTAAAATCGCTCTATTCCCAGGCTTACAGCGCTTTTATCCTTTGGTCCATGGGGCTGTGTCAGGTGTCATTTTTTGCGCCATGATGTGTTCTTTCTATCGGTACCTTGATTGCGCATATGCAACTATTTGATCGCTTTTTATTACAATTTTTATGGATTTGATGCAACCAAAAATGTGCAATTTTGCACTTTGGGATTTTTTTGCGCTTACGCCGTTTACCGTGCCAGATCAGGAATATATTCCTTTTATTAGGAGAGTTTTTTTAAAAAAAAAAATTAATAATAACACTTATTTTTTTACTTTTACACTTATACTAGAAGCCCCCCCTGGGGGATTTCTAGTATAAGTACACTGATCTCTCATTGAGATCTATGCTGTACAGTTATACAGCATAGATTAATGAGATAGGCACTCGATTGGGGGGTGGGGGGGCGGGATCCACACCACTAGACACCAGGGATGGGCTGCAGTAAGTAATCGGATGCAGCTGTCAACTTTGACAGCTGCATCCAATTACTTAGCGGGTACAGCGATCAAACCGTGCCCGCTAATAGCCCACGGTCCCGGGCTACGAGCGGCACCCGGGATTGGGCACCACTCTGAACAACCCCAGGCGGCCCAGGACGTACAGGTACGAAGGGATCCTCCACCCCACCCCACCCCACAGGGATGGCTTCTTACCGCCATTTAAATGCAGCTCCCAGCTTTGAAAGCTGCATCTAAATGGCTAATTAGCTAAGGGGCCGCGCTCTGCAGAGAGGGGTCATACATTGTACTGGAAACAGTGGGCAGTGGGGGCCAGCTACTTTCCGAATGGCAGCGGACTTTGGCAAGTGAGTACTCCTTTTTCTTTGAGTGGAAATCAGCACGGTTTCGCCATAAAAATTCATGTGGCTTTTACCCATATGAACAATCCCTTACTAGTACGTATCTTAACCAACAAAACACAGTAATCACTGAACTCAAGGAGAACAGCGAAAAAAATTCCAGTGAAGTACTCAATCAAGAGTCTCCACTGATGCCCCCAAAAATTTAAATATGCAAAACAAGAGTCCGTGGAGCCTCAGTTACGAGTCTCAAAACACGGGATAGCCAGATATCTCTAGCCTGTTGCCAACGGGGTGCCTCCATGATGGGGAGAGCACCACACCACCCTGATAAATAACCCCTTAAGTCCCACTCGGTTGCGAGTATTGGAACATAGACAGGGAAACAACAGGGTGGCCCCTTTTGTCAATGTCTAACTCAAGGTGCGAGTATTGCGATCATGACAAGGGCTTACAAAGGCAGGCTTCCACCCACAGACAGCAGTTTCGGGGTTTTTGCCCCTCGTCAGTGTGGGGTAGGATTCTGGCTAGTTGGGGCAATGAAAAATCAACCAACAAAACACAGTAATCACTGAACTCAAGGAGAACAGCGCAAAAAATTCCAGTGAAGTACTCAATCAAGAGTCTCCACTGATGGGGGCCACCCTGTTGTTTCCCTGTCTATGTTCCAATACTCGCAACCGAGTGGGGCTTAAGGGGTTATTTATCAGGGTGGTGTGGTGCTCTCCCCATAATGGAGGCACCCCGTTGGCAACAGGCTAGAGATATCTGGCTATCCCGTGTTTTGAGACTCGTAACTGAGGCTCCACGGACTCTTGTTTTGCATATTTAAATTTTTGGGGGCATCAGTGGAGACTCTTGATTGAGTACTTCACTGGAATTTTTTTCGTTGTTCTTCTTGAGTTCAGTGATTACTGTGTTTTGTTGGTTGATTTTTCATTGCCCCAACTAGCCAGAATCCTACCCCACACTGACGAGGGGCAAAAACCCAGAAACTGCTGTCTGTGGGTGGAAGCCTGCCTTTGTAAGCCCTTGTCATGATCGCAATACTCGCACCTTGAGTTAGACATTGACAAAAGGGGCCACCCTGTTGTTTCCCTGTCTATGTTCCAATACTCGCAACCAAGTGGGACTTAAGGGGTTATTTATCAGGGTGGTGTGGTGCTCTCCCCATCATGGAGGCACCCCGTTGGCAACAGGCTAGACATATCTGGCTATCCCGTGTTTTGAGACTCGTAACTGAGGCTCCACGGACTCTTGTTTTGCATAGTACGTATCTTAACCTAAACAATAAAATGATACAAGACAAAATATTTTAAAGGGCATAAAATAAAAGTAGCGCAATAGGATGTGTTCCGTCACACACAATACTGATGTAAGTGAGAAGACCCACAGATGTTGCGCTCAGCTTGATCCACGCTAGAAGTTTCGCTTCAAATATGTCTTTGTCCAAAGTGAAGCCTCGTGCGGGATTATAGCAGCAGCGCCTGGAGGAATATCGCACGCTTTGCCAAGCACATTGTACCTTGTTTTACAGCATTAATGTCAACAGATCCTGCATTAGATATTCAGATTTCATTGCGGATACTCTCAGAGAGCGCCGTCAAGGACTCCTGCGGTAATCGCCTCTTATATTAAAAGGGCAGCTAAGCGCAGACTTTGTATTCATGACAATCCAATAAATATAGTGCCCATTACCTACGGCTTGTACCCTGCTATTAACAGTAAACAGCGAAACAATGCTCGTCGGGGACAAAATAATCATCCCGAGCCGTACGCTGCACTTTTCTTCATCATAAAAGAGGATTCTCCCATGAATACAGCATTACTATTATTTTACACAACGCAACAGGAAGGTTGCCCTTTGTCAAATGACAAGATTGGGATTTAAATGCTGCCTGTCTTTTGGAGATGCTTTTCACCGAGGCCCCAATGCACTTGGAAGTTCTGCCTGGCTCCCAAGACAATAGGATGCAAAACATGACTAGAGCTCGGAACAGACTCGGCACAAAGACACGCCATTCAGCTAGAGAGGAGGGCTAAAGGGCAATTCTAACAAAAAATACACCGGAAAATAGAAGTCCTTGAGGGGGCTTCTCTGCTTAAGCATTACAAATTCCATGTCTTTTACTGGTCAAGGTGGATGACTAACCAAAAGAGCGTCACTAGTCTATTCTACAAACACTTAAAAAAGCTAAATTATACATCAGTGTCCAATGCATTAGAATAGCTTGGAAACTGTGTAATATAACCGAACACCTCAGCTTCTACCACACACAGAAACAAACGCCTCAGCATTCTACCAATGAGGTTACTAATGGTTGCATGAGAATGTTCTGCCACGCCGAATACGCTCAGGCACACAGCTCATCAAGCTGTCAGCTCCCTTGCAATTACTGATCAATGACGCCCATGATATAATCAATGGAAGACAAATCTGGTATCAACCAATAGGAGCAGGCTTAGGCCATGCAGACGGCTCAAAGTAGCATGACCAACATGTGATCTGGCATTGTTCTGTCGAAAAAAAAACTCCTGGAACTCTTTCGAGAAATGGCCATAGCCCTGGCCACGACCAAATCAATGCCAAGCGGTTAGATAGCGTACTAATGTGTGGTTTCGAGACGAGTGAATCTTGAACATACTGTATCCATGTTTACCAGGACTCCCTAGAGCTGCATCTAAATTCTTCAGCCACCGGTAATCAAAAGGCCAAGCATTCGAATTAACCCAAGCATGCTTGGGATTCTCTCATCTCTAGTGAGGTTTCCTCGTGAAGACCTATTCATGGTGTTGCCCATGTGGTCTCCAGAACAATCTCTGGCTAAAAAAGACAAAAGAAAGACTCCTCACTGAAGACAGAGCTTCATTCCAGCCTCCACTGCCATCTCGCTCTGCTCCATCATAGCCTTTGAGAGCAGTGATGTGAGGTCAATGGAATACCTTTAGCTGGATGTCTGTCTCGAAACCCAATTTTGTGCAAGTGCCTTTTGATGGCTTGTTCGACACTCTAGGCTTAGAATATGACATCCAATTTTGCATGGGGTACAGAATGGCCACTCTCCTGATCTGATGATCCGTCTGTGCATCCCCTGCTATCCTTCCAGTTCGTACCTGGTCTCCCTACTGGAACACGAAATGTTGAACAGCGCTGACAACTCGTGGTTGATGGAAATTCTATGGATCGCCCAAGGCTAACCAGTTTTTATCAACTGAGGTAAACCACTTGCAAACAACTTCTTTCTGTCTTAGATGGAGAGAGGCTGACTGTAGTTATACACCAGGATTGCAATGATCGCTGCTTCATCTGACATTTCTATGCCTAAGAAACTCCAGAATTATTTCAGCAGCTTTATTTAAGCAGCATTTTTATAGGAGGCCAACACTTAAAGGTTCAGCGTTCCTTTAAGTCAGGAAATATCAGTAAAGGTCATAGCACAGGCCATACTATTTTTTTCTTTTAAAGCAATGCCTTTATTTAAAAAATCAAAAGACGAGAAGGTTTCCAGTTCAAACATGAGAGAAATGCTTTCCCCAGGGCTTAAAAAAGCCGCCAAGATAGGGGCCTAAAGTAGCTGGGAGCTGTGGAAGGTCTCAAGACGTATGTGACCTTCACTCTACCCTTGATAGCAGTGAGATATGACTGAAGGCTGCATCTTTCTTCACTGTGAGCGACAGACACTTCACCTGGAGTCGAGTCTTAAAAATGAAAGGCATTAAGAAAAGCGGAAAAAAACGCAGACAGTATGATGGGCAGAACTCTGTAAATCTCTGTAGGCACTTGAGTGATGGCCGACTGTACTTTAAAGTGACTCTGCCTCCTAAAACTATTTTGTCTTTAGTATATTTGTACAGTAGTATATTTTCATATATAGTATATTTACATATATTATTACAGATTCCCTTCTATCTGCACAATGACTCTCATACCAGTCACAAACCATGCCTAGAAAACTGTCCTATAGTGCCAGGTTTTGGCACCTCATTGAAAAGATCATCCTCAGGAGAGGCCATTGATTAATCTTACCTGAAGAAGGGCCCATTTTAAAGGACCTAATCAATCTTTACCTTAAAAAGGGGTATTTTGAAGTAACTTTATTTAAAACAAACTAACCTTCGTTTCCCACTTTTCACATTGTTCTCCTGGAGCTGGCCCCGTTGCAATGCGGTTCTTGTATTTGGACCTCGAGCATGGAATTATCCACTTAGCCAATTAGGAAGCGCATAGTGGTGTCCAGTCTCAGTAGCCAGTTGGCTATGGAGTAATACACACCCTGACCCCAAACACAAGACCACCAAAACAAGAGGGAAAAACAGCTTGGAACAAGGAAGAAGTATTGTCAATGAAAAATCTGGCGCAACCATGGATACATGTTTTCCTGCATAATTTACGCGTCTTTGGCATTCTTATGTAAGTATGGCCTGGACTGAAGCGGCTTTGTGCCTTTTTTGCACATTAAAAAAAAAAAAAAAGAAAAAGAAAAAAACGCAGTTCTTGCCACAACCAGCAAAAACAGAACCTTACTGATGAGAGATGTGAGCAGCATAAACTCACTAATTTTTGCACAACAAAGTAGCTGTGCAAAAATATGCGACTCTTCTACATCAAAAGACAGTGTCTAAAGGGGAGGGCTCGCGCGCCTCGGCTCCTGCTGCTCTCCGCTTAAAGAATTGACATGTCAATTCTTTGAGCGGAGAGGGGAGGAAGCAGAGGTGCGAGCGCCCTCCCATTCAGAAACTGCAGGACACTGAGCCCAGCGGAATTTCACATTTGCAGGGAACCTGCTAACAGCACTGTACAGAGTCTACCGAGAAGCCTCAGACAAACCCTGGGGTCTGGTGAAAGCCGGCTCCGTCGAAATGTTTTAAGCGAAAATTTCCCTTTAACAAAATAAATTCGGAAGAATTTAGGAGCCTCTCGCCTTCCGACAATGTTTACCCAAGTACTATCGGCTCGGCAGAACCTGCACACAGGAATTATCTGAGGCTACGTGACATGATATTTATGCAAGTCTGTCTCAAGAAACAAAATGACCTTTTCCGGCAAATTCCCAGGCCTGCTCCAGAATATGCTCCGGCAGAGTTTCGAGATACTTATCATTTACTCGGGGCTTTATACTGTGTACTGCTCAAGAAACTTTGTAGGAGAACATTGCAAGTCTAGGTAAAACTTCAGCTTGGAAAACATTAAAACCTATCCCCTTGAACCTTGAATCCTTGAGACAGGAACGTGCTATGTGCAATATTACACCAATGGTATGGCTGTATAATACACATCTGATATAGTATATACCTCGTACAACAGTAATTGTGTGGCCTCCTTTCTAAGAACTCTGTATTGTGCTTCCTGGAAACACATGAATGGACTGACACAATGCCGACTTCTAAGAAAAGATGGCTCATTGTTATTTAATAGAGAAAATAACTACTACAACAGACGTGTCGCATGCTCAAACACCCTTTAACCTTGTAATAACTGCATTAGAAGTGGACAGCAGCACTAAATAGCCAAAGTATCCCATTGGGCACCAATCTAGTTGGTATCAGATATTATAATGGAAATGGGCAATCATAAAAAATATATATGTATATATTGAAACAATAGTTAAAATGGAGTCACTGTCGATAAAAATAAACTTCTGACACGTCATCAGACATGTCAAAAGTTATTGATTGCAGCGGTTCTCACTGATACCCACTGTGACCAGGATATATAGGTAGGGAGAGAATGTGGCAGCCATAACTTTCACTCCCCCAGTGTATCTCCTGATCAGCTAATTCTGCTTATGTAAGGCTATGAGGCTCCATTGTCAGAATTAGCAATTGGTAGGGGATTCAAATCGCATGACCACCAAACTCAACCCAATACCATGGCTATATCTCCTGATCGCAGCAGGTCTCAGCATTGAGACTTACTGTAAGGAACTGTACGAGAGGTTTTCTAAGGGGATTGGACAGTTCCTAACATGGACAGAGGTGGCAGAAGAGAGCACTGTTTCAGACTGGAAAGAATACACCACTTCCTGCAGGACGTACAGCAGCAGAAGTAATTTGCAAACCAGTATAAGGGTATGTGCACACTGAGTAATTTTGACGGGAACTCCTTCGCGGAATTCTCAGCTCGCAGATTGCGGCGGACACGTGAGTCTCAGCCTGTGTCATAGACTCCATTCTATGCACAGGCGGATTCTTTCATTCATCCAAAGAATGATCAAGTTCATTCTTTGGACGGAGGGCGGAATCCGTCCGTGTGTAGAATGGAGTCTATGACACGGGCGGAGACCCGCGAGCGGACGCAAGCTGAAAATTCCGCAATGGAGTTTCTGTCAAAATTACTCAGTGTGCACATACCTTAACTTTGACACCGGCTGAACTGAAAACTCTGGAGTGCCCCTTTGCTTATACGTTATGCTCTCCATTAAAAAAAAATGCTGAAGTCTTATAATTTCCATTCTTAAGCCTAAAACCTAAAGCCGAGACCTACTGCAACGAAAACTCTTCAGCAGGAGCCTGTTCACAGTAATTGATGGTTACAGCTCTCCTCCTCACCCTCACTGCACAGGTCACAGAGCATGCCTAAAAAAACCTCTCCCATAAAAGTCAATATGGTTCCTTTCAGTTTTTATTGGTCACACCTGAGTGTTCAGTCCGCGGCTGATCAGGAGAAAGAGCCGGGACAGAATCTGTGAGCATGACGGCCTCACTGACTTACATTATAGAACCAGGGCCTCAGAAGCCTTCAGTAATGGCAGCTTTGCGAAATATCTGTGTCGGAGATCGGCAGTGGCTTTTAGATAGGAACCGCTTGCATTTTAGGGACAGTGATTCTTTAACAAAGCATGAAACCGAATGATAACTGGAAAATTTAATTCTTAGCACAGTATCAAGATTCTCCTCTCTCCTAATAATGGATTTAGAACTGGTATGAAAGGACACGCTGCCTGGGAGAAGAAACATTAACCTGTAAAATGACATGTCGCCAACACTACCTTCCCAGCGGTGCTCCGCCACAAAGCTATAAATATTTTTACAATCTTAAAAAAAGTGTATTCAGAAAAGGAAAAGGTCTATTATCCAAAAAAGAGAAAGGTCACTAAGCACAGTGAATATTATAAGAAAGAGCGGGGCACTTAAAGGGGTTATCCAGGATTAGAATAAAGACATAATAATATGTTGCAAAAAATAGCACCACTCCTGTCTTCAGGTTGTTTGTGGTATTGCAATTCAGCCCCATTTACTTCATGGGACTCTAGTACAAAAAAAAACACCCACATTAAGGACAAGAGTGCTGCTGGTTCTGGAGGAAAGCCTCCATGTTTTCTAAGACTGGATAAGGGGTTTTCCCCACAAAGGACACTCATCATTTCTTCTAATCTGGTGTAGGTCCCAGGGGATGGACACTCTCATCAGACAACACAAACTTACACGATTTACATAAGCAAAGATTAGTATCCTTGTGGGGAAGGTTTTAGGCTGTGTTCACACACAGTATTACGGTCAGTACTTGTAGCCAAAAGCAGAAATGGAACTAACAAAACAAAATAATAAATGGAAATATTTGCACAGTTTCTGGGTTTTCAACCTACTCATGGTTTTAGTTAAAATAATACCGACCAAAAGACTGACGGGAATACTGTGTGTGAACATAGCCTAAGGCCCCGTTCCCACTGAGGAAAGGTAGCGGAATTCCGCAACGGAATTGTCCGCCGCGGAATGCCGTTAGCCTCCCGCTCATAATGGGAGTCTATGGGAGGCGCGCGCTCCTGCCCTGTCCGCGCTGAAGAATGAACATGTTTTGAACATGAGCCTCCATTATGAGCGGGAGGCTAACGGCATTCCGCAGCGGACAATTCCGTCGCGGAATTCCGCTACCTTTCCTCAGTGGGAACGGGGCCTTAGGCTTTGTTCACACCTTTGCAATTTTGTTGCATTTGTTTACATACCTAGCACATAATAACTGACATGGTCTGTGCAATTTAATGGAATAGGTGTGATCTGCAATTCTACTGAAATTCACTATCTTGGCTTTGCCATGTGATCAGCATTACCAGGCATCACCACAGGTGTTCTTGTCATAAAGGATCTGATTAAGCCTGGTAATACTGATCACGTGGTAAAGCCAGACAGTCAATTTTGGCAAAATTGCAGATGCCACCTAGTCCATTAGGTTCTAATTATGTTAACAAACTAAACAAAAATGGCAGCTTGAACCCTGTTGGGTTGTGTTCCCAAATGAGTTCTGAATGCAGTGGAAACTACACACCCTGTTTCTTCCCCAATAGCCATGTAATGTTGCTGATAATTCCACAATCCAAAAGCATCTGTGGAAAAGGGGTCTTGGGTGGATATGGTTTAGCTAAGGACAGTGGCTTATTAGCTATCCCCTATGAGGGGGAGGCTCCTGCTGCAGCCTGAGGCCTTTTCCCATCCTGGAATGGCTGATCTCCTGGGACAACACTTTAAACAATTCTTTATATTTATGTTTTAAATGCAAATGGAGACAAACAGAATAATAAAGACTGAAGGGGAAATTGCTGGATTACATTTTTTTGTGTTTTATATAATTAGGCCAGCCATATGCCAGAGATAGACAAACCCTTCTGCAGGCTACTACATCTGTCAGCTTCAAGTAGAATATTCCGCATTTTTAGAACTAAAAACTCTAAACCAAAAAAATGGGCGGCGTGGGTGTCAGTCGGGCCCGGCGTGGGTGTCAGTCGGGCCCGGCGTGGGTGTCAGTCGGGCCCGGCGTGGGTGTCAGTCGGGCCCGGCGTGGGTGTCAGTCGGGCCCGGCGTGGGTGTCAGTCGGGCCCGGCGTGGGTGTCAGTCGGGCCCGGCGTGGGTGCCAGTCGGGCCCGGCGTGGGTGCCAGTCGGGCCCGGCGTGGGTGCCAGTCGGGCCCGGCGTGGATGAAGAGATATCGAGCCCGCTCCACAAACAGCACCGGCTTTTCTGCAGAGCAACGTGCTCCTGGACTGAAATTACAGCTCACCTCCGAGACGATATAGACGGCAGGCAAGACGCGTGTTAATTCTGGTTTACTGAGCAAGCCTAAGGCTCACGGAGCAGGGAGGCACAAGAGATGAGCTACAGGTTCTGGATGACTTATCCTTGGTTTGTTCTTAGCTGATATATTTACATAAGTCATAGACTGGCATCAAACTCGCCGTAACACGTAGGTCTCCAGTACACTCACCAACAACGACCTGGTTTTCCCAAGATTAAAGCGACTGTGTCCCCACAATCTGTCTCCCCCCCCCCCCAAAAAAAAAACTGCTTGTACCTTTGGATAGTGGCTTTTAATCCAAGATCTGTCCTGGGGTCCGCTCAGCATGTGATGCAGTTATTGTCCTAAAAACAACTTTAAGGGCCAGTTCACACTGAGTATACACGGCGTGATCAGTGTGCTGCTGTAAGTCAATGACAGGGTGCGCGCTCATCCACTACCTCTCCTCTCCGCTCGTAGAAGTAACATGTTACTTCTGCAAGCGGAGAGCGACGGCAGCGTACGAGCGCGCACCCTCTCATTCACTTACAGCAGCACACTGAGCACGGCGGGACCTCTCCGCCGCGGAATTACGCTGTGATTACTCAGTGTGAACTGGCCCTTAAACTTGCAGCCCTATGTCAAATTGCAGTTGCCTAGAATGTCTGTGCATTAGGCTGGCACACCTTCTCTGTCCCTCCTCCACGTCCTTCCCCAGGCAGGTATTCTCCTATTCCTCACTTGTCTGAACACTGCACATGTGACTTAAAGATCCAGCCCATGTGTCGTGCCCACACAGCTGATGAATAGGAGACAATCTGCCTGGAAAGTTTGCTTTGGTTCTCAAACTCCTGCTCGGTTCTCAAACACTTTTTGGGCCCCCAGTCTTGAAGTTCTCGGAATTTGAATGTTTTTGCAAGCGTGGGTGGTGGGTTTTAAGTGGTAAGTTTAGCACTGGTGAGGCTTCACATACAGTACAGTACTGTATAAGACTGCTGGAGTGCATATACAGTATAGTAGTAGTACAGTCAGTGCACCACCATCTCCCATCCTGTACAGTACTGTATAAGACTGCTGGAGTGCATATACAGTACAGTAGTAGTACAGGCAGGGCACCATCTCCCATCCTGTACTGTATAAGACTGCTGGAGTGCATATACAGCACAGTAGTAGTACAGTCAGTGCACCACCATCTCCCATCCTGTACTGTATAAGACTGCTGGAGTGCATATAAAGTGCAGTAGTAGTACAGTCAGTGCACCACCATCTCCCATCCTGTACAGTACTGTATAAGACTGCTGGAGTGCATATACAGTACAGTAGTACAGTCAGTGCACCACCATCTCTCATCCTGTACAGTACTGTATAAGACTGCTGGAGTGCATATACAGTATAGTAGTAGCATATACAGTATAGTAGTAGTACAGTCAGTGCACCACCATCTCCCATCCTGTACAGTACTGTATAAGACTGCTGGAGTGCATATACAGTACAGTAGTACAGTCAGTGCACCACCATCTCCCATCCTGTACAGTACTGTATAGGACTGCTGGAGTGCATATACAGTACAGTAGTAGTACAGGCAGGGCACCATCTCCCATCCTGTACTGTATAAGACTGCTGGAGTGCATATACAGTACAGTAGTAGTACAGTCAGTGCACCACCATCTTTCATCCTGTACTGTATAAGACTGCTGGAGTGCATATACAATACAGTAGTAGTACAGTCAGTGCACCACCATCTCCCATCCTGTACTGTATAAGACTGCTGGAGTGCATATACAGTACAGTAGTAGTACAGTCAGGACACCACCATCTCTCATCCTGTACAGTACTGTATGTATCATCATCTGTTGGGATGAGGAGAATCAGGCATTTGCTTTAATTTGCTTAAAGGGGTTTCTCCAGGATTAGAACAAACACAGCTAGTTTCTTGCAAAAACTGCACCACCGCTGCCCTCAGGTTGTATATGGCCTCTTTCCACAGATTTCTGCTCTGCAAGGTATCTTTTAGCTGTGTATCTCTCTCTCAGCACTCCTCCTTTCTCCATAGACTTGTATTGCCTGTAATCAAATCTCTAAGCTGCTAAGAATCATAGCCAGTGAACAAGTCATTGCTAAGCTTATTTTTCAAAGTGAATGACAGATGTAAGATGTATCAAGCATAACAGGAGAAACAAGCATTTTTGTCTGATAAGATATATCAAAAAAGTTCCTATATTTACTTACGCTATTGATCTATGCAAAGTTTGATGAAACCTCAAGGACTATTTAACAAATACTAATACTCAAACCTAGAGACATGAACCATAAGGAATGAAACAGATAAAAGCTTTCAATCTCAGTCTGAAACAACGGTTATATGTGAGAAGAGACCATTCATTGATAACATGAACAAAGTTGGAGAAATAATACAACCGTTGCTCAGATTAGTCAATGTTGGTCATTCCTGACGGCAAAGACACAACCAACAGCTATCGATTTATTGTAGGTTTCATTTTCAATATGTGAACCTAAGCATTTCTCTACAAGTCTTTACGAAGAATTTCTTGCACACCGCATGATCAGATGTATGTGCATGCCATCTTATAATATGCAAGTTTGGTCACGTAAAATCTAGCACAAACTCCTATATTCTCCACAGTGGTAGAAGAGTCCACCAACATGTGACACCATGGTGCTGTCATACAATGTCAATGGGTCAATACATATTCCCCCTCATTGTGTCACTACCATTGGACTACTACTTCACCATGTCATGCTCCTAACATACAGGCCTGGAGATGGAGGTACCCAGGAGAGTGGTTCAAGACTATTGCCAACTACTATTGGGGAGGATAAAACCTTGGGCTGGACCCCTAGGTTTCAGAGATAGGAAACCATGTTGCAATATACAGAGTTAAAGACAGCCATTCTTTTTAGCATGACACAATGATACTATGCCCCCAACGTCTATAAAACATTTGGTCAGAAAACGTTACTACTGTGTAGGGTACCTCCACATTAATGCTCTTCATTTTGGGAATAGGCTCCCACACACTTCAGGCCATACAATGAATAGGTATATAATATGAACTTGTATTATACTCACTGGTTCTTGTTGGCCTTCATTAACCCCAAATACATCTCTTCTCTTAACAGTAAAAATCTCCATATCTCGACAGTCATCGTCATCATCCTCATCTATGAGCTGGAATGCAGATTGTTTTTCGATCTCTTTGGCCTCCTCGAAATCCTCGTCTTCCTCGCTGTCTTCACTACTGGACTCTTCCTCATTCTTCGTATTGCTTTTATGTGCTTGATCTAAATTCTTTCCACCAAGCTGAGATTTGAAGTCCGCAATCTCCTCATCGCTGATGGTGCCGGATTCCTGGACGTCATCTCTTGGCTTACTTTCAGAACCCTTTGAGTTTTGGGCCTTCTGAAGGAAACGCACCCTTGGGGCCACAGCAAGACCCAATGACCTGCACCGCAAATAAATACAGAAAAACAGCTCAATGTCTCAATCCTGTTCATGATGTTTTTGGTTATATCCATCCAAAATGTGGTGTCCATTTTTCTTATTTTCACAATGGTTGTTCTCCACTAGAGATGAGTAAATCTCATCCGAACTCGAGCGTTCCGCATTTGATTAGCGGGGGCTGCTGAAGTTGGATAAAGCTCTAAGGTTGTCTGGAAAACATGGATACAGCCAATGACTATATCTATGTTTTCCACATAGCCTTAGGGCTTTATCAAAGTTCAGCAGTCCCCGCTAACCAAATGCCAAACACTTGGGTACGGGTGAACTCGAGCATGCTCAAGGTTCGCTCATCTCTATTCTCGACATTTCCATCTGAACTCAGCAATGCTGAAGATGACACTGCATCGCCATCAGTATGATGGACACATCAATAAAACCTTAAAGTGTCATTGTCGTTATAACTTTCAAAACCTAAATCAATAGTAGAAGTGATATACAGCAAGTTTGCTATTTACATTAATTATTTTTTTCTTAGTTATCATGGAGAACACGGCACTTCCTGTTTTCTGACTGTTTCTTTCTCAAAGAACAGGAAACAGTCAGAAGACAGGAAGTCCTGTGTTTCCCAGGCCATCTGAGCTCTCACAGAGAGAAGGCAGCCATGTGATTGATGGACACATTGAGCCGTGACTCTATACTGGCCAGAATTCCTGTTTTTAGTCTGTTTGTTTCCACCAGCACAAATCAGAAAATCTGCCTTCAGGAGACAGGACCTGTATTTCTGGTAAGTACGGCTTTGTTTTACAGCATGATAACATCAAAAATAATGAATGTATATTGCAAACTTGCTTTATATCACATGTACTGTTTATTTATATTGTAAAAGTTATAACGACAGGGACACTTAAGAATGAACCCCAGTGGATTATAATGGGTCACCAGTAGTGCTGAGCGGATTGTGTAGTTCTGTCAAAATGTTCGGGTTGGCCAACATTCTCTGAACCCGACTCTCGGCAGCAGAATCCAACCTCTGCAGCCATGGGGAAACAAATGCTGAGGGTTCGGGTTCAGAGAATGTTGCCAAACCTAAACATTTTGACAGATCCGCTGAACACTAGTCAGCAGCGACACTTTAGGCTATGTTCCGGGTCACGGAACGGCTAGTCTCTGCAAAGATCATCCCGGCCGGTACTGCAGTAGCGGCCAGATGATCTTTTGGCCGCAGGGTTCTGATGCGGGCGCATCAGCGCGTGTCCACTTCAGAACCTCCCATAGCACAGTGAAGCGAGCGGCCGCAGAAAACTGACATGTCAGTTATTTGCGGCCCCATATGGGATCCCGGCTCCGACCGGGATCCCACAGAAGATAGGGTAGATGGCAACATAGCCGTATTGTCTCAGCTCCTTTGATGGAACAGAAAATCAGATATGCAAGCGCAGGTGTGAACAGAGCCTTAGATATAAACTCAATGCAGAGTTGTGTTCTACCCCTTGGTAATGTATGAATACTGAGACATTCCTCTTGTCAATAAGACATGTCCCTACACACACACACAGACACAACGCTGACACCCAGGTGGTCAATTTATTCATGTCCAGGAGGAATAACAAAGCAAGGCCACGACGTGGAGTTCTAAGACGTTCCGGTATTGTTATTCTGCGAGGAATACAACTGCTAAAACAGATTTCAGGGGAAGGAAACAAATCCTCTTTAATATTTCGTCTAGAAAGGTAAGAAAAACTTGTAGAAAGAAAAATGCTCCCGACTTGTGATGCCATCCAGTCCCCGGTTCCCTTGAGGTCTCCTCTCCCAAAATAACAATGAATCAGATTCAGATCTGCTCCTCTCCATGTTCTGATAACTAGGAGACGAGCCTGACACAAAGCTGTCAATATAAAGTATCATAGTGCGGCGGCTAGAGGGCCTGCCGCCTGGTGCGGAGGTTAACCTGCCACCCTCCCTAATTAAAGAATAAATTGTTCTAATCAAAAAGTTACATTTCATTTCCCTAGCCAGATGGCCTATGCGTGCCGCTCACTTCCATGTAACATTTAGGCCACCGAGCGGCCCTGATGAGTCACAGGCAGAACACAGCCGGAATAGCTAATCTCCAGCGTAGCTGCTGTTCTTACCTCCACGAAAACAACAACAAAGCCAACAAAATGATGAGGAGGAACGTGAAGGACACAGACCTAGCAGGGAAAACGTCTTTAGATATGAAGGAAAAACATAGGATCAGGCACAATGGCATATAATCTGAGGGCAGAAGATGCCAGAAGTGATCTGCGTAGCAAACAGGAGGTGTGTTCTGAGATCGAGAGTGACGGAGTCAGAGTCTCAGGTTGGAGATGGAATGGCTTCACAATAATTTTGTGTATCATACATATTGTAAAATTTATTAAACCCATTCCTGGTGGAATATTTATGTCCTAGGTGATAGAAAGCCTATTGTAACCAGGTACTAGAGAGAATTTATTACCAATCTGTTGTGGAAGAATACAGAAATTAAAGATGGAAGTTTGACCTGCTGATTCCACAACCCTGCCCTAACCTGTGTGTACTGACCTGACGTTCCCGGACCACTAAAAAACCAAAAAGATCGGAGGACCGGACGATGCATTGGACTTTTAGTAGCTGGTGGTGCCGGTGGTACTTTTCTTTGCTTGGGATTACCAAACGGATCAGATAAACAAAGACAAGCCCCTTTAAAGAGACTCCGTACCCACAATCTGACCCCCCCCCCCCCCCAAACTGCTTGTACCTTCAGATAGCTGCTTTTAATCCAAGATCTGTTCTGGGGTCCGTTTGGCAGGGGATGCAGTTATTGTTTTAAAAACGACTTTTAATCCGGCAGCGCTGTGTCTAACGGCTGGGGCTTACATTTGTATATGCATTAGGCTGGCACAACCTCTCCTTCTCTCCTCAGCATTAGGAATGATCCAGGAACATTAACTGCTGTTTGAGCGTTGCACAGGTGGGGAATAGGAAGCAATCTGCCTGGAGCATTCCTAATCATGAGGAGGGTGGGGAGGAAGGACAGAGAGGGTGTGCCAGCCTAATGCATATCCAGCGCTGCCGGATTAAAAGTCGTTTTTAAAACTAACTGCATCCCCTGCCGAACGGAACCCAGGACAGATCTTGGATTAAAAGCAGCTATCTGAAGGTACCAGTGGTTTGGGGGGACAGATTGTGGGTACAGAGTCACTTTAAAGAATTCTGATTCTCTAACCACCACAAAAATGCCACCAATTGTTCATTAACCACAGGACAGGAAAGGGCAAAAAAAGGAGAACGGTCTATCTAGTCTGCCCTAATGTGTTTACATTTTCCTTGTGGCAAACCACATAATGCAGATCCAGGCCAAAGGGGCCTTCTGTTATGACTCATCGAGGACAGACAAGAGAAGACACCTCTATTCTTAGATATCCACATGGCCTATTGAAGTACATGTACAAGAGCTGTCTCCATGGCCCATTAACACGCAACAATTTCAGGAAGTGCCAGCGGTCAATTTTTTACAAATCATTAACCATTCAAGTGATGAATAGGAGAAATCCTGCCTGGGGCATTTCTAATGATGAAGAGGGTGGGGAGGAGGGACAGAGAAGCGTTGCAAGCCTAGGGCACAGACACTCTAGGCTGCGCCAATTTGACACAGGGCTGCAAGTTTAAAAGTTGTTTTTTTAGGACAATAACTGCATCACCTGCCGAACGGACCCCAGGACAGATCTTGGATTTAAGTGTGCGTTCACATGTACAGTATCTGCAGCAGATTTGATTTGCTTTGAATCTGCAACTTCAAATCTGCACCATCAAATCTGCTCCAGATCCTGTACGTGTGAACGCACCCTAAAGCAGCTATCCAACGGAAAAAACTGTTTGAGGTGGGCAGATTGTGGGTACAGAGTCGCTTTAAGGTATCCTTGTCATAATACAAAACTTTTGACATGTTACATAGACACAAAAAAAAAAAAAGGTTTTGATCACATACAGTGCTTTTACACACACAGATTTACCTGACAGATTTTTGAAGCCAAAGCCATGAATGGATTTGAAAAGAGTAGAAATCTCAGTCTTTCCTTTATGACCTGTTCCCTGTTTATAGTCCAATCCTGGCTTTGGGTTCAAAAATCTATTAAATAAATCTCTCTGTGTAAAGGCACCCTTAGAGTACAGCCAGGCGAAGGACATGGTAGCACACTTAAAGGGAATCTGTCAGCACCTTTTCGGCCTCTGAGGTGCTGACATTGTGAGGAAGGTGTGTGTGTGTTAATGTGTGTATTACCTTTCTTTTTCTGGTAGTTGCTGTACTTTTTCCATAATCTGTTCTGGAACTCACGGAACAAGTGCCAAAGAGGAGTCATGGTGCCGCACTTCGTCCCGCCTCCAACTACCTCTTCCTCCCAGCTTCACCTGAATATTCATTGGGGGCTGGCTGCGGCCTTCCTGGCAAAGTCATCTGACAGCAAAGGCCCCGCGCACACTTGTCAGTTCAGAAGAGGCGCAGTAGCGCAGAGGGCCGGAGCCTATGCCCTCAGTTGATGCGCACAGTGCGCCTGCACCGCTCTGATGCTCTAAGGCGCATTGTTCGTCAGGAGTGCGCACGCCGCACAGAGCCAGGGCGCATGCGCGAACTGACAAGTGTGCGCGGGGCCTTTGCCGTCAGATGAAGGCTGCAGCCAGTCCCCAATGAATATTCAGGTGAAGCTAGGAGGAGGAGGTAGTTGGAGGCGGGACGAAGTGCGGCACGAACGCGGCACCAAGACTCCTCTTTGGCACTTGTGCCGCAAGTTACAGAACAGATTATGGAAAACGCACAGCAGCTACCAGAAAAAGAAAGGTAATACACACACTAACACACACACACCATCCTCACAAACGTCAGCACCTCAGAAGCCGAAAGGTGCTGACAGATTCCCTTTAACTCATTTCATTTGCAGGATACAGCCATATTATCCTGCAAATGATATAAATGTAGAGGGGCCACCTGCTGCAACATGACAGAGATTACAGGCAGCTGGGGGTGAATCACTACCGCTTGCTGACATCTCCCTGCATCTCCTGATCAACATGTCAAAAGTTCTGTATAACAAGCGGGACCCTTCTACACATGATGAAGCCCCCTCTCAGCAAAAGTGAGCTTCTTCTTGGCGTGGCGGAGGGCGATACCATTGCCTGTAGCAGCTCTCATCGGAGCTATATTTCTATAAAGCACTAGCCATTGCTCTTCATAATTGTCTTTCCCAAGATAAATGGATTATGTTCTCCAAGACAACTGTCCATTCATTCACTTTTCATCCAACTGGCTGGTCCTGTAACACGCAGCAGGTTTTCCACCCACAAGATGACTGAATTGTGCAAACATGAGTATTTAGGAGACATGATAAAACAGGAAGAGAGGAGCATGTATAATGAACCAAAAAAATCATTACAATTCAATAAAATAAGACGACTTACCGAGCGTATTGTGCTAACGGCAGCTTGAAGACATCAAAGACTTCCTTGTTCTTCATTAAATAGACAGATCGCAAATAGGAAACAAAACACTAGAAAATAGAGAACGACAAAACACACCCGGTTAATAGAAAATCGGGTTTTAAAGTAAGAATCGATTCCCCACCCCCTACCAAGAAAATAACACCACATGACAGCAGGATCAACAGGACTGTTTATACTGTGTAATAATGGAGACACATAGGAGTGCGGAGCAGCAGGAGACAGCTATCCGCAGTATACAAAGTGACATAAAACACAATGCAAGAGTTGCTGGAATGAAACTATGTGTGATGTCATAATATATGTAAGTGATTGCAATATTAGAGAGAAAGCATAAGTGTACAAATAAAAGGAGACTCTAGACCCCTATTGGGCACCTCTAACCAGGATACAAGATGAGGTACGGACAACAGTTCCTATTGCATCCTGCATCATGGTTAAGCACAGATGTTTCAGCTGGGCCTGTAGATTGAGCACACTTTTTTGTGGGAAAGCGGAGCTCTTAGTGTCCCTCATACTTGGGATGATTGACTGACTGTTATAAGCAATGGCTTTTAGACCATCACACCAGCAGGGGGCAGTGAGTCACTCTACAGCAAAGGCATAAATGACAGACAAGGCATTGATGCCCAAACCTGACCATAGTCCGATCCCAAACAGAACCTGGATTTGTCCTAAAGACAATACGGTTTTAGTCCATAGCAGTCACAGGTTCTTGTTAGTTACACCACTGTATACAAAGCTGATGGTGGTGATAGCCAGACATGTAATGGGCACAGTTACACAATATTTCCTTGTGGTACCTGCCTGGAAATGATCAGGGCAGAGGCAGGGGGTGTAATGAAAGGGAGTTGTTTGTTAGTGGATCAAATTATCCTTTCTACAGTTTACCTGTGCCTGTGCACCTAAAGCCTGTCCACAGTGTGAGCCATCACATAACTACTGCTCCCAACATCCCTTAACAGCTTAGTCAAAATGGTCTAGATGGTGAGCAATCCACTGAAATGACCATCCTATTTCTCTACAACTATAATGATGCTGAGGCAAAAGGGTTAAGCGAGGATGCTCAGCATCACCACTTAACCAATGTCTGTTCCTATAAACAGTAGTGGACGAACACCTTCGATATCTGTCAGCTGAACAATAGGTCAGCCGACAGTTATCTCCCCAAGGTTTGCTCAAATATCAAGCAAATTTTAAGTACTGAAAGAAACTACGGGGAAAAAACTGTTGCTCGAATCTCAAATTGTTCGAACACAGGTGTTCAAGAACCAATTTACCACTGTTTGCCCTAAATTAACTACACATGAATATACTGCATATGGCTACTGTCCATGTTGTATATAACTTAAAGGAGCTATAAATATATATCCCTATAAACTGTATATACTGTAAAAAAAACTGCAAGAAAACATATACATATATTGCCCATGCATTTTATATACCATAAAGCAGCTATACATGAATATACATATCTGCATATTGTCCATATGTGTGCTGATTCTATGGAGTATTACTGACAATAGCTCCTTATCTCAGCCGTCTGTCCCTCACGCTCTCTTACCCTTTGGGCTCGTTCTTTCATCTCCTGCTCCTGGGCCAAAAACGCTTCCAGTCGCCCTTCAATATCTAGCAGCTTATCAGGGTTTATCCTGTGGGGGAAACGGGGAACAAAGAGAAGTGCATGAATATATAGGACTGTAGCCTAGGTCTCACAATGCTGTAATTCAGCTGCTCAATCTAATTTCCTTTTAATTTGTTTTTCAATTAGTGTATAATGTATAATCTGCTTTTCGCTTATTACTGGGTTTTAATTTTAATAATTGAAAGGGAAAAAAATCTCTTTAGCTTTAATAATAATGATGAATAATAACTGGAAAGTCATTTGCAATAGTCGATCATTACTGCAAATTACTGTTTTAATCTGTTACTGAGTATTTGTGTAATAAGTGTAATGGATGACGGGGAGCACTACCCCGATGATGGGGTCATCGCTAGAGATGGGTTCTCCGCTACAATAGGTATGTACAGAACAGAGCTGTAATATATGGAGACACATTAACCTTTAAACATCTCCATTTACATAATATATGGATTAGATAATGGCTTAAAGAGGTTGTACTAAATAGACCATTGCGTCCAATAACTATCGCCATCCAGCCTTAACCCTTTAAGGACCAGAGTGCTTTGGGTATTGATGGAACAAGCAAAATTGTAAAGGCCATGAATATCTGAAAGCCAGTAACTCTGCCAATGAGCTGTTTGCCAGAAACGCAGCACCAGCAAAAGACTGAGAACAAAGCGGAAAGCAGACAGCGCCATATGTTGTGTAGTGGCCATGTTGGGTTACTGCAGCTCAGATTATGGCCGATAGGAACTGAGATGCCGTAACCCAACACAGGAATAATGTATCTGTTTCCGGCTCTGTTTGTTCTGTACGCGGGCACTATGGCAAAAAGCTGTCGGCAAAGGACATGGGACTCACGGTTAGAGTGGGACTTGCAGCTGTAATATGTAATAATTATTATTAGGTTAGCGTGTACCCAACCTTATGCTGAACTGTACTGCTTAGCAAAGCCTGTCTTTCTGGGAATGCACAAGGACCGAAAGCTGTGGTCCACCACCATCCGAACCCTGCTAACATTCTACTGAACAGTCCAGCTGACCATTCAAAGGGGTCTTTCACAGGACAGGACAGTCACGGATTAGTGGGGTGCAGACACCCAGCACCATCACAGATCAGCTGTTCTGCATTTGTACACATTGAACTGAGACAGAAGCTGTTGGCTCCATTCACTATGTAGCGGTGGCGGCCTGGTCCCATTAAGATGAACAGCAGCTGAGCTGGAGTATCTAGGTCCGGCCACTGCACAGTGAATGTAGATAACTGCTTCCTGTCCCATTCACTGTGTAGTGTGGGTCTGGAACAGCTGTTCTGGCGGAGGGATGACAAATGCTGTGAAAAAAACATTAATATGTTTAGCCCAGAGAACCCCTTTAAATGTACACTGAGGCATTCTGACTCTCCCCCAGCCACAGATTTCAGATGTCATGCCCAATCCTTTTATTCCCAAGGTACAGGCAGCAGCTTATTCCTCTTCCCAAACAGAACATATGCATTTTCTGTCAAAATGAGAATGCACCTATGTGGAGGTTCACAAAGGGAAGTTGTCACCTGAACAAGCATTTGATGGACATCTTAAAAGTATGGCCGGCTTTATAACAGGAACTTCCAGGAACATCACAAAGCCTACATACTACGTATAGTACATCTGCCTTTTCATACACCGCCGCTGGTGGAGATGATGCAGGGGATGAACTGCCCGCATTCCTCTATTAAACTTCACATTCCCTCTAAAATATTTGAACACAGACTGTACAGCAGAAACAGAAAAGATTACTCATAGATGCCCGCAGTCTTTGGCACCTACTTGATTTTGTTAATGGGCACTTTTTTCTCCTCCAGCTGTCGTTCCATCCCTTTTACTTCAGATGGCAGCAGCACCAGCAAAGCTTCTCCTCCTTCCTTGTACCTGGGAATAAAAAAACACAGCAAGGACACATAGTAAAAAGAGAAGAATAAATGCATCAAAACTAGTCACGTTGCCAGAAAAATAAGCGGTGGTGAAATATGGCAGGAGAGTATGAGTCAAAAGAACCACAGAGAAGAAGCCAATAATAAAATGGTCACCATCATTGTAAACAACTTCGTTCCCTGTGATAGCTGATGTGGTTCCTAAAGTGTTTGTACATCCACTGGCGTAGCGACAGCGGTCGCCGCCGCGGCTTCCTAGGGAGCTCTGTGTGCGCCGGTATTAAAAAAAAAAAAAAACTGGTCCCGCGAAGCTCCGCCCCCTCCGCAGGAAGCCCCGCCCGCCGCCGCGGGAAGCCCGCCAGCGCGTGTGACAAGGGGACAAGAGGAACCATTCAGGTGAGTATAGATTTTTTTTTGTTTTAAAGGGGATGATGGGGGTGTAGTGGCATGATGATGATGGAACAAGAGGACTATGGGGGGTGTAGTGGTATGATGATGGAACAAGAGGATGATGGGGGGTGTAGTGGTATGATGATGATGGAACAAGAGGATGATGAGGGGTGTAGTGGTATGATGATGATGGAACAAGAGGATGATGAGGGGTGTAGTGGTATGATGATGATGGAACAAGAGGACTATGGGGGTGTAGTGGTATGATGATGGAACAAGAGGATGATGGGGGTGTAGTGGTATGATGATGATGGAACAAGAGGATGATGGGGGTGTAGTGGTATGATGATGATGGAACAAGAGGATGATGGGGGATGTAGTGGTATGATGATGGAACAAGAGGATGATGAGGGGTGTAGTGGTATGATGATGATGATGATGGAACAAGAGAATGATGGGGGTGTAGTGGTATGATGATGATGAAACAAGAGGACTATAGGGGTGTAGTGGTATGATGATGGAACAAGAGGATGATGGGGGGGTGTAGTGGTATGATGATGGAACAAGAGGATGATGAAGGATGTAATGGTATGATGATGATGATGATGAAACAAGAGGATGATGGGGGTGTAGTGGTATGATGATGGAACAAGAGGAATATGAGGATGTAGTGGTATGATGATGGAAAAAGAGGATGATAGGGATGTAGTGGTATGATGATGAAACAAAAGGATGATGAGGGGTGTAGTGGTATGATGATGAAACAAAAGGATGATGAGGGGTGTAGTGGTATGATGATGGAACAAGAGGATGATGAGGGGTGTAGTGGTATGATGATGATGAAACAAGAGGATGATGAGGGTGTAGTGGTATGATGATGATGAAACAAGAGGATGATGAGGGGTGTAGTAGTAAGATGATGGAACAAGAGGATGATGGGGATGTAGTGGTATGATGATGATGAAACAAGAGGATTATGGGGGGGTTTAGTGGTATGATGAAGGAACAAAAGGATGATGAGGGGTGTAGTGGTATGATGATGATGGAACAAGAGGATGATAAGGGGTGTAGTGGTATGATGATGGAACAAGAGGATGATGGGGATGTAGTGGTATGATGATGGAACAAGAGGATGAGGAGGAAGTAGTGGTATGATGATGAAGGAACAAGAGGATGATGGGGATGTAGTGGTATGATGATGGAACAAGAGGATGATGGGGGTGTAGTGGTATGATGATGGAAAAAGGGGATGATGGGGGTGTAGTGGTATGATGATGGAACAAGGGGATGATGGGGGTGTAGTGGTATGATGATGGAACAAGAGAATGATGAAGGAACAAGAGGATGATGAGGGGTGTAGTGGTATGATGATGAAAGGGCAGGAGGATGAAGGAGTAGTAGTATTATGATGGAGGTGGTTGTAGTATGATGATTTAGGGGCAGGAGGATGAAAGGGGTAGTAGTATGATGATGGAGGGGCAGGAGGATGAAAGGGGTAGTAGTATGATGATGGAGGGGCATCTATAAAAGGGACAACACTGGGGGCTAAGTATAAGGGGGAAACATTGGGGGGCCATCTATACAGTGAACTACACGGGGGGTGTATACAACAGGGGGATATGTACTATAAGGGTGATCAAATAGTGTCAGGGCTACCTACTAAATGAGGGTGTAAAGGGGACAGTACAGATGTGCAGTGTGTAGAGAGATGAGGATGGTGAGGAGCGAGGAGTCTAATATGTCTGTCTGGCAGATTCTGTGGATTCGTGGCTCGGAGAAGTTCTCATAATGGCCCAGGGCAGATGGAGAAGATGAAAAGGGAAGAACTCTGATCAGAGAAGACGTCCCCTGTGAGTCACCTGATATAACTGCACTGTAATGTATATGGTGTACAGAGCCTGTGTACAGTGCATCCACCTCTATATGACTGTATGAAGTGATATTGGTCTATGTACAGAGGATTATATTCAGTAGCAGCGGTGGTGTTAGTCAGTATGTGGTGGTATTAGTCAATAGCAGCAGTGGTGTTAGTCAGTATGTGGTGTTATTAGTCAGTATGTAGTAAGGGGGGGCCCAAGTTGACCTCTTGCACCAGGGCCCAAGAGACATTAGCTACGCCCCTGTGTACATCACTGCATTAACCAAAGATGACTTCCTATCCCAGACAAACAACTGAAAAGTCGTGGTCACTAGGTGTCTCCCTTCCCTGCAATCTGCTGTCCACTGCCTGTTGTAAGGAGAAATCTGTCTCTAGTAACAGACAGAGCAGAGGCGGTCGCATGGCTTAGCATGTGCTGTGTGCACGAGAAAGACCCTGCAAAGCCCTAGGCTGTGTATCCACAGGCTGAGCTAGTTTGCCTGCTGATGACCCCCTCTATTCCTCAAAGGTAAATCAAGGCTTCCTTCTTATTTCTGACTACTATAAAAGTTCAAAGTAGTTGCCTCTTGGGCAGTGTATGTAGCATGATCTCCCTCTATCCTTAGCTTCCCAGCAACTGCAGCGGCTCAGAGCTTAGTGTAACCCTTTGCCTGCTGTGCTGGTGTGATGCTGTACTGTGTAAATCATTAGCTTGGGACAGTGCCAGCCCTTTCTCCAGCACTGTGCTATGATTGGCCAGAGAAAAAAGGAAAGGGAAGCCCTGTGTGTGTACTACTCGCTAGCAGACAAGTTGAATGAAGAGAATGAGAAGGGAAAAGGTAATGAAAAGTTTTCCGTTCATTCATACATTTCCAGGAAGAAATCACGAGTGGCCACAACAGATATAGATATCCCCCAAAGGCCTTATAAAATCTAAATTAAACTGAATAATGCTAAATAATCATACACAGTATTTTTTCTGACGGTAACCATAGCGGGATTACTTAAGGACAACTTCTGAAAACATCCAACAATTTCCTCCGCTCGCCAACCTCTGGGTGCTCTCGCTACTGTACAATTATGCTTTCTCTCTATTATGTGTATTGTCTCACAAATCGTTCCCTTTTGGTAAAACAGTCAATAAAAAAACCCATAAACTATAATTATCTTTTGTGGCTATAATTGGCATTTACATAAAAAGAACATTACAATGAGTATAAAAGCAGGGCGAGGATTGATTTCAGTTTTTTTTTTTTTTATTATGAGGGGGGAAAAAAAGGTGCGTCAGAAAGGTTAGGAAAGAAATCAACCTGCTGTAAAGGACCATGGCATAGAATTTGGAGATGAGTCAATCTACAGTAGGAACGCAGTGAAGTGCTTCGTTCCTTTCGGGATTCTGATCATCAGCCTCCGGGCTTTGACGTCTGCTCTGCTCTGTGCCGCTCCTCCCCGGGTGCTGGGAAAAGAAGGGTCCCGTCCTTGGAAACTTCTCTCAGGGAGGAGCGGCACAGAAGGGGCGAGCCAATGCCAATCCTGTTGGAATTATTTACATACTGTATATGAAGAACTGGCTCTGCAGGGCCATGGCATGACCAGACTTCTAAATGGATGTTAAAAGTTCACTTAAAAAAAATTTTTAAATAATAAAAAAAGAAAAAGTAGAATGCACTTCATAGAATGCAGATCATGTATTTCAATTTTGGATACATTATATCACAGATAAATTTATTAAATGCATAAAAAATATAAATGTTTTTGTCTTTGTTTTGAAAATTTTCCAATCCGACCTATTTGGGGAATTAGAATAGGAAGTAAGACATTCCCTTAAACAATGAAAAATGAGTTCTGCTCCACCACGCGGCTTCACTAGAGTGATTTATAGGTGTACGACCAAGATTTCCTTATCTCTATCATTCCTCCTGAGGAGACAACCTGAAGCCAAGCATCCTTTAATTAGGAGCCTTACTACGGCCACGGTGTGCAGATGAGTGACGGCCTCCCTGTACCCCCAAGTATCGCTTACTCCTCTTCTTGTGACAAGATGTAACATGCTATGCCTCGAGGCAACACGAACAGAAGACACACAGAATGTAGCCACTGAGTGCTGACAGGTAACATGCGGCAACATGGAAGACATAGCTCCCATCATCCCCCCAACATCTTTTGTTCTAAAACCAAATTTAATATCCCTGCAGAGTAGCCTCCGATATAGACAAAAAACACTCTAAAATGTCTATCAAACAGTGGAGGTGAACAAAATGTGAAACCAGGACCAGACTACAGTTTGTAATTTGTAGCTGTGGAAACAAGGTCCCATTCACACTTTAGGATAGATTTCCTGACCCATAGGGTTATACTGGGCACTGACACCCTTCAGGATTTTTACTGAAGGGTGTCCATTCCAGAAAATAGGACATTTAATATAACTGTCTGGAATTCCAGAATGCCCCATCCAGGGGTATCCATAATTACGGACAGCTCCAGATGCACGTGCGAAAACTGTCCGGAATTCCAGATGCATTGTTTGGCAGCCCATGCCAGCGTCAGTATGCAGGCAAGAGCTGCCGGGTGCGGACACTGGCCCTTTAACCGTGTGCGCATATAGTTAAATGCAGAGCTGTGTTTGACAGGGGCCGGGAGCATTACGCCTCCAGCCACAAGAGGCCGCTCCAACCGCCCCACCTCCAGCATTGCGCCACATGAGTGACATCACCTGTGCACTCGCAAAATCTGAAGAGAGAAGGTGAAGCCGAAGCCTGTAGTAGGTGAGTATGTTTGTTTTTTTTACGGTCAAGAAACACTGATGATTTCCTGAAGCCTCCGGAAAGGCTTCTTGATCAGCGTTTCCTGGACGGAAATGTGAAGAGGGTCTAATGGTTTGGTACCAGATTATTGAAGCCAAAGCCAAGAACAGGGAACTGTTCATTAAGGAAAGATTGAGATTTCTCCTCTTTTCAAATCTATTCCTAGCTTTGGCTTCAATAATCTGTGTTTGTAAAGGCCCCATTATTCTGTGTAGAAGCTGTAAACCCAACACAGGTGGTTTATCTGTAAAGACGATCTAAAATGTTGCTTTATTTTGTATACGTTGGAGCGTCAGAAGAGGATAGAGTTTCAGATTCCCCTAAAATGTAGAATAGGCCTGAAAAAAACTTTTCAAAAACATGGTAGGGGGGGATTTATCAAACCTGGTGTAAAGTAGAATTGGCTCAGTTGCCCCTAGCAACCAATCAGATTCCACTTCTCATTCCTCACAAACACTTTGGAAATTGAAAGGTGAAATCTGATTGGTTGCTAGGGGCAACTAAGCCAATTCTACTCTACACCAGGTTTGATACATCTCCCTCTATCTCTTTATATATTTGCAGATAGAATAAAGAATTCTGCTAGTTCCGTTACCAAAGAGCAATGCTGTAATGGATGTGGACCTGCTGTGCTACTGAATGGGTTCGCCTTATGGCTACGCTAGGAAGCGGAGTCTAAGTGCCCTCTAGGTTTTCACCCTTTTTTCCTAATTCAGGATGAGGACGCTATACTTTTCCTGCTAGAGGACACCAGATTGCTCCATAAGTGTGGTGCCGGTGTGGATGGCAAAGCAGCTTTACATAATCGTTAGATAATCAGGGTAGGAGGTGGCAAAGGCGTGCAAAGCCCTAGAGGACAACGCAGGAACTGCAGCAGCAGCTAAAAGTATACTGGTACTATAGACCGGGAAGGGAGGGGAATTTAGACAGCAAGTTTCAGATATAATCATAATTAAAATTTGAATAAGAAATTTAGAGACTCGTACCTCGAATTAGACAGAGAGGAACAAGCTTCCCAGCCCCCCTTACCCAATCTATAATATCTAGATAATAACCAATGCAATTGCTTGAAAATGGTGGCGAGGGGACACAGAAACGTTTCCAAGTTACTTTGTATGCTGTGCTGTGCACTTTGTGAATAGATGTAAACCCTTTTTTTCACCTCATCTGGAGTGCCATCAAGCTTCTTTATATAGATAATAACCAAATTATACCTGAGGCGGACGCCTAGAGGCACCTACAGGGAGGGGGTCTATGAATTTTTGGTTGAAGGCATTTTGCACTCTCTACAGAAGTATATATATATACTAAAAGGGAATAGAAACTCCTGAAAACCCAGCCATGGGTAAGTAAGGGTCGTACTAGACATTTGGAGTCTTTGTAGAAATCATAAAGCAGAGGTAGGGAACCTTGGCTCTCCAGATATTGCAAAACTACAACTCCCATCATGCCTGGACAGCTAAAGCTCTGGCTGTTCCGGCATGATGGGAGTTGTAGTTTTGCAACAGCAGGAGAGCCAAGGTTCCCTACCTCTGCCATAGAGTCTATGTGAGAAGAGAGGCTAAGCAAACTCTTTGCCCATATTGTTCATAAATGATCACCCTATGGGGGTCTACAATGAGGGTGAAAAAGTTATCAAACCAAGTTACTTAGGAATGTAAGGTCCATATGTGAATGGGCAGCCTCTCTGAACTGCCTGGTTCTAGTATTGTACACTATAATATTCCAGTGGTTATAACAGACCTGGATGTATCTGGGGTTTGTTTGCATTGTATTATACATAAGAGGAAGAAGATGACCATCCAGCACAATGCACACAGTCGGGTCTCTAAAGCAGCGGCTGCCAACAGAAACGTTACTCCGCGATGACACCAGCACTTTCCAGCCGGGAGAGAACGGTGATGAAATTACAATAACCTTAGGAGGAAAATTTACAAGTTTAGCTTTTACTGCCCTCTTGTGACATGACAGCGGGGATGAAAGACAGCCGATCCATATTAACGTAACACAAGGTGAATGAAGATCTGGTGCTTATGTATGCACAATCAGGGCAGCGGTATAATATATATATATACTGCTACAAAACTATAACCGCACAGGAGCTGGGGAAAGGGGAGTAAGAAACTCCTTGGTAGCTTTGTTTCTGGTCACCACATCCTTAGATAAAGCAATATAACCAAGAGATGGTCCGAAAGAAAAAACATTATTCACTTGTAAGTCAAAGATGTAGGGGGTCACTACGCAGTCAGTCACTACAGTGGGGGGTCAATACGCAATACAGTGGTCCCTAAACATACAATATTAATTGGTTCCAGGACAACCATTGTATGTTGAAAATATTGTATATTGAGACCAAAATGCTATGGAAAACTGGTAATTGTCCCTAAAATGTCACCCCAAAATGAAAAAAAAAAAAAAGATTTAAAGGAAAATAAGCAGATAATTATATGGATAAAGCAAGTCCTTACATACAACAGTCAGAAAGAGCGACTGGAGACTGTAAATTTCTTTCTAAGTAGAAGATCACACAGTTCCAGAAAAATAAAACGAAGCCGCCCTCACCTGGTGCCCAAAGGAGCAGCTCAAGCTGGCGCAGGTAAAGAGCAGTACAGAACATGTAGTATCACACTGTACTGTAGAGAGGAGATAGCGCAGGTAAAGAGCAGTACAGGACATGTAGTATCACACTGTACTGTAGAGAGGAGATAGCGCAGGTAAAGAGCAGTACAGGACATGTAGTATCACACTGTACTGTAGAGAGGAGATAGCGCAGGTAAAGAGCAGTACAGAACATGTAGTATCACACTGTACTGTAGAGAGGAGATAGCGCAGGTAAAGAGCAGTACAGAACATGTAGTATCACACTGTACTGTAGAGAGGAGATAGCGCAGGTAAAGAGCAGTACAGAACATGTAGTATCACACTGTACTGTAGAGAGGAGATAGCGCAGGTAAAGAGCAGTACAGGACATGTAGTATCACACTATACTGTAGAGAGGAGATAGTAGACACACAGCAGCACATGACATGTAGTATCACACTGTACTCTTGAGAATCACTACTAGACAGCTTACCAGTGCATGCATTTCACTAATACTTTGATTTTACCAGTAAAATGGCCAGTTTCATTGGTTGATCGCCTAGTTATTTACATGTGCCACAGATCCTGACTGTCCACAGCATTGTATGTCGAGTCTGGTCTTAGGTTACGATGGTCCAGAAAGGACCATTGTATGTTGAAAATATTGTATCTTGAGGCCAGTGTAAGGCTCCTATTCCACGGGCCGAGCAGGGCCCGGTCAACGATGTAAATGAGCGCTGATCTGCTAGATCGGTGCTCGTTTACTGAGCCTATTCCACGGCCCTGATGATCGTTAAGCGAAGGCTGCAGGGACATCGTTACCGATGTCCTTGCAGCCCTTGTTTCATACATTACCTGTACGGGCTGCAGGTCTTCTCCTTCCTCCTCCCGATCCCGCGCTGCAGCAGCTCCTGAGCGGCCTGTCTGAACTGACAGACCGCTTAGCTAATCACTGGCCGCAGTTCCAGACAGTGATTGGCTAAACAATCTGTCAGTTCAGACAGCCTCGCTCCAAAGCTACTGCGGCGCGGGACCAGAAGGACGAAGGAGAAGACCTGCAGCCCGAGCAAGTAATGTATGATGCTGCTGAAATCGTCGGTCGCCGCCGCTCACCGCTATTCCACTGTAGCGATGCGCTGGTGGCGAACGATGATTTTAGGTCTGAACCTAAATGAACGATCAGCCGATGGCACGATCATCGGCTGATTGTTCTCTCTATTCCACCGAGCGATAATCCGCCGAATCGGGCCGGTTCGGCCGATTATCGCTCGGATTCGGCCAATTATCGCTCCGTGGAATAGGCCCCTAAGTTGAGGGATCACTGTATAAGTAGTTTCTATTGCTTCGTTCACACCGCTTCTATGCAATTCCATAGTTACAGACAACAAACACACTGTAGTCTGATCTACTCTATCTGCTCCTTACTTCTTGGTCACCTATGTAAGGAATCTTAGCATAAAGCTAAGCAGATGAGAGAATGAATGACTGCAGACTGGGTGGACTGGTCAGATTATCAAGGAGGTGACAAGATCTGCATTGGAGCTGTAGACACAAATCAATAGACTTTAAATTAAAGAGAATTTGTTATTGATGGCGGGGCGGGGGACACAATGCACAGCTTAGGAACCTGCCATAAAAGGGTCTTCCCAAGGAAAATTAAGTTTGGACCCATCCACAGAATAGGCTGTCAACAACAGATCAGCACCCAGCAACATCACCAATCAGCTATTGATGACCTATTTTGTGAAAAGGGCAATTAATTATCCCTAGATAAGCCCTTTAAGGGCCTTATTACATGGCCTGATCAGCAATGTAAATGAGTGCCGATCTAGCAGATCTGAGCCTCTTACACAGCTCAACTATCATGAAGCAAGGGCTGTGTGTATAGATCACTAGTGATGTCAGTGAAGCCCTTGCCTTTAGTGTAAAGTAATAAAGTATATACCGCCGCCGGGGGAACTTCAGAGCCGGTCTCTGAGAAGAGAGGCTGCTCAGCCAATCACTGGCCGCGGCTGTTGCGGCCAATGATTGGCTGAGCAGCTCTGAAGTTCCACCGGCGGCTGTGGACAGATGGCAGAAGCCAGGAAGATACCGAGGAGCAGGCAGAAGCATCGGGGAGTGTGAACAGGTACGTATATACTTTATCATTTTCTTTACACAGTAGTCAGCCGTGCATCACTATTACATGTAGCAGTGCAGAGTAAGCAGCTGAAGATTTTAGGTCAGGACCAAAAGACGCGATCAGCTGATGACCGTTGTCATTGACTGATTACTGTCTTTATTACCCAGAGCGATGATCTGCCAATTATTGATAATCTGCCCTATGGGGTCTAAGTGTAATCGGGCTTTAAGTGAAGGAAACAAAGCTGCACCAAAGAACCTGAAAAACAATGAAGGCAGACATGGCGTATGTCGCAGTGCTGCAGCCCTATAACTCATCGGGATAACAGGGGAAGAAAAAGCTGCTCAAGACTTAACACAAAGTTGCTTGATGTGTCATTTTGGTTGCATTGAGGCAATTAAAACTTTTGGGGTACCTTACATTTACTGGGTCACAGCAAGTATGTCTCCTATTGTAAAATCTAAACTAGGTGCATAAGCAATCCCTATCACTGAGCCCGATAAGAGGAAATTTGCGTCTTGCTACCGTTAGGACCATTTTACATTGGAAAAAAACGATTCTGCTAAAAACAAAGTAAAAACCTCCCCTTTAAATGCAAGCTGATAATAGTAGCAGTCATTGATTTGATTGGTTTATTCGGCATGCAGCCCGGAGATTAGACCCGGCTGTATTCCCCCATAGCACAGCGAGTGTGAGAGGAGCGGCGGACGTAATGACAGCAGATAATGCAGGATCTAATTACCGCTGATCATTAATTACGCTTTATGGGGGACAATTACATTCTCTTGTGGCCCATGAAACTTTCATTGAAGTCTCGGTAAGCTCCATTAGCCATAGCCATTAAAATGTAATCCGGCTCACGTACGACACGCTTCACCGGGGATATAGCTGGAGCTTCTGAAGAGGGGAGAGACGTGCGCTAATCAAAATGGGGTTCCCCTCAATTACCTCATGATGGCTCACAGTATGGAGGCAGGGGACCACACTCCATGGCTTATTGACAGGGCTCCATCTCTTACGCAATGAGGATTTACAATGGCTGCTCAATCATAAGGAAGCCATTACTACTATAGAAGTATCCAGGATCAGGCATTTTCTTTTGTATAATTTCTAATAGAATTTCTTTACCAATTGCTTGTGGTTTGCAGGATCTCTGCCTGCGTCAGCATTTTCTCCTAGCAGATATAAACCTGTTGTGGGCATGTGATGAGGAGACGGGTGCACAGCTTTTTGCAGGTAGGGTATGTTCACACAGGTGCGTATGCTGCAGATTTTCCACAGTATAATCCATCCTGTATGAACAAGTCCATCAGCTCTCCCAACCACCAGGCGGTACAGGGACTGGAGCCTTGAATGGATGACACCACAGAGCCCTGCAAAGTGTGATAGCTGGAGATGCTGGGAGAGGAAAAAACAAGTAATGTAGCTTCATCTCCTTCAGTCTCTCTACTGAAAGAACCTCAAAGGTCAAGCATAATCTAGTACAATGCCATCACTTTATGAGACGAGAACAACCTTTTAATGGGGTATTTCCGCAGCCCAAAAATTTTTCTAATTGAGAACTGGTGCTCTAAAAAAAAAAAAAAAAAAAAAAAGAAACCATACTCATGATTCCACTATGACTCATGATTCCACTATGACATGATGCAGATTCCACTATGACAGATTCCGGACCCCGCTGCTGCTTCCTGTAACACATTGCCCCATCGCAAGGTCCCCAATCAGTGACGCAGCTCAACCAGTGGGTAATACGTGCAGAGAAAACACATCACAGGAAGCAGGATCAAAATGGCAGCTGTTGGGAGGGTGGGGGGGGAGGAATCGGGACAGGGTGGGATGATTTTTGTAAGAATTTAAATTTTTTTCTTTTGTGAAGCCAGAATAACCCCCTTAAAGGGGTTGGCCACTTTATAGTAAAATTGCTCAGTGTACAGTATTAGTAAGTGTACTCACTGTATATACTGACAGCAGCTCCCTGTGTACCTCATAGAGCTAAAATACAACTCCCCTCCTCCAGGCTACGCTGCCCTGCTCTGTGGTGTTTTGGTCCATAAGATTGCTTACATGGAGGAGCATGTGACCAGGCGCCGCCCCCCAGTGTCCACCACTGAGCCTGTATGTGTCTATGGAGGACACAGTGGACAGGGCATGGTCACATGCTCCTCCATGTCAGCCATTTTGTGGACAAACAAAACAGAGCAGGGCAGCCCAGCCTGGTGAAGAGGAGTCTGATTTTAGCTCTATGAGGTACACAGGGACCTGCTGTCAGTATATACAGTGAGCACACTTACTAATACTTTGTACTGACCCATTTTACTAAAAAGTGGCCAACCCCTTTAACACTTAGGCCCCTTTCATACATTTGTATTCTGCTGTACACATTACAGTCCGTAACTGCAGACAATATAATATCTATTGATGTTAGTGGACCCTTTTACACATCTGTAGTTGCCACGGAAACCACAAAGTGTCCATGATCTATGAAGGAGTCCATGCTAATACAGACGGCTACAGATGCACATCTGTATTGCTGTCCATAGCTGCGGGTCCGTGGTTAGTGACAGCTCTATGGATGTGTGAATGTGCCCTTAGACCTCCTAGCAACTTTGCAAAAACATAACGTGACTTATACTGTCCTGATCCTTTCTCCCATTCTACCTGCTGGTGCAGAGGTGAGTAGTAGCACCTTGTTCACACTTGTGTTGCTTGGTGGCCACTTTCTTCGCCGGCAGTGCCTACATGGTGTGGGGGGGCCCAGTGGGTTTAGTCCTGTGAAATTGGGGTTGCACTGCTTGCCCTCGCTTTGCGGGCTTGGCACTCGCTGACCGACACAGTGTTGATTTAGTGTAGGGACTCCTGTGGGCCAGGGGACATGCACGTGGTACATGAGGCAACATGGTTTGATCAAATTATATACCAACATCCTGGCGTTCGTTTCTAAATGCAGCCGAGAGGCATTAGTGTCAGCCATAGGTGTGAGGTGCAGCAGCTCCTTTCTCTCCATATCCGTATATAATGTTACTTATACTGTCCTGATCCTGAGTCACAGCCTCTATTATACTCCAAAGCGGCACTCACACTTCATCTGGTTGTTACCGGAAACAGGCAAAAAGATGAGACTCCTAACACCTATTGTTGAATTGACTGTTTTTCCCTATAATAATTTACTGCAATGAGCTTGGTATAAAACAAACCACCAAAACAAGCACTGACGTACTGTAGTACGAATGGGGAGAGATTTCAGCTCTGAAGCTTGCAGATTAAAGAATGCAGCTTTTTGGACTGTAAATTACTTTTTTTTTTTAAATAAAACTAAAAAGCCGTAAAGCCGTAAGACCTACCTGGCTGTTCTCCCCACTCTGTGTATATAGGTGTTGGCGTCCTCGGGGCAGTCCAGCTGCAGCACCCAGTTCACTGCTGGGAAATCTAATAATTATATCAAATAAACAAAGATGAATGACGTGTCAGCATAACACAATGAAATAGTGCAAAGGCAGCCATTCTGTCGCTTCAGCCTATACTGATGTATGCAGATGGGGTGGCAGCTACTAAGAACAATATACACAATATCCATATTAAGAACAGCACTGTCAGATTCTATACATACGGCCTGTTTGTATGGGGATCAGCGAGCGCAGCCGGCATCCTCAAGATTCATATCTATGCAATTAGAGAACTGAGCTTCGCTAATCTCCATTGTGTCCCTCATAGACTATTACTCATTTACAGATAAGCACGTATGTAGAATGGCCCCATGTGTTGTTATCCCTCGAAGGACATGTCCGCAATAAGCAATTCCCCTCTCTCCAATAAAAACAGGAGGGACCAGGACAGATAGCTGCCAGATTCCTGTATATTAATGCCTGCCCCCCCCCAATAGTCAGGCATGCCTTGGCTCAGCATGTATGTGGTCTCAATGCAGGTTATTTCCCGAAAAACACGTTGATATCCGATACACCTAGACATATTAGGCTAAAACCCCTTGCAACAGTCTCCAATCTGTAGCTGGCTGCAACTGTGAAGACATGCTGGGAGTTGTAGTTTTGTGACCAGGTTGGGCACCTCTGGGACAGGATATCAGGATAATACGTAGGGCATTGTTACTACAAAAGCTATTGCTGCCATTACCACACTTACCTAACCCTCGAGCTGCAATGTCAGTGGCGAAGAGCACAGCCGACTTTTTTCTCACAAAATCAGTATAGACTTCCATCCTCTTCATCTGCTGCTGTTTCCCATACAGGGCCAGTATGGGGATACCAGGCCGCAGCCTGCAGAACACCCTGAACAGGTACTGAACCTAATGGAGAAAAGAAACTGCTGTAAATGTCTCAATCAGGCGGCTGTAATGTGGACGAAACGTCTGTATTATTCCTGCAAATACATTAATGGGGTTGTCGAAGGAAAAAGCAATTGATAGCCTATCCACAGGATGGTCTATCAATAACTGATTCTTTCAAATCAACTAGTGACAGAAAGTGCCAGAGATTTGTAATTTACTTCAATTAAAAAATCTCCAGTCTTCCCATACTTATCAGCTGCTGTATGTCCTGCCAGACGTGGTTTATTATTTCCAGTCTGGAGAGCAGGAGAGGTTTTCTATGGGGATTCGCTACTGCTCTGGGCAGTTCCTGACATGGACAGAGGTGGCGGTAGAGAGCACTGTGTCAGACTGGGAAGAATACACCACTTCCTGCAGGACATACAGCAGCTGATAAGTATTGGAAGACTGGAGATTTTTAACAGAAGCAATATACATATCTTTGCCACCAGTTGATTTGAAAGAATTTTTTTGGCCGAACTACCCCTATAATCAAGTAATATAAGGACTTCACATTTACAGGCCGCAGTGTGACACCCCTGCCTTAGGAGGACTGTCTCCACAATATACCAGCTAACCCTCAGTGTCCTTACCTCTTTGCAGCTAGAGAAGAAGACGATGCTCTTCTTCTTCAGATGGTTCCTCACAAAGGAGAACAAAAGGTTTATCTTCTGGGGGAGCTCACACACGACATAGTTTTGCTCCAGCGTTGCAGGGGTGCTAAAAAAGAAGCCGTACGTAAGATGTCAGCAAATATGGATATACAAAGGTTTATTCTGAAAGCAACAGAGCAAGAATGTGTTCACATAAATCGGACATGGAACGCTGGGAGCTTTCAGCTCTGGAGTCAAAGGAATGTGAATGCAGCTGATTCACATCAAACATTCTCACCATCAAGTGAGCCAGGAGAAGAACTCAGCTAAGCACTTCTCTGCCAGTCTTTCTCCTCACTGCAAGTTTAGGGACTAATAAAGGCCGCTGGGACTAGTAGTGCCCCAAAAGGCCAGGATAAAACCCTCTGGACAGACGCACACATAGAATATTCCCCTTTTTTCCTTCTGGGATCTACGATGCACAGGCCGGTGGTTTCGGCTGGCTGCCCGGTGATTAGTTGGACGACGTAATTGTCGGGGTTAATTATTCAGCACAGTATTAATGTATTGGAGCCGCACACTCCAGATTAGGCTGTCACTTAAGAGCCGGAGCCCAGAGCTTCATCTGGAGCTGTGTACAACAAGATAAGAGCGGCAGAGGAGGGAGGCTGACAGCTGCACCCATCCCTTAAAAAGTTAAAATATGACCACATTAATGAGAGAGCCACATAATGCCAACCCCATAAATCATGCCAACTTTAGCTATAGTGAAGACCATCCCAACTACTCCAGGCCAGACATTGGATCAGAGCTATCACAAAGCCAGATACTCACTCTACCTAGATCACTAGAATTAAGGACGTCTCATTATCTGTTTTTTTTTGTTTTTTTGTTACTCCATCATCAGTCAGGTCTGGGTGCTCAGCCCCCCCCCCACTAATGGCTAAAACGAGCCAGGAGTGCTTTACTCTCTGGTTGGCCCTTACTGTAAAAACCATCTGCTGAAGCAAGACCGGGAGAGAAGTGCTCCTCCACTAGCTTCACCAGACTCATCCTGGAGTCTTAGCACCCAGATCCCAAACAATGCAAATTTGTGACATTTGTCTCAGACCTGCCAAATGTTAAGACAGTAAGTGACACTCTAAAGGGGAACCATCCGCAGGTTCCTGAGGCCACCCCGGATGATCCTAACAAGCATGTTTGCACATTCGATCTTAATCAAACTAAAGAAAAACTGCAGGAAAAAGAAGCACAGAGGCGCGATTGGTAAGGTAAGGGATGTCAGCAAGTTATTTTGCAAGTCCCCTTTAGTTGTGCAGATGGTCTCCAAATTTCATACAAAGGTATTCATCTTCCTTTAGGGTAGCTTCACACGTACTGGATTCGCAGCGGATTTCACACTGATTTCACGCTGCGAATCCATGTAGTGTGAAGTTCTATGGGGTTACATATCCGCAGCGGAATTTTCATGCTGGCAGCGGAATGAAAAAATCTGCCGTGTCTATGTGATCCATTCTACTTTACACTACATGGATTCGCAGCGAATTTCGGAGCAAACTCACAGAGTGAAATCCGCTGCTGATCCGGTACGTGTGAAGCTACCCTTAACCCCTTAAGGTCAAAGCCAATTTTCGTTTTTGCGCTTTTGCTTATTCCATTTTAAATTTAAAAGTCAACAGCGCTTGCATTTTTTCACCTAGAGACGTATATGAGCGCTTATTTTTTGCGAAACCAATTGTACTTTGCAATGACAGGCATTATTTTTCCATAACATATGCTGCGAAACCGGAAAAAAATCATTTGCGCTGTCAAATTGAAAAAAAAACTAATTTGTTTTGATTTCGGGGAGTTTTGCATTTACGCCGTTCGTCCCATGGTAAAACTGACTTGTTATGCATGTTCCTCAAGTCGTTACGATTACTATGATATATAACATGTATAACTTATATTGTATCGGATGACCTGTAAAAAATTCAAACCATTGTTAACAAATATACGTTCCTTAAAATCGCTCCATTCCCAGGCTTATAGCGCTTTTATCCTTTAGTCTATGGGGCTGTGTGAGGTGTCATTTTTTGCGCCATGATGCGTTCTTTCTATCGGTACCTTGATTGTGCATATATGACTTTTTGATCACTTTTTATTACATTTTTTCTGGATTTGATGTGACCAAAAATGCGCAATTTTGCACTTTGGAATTTTTTTGCGCTGACGCCGTTTACCGTGCGAGATCAGGAATGTGATTAATTAATAGTTCGGGCGATTACGTGTGCGGCGATACTAAATATGTTTATTTATTTGTTTATTTATTAATTTATATTTATAAAATGGGAAAAGGGGGGTGATTTGTACTTTTATTAGGGGAGGGGATTTTTTATTAATAAAAACACTTAACTTTTTTTTTTACATGGACTAGAAGCCCCCCTGGGGGGCTTGTATATAGACAGCACTGATCTCTCATAGAGATCAATAGTGTGTATATACACAGCAAAGATCCATGAGATCGGTCATAGATTACTATGGCCTGCTGCAGGCCATAGCAATCTATTGCCGAGCCGGGATCAGCGTCATTCCGACGCTGAGACCCGGGCCGGCCAGAAGAACGGATCTCCCCCCCGCGATCGCATCGTGGGGGGGAGATCCGACCCACTAGACACCAGGGATAGTGTGCATAAAGCACTTCAATGCAGCTGTCAGGTTTGACAGCTGCATTGAAGTGCTTAATTAGCCGGCGCGGCAACGGGACCCGCGCCGGCTAACAGAGGCACTGCCCGGCTGCACGTGTCAGCCGGGATCAGCGCCATTCAGAGCGGGGTCCCGGCGGGACCCCGCTCTGAACACCCCCCGCGGCGCCATGACGTATCAGATACGTCATGGGTCGCTAAGGGGTTAAAGGCATTTTCTGAGCAAAACATGCTGACAAGCTATTCACAGGTCACCAGTCACTGATTGACAGTGTGTAGATACCCGACACCCCCACCTATCAGTTGTTCAGCACCCACACTACACAGCCACTGTGTAGTTGTGGCGACCTGTAACTGCAGCTCAGCTCCCATTTAAGTGAACAGAATCAGAGCTGCAGTAACCAGGTCCGGCCACCACACAGTGAATGGAGCCAACCGCTTCCCTGTTCTCTGTGTAGTGCGAGCGCTACACAGTGAACAGCTGATTGGTTGGGGTTCCAGGTGTCTGCACCCTGCCGATTAGTTATTCATGACCATAACCTATCCAGTGGACAACCCCGTAGTGTGATTTACCTGAAAGAATAGCTGATATAAGAAATATCACTGTGGACCTCTACAATGATGAAAGGTCATCAATATCTGATCAGTTGAGGTCTGACACCTGGCACCATGCCAGTCAGCTATTTGACAGAGAAAGATACTTGATAACAGGACAAGGAAGCATTTTTGTCTGATAAGATATATTTACATTCCCTTATAGTATGGATCTATGCACGTTTGTTCAACTGACAGGGACTATTTAATGAAGAATGACAGCACAGGGAGCGGACTACTGCTTGCTTGGACATTTGAGAGTCCCAGATAGCTGAGCAATAGGATATTTATGGCATATATTCCAATGATACAAAACTACAATGACATGGACTTTTTGAGTAAAACTTACCTAAACTTTGCCTTCTCGTGCACCCACACATACTCAGGGTCTTTCAAGCTCAGACGAGCAAGATCTTTCACAGACTTTGTCTGGGTTGCAGAAAAGAGCAGAGTTTGTCGCTTCGCCGGCAGATTCTCTATAATTGCATTCATGGTGTCTGAGAAACCCATGTCAAGGATGCGGTCAGCCTCATCCAGGACTGCAACGAGAGCGGTGGAGGAGGTCACATTCATGCAGAAATATGTCCAGCTACTTTGACAGGAATTTCTCCTCACGTTGCTTTCTTTAAAGGAATATATGTATATGTATATATTTTTTTACCTACAGCCAGATACTAGAATGTTCTTTTTTCCTAATTATACATACTTTTTTTTCTAATTATATTTTTTTGTACATTGCTATGTGGGCAGCCATCTTACCTGAGCTGTTTTGGCAAAAATCTTTATGAAAGTATTGGATTGCCCCCCAAAAGTTATACAAATTACCAATATACACTCATTACGGGAAATTCACAAAGTGTTTTTTTTTTCCCCTGCACTTACTACTGCATCAAGGCTTCACTTCCTGGATAAAATGGTGATGTCACGACCCGACTCCCAGAGCTGTGCGGGCTGTGGCTGCTGGAAAGGATGATGGCAGAGGGATTCTCCGTGTCCCTCCAGTGCCCTGTGTCCCTCAGTGTCCCCCTGTCATCATCCTCTCCAGCAGCCACAGCCCGCACAGCTCTGGGAGTCGGGTCGTGACATCACCATGTTATCCAGGAAGTGACATCACCATGTTATCCAGGAAGTGACACCTTGATGCAGTAGTAAGTGCAGGGAAAAAAAGCACTTTATAAGCATTTCCCGTAATAAGTGTATATTGATGATTTGTAAAACTTTTGGGGGGTAATACAATACTTTAATTAAAAAAAATTTGCCAGACTTTTCCTTTAAGAAAAGCCCAGGCAATAAGGCAGGCCCCATAACAATGTACAAAAAGGGAAATTAAAAAAAAAAATACTGTCAGAAAATAGAAACAGATTAGAATAAAAGAACAATTTTTAGTATTTGACTCTAATCAGTAAAATAAAACTTAGGTGACACGTTCCCTTGAAGTGAACTGGGAACTGTAGTCTGCTACTGTTGAAGATCTGGCCACTCTTGCTGTTCTGAGAAGCAGCACATAGGGAGCAACAGTGTGATATAGAACGGTAATTCTATATGTTTTGGGATGTAGGGTTAGCATTGCTCCTTCGTGATTAATGTCCCTGGAGCCTTTCAAGCTTTTTGCCCAAACTATGGAATACCCCTTCACATACTTCTATGTACCTGTGTAATAATCTTTATAAAACTGTATAAACAGACGAGGTGCACCATTACTCACTCAACATCTGGAGGTTACAGGCGTGAAAGTAGGACGTCTCATCCATATGCTGCAACAGACGCCCAGGGGTGCAGATCAGAATATTGGTGCGGTGAATGCGAGCGGATTCTTGCTTCAAGTCCTACAAAATAATAAGAAGGACACAAAAGGACAAGAGAAAATAAATGAGGACAGAAGCAAATACTGGTCCTTCTATAGTCATTTCATTGATATACCCAAATACATGAAAAATAAGTAAATATGCATGTGTGTGTGTGTATATATATATATATATATATATATATATATATATATATATAATGTTTTTTCTATAGTAATTTATTTACACGATCTGTAGATGTATTATGTGTGTGTGTTTAGGAGCAAAATTCTGCCCAAAAGCATTGAATGAAGCCTTAATAAGTAAAATGTAAGTAGTGTTAATTATCTACAAATTAACCAATAGATATCTTAAATCATTTCAGTCATTTCCAGTAACTTTTAAAGGGGAACTAACGGTCTCACCATAACGTGGAGCAAAGACTAACAGCACCAGAATGGCACCAAGGATAAAGGTAAAAGACATAGCTACATCCGTGGTGCCATTCCGGTGCAGTTTCTGGTTAGGCCATTAGGAACACTGCCCCGCCCCCATATCGGGGGGGGGGGGGAGGTCACAGCACTATACTCTACTTTAGTACTTAGTACTAAAGTGTTTAAGGCTCACAGAATATGGGTGAGGTATACAGAACATTTAGTTTCCTTTATGCATATTAGTACTAGATTACCATACCATATTACAGACCCAGTGGTTATACAGAGCGAAGCCAAGATCACCATATGACGATCTAGACTCAGAAGAGCAATATGGTTCCCAGGTATTGCAGCAGCACCTGGGGGACTCATAAGGGTGTCTGGACATAAGTGGTGCACAGGCTTAGTATGGTTCAAACAGAATTTATTAGATGAGAATTATATACAAGTGAATACATGCCCATTCCCACACTGGAGATACGTTTACAGTTATCAAACGCCAGTGAGCATAAGGCCACCGCTGCCTGGTGTAGGGGACGCCTGACCCAGCCGCCTCTAAGTTGTCAGGCAAGGCCCAAAAGGAACTTCCTCCTTACCCCAAACTGTAAACATAGTGTTAACATATCCACAAAATGAGAATGGGCATGTATTCACTTGTATATAATTCACATCTAATAAACTTAGAGTGAACCATACTAAACCTGTCGACCACTTCTTTTACAATCCTTTTTTTGTCGATGCCCCTTATCAGTGTGGAGTAGGATTCTGGCTAGTGGAAGCAATGCTAGTAAGTGAATGCAAAAGGACGCTGGTTGACCTCAGGGAGATCAACCAAAAACAGCACAGAGACACCATGATGTGTCTCGACGTCAGTGTATTCTAGAACATTGCCCCCTGGGAAATCAAATATGCAAATATGTGGTGTTTTTGGTTGATCTCCCTGAGGTCAACCAGCATCCTTTTGCATGCACTTACTAGGCATTGCTCCCACTAGCCAGAAACCTACTCCACACTAATGAGGGGCAAATACCCCGAAACAGCTGTCTGTGGATGGATACCTTGCTTGGGTGGTTTCCTTGACTGGAGACATTCCTTGGCTTGTTTGTTCCTTCCCGGAGGAAGGTCTGGCTAGCTCACTGAATTGAGACTCTGATGTTGTCTCTAGAGTGTTTTTTTTTTTTGCATATTAATCATGGTAAAAGCAGGAACAGTTTTACTACATGGATCCTGGCTGCTTAGCAGGAAGGCTAAGGTATCTTCATACATCATAAATCTATTTATAAGAAGGATTCACCTAGGATTTCCTATAGGTGTCAGCAGATTTGCAGGTGGATTAACCCCATTTAAACGGTCTAATTTATTGCTTTTCTGTGCAAATTCCACAAAAGGAAAGTGCGTGCTAATTCTATAAAATAAACCGTGCATTGTTAGTGAGTCTGATAAGACCGGGGATTCTCATTACATTCTAAACACATATAGGATTAGACTCTGGATTTGCATGAGCACACAGATAATAAGGAAGCGTACCTTTCCTCCGATGATCAGTCCTGCAGAGAACTCATGCACCCGGCCCACCTTCCGGAGGACTTCAAAGGTCTGATAAGCCAGTTCTCTAGTGGGGGATATGACAAGGACTCCGAGTCCGTCATCCGCTGTCCACTGCTGCCGGTACAGGCATTCCAGCGCCTGCAGAAAGTGACATATAATACACACTGGCATCTACACGTGACCTTTGTCAGATTGATAATTAATAAAATTAGCAATCAGTGGTGTCCAGAAGTCCACAGCAACTATGAATGGAGCGGTAGCATATCACTCGGGACAACTCACCTATGTGCTTATGATCAATGAAGTTCCCAGCACTCTCAGCTAGTTAAAGGAGAACTCCAGGTTGGGGTGATCTCTGGTAGAGTGCCAGCACTGGTGCCGGGACGTGACGTGCCAGGCCTGCTCAGCCAGCCCATGACTGTAGCAGGGTCCCGCCTCAGCCGCTGACTAAATGAGCGAGCCTGGCATATCACATCCCAGGTCCCCACTCAGACCCAGAAGCGACCAGTCCTGGAGCTGCATGATACCAGCACCAGCATTGGAGCGGGGGAGGTAAGAGCATGCTACTTCTTACATCCTCCCCCTCCCCAGCACTCTGCAAAAAAATCACCCCAGCCTGGAGTTCTCCTTTAACCCCTATACTGTGGAATATATACTACACTCCCCTCACTGGCTTCCTCAATGCAGCGGGTATTGTGCCTATTGTGCTTCTGCTTCCAGGTTCTAGACATTGCAGATTCTACCAAGCCAGTCAGCAGCTGAAGTGGAGCATGTCAAAGACATGCGAAGAGTATGTTCACACCCGTAAAGATCGTGAGAACGATCTCAGCTCGGTGTCACGTGACAAGTCAGGCTCATAGTGTAAGTCTATAGTATAAGTTTATGGCTCTTTTCACAGAGGGGGGAGTGGATGCACTGCAATGTGGTCCTCTCCCGCTTGTTTTCCTGATCAGTATGGATCTGAACATTCAGACCCGAACTGATCGAAACTTTAGCATATCTTTATGACATGTCAAAAGTCAAGTTTTTTTGTGTGTTTTTTTATGATGACAGGTTCACTTAAAGGCTTCTTATAGACCTGGTTTCACACTGAGCCACATAACATTTGTATAAGGTATACACTGGGGACACCCTGATGTATATCTATGAGAAGGCATCTATTATACATAAGGCCCTGGGTTAAAATAATGTATATTGTAAAAGCTAAATGGAATAGAACAAAAGTCTATGTAATATCAATCCAGCAAACACCCAAATAGAGACCAAAAGAACACACTTGTGGTCTCTGTCAGGTAATAGGGGGCTATAGATAAGTTTATAGTACACGACGTGACATTTTCCGACGCCGCATTCTGTACATTGAACATGCATGGAGGAAGCAGGGTAAAATCAACCCAATACACTTCATGATGATAATAAAAAGTAATAACTTACAGGAAGAACAAATGCCAGAGTCTTCCCTGATCCGGTTTTCGCAGCTCCAAGGACGTCTTTCCCTTGTAAGGCTAGGCCTATGGTCTGCTTTTGTATCTCTGTGGGCAATCGGTACTGGGCTTCAACCAAACCTGGAAACAGAAAAGTAGGTTCAAAAATTACAAAGTACACAGAAATTTCAAAATCATCAAACTAAAGGGGTTTCCCAGGAGTAATACTATATGCAGGATAGTTATTATGTTGTATTAACCCAGTATGGCCACTACACAATGTATGGCGCCGTCTGCTTCCAACTCCATTCGCTCTGTATGTGGGTGATGTGCCGAGTGTATCAGACACCCAATCAGAGAATGACAGGCAATACCAGTAATGGCGAACCTCAGCTCTCCAGCTGTTGCAAAACTAAAATTGCTATCATACCTGGTCAGCAGAAGCCATATCTATGGTTGTCCAAGCATTATAGGAATTGTGCAACACCTATAATTCCTCCCACCCCCCATCCCCCAAGAAAGATTACACACAAACACTTAAAATACCTCATAAAACATTTACAGTCTGAAAATAACCAGAGACTCACCTCTCAGAGTCTTTTTTGACAAGGGAAAGTCTGAAAACTTCACTATTTCATTGGGGTTAATCTGAAAAAAAAAAAAAATAATAATAATAATAATAATAGAGTTTAAAGTAAAAAATTTCTTCACCATCAGCAATAAAAAATAATCTCCACATACATAGATACTATACACATGCAGGGGCTACATGGCCATTACCATCCTTGTTTCTCAGCTTGTTGAGATTATTTCCCTCAAATACTATAAAAGAATCCTGCCCCTGACATCCCACTAATGGTGATCCCCACTGCTGAGCGCTTCCTGCTCTCCTCTCTACACATAGGAAATGCCTGCTCATCCAATGACAGACTAAGGGCCCTATTCCACCAGACGATTATCGTTCGCATAATGGTTAACGATTAACGATCTCAAACGACCACTATTGCGAAAGACCTGAAAAAGTTCACTCATTTCCATGGAACGATAATCGTTACTTATTATCGTATTTGCGATAGTTTTTTCTTCGCTATTTTTTCGCTATTGCGTTCGTATCTATCTGACAGGCCGCTCAGCCAATCACAGACCGCGGCAGTCCCGGCCTGTGATTGGCTGGGTGACCTGTCAGCTGACAGGCCGCTCTGAAGCTAGAGCACGCGGGACCCGGGGAGAAGCGGACCCCAGCAGCAGCCCTGGAGCGTGGATAGGCAATGTAGATCGTCAGTCGCGCACTGCTATTACACGTAGCGGTGCGCGGTCGGTACCCGACAATTATAGGTTTTAACCTATATCAACGATCAGCCGATGACAATGATCATCGGCTGATCATTGTCTTTATTACACGGAGAGATAATCGGCCGATTATCGTTCCGTGTAATAGTACCCTTAGACTATGTCTAAACAAGGTTTGGACAACGGCCACTGTTGGGCACGGCCAGTGTAGTGAGTGTCAAACAGCCATTGTTGCACTGAAAACTGCATTGAAATGAAAACACAACGGTGGGAAGCACTTGTCAAGTCATTTATTTTTAAGTCCGTACCAAACAATGGCTGTTGTTCAAAACATTGTGTTGTGTTTTCATAAAAGAATGTTGAGTGAACATAGCCTTAAAGTGTTAGTTTTTTTTTAACCATGAAGCAAAGAAGGTAAAATCAGATGTGTAAAAGAGAACAAATGCGCTTTTTTTTTTGTAATAGCAACTTACACCCCTGTACTGGAAGTCGGGTCATAGAAAGGCGGGGGTTTCCTCCCACTGGGGGTGGGTCGGCATGCCTCAAGTGCTTCACTTTAAGCCATAAAGGAATATCTTTATTTTTATTTTTATTTTTTTACATTACTTCCATTTATTTTACGTACACAGTGAATGCTATAATCGAAAATAAATTAAATCTGCCAAAATCTATTTTTTTTTTTTAAATAAAATGCAGTACCAATATTGCCAGTATATTACAAACAAATATGACCTATACCCCCATGCAATGACTAAATAAAATACACTATGAAGATCAGTATTTCCCCCATACACTAGCCCATATAGAAGTAGATAGCAGTGGTGCACAGACTTTGCACATTATATAAGTGATTACAGTGCAGTTACATCCAGTAACTCACAGGGTGTATCTTCACTGAGAAGAGTTTTTCACGTTTCTTCTCTTATTTGGACAGCTGTAATCAATATTAAGCAATTATTACCATTATTCTATACCGTGTGTGTTGCTGGCCAATTTCCCGTTGACTTCAATAGAGTGCATTATTATATTGAGAATACAGCCATATTTTGCTTCATGTGAACGTAGCCTCAAATAACAATGGCTCTTAGGGTAACTTGCAGCAGATTTCATGCTGCAATTTTTGTCAGCAAAATCCGATGCAATACTCGTGTATATATATATATATATATATATATATATATATATATATATATATATATATATATATATATTTCCGACAGTCTTCTGGCATACATACAATGAGAAACTGGACTTTCAGAATAAACCCAATGGGGGGAGATTTAGCAAACATGGTGTAAAGTGAAACTGGCTCAGTTGCCCCTAGCAACCAATCAGATTCCACCTCTCATTCCTCACAGACTCTTTAGAACAGCGTTTCCCAACCGGGGTGCCGCGGCACACTGGTGTGCCGTGAGAACCCGCCAGCTGTGCCGCGGGATCCCGGTCGGAAATTAGAAACTGTCCCTTTAATATCCCTAGAAGCTGCGGCCGCGCAGCTTCTAGGGATATGCCGATGGATTGATGTTCCGCCCGCTCACACAGTGAGCGGGCGAAACATTCAATCGCGCACAATGTCAGAGCAGGACCTGTCAGCGTCCTGCTCTGACATTGACTCCCATAGGCCGCGGCACTTCATGCCAGCAGCCTATGGGAGGCCGGGACGTGACCTCTCCGGCAGGCGTGATGATGTGACGTCATCACGCCTGCCGGAGGTTCAGTCGCCGCGGCTCACAGGACGGAGCCTGAAGAGGAGGGAGAACACACAGCGCCGATTAGGTGAGTATGATGGTTTGTTTTTTTTTTGTTTTTTTTTTAACTATTGGTGCATATTGGCATACTGCAGGGGGCATTATATGGGGGCATACTGCAGGGGGCATTATATGGGGCATACTGCAGGGGGCATTAATATATGGGGGCATACTGCAGGGGGCATTATATGGGGGCATACTGCAGGGGGCATTATATGGGGGCATTAATATATGGGGGCATACTGCAGGGGGCATTATATGGGGGCATACTGCAGGGGGCATTATTAATATATGGGGGCATACTGCAGAGGGCATTATTAATATATGGGGGCATACTGCAGGGGGCATTATTATTATATGGGGGCATACTGCAGGGGGCATTATTATTATATGGGGCATACTGCAGGGGGCATTATCATTATTATATGGGGGCATACTGCAGGGGGCATTATTATTATATGGGGCATACTGCAGGGGGCATTATATGGGGCATACTGCAGGGGGCATTAATATATGGGGGCATACTGCAGGGGGCATTATTATTATTATATGGGGGCATACTGCAGGGGGCATTATTATTATATGGGACATACTGCAGGGGGCATTAATATATGGGGGCATACTGCAGGGGGCATTATTATTATTATATGGGGGCATACTGCAGGGGGCATTATTATTATATGGGGCATACTGCAGGGGGCATTATTACTGTATGAGGGCAAAGCAGGGGGCACTTGTACTCTGGCCTCATGGCCATAGTACGTCTCATTGTACCCCTTTATACTGCAGTTATATGAGCCACATAATAATCAGCACCATATACTGTGGCTATACAGTGCACATCACCACAGTATATGGTGCTGATAATTATGTGCTCATATACGTGGGACTGTATGTATGAGTTTACATGGGACTGTATATATATATATATATATATATATATATATATATATATATATATATATATGGGAATACATGGGACTGTATGTATGAGGTTACATGGGATTGTATATATGAGGGGGTTATCCTTTTTTATTTCACTTTTTTAAAATGAATAATTTATTGAAAGGATCTCTGCCCGGCATATGTCACTCTTGAGGGCTTAAAAAGCAGCTCTTGTGGTGATAAGAAGCTGATTTAAAACCCCCAAGAGTGAACTCCGTGAACTATATGTATAATATGTGCTGTTTTAGTGTCATTTTGTGCCATTTTGGTAGGTGGTGTGCCCCGGGATTTTTTAAGTATAAAAAGTGTGCCGCGGCTCAAAAAAGGTTGAAAATCACTGCTTTAGAATATGAAAGATGGAATCTGATTGGTTGCTAGGGGCAACTGAGCCAGTTTCACTTTACACCATGTTTGATAAATCTCCCCCCATATTTATGAATCACTTGTACTGTGGCCAAGTGTGAAATAAGATGACAATACACCATATACATTTCTACTGAGAACAGCAAAGTTATCCGCCCTGCTGGGCATTGGTTTTAGCCTACAGCAGTCATGTAAATTAATCCTAATCTGCACTAAGGGGATGAGACGTCTTTGCCCTTTGGCGCCATCTAGTATATATTTATGTAACTGCGATACATTTACATGGAGAAGATTGTGTATAACGGCTGACACCCTGATAGAACAATAGAATCAGAGATAAATCTCACCCCAGGGCTGCTTTTTAACCTGTTAAGCTTTTTTTCCTTCTTGTATTCTTTTAAAAACAGTACATTTTAAATCTTATCTATATCATTTCATCGAGGCAACAGAATATGCTGTCATGTGTTGGTGCATGCCGGGGAGTTCCTGCACAGACACCATAGCGGCAAGATTTTACCAGCGTATCCTGCTGCCATGATCAAATTATAGGTGCGCTGTAATCATTCAGACAATTCCGCATGCGCCAATACCAAATATGCTCATTTATTCTCTTTACATTCTTTAATGGAAAAATAAGAAAAGGGGGAGATTTTTCTTTACTAACGGGAAACTATCATCAGGTTAGGATGAAGGTAGGAGACATATACGTTCATTCTCAGCACTACTGTTAATAAAAAAAAATATTTTTAACACTCAGGGGGAGGATTTATCAAACTGGTGTAAAGTAGATTTGGCTCAGTTGCCCCTAGCAACAAATCAGATTTTACTTTTTATTCCTCACAGACTCTTAGGAAAATGAAAGGTGGAATCTGATTGGTTGCTAGCGGCAACTGAGCCGATTCTACTTTACACCATGTTCGATAAATCTCCCCCAATGTGTTTTTTATTTACAAACAGCCATTAGATTGCTTATACTGATCCATGTAATGGTGGTTTTACACGAAGCGATAATTCGCCCAATCACACGATTAACGATTTTGAATAAACAATGTTTTTTTTTTTATAACGATCAGCGTTTAGACGGAACGATACATCGTACAGAAAAATCGTTTTACGATCGCTTAAGCCTATCTCACACATGGGTGAAATCGGTGAAAGACTGTTTACACGGAACGATCTGCGGATTTTTTTGCGAACGATCAACGACGATTTGAGAACATTGTTGAAAGATCAAAATGAAAGATTTCTCGCTCGTCGCTTGATCGTTCGCAGCGTTTACACTGAACGATTGTCGCTCAAATGAGATGCAAAAACGAACAATAATCGTTCCGTGTAAAAAAAGACCATAAGGATCAGTTTAATTTGTTCCACAGTAACTAATCAGCACTATGTAATCACACTGCAGGAGTCCAAGGTGTTATAGAGTCTGAACACTCAGACCAAGACTAAGGGTACTATTACACGGAACGATAATCGTCCGAATTGGCCCGATTCGGCCGATTATCGCTCCGTGTAATAAATGCATCGATCAGCCGATGACAACGATCATCGGCTGATCGTTGATATAGGTTAGACCCTATTTTCGTCGGGCGCCTACCGCGCGCCGCTGCGTGTAATAGCGGTGCGTGGCCGGTGACTAACGATATACATTACCAATCCACGTTCCAGGGGTGCTCCTGCCGTCCGCTTCTCCCAGGGTCCCGCGTGCGCTCTAGCCTAACAGAGGCCTGTCAGCTGATAGGCCGCTCAGCCAATCACAGGCCGCAGCGGTCCCAGCCTGTGATTGGCTGAGCGGCCTACCATCTGACAGGCCACTGTGAAGCTACAGCGCGCACGGGACCCCGGGAGAAGCGGACGGCAGGAGAAGCGGCCGGCAGGAGCAGCCCTGGAACGTGGATGGGTAATGTATGCCAGTTTAGCAAGGGCTGCAAGGACATCGGTAACGATGTCCTTGCAGCTCTTGTCAAACGATTATTGGGCCGTGTAATAGGCCTAGTAAACGAGCAACGATCTAGCAGATCGCTGCTCGTTTACAGGTATTATCGGGCCCTGCTCGGCCCGTGTAATACCACTCTAATCGTCAGAATGAGCAGGGAGAAAACAGTGCTGCAGCACATCCCCTCCCCACTCTGTCAGCATATCAGTCGGGCTCCATAGACTTACATTATGAGCCCGACTGATCATGTGACACAGAGCTGGGAGAGGATCATGCTCAGGGCGGTCTTCTCCTGAACACTTAGGGCCCTATTCCACCGGACGATTATCGTTCAGATTATCGTTAAATCGTTCGAATCTAAACTATAATCGTTCGGTTGAAATGCAGTTAACGATTAACGACCGAACGAGAAATCGTTGATCGCTTTATAAGACCTGGACCTATTTTTATCGTTGCTCGTTCGCAAAACGTTCGCATTGAATAAGACATCGTTCGGTCGTTCGCAATAGATACGAACGCAATAGCGAATAAATAGCGAAGAAGAAACGATCGCAATTACGATCATAAGTAACCATTATCGTTCCATGGAAATGAGTGAACGTTTTCAGGTTTTTCGCAATAGCGGTCGTTTGAGATCGTTAACGATTAAGCAAACGATAATCGTCCGGTGGAATAGGGCCCTTAGACCCTGACCGATCAAAACTCTATGACAAGTCAAACATTTACCCTGATGACAGTGACGCGTTACGTGCAGCAATCACTATATACTGAGGCATTTACATTCATAACTGACCGATTGCAAATGTCGGTCACTAAAAAGCCCCACACTAATACTGACAGAGAGAGGAATCACTGACAGAGACGCACAATGACGGCTTAGTTTGAGGTGTCCATCACAGATTCCATTCTAAAACCAGTACAAAAATGTGCAGGTTTTTTTTTGTCCAGTTAAAAAGGTTATCCATACAATTCAGCTCCATTCACTTCAATGGTACCGAGCTGCAAATCTACACCCAAACTAAGGACAACTGTGATGCTGTTTCTAGAAGAAAGTGGCCATGTTGTTCTAAACCTGGACAGGCCCTTTAAAATCCTGGATAGGATAGGCAGTATGAACTATGGTGTATGTAGGTGTAGGAGAGAAGTGTACTCCACAACACACATGGGATTATACTGTGTATGAACAGGCTTACAGCTCTGGATATACACAGGATTGTTACTATACACTGATATAGTACAGGAGAGCACAGCAGCTGTGCTAGTATAGCAGAGCCGTACCTCACTATAGCGCCGCACCAGGTGGTTGATGCTCTCCTTCTCTATCTGCCACTCCGGCTTCCTGTTCTGCTTCCTCTGGGTCTTGCACCGCTCCTTCTTCTTGTTGTACTTCTTCTTCCAGCGCTCGAAGTTCTTCACCGGGTCATTGGTGTGATCGATCAGGGACTTGCTGCCCCCCTCAGCTGGTTCCCCCATGATCGCTGCCCCGCACTCGCTGCCTTCCTGGAGACACGCTGAGTGCACATGTGCGCGGCGCCGGCTGATGACGTCATTCAACAAGCTTTACTGACTGTAAACACGGGGGCAGTTCCGGCTGTGGCTGTGCTGGGGTGCTGAGCTGTGGAGAAGTGGTCATAGTTACAGCAGCTGTACCCTGTCAGTAGAGCTGAACACCGCCGCCCCTTCCCCACTATATCTCTGCAGAGATTGGGAGGGGATTGGAGTGGATCCTTCTGGGAGTAGTGTTTTTTTGTTTTTGCGCCTTTGAAAATTTTCTTGTGATTTCTGGGATAATAATAAAATTGAAAAACATTCAAATGTATGGATATGTCTGTAACCATGGATCTTTCACTCAATGAACCATAAATGTTGGGAGGCAAAACTCAGGCAACCATTCCTAGCAGGCTTCACTGGTATCCAGGCAACCACAAAGTTACTAGGCATCATCAGTATCCAGGCAACCACAAAGTTACTAGGCATCATCAGTATCCAGGCAACCACAAAGTTACTAGGCATCATCAGTATCCAGGCAACCACAAAGTTACTAGGCATCACCAGTATCCAGGCAACCACACAGCTGCTAGGCTTCACCAGTATCCAGGCCACCACAAAGTTACTAGGCATCATCAGTATCCAGGCAACCACAAAGTTACTAGGCATCATCAGTATCCAGGCAACCACAAAGTTACTAGGCATTATGGGTATCCAGGCAACCACAAACTTACTTGTCATCATCAGTATCCAGGCAACCACAAAGTTACTAAGCATCACCGGTATCCAGGCAACCACACAGCTGCTAGGCTTCACCAGTATCCAGGCAACCACAGGTACTAGGCTTTACTTGTATCCAGGCAACCACAGTAGCAGGCTTCACCGGTATCCAGGCAATCACACAGGAACTAGGCTTCACCGGTATCCAGGCAACCACACAGGTGCTAGGCTTCACCAGTATCCAGGCAACCATAGGTACTAAGCTTCACTTGTATCCAGGCAACCACAGTTAGTAGGCTTCACTGGTATCCAGGCACTCACACAGGTACTAGGCATTACAGGTTTCCAGGCAACTACAAAGTTACTAGGCTTCACTTGTTTCCAGGAAACACACAGGTACTAGGCTATACCGGTATCCAGGCAAGCACAGATACTAGGAATCACTGGTATCCAGGCAACCACAGGTACTAGGAATCACTGGTATCCAGGCAACCACAGGTACTAGGCATCACTGCTATTCAGGCAACCACAGGTACTAAGATACACCAGTATCCAGACTAGACATCATTGGTATCCAGGCAACCACAAGTACTAGGCATCATTGGTATCCAGGCAACCACAGGTACTAGGCATCAATAGTATCAAGGCAACCGCAGGTACTAGATATCACTGGTATCCCGGCGACTGCAGGTACTTGACATCACTGGTATTCTGGCAACCACAGCTACTAGGCATCACTGGTATCCAGGCAACCACAGCTAATAGGCTTCTCCGGTATCCAGGCAACCACAAGTACTAGTCATCATTGGTATCCAGGCAACCACAAGTACTAGTCATCATTGGTATCCAGGCAACCACAAGTACTAGTCATCATTGGTATCCAGGCGACCACAGGTACTAAGCATCATTGGTATCCAGGCGACCACAGGTACTAGGTGTCACCGGTATCCAGGCAACCACAAGTACTAGTCATCATTGGTATCCAAGCAACCACAGGTACTAGGCATCATTAGTATCCAGGCAACTGCAGGTACTAGACATCACTGGTATCCCGGCAACTGCAGGTACTTGACATCACTGGTATCCCAGCAACCACAGCTGCTAGGCATCGCTGGTATCCAGGCAACCACAAGTACTAGACATCATTGGTATCTAGGCAACAACAGGTACTAGATATCACTGAAATCCAGGCAACCACAGATACTAGGCATCACTGGTATCCAGGCAACCACAGATACTAGGCTTCACCGTTATCTGGGGAACCACAGATACTAGGCATCACTGGTATCCAGGCAACCACAGATACTAGGCATCACTGGTATCCAGGCAACCACAGGTGCTAGGCTTCACCGTTATCTGGGGAACCACAGGTACTAAGGTTTATTGGTATCCAAGCAACATGCAGTTCCATTCAGTGTCGCAAAATGAATTCACCTTTTCTGTGTCCCCTCCGCCCCCTACTCTGCAGCACACACTCCAGGATTAGAAAAGGCACAGCTACTTTCTTGCAAAAACTGCACTACCCTTGTCTCCAGGTTTTGTGGTTTTGCACTTCAGCTTCATTCACTTCAATGGAACTTAGCTGCAATACCACACACAAACTAAGGACAGGAGCGGTGCTGTTTCTGGAAGAAAGCGGCCATGTTTTTGTAAGCCTGGACAACCCCTTTTAAATGCAGTTCCCGTTGTCCTAAAGGGAAAAATGTGCATGAACCCTTCTTTCACCAACACAATTTTGGTAGTAGGATTTTAGTATTTTTTGGTCATTCCTGCCCATACTGCTATTTTTTGTAGTTTTGTTTTTTTCACAGTGAGGTAGAAGTCACATGTTAGAGGCTCATTGCAGGATGTATGGCAGGAATTTGTCAAAAAGGGTTGCTGACATATACCATGGCAGACCTGCATGTCCCATTCACTTAGTGACCTTGTTCCCATACATATGTTAACTGTCCCACAAAGTATACATGCAAGAAATGGCCTCAACATAGTCACCAAGCAAATGCAACGGGCCAGCCCCATCAAACTCCTTCCAGAGTTGCTCAATAGCTACCCTTTGGTTTAAGAGCATTGCTTTGGTTTAAGAGCTCACAGTACTGGGTGGGAGGGCAATTGGAGGAGGGGCATGGTCTGCATAGCGGGGTCTACAGCCCTGTACTCTGACCCAGGAAGTCTCCCTCACCTTCCAAATCATAGCAGATCCACTTCAGGCTGGGGCTTGCATCAGGGGACAGGACTGTGGAGGTAATCTCTTCATAGCTGTAACCCCTCTCTCCCCAGACAGAGAGCGCTGCATGTATGTGCCCACATCTGCCCTGCTCATTCCTTCATGCTCCCTGCAGTCTCTGTCAGTCTTTGGGGGAGATTTATCAAAGGGTGTAAAATTTAGACTGGTGCAAACTACCCACAGCAACCAATCACAGCTCAGCTTTAGGCAGTGCTGAAAGGAAAGAGGAGCTGTGATTGGTTGCTGTGGGCAGTTTGCACCAGTTTAAATTTTACACCCTTTGATAAATCTCCCCCTTTGTGTTTCCCATCCTCTCCATTCCTGCTATAATGTGCCTGCACTCACACTCAGCTATACACACTGCTGTATGGAAAAGTTTCTGTCACTGTCCTCCTGCACAGCTCTGTGATTCTCACTTCCTTATTGGTCCATGCCGAACGGGGGTTTCCCCCTTCCCCATTGCTGTCATGTGACCACACAGACCTCTGACAGCAGCCCAGCTTCTCTATTCTAGCCTGTTGTACTACGCTACTGCATTATGGGGAATTGTAGTTTTAACCTACAAACTGCTGTTGTTTTTCAGGTTTATGCACTTACTATATATTATACACCACATGCTGATTGCTATACTGTACAGTAACTTATAATATGCCACATTCAGCTGTTTCTAAATGTTTGTTTGATTTGTTTGACATGTTATTCCAAATAAAATCATTATTTTTGGGATGCGGAACCAATTGTCTGCATTTCAATGATTTCTTATGGGAAAATTTGCTTTGGTTGAAGAGTGGATTTGGATTACAAGCATGGTCCCGGAAAGAATTATGCTCATAATCCAAGGCACCGCTGTATAGAAAAAAAGCAGTACTTACCTTCCCCTGGTCCCTGACAGCTCTTGTTCACCTCCTTCCAGTCCTTCTGCCTACTTCTGAGATGAGAACTTGGAGCAGATCCTGCCTACTCTGCCATTCACTGGCCAAGACAGGCCAGTGATTAGCTGAACTTTATTCTAATTTTAATCAACCCCAGCAATACATGAAAAAATGGAATATCCCTTTAAATAAATAATGTGCGTGGTATATAGACCTGAAATCCAAACGAATGTATAAAAAAGTATCACATCTTAGGGTTCTTGCCCTTATTCAGGGGTACTGTCTCTAGTTGCAAAGATTGCCATCTGACATAGGGAGAATGAGAGACTCGCCAAAAATGACTGAGAAAAATTATCTACAGGTAAACCTCCTATAGGTGGCACTAGAGACACATTTTTTTCTAGAGGAGGGCTAATTTGCATACCTTTCTTCACAAGGGCATTGCCTGACTTAGCTCTTTTTAGACTGAGCAATAAATGGCCGTCCACCACTGCAATAGGGCGGTAATCAGCAATTGTCGCTACTCTTGCCTTTACAAGCACAGCAAGACCCCTTAAACGATCATCATATAGTTCTTGCGGCCATGAAAATTCATTATTATGGGTCGCGCATCTCCAGTTTACACGGAGAAATGTGTGACCAATAACAATAAATTTTACCCCCACACAGACAATCAAATCATCCGATGAGCGGGCGGTGCTCTCTACTGCCACCTCTGTCCATGTCAGGAACTGTACAGAGCAGGAGGAAATCCCCATAGAAAACCACTCCTACACTGCACAGTTCCTGACAAGGAAAATATATTTTTTTCTCTGGAGTACCCCTTTAAGTCATTTGGCTGGTCTCCCTGAGTTCAGCAATCTGTTTCTCTTATGGCTCTACTAGGCATTGCTCCCACCTAGCCAGAATCCTGATCCACACTGATGAGGGGCAACACCCCAAAACAGCTGTATGTGGATGGTTACCTAGCCTTGGTTTATCCCTTGTCATTACACTGACTTATAGGGCCACTTAATATGGTGGTTTTGGTGGTTTCCTAACAGGAGCCACCCCTTGGCCGGGTCCTTCCCGGAGGGATATCTGGCTAGTCCTGTGTTTTGAGACTCTTCAATGAGGCTCCACAGGCTCTTCTTTTCCATATTCATGCTTCCAAGGGGGCAATGCACCTAGGACTTTACTGCATTGAGCGCTTTCACTAGCAGCCTGTTATCGTTTGTCTGGTCTCCCTGAGTTCAGCAATCTGTTTCTCTTATGGCTCTACTAGGCATTGCTCCCACCTAGCCAGAATCCTGCTCCACACTGATGAGGGGCAACACCCCAAAACAGCTGTCTGTGGATGGTTACCTGACCTTGGTTTATCCCTTACATTACATTGACTTATAGGGCCACTTAATATGGTGGTTTTGCTAGTTTCCTTACAGAAGCCACCCTTGGCTGGGTCCTTCCCAGAGGGATATCTGTATAGTCCTGTGTTTTGAGACTCTTCAATGAGGCTCCACGAGCTCTTCTTTTGAATATTTAAGTAAAAATAAGAGTTTGTTTAGTCTATGCGCCTCACGATCTGTGCACCCTTATAGTTACACCCCCTATTTCATATATGGTAATAAAATAATCATAAAAATAGAACGGTAAAAATAACGTCTTATCACCTTCTTGACATTAGGTCTGGTAATAATTCCAGTTGTAAGCATACAGGAGCTTCCCCTGCTGATATATGGAGCGCTGTGAGAGGTGATCACTGCCAGGTCAGCGCATGGAGCAGTTTACTTTCCCTATTTACTTAACTTGTTATAAAACTTGCTGTTTACTCGCTAGGCGGAGATCACGGATATCATTGAGGTAGCTTCACAGAAAGTTATAAAAACACACCTGCAATATACACACTGACCCTCCCAATAACTGCAAACTCTCGTGTTTGAGGAAAATTCAAGAAGAGGATACAAGAATTATCACATGATGTTTCACTGAGAGTCAATGAGAAGACTGCAGGCTACTCACTCCTTAACTTCTGTGCTTCTGTAATACAGGGGCGGTTTGTTTAACTTATATCTGTCTACTGTACAGTGCCTTGGGTGAAGACATTTACATTCAGTCAGTAAGGAATCATGAGAGATTTCAGCTCTGAAGGCTGCAGAATTATGGATGTAGCTCTGAAAATAACCTATGGCTGTTACTTTTAGTGCAAATAAGGCAATGGATTTACAAAGGTTTTATCCTGGCACCTTAGAGGTTCTGAGATGTGTGTATCCACAATATGGAACCCATAGACTTGTATAGCTCCAATTACATATGGAGACATGTGAGGGTCATAGTCGTCTGATCATCATGCAGCTACTGACTTAAAGCCATTGTCTTTCTTATATACAGATGTGTAAAGGTTGCAGAATAAGGCTATGTATTTTTGCGCAGTATTTTGCAACCAAAACAAGGAGTGGATTGGAAAAAGGCTCTGTTCACACACTGTTGAAATTGAGTAATTGAGTGGATGGCCAACATTTAATGACAAATAATTGCCGTTATTTTAAAACATCGGCCGCTGTTAATAACAGATGTTATTAGCCATTAAAATGTCGGCCATCCACTCAATTTCAACAGTGTGTGAACAGAGCCTTTCTGTGTTTCCAATCCACTCCTGCTTTTGGTTTGCAAAATAATGACCAAAATACTGTGCAAAAATACTGTGGGAACATATTGTTAATAGTAGAGATGAGCTCAACTCGAGCATGCTGGAGTCCGATCCTTCGCACTTGATTACCAGTGGCTGCAGAGGTTGGTGGGTGTCTGGGGAAACATGGGTTCAGCCATAGGCCAAGACTGTATTCATGTATTTTAGGACTCCCTAGTGCTGCATCCAACTTCTGCAGCCACCAGTAATCAGATGCCCTACGCTCGGGTATGCTCATGTTTTCTTCACTAATGTATAGGAGATAATGCTAGCATACAGAACAACTTTGGTGTCTCAACACAGGGGAAATTCAAATCTATGACCACTGATCTGTATTCTAGCCACTAAGAACATTCAGGGGAATTTATGATTTTTATCTTTTTCAAGCTCACACTTTCTCTGTTCTGCCAGTTTCTTGTTTTTAACTTCAGGTACCATGTCCCCAGTTTTAAGTTCTTGTGAAGAATCATAAATCTCACCTACCCAAAGCTTCCTTATTCTGAAGAAATCTCTTTCCTCTAGGTAGGTGTGTCTTTTGTAAAAGAGTCATCTTCATCTCGGCACACAGTTTGTTTTTTTTAACAGAAGTACATATATGACAAATCTCTGGCACCAGTCGATTTTATTTTATTTTATTTTATTTTTTTGGGGGGGGTAAAAACCTCTTTAAAAAGAATCATAAAATGTACGGTGTCTATAAAATATGTGCATGCTCCTGGGTGGAAGGAAAAAAACTAAACACAAAGTTAGTATTCGAATCAATGGACAATGTTGTAATTCATTGCTAAGTGAACACTGAAGAGGTGGCAGTGCTCAGACGGGCATCGGGCCATTGACAAATAGCTGACTGGTCTAATATTGTTGTCCTGTACAGAGGATGTGTAATCACTGTCCAAATATATAGGAATCAGTGCAACAATGCCAATCAGCCCAACCACTGTCCCTACTTACTTGGAAAATCTACACTAAATAGTGGCCCCCAACTGGATTCCGCTTGAGATTCTGCCTGTCCTATTGCTTTAGTGGGATTTCTTATGCGCCTCTGCTCTCTGCTCAGTAAATAAACATGTTAAAGGGGTTATCCAGCACTACAAAAACATGGCCACTTTTCCCCCTACTGTTGTCTCCAGTTCAGGTGTGGTTTGCAATTAAGCTCCATTTACTTCAATGGAACTGAGTTTCAAAACCCCACCCAAACTGGAGACAACAGTAGGGGGGAAAGTGGCCATGTTTTTGTAGTGCTGGATAACCCCTTTAATTCTTTGAGTGGAAAGCAGAGCTGCAAGAGAAATCCCATTGAAGCAATAGAACAGGCAGAATCTTAAGCGGAATCTGCCTCTTTTGCTCAGTGGGAACGGGCCCTAATGCAGGAGAAATACCAGGTAACACAATAAGGAATCAAAACCAGAGAGTCAAAAGAAACGCAAGTGGAGTCCTATAATGGACCCCCAAGAGCAGCAGGTGTAGATACGTCACCTAACTAGAGCATCTGAGTCTCCACTGATTGGCTGTTCACCCCTCACTGCCTACCAGGGAAAGGAGCAGCGCTGCCCCCTGCCTGTATAATGGCGACCAGTGAAGCCATCCCAAAGCTTCATGAAATGGCTGGGAGCAGTGCCCACAAGAAAGATGAGAACAGTGCTGGCACAAGGTTAGGTGAGTTCATAACAGCCATTGTAGAAGGTTGGATAAAAGTTAGACAAAGAATCATTGTATATATAATTTTGGGGAAATGCCTTAACTCTGCATACATCTTTCCTGCCCAGACATTCAGCCTTCTCCAAATAAAGTAGGCAGCTACAGTAAAATAGCCAACAGCAATGGAGTTCCCTTCACCACTGCAAATCAGGGGAGAGCAGCACCACCATGGTGGTATGAGATCCCTAAGTGGGACAGAGAGCAGCACCACCATGGTGGTATGAGATCCCTAAGTGGGACAGAGAGCAGCACCACCATGGTGGTATGAGATCCCTAAGAGGGGCAGAGAGCAGCACTACCATGGTGGTATGAGATCCCTAAGCGGGGCAGAGAGCGGCACCACCATGGTGGTATGAGATCCCTAAGCGGGGCAGAGAGCAGCACTACCATGGTGGTATGAGATCCCTAAGGGGGCAGGGGGCAGCACCACCATGGTGGTATGAGATCCCTAAAGGGGCAGGGGGCAGCACCACCATGGTGGTATGAGATCCCTAAGCGGGGCAGAGAGCAGCACCACCATGGTGGTATGAGATCCCTAAGCGGGGCAGAGAGCAGCACCACCATGGTGGTATGAGATCCCTAAGAGGGGCAGAGAGCAGCACCACCATGGTGGTATGAGATCCCTAAGGGGGCAGGGGGCAGCACCACCATGGTGGTATGAGATCCCTAAGCGGGGCAGAGAGCAGCACCACCATGGTGGTATGAGATCCCTAAGAGGGGCAGGGGGCAGCACCACCATGGTGGTATGAGATCCCTAAGCGGGACAGAGAGCAGCACCACCATGGTGGTATGAGATCCCTAAGCGGGGCAGAGAGCAGTACCACCATGGTGGTATGAGATCCCTAAGCGGGGCAGAGAGCAGCACCACCATGGTGGTATGAGATCCCTAACCAGGACAGGGAGCAGCACCACCATGGTGTTATGAGATCCCTAAGGGGGGCAGGGGGCAACACCACCATGGTGGTATGAGATCCCTAAAGGGGCAGGGGGCAGCACCACCATGGTGGTATGAGATCCCTAAGCAGGACAGGCAGCAGCACCACCATGGTGGTATGAGATCCCTAAAGGGGCAGGAGGCAGCACCACCATGGTGGTATGAGATCCCTAAGCAGGACAGAGAGCAGCACCACCATGGTGTTATGAGATCCCTAAGAGGGGCAGGGGGCAGCACCACCATGGTGGTATGAGATCCCTAAGCGGGACAGAGAGCAGCACCACCATGGTGGTATGAGATCCCTAAGTGGGGCAGAGAGCAGTACCACCATGGTGGTATGAGATCCCTAAGCGGGGCAGAGAGCAGCACCACCATGGTGGTATGAGATCCCTAAAGGGGCAGGGGGCAGCACCACCATGGTGGTATGAGATCCCTAAGCAGGACAGGGAGCAGCACCACCATGGTGTTATGAGATCCCTAAGGGGGGCAGGGGGCAACACCACCATGGTGGTAAGAGATCCCTAAAGGGGCAGGGGGCAGCACCACCATGGTGGTATGAGATCCCTAAGCAGGACAGGCAGCAGCACCACCATGGTGGTATGAGACCCCTTAGCGGGGCAGAGAGCAGCACCACCATGGTGGTATGCGATCCCTAAAGGGGCAGGGGGCAGCACCACCATGGTGGTATGATATCCCTAAGCAGGACAGGGAGCAGCACCACCATGGTGTTATGAGATCCCTAAGGGGGCAGGGGCAGCACCACCATGGTGGTATGAAATCCATAAGGAGGGCAGGGAGCAGCACCGTCATGGTGGTGTGAGATCCCTAAGCGGTGGAGGGAGCAGCACCACCATTGTGGTATGAGATGCCTAAGGGGGCAGGGAGCAGCAATACCATGGTGGTATGAGATCCCTAAGGGGGGCAGGGGGCAGCACCACCATAGCGGTATGAGGTCCCTAAGTGGGACAAGGAGCAGCACCACCATAGTGGTCTGAGGTCCCTAAAGGGGGCAAGATCTGAGTGTGAACACTACCCACAAAATTCAATTATGAAAAAAATTTCATGAAAAAAACATGGCATAACAATATATTGCAGTAAACCATATATTACGCTTTGCCCATTATAGGGAGACCAAGATTTTTTAGATTAGATTATTGAAAAGCATTGCTTTTAGAGGAGAAACATGGTGCTATACAGATACCTTATTTGATGTCACACATGATCTACAATTTTTATCATAGAACTATAAGGGCTTTGTGTTTTATCATGCAGTCCCAGTGCACACAGCTCTAGCTTGTACATAAGGCCCAGGTTATCAAAAAGTTGAATAGGTGTATGAATGTAGGATCACTGCACACAGTATGTAGTCCAACCAATGTCTATACCCCTTTGGGTGAAACACATGATCAAGCTGTGTTGCAGTCACAATGCAGTTAGTGGCTATGTTCCAACTTTGGGAACATATTGGGTAAGGGCAGCCATCTTGTTAAATCATGATCATTATTAGCGGACGTCTATGTTCGAGGCAGCTGCCTTCCCCGATATGTTCCCAAAGTGGGAACATAGCCAGTAATATACACTGCAATAATAATATAATGTATAGTTTGCTCAGTATTTTGCAACCAAAACCAGGAGTGGATTGAAAACATAGAACGGCTATGTTCACACACTGTTGTAATTGAGTGGATGGCCGTTATTTAATAGTAAACAATGGCCGTTATTTCAAAACAACAATTATTTGTCATGAAAGGACGGCCATCCACTCAATTTCAACAGTGTATGAACAATGCCTTTCTGTGTTTTCAATCCACTCCTGGTTTTGGTTGCAAAATACTGAGCAAACATACTGCGTGGGAACATAGCCTGAGGTTGCATTGCAGTTTATAATACTGCAATGGAATGTTTCCATTACTTACTATAGAAAACTGACATGATGCCGTTCTCTATGTAGGAGTGGTGGTTGTCCAGAAACTTGACCCTGGAAATATTCCCAACTGTGTGCAACCCACCCCTAGACGCATAAAAAAAGTTATGCTATGTCAGCTTACATCTGTGTATCCTATGTCTATGGCAGCTTGTCCATTGTATGAAATATTGATGATGTACTGTCACTTGTCACGACTAAATTGTAATCTCTACTCTTTCCGCTGTAATTGTCGGCTTCCATAAATACTTCCCATACATCTTTTATCCATACCGTTCTTGTTTTTTAACAACCTGCTAGATTTTTGACAGTAAATAAATGCAATGTGACATATCAATTCTTTCGGCGGAGGGCGCATGAGGCATCCTATTCAATGAATAGGACAGGCAAGTGGATTCCGCAGTGTGAACAGGCCCTTACAGCCCTTGTAAGCAAGTCCTTGACACCTTGCACCACAGAATTAAAGCACTTTTTCTACTTTATGGAAGCACAGACAGATATATAAAAGGTACCATGGGTCTCCTTGTCCTAACTGTCAGCAGTGTGGATTGTGAATTGCGGTCTCTTTAAGACGCCTATGTGATCACTGTAATAAAGCACATAGGGTTAATCACTGTACGCTCTAAGGGCCCTATTCCACCAGACGATTATCGTTCAGATTATCGTTAAATCGCTCGAATCTAAACGATAATCGTTCGGTTGAAATGCAGTTAACGATTAACGGCCAAACGAGAAATCGTTGATCGTTTTATAAGACGTGGACCTATTTTTATCGTTGCTCGTTCGCAAAACGTTCGCAAATCGTTCGCATTGAATAAGACATCTTTCGGTCGTTTGCAGTAGATACGAACGCAATAGCAAAGAAATAGCGAAGAAAGATTGATCCCAAATACGATCATAAGTAACGATTATGGTTCCATGGAAATGAGTGAACCTTTTCAGGTCTTTCGCAATAGCGGTCGTTTGAGATCGTTAATCGTTAATGATTATGCAAACGATAATCGTCCGGTGGAATAGGGCCCTAATGCTGGGTTTACACGCAGCGATTATCGGGCGAATTTTCGCGATAACGATCGAATTTGAACGATAATCGTACGTGTAAACGCGGCGAACAATCAAAAAATCGTTCATTTTGATCTTTTAACAGGTTCTTAAATTGGCGTTCGGCGTTCGCAAAAAATTCGCCGATCGTTCCATGTAAACAGTCGTTCACTGATTTTCCCTATGTGTGAGATAGGCTTAAGCGATCGCAAAACGAATTTTCTGTACGATATATCGTACAGTCTAAACGCTGATCGTTATTAAAAAAAAAATTGTTACTTCAAAATCGTCAATCGTACAATCGGGCGAATTATCGCTCCGTGTAAACCCAGCATAATGGTGGTTTTTTTACACGGAGCGATAATTCGCCCAATCGCCGATTAACGATTTTGAATGAACAATTTTCTTTATATAACGATCGGCGTTTAGTCGGAACGATACATCGTACAGAATATTCGTTTTGCCTATCTCACACATAGGGGAAATCGTTGAAAGACTGTTTACACGGAACGATCTGCAAATATTTTGCGAACGATCAACGACGATTTGAGAACTTGTTGAAAAATCAAAATGAACGATTTTTCGCTCGTCGCTTGATCGTTCGCTGCGTTTACATGTACGATTATCGTTCCAATTCGACCGTTATCGTGCAAATTCGAATGATACATTGTTCCGTGTAAAACCACCATAAGTTTGTGCCCACAATTTGCTCCCCACTATTGGCTCCACCATACAGGGGAAAGAAGGATTAATATAGCATCTGACATGTCACCGGTTGTATGAATGTTGTATGTAAATACACTGCATTACGTCATCCCATAATGGTTAATATGTACTTTTCACTTGTTGTGCTGTCACAATGCCTTGTGTGCGAAATCATGTGACCCAATGAAAGTTTGGTCAGTTCTGGGAAAAAGTCTTCACAAAGAGCTAAGGTGTTTGTGCAAATATCAATCTGTGTCTATTCTATTCAGTACAGAGTCCGCCCAGACCTGTAGTGAGATCTCGCACCGGCCTGCTGAGCGCACATTTTATTATAGAGATTTTATTTCCATCTCTCTGCTAGAAGACTCTTTTAAGTATAGTGATAATTTGTATATATAGTATAGTGATAATTTGTATATATAGTATAGTGATCATTTGTATATATAGTATAGTGATCATTTGTATATATAGTATAGTGAATTTATTAATTCATTGGTGTCAAACTGTGATACCTGTGTTTTAATTAACCATCTTCAATTATAAAGGCCATACTATAAGTTGAGATCTTACATCTGAGAGCTGAAAGATCTGAGTTTTTTTGTTTTTTTTTTCTCCCATATAGTCATTGGCCTTTTTCACTAGATTTATTCTGGATAAAACACTGCAGTTTTTAGTCAAATATTACTGTCATACAACATCTACAAACACAGCTTTTCTAGAGGAGGGGGTTGTGCATTTTGAGGTCATTTATGTGTGTTTTGTCAACATTTTTCCTTCTTGGAATTTTTTTTTTAATTCTCTAGTGTGTCCGTGTGTGGGTTTTTTTTTTCTATGTGTCAAAACAAGGTATGCTTGAGGTATGATTGATGGCTAGATGACCAGATGGTCTTTTTCTGCTGACAATCATATATGTTTCTATGATATTTATTGGCCATTTTCCCACAGCCTTCCATAAAAGACTTTTGCTCCTCTGCATATCTTTGGTTTATATGGTGCGGAAGGCAAACTTTGACATGCTTCATTGGATCGTGTATTTACACAGTTATTCTTATTACTTCTAGGGAAGAACATCAGAATAGCTGCAGTACAAGATCGTAGAGGACTCCAGGTGCCACATACCAGCTAATGGAATGGCTTTTCCTAATGGCTGTCATGGTAGCAGAGGTCCCATTTTAAAGGGGTTATCCAGCACTACAAAACATGGCCACTTTCTTCCAGAGACAGCCCCACTCTTGTCTCCAGCTTGGGTGGGGTTTTGATGCTCAGCTCCAATGAAGGGAATGGAACTTAATTGCAAACCGCAGCTGAACTGGAGACAAGAGTCGTGTTGTCTCTGAAAGAAAGCGGCCATGTTTTTGTAGCGCTGAATAACCCCTTTAACATATTGAAACTGTTAATTTGACTGTGTCAGTTGAAATTCGCGTTCCAAACTGGTGACACTGTTGTATAGATGTTAGGACAAGGAGACATATGGTACCTTTCATATATCTAGGTGTGCTTCCATATCGTAGAAAAGTATGTCCAATGCCTGGGGCCAAATGTAATTCCTGAGCCCCTAACACCTTCTTGCTTCTCCTCCCATTCCTATCCCAGCTTGATTAATGATCAGCTGGAAGCTCAGCCCTGTTTCCAAATTTTGTAAGTCTGTATGTGCAGCACAGGAATGAGATTTGAAAACAGGGCTTAGCTGTCCATTAGTCAGTGACAGGAATGGAAAAGAAGGTGAGGTGATATTGAAGCCATCATTAAAGGGGTAGTGCGGCGCTAAAAATTATTCACAGAATAACACACATTACAAAGTTATACAACTTTGTAATGTATGTTATGTCTGTGAATCGCCCCCTTCCCATGTCCCACCACCCCCGCCCATTTACCCGGAAGTGTGGTGCATTATACATTACCTGATCCGTGTCGAGGGCCGTCCACCATTTTGTGCCAAATGTCATCTTCGGACGGACGGACGAATCCCTGCCACCGCCCCCCCCTCCACCGCGTCACAACTGTGCTCAGCCGTGATTGGCTGAGCACAGTTATGCTCAGCCAATCGCGGCTGAGCAGCTGATGACGCAGCGGAGGGGGGACGGTGGCAGGGATTCGGCCGTCCGTCCGAAGATGACGTTTGGCACACAATGGCGGACGGCCCTCGACACGGATCAGGTAATGTATAATGCACATCACACTTCCGGGTACACGGAGCTGAGCATCAAAACCCCACCCAAGCTGGAGACAAGAGTGGGGCTGTCTCTGGAAGAAAGTGGCCATGTTTTGTAGCGCTGGATAACCCCTTTAAAATGGGACCTCTGCTACCATGACAGCCATTAGGAAAAGCCATTCCATTAGCTGGTATGTGGCACCTGGAGTCCTCTATGATCTTGTACTGCAGCTATTCTGATGTTCTTCCCTAGAAGTAATAAGAATAACTGTGTAAATACACGATCCAATGAAGCATGTCAAAGTTTGCCTTCCGCACCATATAAACCAAAGATATGCAGAGGAGCAAAAGTCTTTTATGGAAGGCTGTGGGAAAATGGCCAATAAATATCATAGAAATATATATGATTGTCAGCAGAAAAAGACCATCTGGTCATCTAGCCATCAATCATACCTCAAGCATACCTTGTTTTGACACATAGAAAAAAAACCCCACACACGGACACACTAGAGAATTAAAAAAAAAATTCCAAGAAGGAAAAATGTTGACAAAAACACACATAAATGACCTCAAAACGCAGAACCCCCTCCTCTAGAAAAACTGTGCGTGTAGATGTTGTATGACAGTAATATTTTAATAAAAACTGCAGTGTTTTATCCATAAGAAATCTAGTGAAAAAGGCCAATAACTATACGGGAGAAAAAAATAAAAAAACTCAGATCTTTTAGCTCTCAGATGTAAGATCTCAACTTATAGTATGGCCTTTATACTTAAAGATGGTTAATTAAAACACAGGCATCACAGTTTGACACCAATTAATTAATAAATTCACTATACTATATATACAAATAATCACTATACTATATATACAAATTATCACTATACTTAAAGGAGTCTTCTAACAGAGAGATGGAAATAAAATCTCTATAATAAAATGTGCGCTCAGCAGGCCGGTGCGAGATCTCACTACAGGTCTGGGCGGACTCTGTACTGAATAGAATAGACACACACCGCCGCACTACCCCTTTAAGTGCTTGGGAACAACTCATTAGAACCAGGAAATAAAAGTTTTTTTTTCTACCTTATGGAAGCACAGTTGGATATATGAAGGTACCATGCACAGAATCTCCTTAACCTAAAATCTAACAGTGTCAGCAGTTTAGAATGTGAATTACAACTGACAGATATACTTTAAAGTAAAAAAAAGACAATAATTGGGAAACATTAATTCTGTATAAAATAGGCAAATAATCTAATTAAAAATATGAGAATAAAATACAGTTTATAACTATAGAACATAACCGATGAGTTTATTAAAATCACCAATCTGCTATGAGCAAATGATTGAACCATGTACTCCCAGCATTAGCTACGAGACTAAACCTTTCTAAAAATACATAGCGTTTAAAAATAGGTATGTAGAGATGTAGGTACGACGTCTCAGTCACGTTCCACGAGGACTCACCAAAAACGAGTATAAACAGACCAGAATGGCCTAAACCAATTTTACTAGGTAGGACTGTGCCACAATGTGTCCCTCAAGCTGTTTGCTCTGCAGGGTCCTTGTCATTAGTTGCAGTGAAGCAGCGGGACCTTTCACAACAAGACCTTACACAACCGAGGAGAAGAAAAGAATCGTAGTCAACCAATTATTTTACATTGTACTAAACAGTCTAGTCAAGAGAGGTCAGTGCTGAACGGTAGGGTTCTAGCCAGAGGCCATCTGGAAGGAAATGTCAGACAGAGACCACGTGTGATTCTGAGACACTAAAGGCGGATGGAGCACATTCCAGGTGTCGACAAAAGTCTTCAATTATAAGCTCCTCGAGTATTTTAACTATGCTTCTCAAGGGAAAAGTCTATTGAAGGGGAAAACAACAGAACAAATGAAGCAGAAGTAACGTCTTCAGGAAAAACAATTATGGGCTTAGGAGTCCTTTACGAAAATCTTATCCAACATACAAGATAAATGTCATATGTATGTCGCATTTCACAGAGGGGTATAGAGCTCCTCCTTGTAACCCAAGGTATCCATTAGCTTCTGTTCACACTAAAGTTTTCCCAGATGTAAATCAGATCTGTGACTATAACATACTGCTTCATTTAAGGACACTATATTAGAGGAACAAGTTCATGGTTCATGAGCCTAAATGACTAATATAACACCTGACATAAAACATGGAATTTATGCCTGTGGTGTAGTGATGAGTGAATACTGAAATATTCGAATATTCGATATTCGTACGAATATGTCCCGAATATTCGAATATTTGATCGATTATTCTATCCCATTAAAGTCTATGGGAACAAGTATTCGATTATTGAAAAACATCTATTCGACCACTTGGAGGTAAAAACTGCAAGCTGGGGGATTTGAAAGCTTATCGTATATTTATTGGCGAATAATATTCGGCGAACTATTCGATAATATTCAATAGATCGAATACCTTACTATTCGATCGAATATCTATTCAGTCGAACAGTATTTGCTCATCACTACTGTGCTGTATTCTTGAAGGAATCTCTCTATGCATCCACCTACCTAGTCTGCATTGATTGACAGTCAACATGTACCAGTCTGCAGGGCTAGTAATACAGAAGGCCTCTCCGTATAAAATAGTGCCCGAAACCATAAATATCCTGATATAGCAAATTGATATAAGAAGGTGGCAGTATGCTTCAATGATCATGGAATTTTTAGTCTAAGCGTCCATTCACACTAAGGAATCGATGCGGAGATTCTGCCGAATCCTCCCTGCTATGTCTTTCAATGGGAGGTCTCGCACACCTACGCTCTCCGTAAATTCTTTGAGCGGAAAGGCATGGAGAGCGCAGGCTCCAAGACATAGCAGGCGGGATTTGGAGAGGAATCCACAGGCGGAGGTTCTGAGCAGAATCTCCGCACTCTGTAGTGTGAACGGGCCCTAATGATGAAAGCCATTACTCAAGCTTGGTCTTTAGTCTTGGTTTGAAGACTGGAACACCCTCTAGACTCGGCCCTATGTACATTACTTGAAAAGCAAGGGGAAACTGAGGTTTAGTGGAACACTAGTATGCAACCTACCAGCCTCTAAGTGCTAAAATACAGATTCTGTGGCACTTAGTATAGCAATATTTTCCCCTTAAAAATTATGCTTATACCTCAAAAAACTGTGACAGTTTTTTTTTCCTCCCTCCCATGTGCTCGCTACACATATGTGCGTATTACATACAGCTAACACCATTCCACTGCGGTCGTGACAGCTGATCCTTGTGTTGCTGCATACATCCTCTACTGTGTCAACTATTTTATTTAATTTTCTTTCAATTATTTATTAACATAAATGATTAGTCAACCAGTAATAAAATTAACACCTCTTGAATTTTTATAATAATTATCTATAATATTATTATTGTTTCCCAACAAGCAGAGCTATGACAGATGTGTAATATCCATTAATCTAATAGGCACTTTCATGTGGCCTATATTATTTCACATGTTGTATATCACATGTAGAATATGTGGTGACTCACGGATTTCTCTGGAGCATTAACAATATGGCACATAGCTTCATTACTCATTCTGTTTTTTTCTGTTTTATCACCTCTGTTCAGAGCTGTTCACATAGTTATTATCACACCATGTTAAGAATGATAATTTTAACACTTTACACTATATAGTGAACCCTATATGTAGTTCATCTGGTTGGTATATGTCGAAGAACATCCAATTATGACATTTTGAGCTTGCCATATACATTCATATTTTCTCTAAGGACTATATGGACAGTCATTTGTATTTCATTATTATTATTATTATTATTATTATTATTATTATTATTATTTCCATATGGAAGCAGGGGTCTAAAGGCAAAAATCAATGTAAGTTAAAGGGGTACTCCAGAGAAAAATGTTTTTGAATCAACTGGCATAAAAAAAAACTGAGACAGATCAGCTGCTGTATGTCCTGCAGGAAGTGGTGTATTCTTCCCAGTCTGACACAGCGCTCTCTGCTGCCACCTCTGTCCATCTCAGGAACTGTCCAGAGCTGGAGCAAATCCCCATAGAAAACCTCTCCTTGAGGAGATATCCTATTGGGAATCTAATACCCGACATAAGTTCCTAAATATATGGATCCCTTTTGTCTCTTACCGAGAATCAATATGCCCTAGACCAATTTGAGCACAACAGATTCTTTAACCTATCTTTCCTTATCTATTTTGTTATTCCAATACATAATAGAACACTAAATACTGATACTCATAACTAAATGTAGTAATATTTGCCCATTCTCCCTGGCGTACGTGCGCCCCACTCGCCCAATAGGCCGGCTGACGGAGCTTATGAGGGCGAGATATGGCAGGGAGGAGGTGTGGCCTCCTCCCGCGCCTCATTTATCATGATTTACGCCTGCAGTATAGAGATCACTGCAGTATACATTTATACAGCAATGATCAATCAGATCATTGCTGTATTACTCTAGTCTGCAGCAGACCAGAGGAATAGAATGCTGAGCAACACTGAGTCCCGGCTAAGCAGAAGGGGTCTTCCCTTCGCGATTGCATCGCTGGGGGGAGATCCCCCACTAGACACCAGGGAAAGGAGGATAGTAAAACGTTTAAATGGAGCTGTCAGTTTTTTTTTTTTGTTTTTTTTTTATAAATTGTTTATTTTTTGCAGTTTTATCAAAACATACAGAAAACATACAATGAAAATAAGTCAAGTTATGGGCCTAAAAAAGGACATGACCTATGGGCCTAAAAAATAGGTATGAGCTATCCCATTAACATGAATGGGAAATGTAACTGGACATACTCTGAAACCTTTGAAAATGTCATTCTACAGGAAGGAGGAGACTGAGCTATGAACCTCATCTATTGTCTTCCTTCTACTGGTGTCACCTTTCACTGTAATTCTGTACAGATCACTTTCTAGCAGCCTCCTACTTATCATCAAATACAGATCAAGAAGTATCTAGAGAGTCCTAGTGGCCAGTGGCCAGACTGGAAACTGCAAGATTTTGGGATTATGTTATAATATAAATTGTAAAATTGAAAATTAGAAAAAAAAAATGTTAAAATATATAGAAAATTGATTAAAACAGGTAATTTTCCATTTATACGTTCCCTTTAAAGCTATGTTCACACATAGTATTTCTGTCAGTCTTTTTTTTCAACCAAAACCAGGAGTGGGTTGAAAACACAGAAGCTGTGCAAATCATAATTTTGCCCTGTCAGTTCCACTCTGGATTTTTGTTAAAAAAAAACTGACAGAAATACTATGTGTGAACATAGCCTAAAGAGTTTGTCTAGGGTTTCCAAATTTCATCCATAAACAGCATCGGACTTGCCCACACTTTGCGTTTACTCCTTTACTCCAATGGAATCAAGCCACAATACCAGATACAACCCACGGGCAACCTGGCTCTAATCCTTGACAACCCATTCTACATAATCCTTGTTGGTTGGGTTGGTACATGTATACAGGGATACATTTGGCACATCGTCTCTCAGACTCATTAAAGACACTTTAAGACACAATTAATAAACCTTCCCCAATTTGTCACCTGTAAACTTCCTTAAACGGAGAAGAATAGCGGCCATAAACATGTCACATCAGTCGTATCACCATCAGGGAATCCATCACTATAATGAAAAAGCTTTAAAACTTTATATAGTCATAAAGCTAATATATTACTGGTATGAAAGCATGATGAAAGCACGGCCTACCTGGAAACACCTGGATCATAGGGCAGATAAGGGCTAATTGAGCTCAACACCTGGCAATGTTCGGAATTCTGAAAGAGAAATGCAGGCAACAGATGTGCGGTCCGCTCTATACATTTACTACTGTTCTTATGATCGGTGGGAGTCCCAGCAGTCAGACCTCCATTGGTTTGGTATCCTATGGACAGAGGATAGCTTTTAATTGTGGGATAACTCCTTTAACCCTTTCACGACAATGGGTCATTGATGTCCTTGGCTACCGTCAGGACTCTGCGATACCAAACAGAAAATTCTCTATCTGTGCCTACCGCAGTATCTATAGGGTTAATTGTCAGCACTGGAGCATGGACCGGTACTGACAGTTGCGGTGGGTCCACAGCTATCACTGACACCTGGGACCCGCTGTGGATGACACAGGCACAACTTCTGTGCCTGTGTCTTCCTGCATCGTAAATTAACGCCGCTGCAGCATCGGGCATAGGCTGCAGCAACATTAATTTACTGTACAGCGGCAGGAGGCGGTTAAGACCCATGGATCATTCTGCAAAAAATGAAAGCAGGGGATTAAACAACAACAACAAAAAAATAGAAAAGAAAAAAAGGAAAGAACACTGGGGTAAAAGGTACCTGGCAATCTGTAAAGGTAGAGGCCAATTGACACTTTTCCTTCCAGAAGAGTATGAGCCTGGAGCAACTCTAGAACGTGTGTAGTGTAGGAGAGTGCCTTCCTCCCCGCAAGGTGTAGCTTCATTTCTATGGCCACAGAAACCTATGAATTTTTTAAAATACCAAAATACCCCTTTAAGTGAAGCGTATAGCATTACTTACCTATCTATCCCAGTTGTGAAACTGCCAAAAATTTGTGTTTTTTTTTTGGGGGGGGGGGATGGGGGTGTTCTGTATTGTGTTTCTGTACTTCCTGGTTGAGCAGTTCCTAGAATGCAGTACTGGTTCCAGAATGCAATGCTTTCCCTCAGCTGTTCATCACAGTCCCAGAAAAGTTGCTGCACCTGCTTCTGGCCGGTCAGAGATGGTAAATCACTTGGGGGATCCAGCCGCGCCTCCTGTGACATCACACCCTGCTCCCTGTCTGCATAATCAGCCTGCACTCAGCAAACACACACAATGTGAGACTATGTTCACACTACGTATAGAGAACGGCCGTTCCGTGACCCGTCCGGGTCACGGAACGGCCTGTCTCTGCCCGGATCGTCCCAGTCGGTACTTAAGTACCGGCCGGATGATCTTCCCGGCCGCAGAGCTCTGATGGGGGCGCATCAGAGCTTCCCATAGCACGAAGTGAAGCGAGCGGCCGGAGCTGACAGGGTTTCCTACGGCCGCAATTCATTGAAAGAAAACTGACATGTCAGTTCTTTGCGGCCCCGCATGGGATCCAGGCCAGAGCGTGTACGATGTGTAGACGCTCCGGCCAGGATCCCATTGAAAATAAGGCATTGTTCCACTCCGCATACAACGACCGTACTTTTACGTAGTGTGAATATAGCCTGAGACAGAGGCATGGAAGATCATCAGCTACCAGTGTGGCAGAACCGTACAGATACAGTAATACATTGTATAGACACATCTGTTTTTGGGAGGGCGTTTGGGGGGTAGTTATGGGGGGGGGGGGTTCTGTTTGTATTTTTGGTAGCCTCAGCTAGTTATGTGTGTCAATGCCTGGCATGCTTATGAAACTTGAAGTTACTTCACCTTTTGTGGATGTACTCACCTTCTGCTTCTGTGCGTGTTTACCTGTTATTTGTAAAACTTCTGAAAATAAAATATATGTTTGGAAAAAAAAAAAAAAAAACGTGAATGGCAGATCATGGGGAAAACTAGAACACTTGTACAAAATAATTTAAAAAATCTATGTCAAGAAAAAGTCCACAAGCACAAAATTTTTATGCTATGTTCACGCCATGGCAACAACGGCTGTATTTTGTACAGTGTAAAACACTGCCTTGTCTGCTATGGGATCCCGGCCGGAGAGTATACGCAGTGAATTGTGGCCGCAGAAAGACCTGTCAGTTCACACAATGAAGCGACCCGGATCTTTGCAGAGACCGGTTCAATACATAGTGTGAACATAGCCTTACAGTGTATTTCTTGCTAAAGATGGGAACAAGTCCCATGACAATTGGTTTCTATAGCTACTTAAAGGGGTTATCCAGCAAAAATCTTTTTCTTTCAAATCAACTGTTTTCAGAAAGTTGTAATCTACTTCTACTTAAAAATCTCCAGTTTCCCCATACTTATCATCTGCTGTATGTCCTGCAGGTAGTCAATGTTTTCTTTTTAGTCTGACACTGTGCTCTCTGCTGCCACCTCTGTCCGAGACAGGAACTGTCCAAAGCTAGAGAGGTTTTCTATGGTGATTTGCTTCTGCTCCGGACAATTCCTGGCATGAATAGAGGTGGCAGCAGAGAGCACTGTGTCAGACTGAAAATAATACACCACTACCTGCAGGGCATACAGCAGCTGATAAGTATGGGAAGACTTGAGATTTTTAATTAGAAGTAAATTAGAAATCTATATAACTTTCTGAAACCAGATGATTTGAAAGAAAAAGATTTTCGCCAGAATTTAGGAAGAAGGGCCCTCTACATGACGGTACTGTAACAGAAAGCTATGGTTTGCAATACATCCTGAAAAACCTTGCACTCTTATGTGTGCTGGACCCTAGAAATGGTGTCAGCAGAGGCTATTTACCTATTATTGGCTTTCTAAATCCATCCGTCCCTTTCAAGACAACCTCTGGTAGGTAAGCATTGTCTCATCCCTCATCCTTCATTCACTTGATCCCATAATGAGCCATCATCTGATCGCCCCCAGAGTCATAGTGCCTTCAGCTATATGTTTGCAGGTTTTAGACTTTATGGCGCTCGGACACCTGCTAGGTGAGTAGCTATAGGTAGTGTACAGGTAGCAGTCACACCCGGACCCTGGTGCCTGAGGGGAGCAAAAGGTCCCATATTAGAGGGATCAAGCTGACATTCCTCAAAGTGTCACAGTCATTTAAGAAAACATTTGACATGTCATAGAGACATGGAAAAGGTTGTGCTTATTCAGGTTGATCAGATCCAGATCAGATCAGTTGGGTGAAAGAAAGGGTCAGCCATACTCTTATTCTGTCATGTTATAGAAATCAAAAGAGAAACAGATCACTGATCTCAGGGAAACCAGCCAAAGATAACACTGCCAGATGCTAGTTACAGCGCTCAATGCAGTGAAATCCTAAGTGCATTGCCCCCTGGGAAACATGAACATGCAAAAAGAAGAGCCCGTGGAGCCTCATTTAAGAGTCTCAAAACACAGGACTAGCCAGATATCCCTCCGGGAAGGACCCAGGCAAGGGGCGGCTCCTGTAAGGAAACCACAATATGAAGTGGCCCTATAAGTCAATGTAATGACAAAAGAAAAACCAAGGCCAGGTATCCAGCCACAGACAGCTGTTTCGGAGTGTTGCCTCTCATCAGTGTGAAGCAGGATTCTGGGATTCTAGGTGGGAGCAATGCCTAGTAGAGCCATAAGAGAAACAGATCGCTGAGACCAGCCAAACGATAACACTGCCGGCTGCTAGTGAAAACGCTCAATGCAGTGAAATCCTAGGTGCATTGCCTCCTGGGAAACATGAACAGGGCCACTTAATATGGTGGTTTTGGTGATTTCCCTGCAGGAGCCACCCCTTGGCTGGGTCCTTTCCGGAGGGATATCTGGCTAGATCTGTGTTTTGAGACTCTTAAAGGGAACCTGTCACTGGGGACGCGGGCACAGAGCCCGTCTGACCCCCCGGTGCAGCCCCTGGATACTTACTCTTTCCGTTGAGTCCCGCTCCTGGAGCCGGTCTGGGGACGAAGAGATCAGCGCCCGAAGCTGTCCGCGCGCTGTATGCAATTTACCTGCGATGGAGCCGTCATTCTCTATGGGCATCGGACTCATCTCTGCAGCGCAACTACATGTGTATGTTACTAGTAGGGGGCTGGCAGGTTCCCTGTTAAAGGGGTTACCCAGGATTTAAAGAAAACAAAAAAAACATGGCTCCTCTCATTTCAAAAACAGTGCCACTATTATTACAATTCAGCCTAGGGCTGGGCGATATGGGCAAAAAATAAAATCTCGATTTTTTTAAAATTTTTTGACGATTCTCGATTTAAATCTCGATTTTTTTCCTTTTTTGCTAAATAAACAGAACATTTTCTCCCTGCAGCATCAGATACTATTTTAATATTTTAGACAACAACTGTATTGCTTTCCAGTGTAACAGAGGCCCCATATAGTATAGGAAATCATGTTTGTGCCTCCATCTACGTAGGGTGTAGTAGTGGAGGTATAGTGGATAGGGGGTGTAGGAGTGGAGGTATAGTGGATAGGGGGTGTAGTAGTGGAGGTATAGTGGATAGGGGGTGTAGGAGTGGAGGTATAGTGGATAAGGGGTGTAGTAGTACAGGTATAGATGAGGGGTGACTGGGGTAAAACTGAAGGGGACTGGGGTGACACTAAAGGGGACTGGGGGACACTAAAGGGGACTGGGGTGACACTGGGGGACACTAAAGGGGACTGGGGGACACTAAAGGGGACTGGGGTGACACTGGGGGACTGGAGGGACAATGGGGGACACTAAAGGGGACTGGGGTGACACTGGGGGACACTAAAGGGGACTGGAGTGACACTAAAGGGGACTGGGGTGACACTGGGGGACACTAAAGGGGACTGGGGTGACACTAAAGGGGACTGGGGTGACACTGGGGGACACTAAAGGGGACTGGGGTGACACTAAAGGGGACTGGGGTGACACTGGGGGACACTAAAGGGGACTGGGGTGACACTAAAGGGGACTGGGGTGACACTAAAGGGGACTGGGGTGACAATGGGGGACTGGGGGGACACTGAGGGGACTGGGGGGGACACTGAGGGGATTGGGGGGGACACTGAGGGAACAATGAGGGGACTGGGGGGGACACACTGAAGGGGACTGGGGGGACACACTGAAGGGGACTGGGGGGGGACACACTGAAGGGGACGGGGGGGACACTGAGGGAACAATGAGGGGACGGGGGGACACTGAAGGGGACTGGGGGGGGACACTGAAGGGGACACTGAAGGGGACTGGGGGGGACACTAAAGGGGACTGGGGGGGGGACACTGAGGGAACAATGAGGGGATTGGGGGGACACTGAGGGGACTGGGGGGTGACTGGTGCAGCTGGAGGTGATTGGAGCAGGAGGGCACATACATCTCCTCCTCCTCTCACCTCCACACACACGCTCCCCTCCCGGCCAGATATGGAGGTCCCGGGTCTGTGGAGGAGGAGGCTGCAGGGACTACAGTAGGTGGTGATCGCATAGCTGCGGGTCACGGAGCTATAGAGCGGGAACGGGGGTCTGCACTGAGCCCCCCGATCCCGCTGTATAGCTCCAGGACGAGCAGCGCCGCGATCACCACCTACTGTAGTCCCTGCGGCCTCCTCCTCCACAGACCCGGGACCTCCATATCTGGCCGGGAGGGGAGTGGGACGCTCAGTGGAAGGGGCGGGGGCAGATCAGCGGCGGCGCTGTCAGTGGCTGGAGGCCGCCGGCACTGCACCGCCCCTCTCCAGCCTGGCCACCCAGCATCTTCTCCCCGCTCACCCACACCGCCCCTCTACGGCTCTCCCGCCGGCCTGCACCGCAACCCCCCTTCTCTCAGCTCCTCCCCGGCACCGCAGCCCGAAATGATTTTTTGTGAAAATCGAATTTACGATTTTCACAAAAAATCAAATCGATTTCAACGTTCTGGACGATTAATCGAATTAATTCGATTAATCGCCCAGCCCTAATTCAGCCCATTCACTTCAATGGAACTGAGGTGCAAAACCACTTCCAAACTTAGGGACACGAGAGGCGCTGTATCTGGAAAAAGTGGCCAAGCATTTGTAAGCCTGCATAAACCCTCTAAGACCCCATTTACATCAAGTTTTGCTCCATGCCTGGGGTATATGTTTGTTTTGCCAAAAACACAACACATGCATATAGGGTGATGTATCTATAGACTTCTGCTGACTTTAAAGAGGTTATCCAACGTGCGGAAAACACGGTCGCTTTCCTCCAGAAACAGCTCCTCTCTTGTCTCCAGTTTGGTGTGGTTTTCAACTCAGTTCCATTGAAGTAAATAGAGCTTAGTTGCAAAACCACACCTAAACTGGAGACAAGAATGATAATGTTTCTGAAGGAAAGCGACCGTGTTTTTCGAATGCTCGATAACCCCTTTACAGTGAATGTACCATCAGGTACTTCGCTGCTATTTTTGCCTCCCGGTTCCTGTGCTCGTCGACTGTCTTTTCCCGAGCAACGGTCCATCCCCCCCCAGCGTGCCGAAACCCCCTCCGCTCTGTGACATGGCTCCATTAGAATCGAGCACAGTCGCTCGCACAGGGGAGGGGGTTTCGTCATGCTGGGTGGGGGAGGCAGTGTGCCTACCAGTGCTCTGTAAAAGTCCGGCGCCGTGTATGGGAACCAGGTGGCAATTTAAAAATAAGACCGTGTCACCGGCATCCATGTGCCAACGCCAATTGATTCAGTAGGTCAATCATTAGGTTTGCTATAAGCAGGCACGATCCCATCGCCATGCCCGCTAATTAGATAATCGAATGCAGCTGTCAAAGATGACAGCTGCATCCGATTACTTGATGCAGCTGTTCCCTGGTGTCTAATGATGGAAATCGCCCCTCCGGGATGTTGTCCCGGAGGAGCGATCCCCGTGTCTTCACCCGGCCGGGGTCTGCCCTGTAATGGCGCTGATCCTGGCTCGGCATTCAGTTGCTTCCGGCTGCAGCAGACGGAAGCAATCGAGTGCCTATCTCATCGATCTATGCTGTATCACTATGCAGCATAGATCGCAATGAGAAATCAGTGTACTTATACTAGAAGTCCCCCAGGGGGAATAACCCTAACCCCAGGGGGAATAGCCCTAACCCCAGGGGGGAATAACCCTAACCCAGGGGGGCTTCTAGTATAAGTGTAAAAGTAAAAGTAAATAAAGTGTCATTATTAACCCTTTGAGGACCAGGCCCAAAATGACCCAGTGGACCGCGCAAATTGTGATCTTAGTGCTTTCGTTTTTCCCTCCTCCCCTTCTAAGAGCTCTAGCACTCTCAGTTTTCTATCTACAAGCCATGTAAGTGCTTGTTTTTTACAGGAATAGTTGTACTTTGTAATGGCGCCTTTCATTTTACCATAACATGTATGATGGAATTCCAAATATATTATTTATGAAGATATAAATAGGTGAAATCGTAAGAAAGAATGCGATATGGTAACGTTTGGGGGGTTCCTGTGTCTACGTAATGCACTATATGGTAACAGCGACATGACACTATTATTCTATAGGTCAGTCCGAACACAACCATATGCAGGTTACACAGATTCTCTAATGTTATATATATTTTTTTTTATGAAATCCTTTTTTTTGCCAATTAAAGATTAATAAAATGGGCCTATTGTGACGCTTATAACGGTTTTATTTTTTCACCTACGGGGCTGTATGGGGTGTCATTTTTTCCGCCATGATCTCTAGTTTTTATTAATACCATATTTGTGAAGATCGGACATTTTGATCACTTTTTATTGATTTTTTTTAATATATAATGTAACATAAAATCGGTAATCTGCGCACTTTTTCCCCTCTTTTCGTGTACGCCGTTTACCGGTCGCAATGACGCTTGTTATATTTTAATAGATCGGACAATTACGCACGCTACGGTATGTTATATGTTTATCTATTTATTCATTTTTATATGTTTTATTTATATAATGGGAAAGGGGGGTGATTTAGACTTTTATTGGGGGAGGGGTTTTGGGGTAGTGTGTTAGTGTTTTGAACTTTTTTTTTTTTACACTTTTGAAGTCCCTTTGGGGGACTTCTACATACATTACTTTGATTTCTACACTGATGAATGCTATGCCATAGGCATAGCATTGATCAGTGTTATCGGCGATCTGCTCATTGAGCCTGCCTGTGCAGGCTTAGTGTAGCAGATCGCCGATCGGACCACACGGAGGCAGGTGAGAGACCTCCGGCAGTCCGTTTCAACGATCGGGACCCCCGCAGTCACACTGCGGGGGTCCCGATCGGTAAGTGACAGGGGACTCCCCCTGTCACTTACACTTAAACGCGTTTAAGGGGTTAAAGGGGTTGTCCGGCGATAAAAAATTATTCACACAATAACACACATTACAAAGTTATACAACTTTGTAATGTATGTTATGTCTGTGAATGGCCCCCTTCCCCGTGTTTCCCCCCACCCACGCTAGACCCGGAAGTGTGGTGCATTATACTCACCGCATATCGTGTCGTCCACGGTCTCCGATCGTCAGCAGTGACGTCTTCTTCGGGAGCTTGGCGGATCTTCCCGAGTGCCGGCCACCCTCTGCAGCGTCATACGAAGCTCAGCCGCGATTGGCTGAGCATAACTGTGCTCAGCCAATCGCGGCTGAGCGGCTGATGACGCGGCCACGTCATCAGCTGCTCAGCCGCGATTGGCTGAGCACAGTTATGCTCAGCCAATCGCGGCTGAGCTTCGGATGACGCTGCAGAGGGTGGCCGGCACTCGGGAAGATCCGTGGCCTCCCGAAGAAGACGTCACTGCTGACGATCGGAGACCGTGGTCGGCACGCGACAGGTAATGTATAGCGCACCACACTTCCGGGTACACGGGTGGGGGTGGTGGGACACGGGGAAGGGGGCCATTCACAGACATAACATACATTACAAAGTTGTATAACTTTGTAATGTGTGTTATTCGGTGAATAATTTTTTATCGCCGGACAACCCCTTTAATGACACGCGGCAGCGCGATCGCTGCAGCGTGTCATTACCGGTGAGGTCCCGGCTGCTGATTGCAGCCGGCCCCCACCTGCTATGAAGCGCGCTCCGCTCCGGAGCGCGCTTCATAGCGGGAAAAACACCCAGGACGTAAGGTTACGTCATGGGTCGTCTGGGGACAGACTTCCATGACGTAACCCTACGTCCAGGGTCGTCTAGGGGTTAATAAAAAGCCCCCTCCCCTAATAAAAGTGTGAATCACCCCCCTTTTCCCATGTTATAAATAAAAATAAATAAAGAAACATGTTTGCTATCACCGCGTGCGTTATCACCTGAACTATTAATTAATCACATTCCTGATCTTGCACGTTAAAGGGCATAAGCAAAAAAAAATCCCAAAGTGCAAAATTGAGCATTTTTGGTCGCATCAAATCCAGAAATATTGTAATAAAAAGCAATCAAAAAGTTGTATATGCACAATCAAGGTACCGATAGAAAGATCACATCATGGCGCAAAAAATGACACCTGACACAGCCCCATAGACCAAAGGATAAAAGCGCTATAAGCCTGGGAATGGAGCGATTTTAAGAAACATATATTTGTTTAAAATGGTCAGATAAAAGAAAAGTTATACATGTTATATATCGTTGTAATTGTTACGACTTGAGGAACATATATAACAAGTCAGTTTTACCCCAGGGCGAATGGCGTAGATAAAATACCCTCCAAATAAAAGAAATGCGTTTGTTTTTTTTTCAATTTCACCACACATTGAATTTGTTCCTGGTTTCGCAGTGTACTTTATGAAAAATTCAGCCTATCATTGCAAAGTACAATTAGTGACGCAAAAAATAAGGGCTCATGCGGGTTTCTAGGTGAAAAAATGCAAGTGCTATGGCCTTTTAAGCACAAGGAGGGAAAAATGAAAAGCAAAAATTGAAATTGGCCCGGTCCTCTAAGGGTTAAGGAAGACTGCGTTAACCATAGATGTGTGATATAGGCAAACAACATAACATGAGGTCTGGGTCCTAACAATCTGTTGGCGCTATACAAATAAATATTATTGTTATTATTATTATTATATATCCCTCCATGAGGTGTAGTATACATGTGCAGCACACTGTATCTGTTACCTGAGCAGGGTGTGGGGCAGGTGTCAGGCACTGTGTGGTATTATCAGGGTGAGCCACAGTCACACTTCACTTTCTGATCCTCCTGTGTCAGGTGCCTGGTGACAGTCATACAGTCACTCTCTCTCCCTCCGCGCTGATTGGTCGCCATCTCACCTGCCAGCTCCTTCCTGCGCACCGATTGGCTGTGACAACTGTCAATCACTAGGGAGCGTCCCGGCTGCAGGTGGCCGGGTATGAAGTTGCGCTCACAGGACAGGTTGGAGCCGCAGGAAACGCACTGGTATCGCGGCGCTGGCACCATGGTGATACCTCAGGGCTGAGCGCGCTACCTGCAGCAGACATGGACATGCAGGGCGGCCCGGGCAGCCTGGATCTCAGCTTTCTGAAGGAGGAGGAAGCATGCCGGATCCTGGAGGTGCTGGAGCGGGACGAGGAGCTGAGGAGGACGGAGAGAGAGAGGCTGAGGTGAGGGGCGGGCACTGCTGCACTACTGCTATACGGCTGCACTACTGCTATACTACTGAACTACTGCTATACTGCTGCACTACTGCTATACTACTGGACTACTACTATACTGCTACACTACTGCTATACGGCTGCACTACTGCTATACTGCTGCACTACTGCTATACTACTGGACTACTACTATACTACTGGACTACTACTATACTGCTATACTACTAAACTACTACACTACTGCTATACTACTGGACTACTACTATACTGCTGCACTACTGCTATACTACTAAACTACTACACTACTGCTATACTACTACTATACTGCTACACTACTACTATACTGCTGCACTACTGCTATACTACTAAACTACTACACTACTGCTATACTACTGGACTACTACTATACTGCTACACTACTACTATACTGCTGCACTACTGCTATACTACTAAACTACTACACTACTGCTATACTACTGGACTACTACTATACTGCTACACTACTGCTATACTACTAAACTACTACACTACTGCTATACTACTGGACTACTACTATACTGCTACACTACTACTATACTGCTGCACTACTGCTATACTACTAAACTACTACACTACTGCTATACTACTGGACTACTACTATACTGCTACACTACTGCTATACTACTAAACTACTACACTACTGGACTACTACTATACTGCTACACTACTGCTATACTACTAAACTACTACACTACTGCTATACTACTGGACTACTACTATACTGCTACACTACTACTATACTGCTGCACTACTGCTATACGGCTGCACTACTCTTATACTACTGAACTACTACTATACTGCTGCACTACTCCTATACGGCTGCACTACTGCTACACTACTCCTATACGGCTGCACTACTGCTATACTACTGAACTACTATACTGCTGCACTACTGCTATACTGCTGCACTACTGCTATACGGCTGCACTACTGCTATACTACTGAACTACTACTATACTGCTGCACTACTCCTATACGGCTGCACTACTGCTACACTACTCCTATACGGCTGCACTACTGCTATACTACTGAACTACTATACTGCTGCACTACTGCTCTACTGCTGCACTACTGCTATACTACTGCACTACTGCTGCGCTACTGCTACACTACTGCTACACTACTGAACTACTACTATACTGCTGCACTACTGCTATACTACTGGACTACTATACTGCTACACTACTGCTATACGGCTGCACTACTGCTACACTACTGAACTACTGCTATACTGCTGCACTACTGCTATACTGCTGCACTACTGCTATACTGCTGCACTACTGCTATACTGCTGCACTACTGCTGCACTACTGCTATACTGCTGCACTACTGCTATACTGCTGCACTACTGCTATACTGCTGCACTACTGCTATACTGCTGCACTACTGCTACACTACTGAACTACTGCTATACTGCTACACTACTGAACTACTACTATACTGCTGCACTACTGCTATACGGCTGCACTACTCCTATACTACTGAACTACTACTATACTGCTGCACTACTCCTATACGGCTGCACTACTGCTATACGGCTGCACTACTGCTATACGGCTGCACTACTCCTATACGGCTGCACTACTCCTATACGGCTGCACTACTCCTATACGGCTGCACTACTCCTATATATTTAATCTACTGCACCACATCTATACTGTCTTTACTACTGCACTACATCAATACTGTCTACTGCACCACTACAGGTATAGTGCTGTGCTACCCCTATACTGCCATACTACATCTATACTGCTGCACTACTGCTATACGGCTGCTGCACTACTACTATACTACATATTTACTGTACTGATGTGCTACTCCTATACTGCTGCACTATTAATATACTACTGCTATACTGCTGCACTATATCTATACCGCTGCGCTACTGCTATACTGCTGCACTACTAAGATACTGCTGCTATACTACTAATATACTACTGCTATGCTGATATACTACTAATATACTACTGCTATGCTGATATACTACTAATATACTACTGCTATGCTGCTATACTACTAATATACTACTGCTATGCTGCTATACTACTAATATACTACTGCTATACTGCTGCACTACTAATATAATACTATTATACTACATCTATAGTGCTGCACTACTACTATACTGATGTGCTACTCCTATACTGCTGCTTACTGCTGCACTACTGCTGTATTGCTACACCACTGATATACTGCTGCACTACTGTTATACGGTCACATTGTGTACTTCTACAGCAGGGGGTGGTCTGCATTCTGCATTATAACTAATCGCAATAAGAATATAACTTATCAACTCCCAGCCAAGACTGCACATAGATCAGGACATGCAACCAGTGACTGCCCAACTATAACTCCCAGCATGCCCTGATAGCCTACAGTTCCAGCATGCCCTGATAGCCTACAGTTCCAGCATGCCCTGATAGCCTACAGTTCCAGCATGCAGCCTACAGTTCCAGCATGCCCTTATAGCCTACAGTTCCAGCATGCCCTTATAGCCTACAGTCCCAGCGTGCCCTGATAGCCTACAGTCCCAGCGTGCCCTGATAGCCTATAGTATGAGATATTCTACCAGCACTTAGCAACAGCCCCATAGACTTACATAGCAGCTAAGTCTGGAAACTGAATGAGTCACCCGCTCATGTAGAGACTGTGCCGCCCGTCTGACCCCATCCATAAAACCATCTATTCATAGTGATCTGCCGCAGTGGGTGCCACTGTCCAGAATTGCCAGTCTTATGCTAATGATGGCCTCTCACTACCAGACTAGCCATGTGGTTAGAGCTGCCTCACTTTTAAGTGGCACCCGAGAAACACGTCGGCGCGATTATTATTAATAATTGTCTGTTTCACTTTAACACGGTGCTGAAAAACAGACTGTCACTCTTCTGTATGTCAACGTGTGGCACAATGGCATATGTGTTATCGCACCCTTGGCGTGCTGTATTCTAATGGTCCCGGGTCTGATGGCCCAAAATGACAGCATGGTTCAGGTGGGTCTTGTGTCCATGATGTGGATGCAGAAATATGTTTGTTTTGGTTTTAGATGGACACATCTCATACCTGTAAAATATCACAGCAAGGAAAAATGAATGAGAAAAATACACCTAATCAAAAGAAATTCACTGCAAAGGAAAAAAGTGTATATTGTCTAAAATTTAACTTTTAATAGAACCATTTAAAAGAACACACATATATATCCAAAAAGTTGTATAAAAAGATAACCATGCCACTAAGCGGCATTTAACAAGCCTGTGTCGGGGGACACTCAGATAAATTCATAGGGAATGTACTTACAGTTCGGTGTCTTCAGGGCTAGCCAGCCCTAGGATAAGAGACACTAAGGGAATAAAAAATCCCACAGTATTAGAAATTCTATACTGTACCTCAAAAATTAAAAGGCACTTGATAGCTGGGACAATGCCCTAGAAATTCCTGCCTATCATCACATTAACCCTATTCTGTCCCTTTCCCAAGACACAAGGCCGTCAAAAAAAAAGAAGGTGCGCAGTTCACACCATGCGTATTGCCTCTACGCGTTTCCCTCCTCAAAAGATGATTCGTGGGGAGTTCATCAGGAGGCTTTTGATCACCGTCCTGGGGGTAACGATAATACCCAAACAGGACACTGGCGCCATTGATGGAAGACAGCACCAGACTAAACTACTAGCTGATATAAATAGTGCATGGCTAAACAAACCACTCCCCCCCAAAAAAACAACGACATCACAGACTAGTCCATACATAAATTAGATACTTTTAAACTTACGTTATTCAGCTCGTGCCAGGAAGTAATTACTAGAGTTGCCCCCTACCGCAGCGCACGCCTGCTCTCAGCTGGAACGCACGCCGTGGAACTTCCGGCAACCACCATGGAACGCAGACGTCAGATCCGCATAAGTAAATGCAGATGAGAGGTCCGTCGCTCCATGCGCATATACGCAGCGCAATGATGACGTAGCTTGCGTCTCATAAGAGATACCATAGCTGGAACGCATCAGTGAAAACACATATAATGATACATAGCAGCCACTGTATACGCTCACCTAGTCAATTAGATGGTACAATCCTAATTACAAAACATACAGTACCAATATAACTACACATACTATTATGCAACCAGGGATCGCAACATCCATATCGCAAGTCTGCATATGGAAACACTGCAATGATGTAGGGGAAGTGAAAAAATAATATGAGATGAAATAAAGATAAAAGATGAACACATCAACAATATATACAGATAAACACCCAAGCTCAAAAATGTAGCCGAGTGTACTGGTAACCGGGTGATAAAGTTATTTCCCTAGATAAATTACCTAAAGGCTAAGTTTGAAGGAGAATCCTCAATTAGATAAAGACATTATAATTTAATGCTTCATTCAAACCACCTGGATATGTGGACTTGAACCTAAAGATCCACTGGCACTCTTTTTGCAAGATCCTACGATCCCAGTCGCCTCGTCGTACCCCTGGTCTGACCACTTCTATTATGGAAAAACGTAACACCCTAGGGTCCCCATCATGGTATTCCCATATATGTCTGGCCAGGGGTTTATCTCTCCGATGTCTAATGTCCCCAAGGTGGTCACCAATTCTTCTCTTAAGTTGTCTCCTCGTCTTACCAACATAATTTAGTGGACAAGAGCAAGTGCAAACATACACCACACCTACTGAGTCACAATTAGCAAAGTCTCTAATGGTGTAATTGCGTCCCGTAGCCTGACTTGTGACAAGTTTAGTCTGATCTATGAAAGGGCAAGCTACACAGTCTTTTCCGCATCTAAACATCCCTAGTGGTTTGCGATCTAACCATGTCCCACTTGGTTTTGGCGGTATGTAGTGGCTATGAACTAGGCGATCCCGTAAGGATCTACCTCTTCTGTATGTCACCCTCGGTGAACTACCAATTATCTCACCAATGTCCTCGTCCATTTCAAGGATACGCCAGTATTTCTTAAAGACATTGGTGACCTCCCTAGACCTCTCGTCAAAGGTACCTATGATCCTCATTGTTGGAGACGTAGTTTCTACTACCTTGTGTTTAGTGGCTAACAACTCAGTCCTTTGACACATCAGGGCATGCTTGTGGGCATCACGCAACACCATATCGGGATATCCCCTTGTCCGAAAACGTGCACGTAGATCGTTGGCTTGTTGGAAATAGTCAGATACTTGTGAACAATTTCTACGTGCACGTATATACTGACCCTTAGGGATTCCCCGTTTCAGGGCAGTCGGGTGGTGGCTCTCCCATCTGAGTAAATTATTAGTGGAAGTAGGTTTTCGATATATTGTGGTGTCCAGACCACCCTGAGGGTTTTTTCGGATATGTACATCAAGAAATGATATTGATGCATAATGTATCTCATAGGTAAACCGTAAACCCACAGGGTTGGTCTGTAGACTCTCCACAAACCTCCCAAACTCATCAGAGTCACCTTTCCACAAGATGAAAATGTCATCAATGTACCTGGCCCAGAATAAAATATTCTGGGTCCAGGTCTCCGAGCCATCCCCAAACACAATCGTCTCCTCCCACCAGCCCAGGAGCAAATTGGCGTAAGTGGGCGCACATGGGCTACCCATAGCCGTGCCCCTGAGCTGGTGGTAGAAACGAGAATCAAACAAGAAGTAGTTATGGCAGAGAACAAATCGTAATAAATCAATAACAAATTGACTGTGTGCTCTATACTGAGTCCCTCTCATATTGAGGAAGTGCCGTACAGCCGTCTCACCCCAATCATGGGGTATGCTGCTATACAGCGCCTCCACATCTATCGAAGCAAGCATCACATCATCCTCAATTGTGATATCCTCGAGTTTACGTAGCAGATCTGAAGTGTCCCTTGTATAGGAGGGGAGAGATAATACAAACGATCTTAACACTTGATCTAAATAAATGCTGGCATTTTGAGTCAAGGATGACACCCCTGAGACTATGGGGCGACCCTTAAGGGGTACAACCCCCTTATGAATTTTTGGTAAAGAGTAGAATGTGGCGATTGTGGGTAATTTAGGTGTCATAAATTGGCATTCAGATTTAGAGATAAGGCGCTGTTCCAGTGCTGAAATCAATAATTCAGTCAGTTGCTCTGAGAAAATATCAGTGGGGTCAGTTTCAAGAGTTCTATAAGTGCTTCAGAACCAGATTTCCCCCCTTATCTGAGGGTTTAAAGATTAGTGTGGGATCTGATTCTAGCTTTTTAAGGGCCGCCATCTCATCCCTAGTGAGGTTATTATGGAACCTTAGTGGTGTCTTATTTAGTTGTTCCAAATCCTCCACTACTAGCCTCACAAACATGTCGATGTTAGTCGAGTCCACCAGCTGAGGATTATTGCAACTTTTAGGTTTAAGGTTTGAGAAAGGGCCCAGTCCTTGATTGTTGGATATCTCATCCCCCAATGATAAAAGTACTCTAGTGTCCGCCAGGGTATCACGGTCAATCCCCAGGTCCTGACACTGTTGTTTATCCTGGATCGAAAAAAATTTCTTCCACCTAAGTTTGCGTGCAAATAAATTAATATCCTTCGTCCAGGTAAACAAATCAAACCTCGTAACTGGTACGAAGGATAGCCCCTTAGACAGAACCTGTTTTTCAATAGGCGTAAGTTCATGTGAGGTGAGGTTTATTATTTGATTCTCTACAGTCCCTCCTGACGGCCCCTCCCTCGTGGTCTCAGGGTGGACACTAGTTCCCCCTCTAAAAAAGAGGAGGTAGGTTGGGATGAAGCTGATACAGAGGAGGATGGTACTGAGGGTGCAGAGGGATAGTCTTGCCTGACCCATTTTCTCGATTTTTTACCTGATTTACCTCTGCTATTCCTTCCCCCTCCTCCTCTTCCCCTACCCCGTCCTCTAACTCCTACACCTCTTGCCCCTTGCTGTTCGTAATCTGACAAGTCAGCGTCCGAGGAGGAGACGTCCGTCTCTCTCGTCACTCCACCTGTGTTAGTTGGGGGGGAGGAATAGGCTCTTTTTTCCTTAAACTCAAGTAGATCTCTACAATATTGTTTATGTTTCCTCTCCTTGAGAGTATTCTGATATTTCTCAACAGAGTTCTGTAAGATAGCCGTGATACCGTGATACCCTGGCGGACACTAGAGTACTTTTATCATTGGGGGATGAGATATCCAACAATCAAGGACTGGGCCCTTTCTCAAACCTTAAACCTAAAAGTTGCAATAATCCTCAGCTGGTGGACTCGACTAACATCGACATGTTTGTGAGGCTAGTAGTGGAGGATTTGGAACAACTAAATAAGACACCACTAAGGTTCCATAATAACCTCACTAGGGATGAGATGGCGGCCCTTAAAAAGCTAGAATCAGATCCCACACTAATCTTTAAACCCTCAGATAAGGGGGGAAATCTGGTTCTGAAGCACTTATAGAACTCTTGAAACTGACCCCACTGATATTTTCTCAGAGCAACTGACTGAATTATTGATTTCAGCACTGGAACAGCGCCTTATCTCTAAATCTGAATGCCAATTTATGACACCTAAATTACCCACAATCGCCACATTCTACTCTTTACCAAAAATTCATAAGGGGGTTGTACCCCTTAAGGGTCGCCCCATAGTCTCAGGGGTGTCATCCTTGACTCAAAATGCCAGCATTTATTTAGATCAAGTGTTAAGATCGTTTGTATTATCTCTCCCCTCCTATACAAGGGACACTTCAGATCTGCTACGTAAACTCGAGGATATCACAATTGAGGATGATGTGATGCTTGCTTCGATAGATGTGGAGGCGCTGTATAGCAGCATACCCCATGATTGGGGTGAGACGGCTGTACGGCACTTCCTCAATATGAGAGGGACTCAGTATAGAGCACACAGTCAATTTGTTATTGATTTATTACGATTTGTTCTCTGCCATAACTACTTCTTGTTTGATTCTCGTTTCTACCACCAGCTCAGGGGCACGGCTATGGGTAGCCCATGTGCGCCCACTTACGCCAATTTACTCCTGGGCTGGTGGGAGGAGACGATTGTGTTTGGGGATGGCTCGGAGACCTGGACCCAGAATATTTTATTCTGGGCCAGGTACATTGATGACATTTTCATCTTGTGGAAAGGTGACTCTGATGAGTTTGGGAGGTTTGTGGAGAGTCTACAGACCAACCCTGTGGGTTTACGGTTTACCTATGAGATACATTATGCATCAATATCATTTCTTGATGTACATATCCGAAAAAACCCTCAGGGTGGTCTGGACACCACAATATATCGAAAACCTACTTCCACTAATAATTTACTCAGATGGGAGAGCCACCACCCGACTGCCCTGAAACGGGGAATCCCTAAGGGTCAGTATATACGTGCACGTAGAAATTGTTCACAAGTATCTGACTATTTCCAACAAGCCAACGATCTACGTGCACGTTTTCGGACAAGGGGATATCCCGATATGGTGTTGCGTGATGCCCACAAGCATGCCCTGATGTGTCAAAGGACTGAGTTGTTAGCCACTAAACACAAGGTAGTAGAAACTACGTCTCCAACAATGAGGATCATAGGTACCTTTGACGAGAGGTCTAGGGAGGTCACCAATGTCTTTAAGAAATACTGGCGTATCCTTGAAATGGACGAGGACATTGGTGAGATAATTGGTAGTTCACCGAGGGTGACATACAGAAGAGGTAGATCCTTACGGGATCGCCTAGTTCATAGCCACTACATACCGCCAAAACCAAGTGGGACATGGTTAGATCGCAAACCACTAGGGATGTTTAGATGCGGAAAAGACTGTGTAGCTTGCCCTTTCATAGATCAGACTAAACTTGTCACAAGTCAGGCTACGGGACGCAATTACACCATTAGAGACTTTGCTAATTGTGACTCAGTAGGTGTGGTGTATGTTTGCACTTGCTCTTGTCCACTAAATTATGTTGGTAAGACGAGGAGACAACTTAAGAGAAGAATTGGTGACCACCTTGGGGACATTAGACATCGGAGAGATAAACCCCTGGCCAGACATATATGGGAATACCATGATGGGGACCCTAGGGTGTTACGTTTTTCCATAATAGAAGTGGTCAGACCAGGGGTACGACGAGGCGACTGGGATCGTAGGATCTTGCAAAAAGAGTGCCAGTGGATCTTTAGGTTCAAGTCCACATATCCAGGTGGTTTGAATGAAGCATTAAATTATAATGTCTTTATCTAATTGAGGATTCTCCTTCAAACTTAGCCTTTAGGTAATTTATCTAGGGAAATAACTTTATCACCCGGTTACCAGTACACTCGGCTACATTTTTGAGCTTGGGTGTTTATCTGTATATATTGTTGATGTGTTCATCTTTTATCTTTATTTCATCTCATATTATTTTTTCACTTCCCCTACATCATTGCAGTGTTTCCATATGCAGACTTGCGATATGGATGTTGCGATCCCTGGTTGCATAATAGTATGTGTAGTTATATTGGTACTGTATGTTTTGTAATTAGGATTGTACCATCTAATTGACTAGGTGAGCGTATACAGTGGCTGCTATGTATCATTATATGTGTTTTCACTGATGCGTTCCAGCTATGGTATCTCTTATGAGACGCAAGCTACGTCATCATTGCGCTGCGTATATGCGCATGGAGCGACGGACCTCTCATCTGCATTTACTTATGCGGATCTGACGTCTGCGTTCCATGGTGGTTGCCGGAAGTTCCACGGCGTGCGTTCCAGCTGAGAGCAGGCGTGCGCTGCGGTAGGGGGCAACTCTAGTAATTACTTCCTGGCACGAGCTGAATAACGTAAGTTTAAAAGTATCTAATTTATGTATGGACTAGTCTGTGATGTCGTTGTTTTTTTGGGGGGGAGTGGTTTGTTTAGCCATGCACTATTTATATCAGCTAGTAGTTTAGTCTGGTGCTGTCTTCCATCAATGGCGCCAGTGTCCTGTTTGGGTATTATCGTTACCCCCAGGACGGTGATCAAAAGCCTCCTGATGAACTCCCCACGAATCATCTTTTGAGGAGGGAAACGCGTAGAGGCAATACGCATGGTGTGAACTGCGCACCTTCTCTTTTTTTGACGGCCTTGTGTCTTGGGAAAGGGACAGAATAGGGTTAATGTGATGATAGGCAGGAATTTCTAGGGCATTGTCCCAGCTATCAAGTGCCTTTTAATTTTTGAGGTACAGTATAGAATTTCTAATACTGTGGGATTTTTTATTCCCTTAGTGTCTCTTATCCTAGGGCTGGCTAGCCCTGAAGACACCGAACTGTAAGTACATTCCCTATGAATACATCTCATACCTGTAGTACAATTTTACCTGCCCGTAAACAAAACTTTTGACGGGTCACATGACATGGGAAAAGATTATTAGATGCTGTTCTAATGATTGGGGAATGTCTAAGCTAGGGATGGGGAACCTTCGGCCCTCCACTTTCGGCCCTCAGCCTTTCTCTGTCAAGGCATGATGGGAATTGTAGTTTTGCAACAGCTGGAGGGCCGAAGGTTCCACATCCCTGATCTAAACCTCAGACCTCGACTGATTAAAACTTTCGACATATCATGTGACCTGCCAAAAGTTTTGCTTAATAGATGCTCTTTAATATCCTGAATTGACACCATCATAATGATCTACGACATTGTCAGTTCTGGTTATTACACTTGGGGTTGGGCAAAGTATCCAGCGATGTTTTTTGTTATGGGGCTGAGCAATGGGACATACATTGCAGCATCACCACTCATGTTACATCCACTTGCTGGGTGCAAGAGCTGGTTAGGAAAATTGGAGGTGGTCGGTGATGCACCCTGTACATGCCACCACTCATCTCAAGCACACAGAGCATTTGGTGACGGAGCGGCGTTGCATACAGTACAATATGCATTTTCAAGGGATACAAACAGTACCTAATGCTTTTCTGCTTGCCTTTGAGCTGCCAACCCGCTGTGTTAAAGTGTCACTGTCGTGAATTTTTTTTTTGCAGAAATCAATAGTCCAGGCGATTTTAAGAAACTTTGTAATTGGGTTTATTATCCGAAAAATGCATTTTTATCATGAAAAAGCAGTTTGAAGCTCTCCCCCCTGTCTTCATTGTTCTCCTATGGAGAGAGCTAAAGAAAAGACCAAAACAGGACAACAAAGAGTTAATCTACAAATCCCTCACCCGTTATCTGTTCTGACCATCACCAGTGACCTGTCTGAGCTCGGATTACAGCTGTCACCCAGCTCCGTGCCTGTAATCCTCTGTTATCTGCTTTCTGCTGCCGGCTAACTCCCTCCTTCCTCCTCCCCCCTCCCCTCTCCCTAGAACAGACAGGGGACGTCTCCTGCAACAAGTCACAATTTTCAGATTTTTCAGAGTGGATGAAAAAGAGGAAGGAGGGGGGGACCTGGGAAAAGGCTTTTTACATGCAGATAATGGCAGATTTGGCTAATAAACCCAATTACAAAGTTTCTTAAAATCGCCTGGACTATTGATTTCTGCAAAAAAAAAAAAAATACGACAGTGACTCTTTAAGGCAAAGTAACCCTACCACAATGGTGTTGGGGAGGGTGCTACATCTGTATATGTGGATTAGTCACCCCTGCTATATTTAAAGGGGTTGTCTTTCAAATCATTTGGTGTTAGAAAGTTATATAGATTTGTAATTTACTTCTATTAAAAAATCACAAGTCTTCCCGTACTTATTAGCTGCTGTATGTTATGCAGGAGATGTTGCTCTCTGCTGGCATCTCTGGCTGAGACAGTAACTGTCCACAGCAGGAGAGGTTTTCTATGGGGATTCATAGAAAACCAAGACAGAGTTCCTGTCTCGGCCAGAGATGTCAGCAGAGAGCAGTGTGTCAGACTGAAAATAAAACATTTCCTGCATGACATACAGCAGCTAATAAGTACGGGAAGACTTGAGATTTTTCAATAGAAGTAAATTACAAATCTATATAACTTTCTGACACCAGTTTATTTGAAAGAAAAAGATTTTCACTGGACAACCCCTTTAATAGATGCTCTTTATTAACCTGAATTGTTCTGGTTATTACACTTGGGGTTGGGCAAAGTATCCAGTGATGTTTTTTGTTACATAGATATGGGACATACATTGCAGCATCAACGCTCCTGTTACATCCACTTTCTGGGTGGAAGAGCTGGTTAAAAAAAAATTGAAGGTGATGGGTGATGCACCCTGTACATGCCACCACTCCTCTCCAGCACACAGAGCTTCTGGTGGCGGCACGGCAGCGCATACAGTACAATATCATTTTCATACAGTAAGGGATACATACAGGACCTTTTGGTTTTTGGCTTGCCTTGCATCTGCCAACCCACCGTGTTACGGCAAAGTAGCACTGTCGGGGAGGGTGCTAAATATGTACATGTGGATTCGCCACAGTTTCACCCCTGCTATATTGAAAGTGTTGAAAATTGTGTAGAGTATCCACAGTCTAAAGCATGCTTGTTTCTCTTTGTGGACAGTGATGGCAGCATGTATCTGACATTCGTAGTTTCAGCCACATATATTGTATGGTAAGCCACTGCAGATGTTGCCTGTGGGAACCCAGATATAAAATCCTTAGCCCATACAACTTATACTTAAAGGGATATTCCACTCAAACATAACTTTTGATATGTTGCTGCCCATGGTGAGATGAACAATTCCTTTCATACTTGTTATTATCTATTCAGTCTCCTTCCCCCAGTTCTGAGCTGCTGCTTTCTGCTGAAGACACAAAAATCTGTGTGTGAGCTTTTCACTCTGTCTCCCCCTCCCTTCTGAAGTCCCTTTTAGGCCTTATCTGCAGCACTGTAGCTTCTTTGTAATGCTGGGAGGATTAATCTGAGGTCAAGTTGCTAATTAATTTACTGTGAATAATCCTCCCAGCATTACATAGCAGCTACAATGTTGCAGATGAAGCCATTCAGGGACTTGTTAATAATCATCTGTCTCAGGAGGGAGGTGGGAGGAGAGGGGGGGGGAGAGAGAGAGAGAGAGAAAAAAAAAAGCTTGCAGACAGATTTTTGTGTTTTCAGCAGAAAGCAGCAGCCCAGAACTGGGGGAAGGAGACTTAAAGGAGAAGTCCGGCCAAAATTAATTTTTGATATGTTGTTACTTATGAAAAGTTATACAAATTTCTAATGTACATTAATTATGGGAAATGCACATATAGAGCTATTTCCCTTAATTTAGTAGATCAGGAAGTGTTAGAAATATCTCTGAAGAAGTGACGTCACGACCCAGGGTGTAATTCCTATGGAGTGTCCAGCAGGGGGCGCTCTCTATATAGAAGTCTATGGTACTTTATTGTTTCTATGTAATGTAATGTAATGTAGTGTACAGTGCTTTATTGAATGAATACATCTATGGAATACTTTGGGGAGCAAGTGTCCTTGCTCCCCAAAGTATTGCATAAATGTATTCATTCAATACATTCAATACACAGTAAGCCCGCCGATCCGCCGCATTTCCGCCGCATTCCCGCCGATCCGCCGCATTCCCGCCGATCCGGACCATATACATTGAACTACAGCTCCCATCATCTGCTTCTAGTATGAACAGGTGATGGGAGCTGTAGCTGGGTAATGGATATGACATGCCGCCGGGCGCAGGGGGGAGCCGCTCAGTACACAGGAGCGCTCCCCCCTCCTCCTCCTCCTTCCGGGATAACTTCCGCCTATAGCACTGCTGACTCCCTGCCTGGCCGCCGCTCTCCGCTCTCCCCCCCATACATACCGGCTCCCGATGCATCCTGGTGTCCGCGCTGATGCCGGGAGCCGGTATATGTGAGCGGAGAGCGGCGGCCAGGCAGGGAGTCAGCATTGGTATAGGCGGAAGTTATCACGGAAGGAGGAGGGGGGAGAGCTGCTGTGTACTGAGCGGCTCCCCCCTGCGCCCGGCCGGCATGTCATATCCATTACCCAGCTACAGCTACCATCACCTGTTCATACTAGAAGCAGATGATGGGAGCTGTAGTTCAATGTATATGGTCCGGATCGGCGGGAATGCGGCGGATCAGCGTGTGGCGGATCGGCGGGAATTCGGCGGAAATTCGGCGGATCGGCGGGCTTAGGCTATGTGCACACTGAGCAATTCTCAAGGAATTGTAGCTGAAAGTTTTCAGGCAGAATTCAAGCAGAATTTAAGCCCCCCATTGACTACTATAGGATTCCTCTAGCAGATCTACAGCAGAAAATTCTGCTCGGAAATTCTGCAGTGTGAACAACAGAGCAGAAAACCCATTGAACACAATGGGACTTTGCTCTGCACATTTTTTACGGGAGGAATTTCAAGCTGAATTTTGAGCTGAATTTCAAGCTGAATTCCTCGCCTTTTCCTCAGTGTGCACATACCCTTACTATGTATTGAATGAATACATTTATGCAATACTTTGGGGAGCAAGGACACTTGCTCCCCAAAGTATTCCATAGATGTATTCATTCAATAAAGCACTGTACACTACATTACATTACATTACATAGAAACCCATAGAAACAATAAAGTACCATAGACTTCTATATAGAGAGCACCCCCTGCTGGACACTCCATAGGAATTACACCCTGGGTCGTGACGTCACTTCTTCAGAGATATTTCTAACACTTCCTGATCTACTACATTAAGGGAAATAGCTCTATATGTGCATTTCCCATAATTAATGTACATTAGAAATTTGTATAACTTTTCATAAGTAACAACATATCAAAAATTAATTTTGGCCGGACTTCTCCTTTAATCATTAATAACAAGTATGGAATGAATTGTTAGTCTCACCATGGGGAGAAACATATCAAAAGTTATGTTTGAGTGGAATACCCCGTTTAAGTCATCCAAACCCGCTGCTAGGTTCAGTGGACAATGTAAGAATCCTATTACACACAGCGACCGTCTACCGATTTTGGGCAGATATCGCTTTGTGTAATAAAGGCAACAATCAGCCGAAAAGCCGACTATCAGCTGATTGTTGCCTTTTAGAATGTCAAAAATCATCGGCCGACCACCATGCATTGCTACATGGAAAAGTGATGTGCAGCCAACTGCTGATGACTGTGTAAAGTAAAATAATACAGATTATACTTACTATCCACGCTCCCTGGTGTCATGCTGCCTTTTCCCCACTCACTGCAGCCACCGCTGAAGCTTCTAAAGCCGTCTCTGAAGTTACAGGTTATGGTCCTTTTACACGGAACGATTATCGTTCAAATTTGCACGATAACGATCGAATTCGAACGATAAACGCAGCGAACGATCAAACGACGAGCGAGAAATCATTCATTTTGATCTTTCAACATGTTCTAAAATTATCGTTGGTCGTTGCAAAAAATTTGCAGATTGTTCCGTGTAAACATTCTTTCAATGATTTCACCTATGTGCGAGATAGGCTTAAGCGATCACAAAACGATTGCATAACTGTTTTTCCGTACGATGTATCATTCCGTCAAAATGCTGATCGTTATAAAAAAAACATCGTTCATTCAAAATCGTTGATCGGGCGAATTATCGCTCCGTGTAAAAGTACCATTACTCAGACAATCACTAAAAAGACAGCTGCCCCGTCTTGGCCAGTGAGTGACTGAGCAGCCTGTCATTGTACAAAACTTCAGCTGGGAACAGGGCACAGAGGGATCCTGGAGAGGTAAGTAAAACAATATCTTTAAAGTGCAACTTCATAGCAACATGTCAAAAGGGCGTATCAGTCAGGGTCCGGCTGCTGAATACCCTACCGATTGCTAGAATGAAGGGGCAGGTTAGCACAGGAGTGTAGAGCACACTGCTGGGAGGGGAATGCTGTAGACTTCTCATATTAGCAGCCTATGGAATCCACCTACCTGTAGCGGAGATGTAGCAATGGGCGGGGTTCTCAGCAGCCGGACCCTGACCGTTACACACTTCACTAACAATGCCTGTGCAGACCTGCCACATGATTATTGAGCCATGTATAAGCTCAGTAAGCAAGCATCGATCTAGCAGATTGGCGCTCGCTTAAAATGCGGGGTCCAGCCATGTTATACGGCCCTAAGGTGTATTGTGCCCTTCTTATGGATGGTACCACCTGCGGGCACGTCATAATTTACTGTGATTGATTAGCCACATTTTACATACAGTAGGTATCAGTAGCAACTAGAGAACTTCCCTCTGTGAGATACTTTGTGGGAGACTTATCAAACATGGTGTAAAGTGAAACTGGCTCAGTTGCCCCTAGCAACCAATCAGATTCCACTTTTCATTCATCACAGACTCTTTGGAAAAAGAAAGGTGGAATCTGGTTGCTAGGGGCAACTGAGCCAGTTTCACTTTACACCATGTTTGATAAATCTCCCCCTATGTGTCTTGAAATGCACTACTTTGGGTTTTGTTACCAAAAGTAACTTGGTTTAAGAGCTCACAGTTTTTCAAAATTATTACTTGGTTTAAGAGCATTGCTTTGGTTTAAGAGCTCCCTGTACTGGGTGGGAGCACGTGAGGAGGGAGGGGGCATGGTCTGCATAGCGGGGTCTACAGCCCGGTACTCTGACCCAGGAAGTCTCCCTCACCTTCCAAATCATAGCAGATCCACTTCAGGCTGTGGCTTACATCAGGGGACAGGACTTTGGGGTTATCTCTCCATAGCTGTAACCCCTCTCTCCCCGGACAGAGAGTGCTGCATGTATGTGCCCACATCTGCCCTTCTCATTCCATTATGCTCCCTGCAGTCTCTGTCCGCCATTGTGTTTCCCATCCTCTCCATTACTGTACAGTTACTTATAATATCACATATTCTGCTGTTCTTGAATCTTTGTTTCATTAGTTTTACATGTTGTTCAGAATAATCATTGTTTTTTGGGGGGGTGGAACCATTTGTCTGCATATCAGCGATTTCTTATGGGAAAATTTGCTTTGGTTTAAAAGTGGATTCAGATTACAAGCACGGTCCCGTAACAAATTATGTTCTTAATCCAAGGCACCACTGTGTGTGTGTGTGTGTATATGTATGTGTGTGTGTGTGTGTGTGTGTGTGTATATATGTATGTATGTGTGTGTGTGTGTGTGTGTGTGTATATATATGTGTGTTCCCCACAGCACAGCTTAGAATTCAAACGTTGTGATTTATTTCATATCCAAAGCAGCAATAAACAGTGCAACACAGCAAGGTGAGTCTGATGCGACGTTTCTACGGCCTCCGCCGCCTTTCTCAAGCAGAAACATCACATCAGACTCACCTTGCTGTGTTGCACTGTTTATTGCTGCTTTGGATATGAAATAAATCACAACGTTTGAATTCTAAGCTGTGCTGTGGGGAATTCCTTGCTATATTCAACGGGCTCCTGGTCAAAGCCGTCCCTGCTGGCACTCGGATCCACTATTGGTATAGTGCTACCTATATACTGTGATATATATATATATATATATATATATATATATATATATATATATATATATATATATATATTATAATATGTAATTTTTTTTTTTCTTCTTCTTTGAAGCCTAAGGCATAAAGTTCTGTATACATGACATGACCCTGGCAACATACTCCCTATATATTATTATTATTATAGGACAATTCCTGTGACACAGGTAACCAGGCCAAGTGTGGAGCAGGTGAATTATCCGGCGGAGCTCGCATCACTTCACAGCTGGGAATCTCTCGGGTTTTTTCAGCTTACGTCTTAATTATTACTTATGGACAGTGTAAGGTCTTATTAAAAGTGTCTTCTAATCCCGAAGTTAATGGGTTTCACTTGTAACAGTTATCGGGCCATTAACCCTATGTGCTCTATAAGGTAGTCATTAAAAGCTGAGTGTACAGACATATAAAGTTATATCCGTACAGGACGTTGGATGAAAACCTGAAAATTCAGATGCTGCACCCGTTCCCCCACCCCCATACTGTTGTCCAGGAAGCTGAGATCTAGGAGATTATGGCAGGTCCATAGACTTTCCTAGAATCAGTATTTTTAATGGCTCCATAATTTTCCCAATAAAACAGCAAATATTGGAGGCAGAATATGCACTGCCATCCTACATCTTTTCTATGAGTCCTCTCTATCTGTAAAACTAACCTTGACAAAAACATTGCGGCTATGTTCACATAGTTTTTTGGCCATATGGCTGTCTTATGGATCAAATAATGGGCAAAAGCTTTATTAAGTCACTATTATTTTTGCTGTTTTATAGACCATGGGATTTGCATTAGCCCACATAACGGCTACAAACATGACCAAAGAAGTAGGTGAAGCAAAAAGGGTCATGAGAACTACCCAAAAGCTAAAAAAAAAAAAAGCCAAAAAAAGGCAGAAATCTCAAGCTTTTGGAATTACAAAAACAGACCTTTATGGTTCTATATAATAAAGCTTAGTACTAGAATGTGATTGGATCTCACATACACCTTTTGGTAAAAGTTTCTTCGTTCATAGGACACAATAAAAAATGCCATAAATTTAACAATGTCTTAAAGGGGTACTCTGGCGCTGATTAAAAAAAAAAAAAAAAACAGAAACAAACAAATATAGTTTGATTTTTTTCCCGCTGTTTGCAGGTCCCTGAAGCTCCAGTTGGTGGCTTAATTTTTTCTTTACTTCCTGGTTTGGGCTTTCCCATGATGCACTTTGTCTCCTGTGATGTCTAACTTAGGGTGGGTTCATACTGAGGAATTCTCGCGGATAAACTCAGCGGAATTCCGCCGGCTGTCCGCGCGCCTTTCCGCCGGCTCCATAGACACCATTCTATGGGCCGACGTATTCCGCTATCCGCCAAAAGAAGTGACATGAACCCACCCTTAGGGTATATTCACACGAACGGTTTTGCAGCGAGATTCTCGCTGCGAGCCCGGCAGGTCCTGGCAGTTCCCATACACTACATACTTGCTGCGGTCTAAACGACCGCAGCGAGTATGTAATTCTGCCGCCCTTAACCCCTTCTGCTCCCGCCCGGCTCCCCCGCTGTAAGCATACTTTACCTGTCCTTGCTGCACGGGGTCCCGGCGTCCTGCTCTCCCGTCCGGCCAATCAGTGGCTGCGGCTGGGCAACACACTAATTGGCCGGACGGGAGAGCAGGACGCTGAGACCCCGTGCAGCAAGGACAGGTAAAGTATGCTTACAGCGGGGGAGCCGGGCGGGAGCAGAAGGGGTTAAGGGTGGCAGAATTACATACTCGCTGCGGTCATTTAGACCGCAGCAAGTATGTAGTGTGTGGGAACTGCCAGGACCTGCCGGGCTCGCAGCGAGAATCTCGCTGCGAGCCCGTTCGTGTGAATATACCCTTACTCTGTAAAACTGTTAGATGGCTTACAGCTTGTTCAGCCAATCAGAGCTGAGCACCCTTAGTCATCTGACAAAGAGAGGCTGGTTTAACAGGGCTTAGACCTGCCTCCCTCTTGATGATGTCATTGTCACAAAAATGGCTGCCACAGAGCAGCCTGGGGTCAACAGTCATTAGGTAAGAATGAGTTTACTTCACTTCCTGGTGGGGGATTGTGGCGGGGAAAAGATAGCAAAGGGGGGCAAGTAGGTGATTGAAGCATATTACAAAGTTATTTAACTTTGTAATGTGTTTTAATTACTGGGAACTGGTGTACCCCTTTAAGGCATGGATCTCCAAACTGTGGCCCTCCAGCTGTTGCAAAACTATAATTCCTATCATGCCTGGACAGCTAAAGCTTTGGATTTGGCTGTCCAGACATGATGGGAAATGTAGTTTTGCAACAGCTGGAGGGCCGCAGTTAGGAGACCCATGCCTTTAAGGTCACAATAGTAGTGCTATATCTTGTACGATTATGGGTCCTTTTAGACATCCCGATATGCAGACATCTACAGAAGGAAAGAGACACAGATCAGCAAGATCGGAGCTTGTTTGCAGTGCCTATACAAGCGGACTTTTAAATATACTGCTATTTGCTGTGTGTCTCTTGTTTACACAGGGAGATGTGTGGCCGATAGCAATACATTTTTAGCTCTGTGCAAAAGATGCAATCAGCCAATGAGTGGGCATTTTCCTGTCACTGCTACCGAATGAGCATTTCTAGGGAACACTTGCTGACGATAATCGTCCCATGTTAAAGGGCCTTAAAACAGGTCTTTTAGGCCTCATTCACTTGTCCGTAATTATGGACAGATTTAGGGCCTGTAGGTTTCTATGTGCCTGCTCACACATCTGTAATGTTTGCAGATTCATGAATATGCTGTGATCCATGCCACAAAGAAAAAAAGAGGACCTGCAATTGCAGCATGGGACACTGTCTATAATGTAGTGGTCCGTGAAAGTACAAAGTGCTATCCGCAGTTGTGGGTCCCTCATTTCGAGCACTTCACTGAAGAGATGAGCAAAATGACGGCCATAAAAAAAAGCCAAAAAGAGACATTGTGTGAACATACACTACCGTTCAAAAGTTTGGGGTCACATTGAAATGTCCTTATTTTTTAAGGAAAAGCACTGTACTTTTCAATGAAGATAACTTTAAACAAATATACTCTATGCATTGCTAATGTGGTAAATGACTATTCTAGCTGCAAATGTCTGGTTTTTGGTGCAATATCTACATAGGTGTATAGAGGCCCATTTCCAGCAACTATCGCTCCAGTCTTCTAATGGTAAAATGTGTTTGCTCATTGGCTCAGAAGACTAATTGATGATTAGAAAACCCTTGTGCAATCATGTTCACACATCTGAAAACAGTCTAGCTCATTACAGAAGCTACCTGAACTGACCTTCCTTTGAGCAGATTGTGTTTCTGGAGCATCACATTTGTGGGGTCAATTAAATGCTCAAAATGGCCAGAAAAAGAGAACTTTCATCTGAAACTCGACAGTCTATTCTTGTTCTTAGAAATGAAGGCTATTCCATGCGAGAAATTGCCAAGAAATTGAAGATTTCCTACAACAATGTGTACTACTCCCTTCAGAGGACAGCACAAACAGGCTCTAACCAGAGTAGAAAAAGAAGTGGGAGGCCGCGTTGCACAACTAAGCAAGAAGATAAGCTCATTAGAATCTTAAGTTTGAGAAACAGACGCCTCACAGGTCCCCAACTGGCATCTTCATTAAAATAATACCCGCAAAACACCAGTGTCAACATCTACAGTGAAGAGGCGGCTGCAGGATTTTGGGCTTCAGGGCAGAGTGGCAAAGAAAAAGCCATATCTGAGACTGGCCAATAAAAGAAAAAGTTTAAGATGAGCAAAAGAACACAGACATTGGACAGAGGAAGACTGGAAAAAAGTGTTGTGGACGGATGAATCCAAGTTTGAGGTGTTTGGATCACAAAGAAGAACGTTTGTGAGACGCAGAACAAATGAAAAGATGCTGGAAGAATGCCTGACCCCATCTGTTAGCATGGTGGAGGTAATGGGATGGTCTGGGGTTGCTTTGGTGCTGGTAAGGTGGGAGATTTGTACAGGGTAAAAGGGATTCTGAATAAGGAAGGCCATCACTCTGCACCGCCATGCCATACCCAGTGGACAGCGCTTGATTGGAGCCAATTTCAAACTACAACAGGACAATGACCCTAAACACACCTCCAAATTGTGCAAGAACTATTTCCAGCAGAAGCAGCAGCTGGTATTCTATCAGTAATGGAGTGGCCAGCGCAGTCACCAGATCTGAACCCCATTGAGCTGTTGTGGGAGCAGCTTGACCGTATGGTACGCCAGAAGTGCCCATCCAACCAATCCAACTTGTGGGAGCTGCTTCTAGAAGCGTGGGGTGCAATTTCTCCAGCTTACCTCAACAGATTAATAGCTAGAATGCCAAAGGTGTGCAATGCTGGAATTGCTGCAAAAGGTGGATTCTTTGGCGAAAGCAAAGTGTGATGTAAGAACAATGTTATTTCAAATACAAATCATTATTTCTAACCTTGTCAATGTCTTGACTCTATTTTCTTTTCATTTCACAACGTATGGTGGTGAAGAAGTGTGACTTTTCATGGAAAACACAAAATTGTTTGGGTGACCCCAAACTTTTGAATGGTAGTGTAGCTTTAAAGGTAAACCTGTCATCACTTTCCAGCTATCTAAACCATGAGCTGTTGGGACAGTCCCCTGCCTTGATTGATGGATCTCCCTGTAGGGGGTATAAGGTCAGATCTTTCAATCAAGGCTGGTGGGGTGGAGAGAAGCTGCTGGAAAACACCCTGATGACTCCTTAGGTTGCCTTTTAAATATCAGGTGTGAACATAACCTCAGAAGGTGGACGAGGGGAGGGGGTTTAAAGAACAGGCTATACAGGGTTTCGTTCATACATATGGTCTGTAATAAAACGAGTAATTTTTTTTTTTATCAAAGCTATTTGTAAAGTTTTTTTTTTTTATATATATATATGTGTGTGTATATATATATATATATATATATATATATATATATATATATATATATATATATATATATATATATATATATATATATATATATATATATATATATATATAAATATATATATATATATATATATATATATATATATATATATATATAAAATATATATATATATATATATATATATATATATATATATAATGTATGTGTGTGTATTGCAGCAAAATAAGACTGGTTGCAGCAGTGGACTGGGTCTTCTCCATAGATCTAGATTAGTGTATTTGGCGACATAAGAACATAGCTGGTGTTATAGTGACACATGTATTATACAGTGTTAATATTATGGTAATTATTAGGTGCATTTCATGTCATTTATTAGAACATGTTTCTACTGGAGGTGTATAAGAGTGTACCATGTTACCTTTCCTGTTTGTCGTCTAAAGGTCAAGTCAGCTATCTGTTTCTAGTCACGGAACATATGAATTCCATTTCTGTACTTTTATAGGCGCATTCATGAGACATCGCCAGGTCAGTAAGCGGGAAATGATTATACAGGGAACAATTATATCCAGGATTTTTCAAGTACAGAAAGAAGAAATTTACAGGACACTGTAATACTGAGATCATCTTCCAGTATCACCAGTGACTTAAATGCAAATACCCTTGTAATCTTACAATATTCACTGGCCATTTAAAAGGAATGTCACTGAGATTTTTTTATTTTTTTACTGATTAAGACCATGTTCACACAACCTATATTTTAGTAAAAGTATGGCCGTTGTTGCCGATTGCAACAACAGCCATGATTAATACGAAAATATACGTTACCTGGCCTCTATGGAATCCCGGCCGGAGCTTATACACATAGTATATGCTCCGGCCGGGATCTCTCGCGGCGCTGTAGAAAACTGACATGTCAGTTTTCTGTGGCCATTATAAAACCCTGTTAGTGCACACTATGAAGCGAGCGGCTCCAGGAGCTCGCTTCATAATGTGCAGTGGGGAGTTCATATGCGGGCGCGCACATATGCGCCTGCATCATAACTTTGCGGCGCTAAAGATGATCCGGCCGGTACTGCAGTACCGTCCAGGATGATTTTTTTCAGAGACTGGCCGGGTCACGGAACGGCTGGTCTCTTAGGCTGCATTCCCACGTTCCGTGATCCTGACGGATCACGGACGTGGAATGCATGTACTGGAGCCCCCCCGCGCCCGGACAGCATCTGTAATGAGATGCTGGGAGCAGGGGAGACTGTATTCATAAGCGCCGCGCTGTAGTAACAGCACCGCGCGGCTGCATCATTACAGCGCGGCGCTTATGAATACAGTCTCCCCCGCTCCCAGCATCTAATTACAGATGCTATCCGGGCGCGGGGGGGCTCCAGTACATGCAGCCTTACAGTGTGTGAACATAGCCTAAAGGGGTAATGTATGCACTGGGCCACAGAAGGTTAAGGGAGCTGCCGCTTACATACACGCAGTGGGATGACCATTCTGCGAGTATGTAATCCTATTGAAACTGACAGGAGGAGAATAAGAATGGTGAGTCAGGTGACAGGTGACAGGTGATCTCTAGAGTTTGCGGCAGGTATTGTGCATTTCTGCTCCTGCCATGTGACTTCCTACTTCCGGTCTTGGTGATCATATGATGGCTGGTGCCGATATGTGCAGTAAGGTCCTGGGCCTTAGTAGACCAAGGTCATCTCTGTGTCAGGAGGCCGCATTACCCTTGTTACAGTAGCAGTTAGAGGGGAAAATCAGTAATTAGTATGAAAACTTATACACAGTACTTTGCAAAACCTTAGACAGGTGTAGAAAAACACATCATAAGCTTTCAGAAATCGAAGTGCTAATAGTTTGCATTTTGTTAATTGATAAAAATAAAGTTAATGAACAGAGGAGAATTCTAATCAGTATTCTGTGTGATGCCTTAAGCATCAGTTCTTCTAACGAAGGAAGGAACTTGGCAGGAAGGTTGTTCCAGACATCTTGGAGAACTAAGCACAGATCTTCTGAGGATGTAGACTTGCTTAGTCTCTTTATGTAATCCTGGACAGACTGGATGATCATGACGTCAGAGCTCTGTGGGGGTCATATCATCACTTCCCAGTCTACTTCTTTACACTGATCGTTCTTAACCACCTCCTGCAGCTGCACAGTAAATTAAAATCGCTGCAGCCTATGCCTGAGGCGGCAGCGACGTTAATTTACGATCAAGGATAACACAGGCGCAGAAGCTGCACCTGTGTCATCTGCGGCGGGTTCCGGCTATCACTGATAGCCGGGGACCCGCCGCACTCCGATGCTGAGAGTTAACCCTATAGATACTGCGGTCAGCACGACCGCAGCATCTATAGTGCTCCTGACAGAGAATTCTCCCTCTACAGAGGGAGAATTCTCTGTCTGGTGTCCATTGAGGCTCTGCAAAGTGATCGCAGAGCCCAGATGGTAGCCATGGTTTCCTGGCTACGGAGGTCAGTGGGGGGAGGTCCTGTTACACAGAGTGAAGCGCGACAGACCATCGCTGACATGATCATGCCATTCATTGTGCATGTTGGCTGATCGTGGTCTTTAAACATGTCCTATTATATCAAACTATTACCAGCCGGTAATCAGCCAAGTACGGCTGATAATAATCTTGGTGTAATAGGGCCTTTAGCCTACAGAATTCTTATTTTTGTAATGTCAAACATGCATTCAGTGGAGAGTCCAAGAGCATTACTCCAGAATGCCTAATTCTACAATCTCTGAATGTAAGAATGATGGAAGACCCATTTTCCTAGTTAGTGCCAAAAGTTTATGGGGCCCAGCCATTTCTAGTTATGCCCCTGGAATTTATCTATAGCTCTAGGCTTTGTAGCTCTGTTTTTTTATTTTGAAGTGTACTTGTCGTTATAACAAATTTAAATCTAAAGTAGATGTGATTTAAAGCAAGTTTGCAATATACAGTCATTATTATTATTTTTTTTTTTTTTGTTATCATGCTGTAAAACAAAGCTGTACTTACCAGAAATCCAGGTCCAGTCTCCTGAAGGCAGATTTTCTGACTTCTGCTGGTTTGAAAAAACAGACTAACCACAGGAATTCCGTCCAGTTCCAGTACAGAGAGTTACAGCTCAATCACGGCCTTCTCTCCTGTGAGCGCTCAGATGGCCTGGGATACACCGGACTTCCTGTTTTCTGACTGTTTCCTGTTTTTTTGAGGAAAAAAGTCAGAAAACAAGTAGTGCCGTGTTTTCCATAACAAAAAAAAAATGTAAATTGCAAACTTGCTTTATATCACATCTACTGTTGATTTAGATTTAGTAAGTTATAAAGACAGGGACACTTTAAGGCTGGGTTCACACTACGTATATTTCAGTCAGTATTGTGGTCCTCATGTTGAAACCAAAACCAGGAGTGGATTAAAAACGGATTAAAAGGATCTGTTCACACAATGTTGGAATTGAGTGGATGGCCGCCATATAACAGTAAATAACGGCCATTATTTCAATTTAACAGCCGTTGTTTTAAAATAACAGCAAATATTTGCCATTAAATGGCGGCCATCCACTCAAATTCAACATTGTGTTAACAGATGCTTTCTGTATTTTTAATCCACTCCTGGTTTTGGTTGCAATATGAGGACCACAATACTGACTGAAATATACGTAGTGTGAACCCAGCCTAAAGGGGTAGTGTGGCGTTCAACATTTATTCACTAAATAACACACATTACAAAGTTGTACAACTTTGTAATGTGTGTTATTTAAGTGAATGGCCCCCTTCCCCGTGTTCCCCCCCCCCCCCACCCTGGAAGTGTGCGCGTCATCAGCTGCTCAGCTGCGATTGGCTGAGCATGCCTGGGGACCGGCATAAGGGAGGGTTGGAGCGGTCCGGCCGGCCTCCTGAAGATTACTTGTTTGACCCAAGATGGCGGCCGGGGTCGACAGTGATTCGATGAGTATATGGCATCACCCTTCCGGGGTGAAGGGAACACTCACTTAAATTAAATTGAGCCATTCACTTAACACACTACAAAGTTGTACCACTGTGAAATTCACTGCAGTATGCGGTACATTTATTCCGTATGTTCACTGAGAATACAGCCCCTCTGCCTTATTAACTGTCAGGCGCTTGGGTCACTGACGGCATTCAGCCAATCAGTTCGCTGTGCCACCTCAACGCACTGAGCGCCATCAGTGTCCCGGGAGCTGGAGAAACAAGCCGGAGCCTGGGCAGGTAATGTATGAACCTATTCAAGCACCCAACTTGCAGCAGATAATTAATTCATAAGGCAAAGGGGCTGCATTCTCGCAGCGGATTTTCACTGACCATAGGGAATAACTGTACCACACATAACAGCAGATTAAAAGCACCCTTAAAAGTTATGGACAACTTCTTGCCTTGTACTTTATGATGGTGCAGAAAACCTTTTCTTCGTAGATATTTATATAAATAAAAGCTGTTTAGCTTCTGTTCTGTAAGGGCCCTATTACACAGGCCGATTATCTGGCTAAAAATCGTTATATCGCTCGAATTTAAACGATAATCGTTCTGTGTAATTGCAGGCAACGATCGAAAAATTGTTCATATGTCGTTGATTTAGATCTGAACCTAAAATTATTAGTTTATCGTTCGCTGTAATTCCACATTCGTTCGCTCAAGTTCCGCATTTGTTCACTAATCGTTCAGTGTAATTGCACATTGTTCATTGTTTTACTGGAATCAGAAGGAATAAACGATCATATTAACGATCATAGTAACGATCGTAACTAATGGTGCATTTACACAGATTTATCTGACAGATTTTTGAAGCCAAAGCCAGGAACAGACTATAAACAGGGTGCAGATCATAAAGGAAAGATTGAGATTCCCTGTCTTTACAAGTCCATTCCTGACTTTGGCTTCCAAAATTGGTCAGATAAATCTGCCTGTGTAAACGCACCATAACAACCATAGTTCTGTGTAGTATGGTGAACGATTTCACGTTAACGATAAACAATCTTGTTTGCTGTCGTTATTCGTTAAAAATCACTCTGTGTAATAGGACCCTAAAGTCCACCGCGGAAACCATCATCAGGAGGGCTTCCTATCAGCCTGCCTTCTCCTTAAAGGGGTAGTGCGGCGTTTAAAAATTATTCACTAAATAACACACATTACAAAGTTATATAACTTTGTCATGTGTGTTATGTAAGTGAATGGCCCCCTTCCCTGTGTCCCCCCCACCCCACGAAAGTGTGGTGCAGTATACTCACCAGATTACTGTTGACCTCGGCCGCCATCTTGGGTCGAACAACGTCATCTTTGGGAGGCCGGCTGGATTGCTCCAGCCGCCCCTCATGCCGGCCCCCCTCTGCCGCCTTATCAGCTGCTCAGCCGCCATTGGCTGAGCACAGTGATGACGGGGCAGAGGGGGGGGCGGCATGAGGGATGGCTGGACCCAAGATGGCGGCCAGGGTCAACAGTAATTTGGTGAGTATACTGCACCACACTTCCGTGGGGCGGGGGGACACAGGAAAGGGGGCCATTCACTTACATAACACATGTTACAAAGTTGTGTAACTTTGTAATGTGTGTTATTTAGTGAATAATTTTTAAACGCCGCACTACCCCTTTAAGGAACTGATTGAAAAACTACTCTTTTATCTGTTCATGTATTGGTTTAGAAGTTTGCTCAGCAGATAGACTGGTAGAGAAGTGATTCGGGGTGGTCTTGCTGTAGAACACAGACTAAACATTTTTTATGATGACTTGTGGGGAAAGTCACTTTTACCACAAGTATAAAGCTAGAATAACGTGAATTTGTCAGCTGCAATTCAGGTTCCAAACAGCTGACACTGTTAGATGTTAGGGTAAGGAGTCTTTCCGACATCTGTCTGTGCACTAGAGAATAAAAAGAATTCTGGAGGCACAAACAGATAAATGAAAGGTATCATGTGTCTCCTTGACCTAACTGCTATCTTGTGTCTCCTTGACCTAACTGCTATCTAACAGTGTGGTTTTTGTTTGATTAGTTATTTTACAGTATACCTGTTCTAGGATTTATTTTTTTGTTTTAAACCAGAAAACCACTTTAAATGGTTCTGCTTCATAAAAGTAACATGTCGTCACTTTGTACAGGCTTAAAATAATGACAGGTTGCTTTAAACTTTGATCGGTTACATTTTTGTAATTAGAATCTTGTTGGTTGTGTTATTGTGTTACACGTCTGCCACATAAAATTCTTTGTGACACGTTGTTCATGAATAAATCCTTCACGTCATGGAATAGTTGACATTTTTTTTTCCTTTTTCTCTCTCAGCTGGAGCCCATGGCAGAATGTGTCTCTGTATTCTGCAGTTTATGCTCAGCAACTTATGGGTTGTTTTGCTTGTTAACAGGCTTTAACACCAGCAAAAGTAGGATGTTCAGAGTATAGATTTATCAAACAGGTGTACCATCATTTCTGTCCAGGCCGATTTCACGAGGTGCGGTTTTTTTTTTGTTTTGTTTTTTTTTTTTATTGTGTTGAAGCATGGTTGAAAAGCAATGTCTGACTTTCATTTGTTCATTGTCATATAATTTTTATTTATTCTTACTCTTTTTCTTTAATTAAACAATTTTGTATATATAATATATATTTACATTTTCTTAGTTTTCTTTAACAAAACATTTTTTTTTTCTTACTTTTCAGTTGATATGATGTGTGTGTTATTAATTATACACTATCAATTGGAAAGTAAGAAAAAAATATATGTTTTGTTAAAGAAAACTAAGAAAATTTAAAGTGACTGTACCACCAGGCCCAGGCAGAAGCACTGGGGGCGGGCTGACACACCCTTAGTGGGAGGAAACCCTAGACCCTCTATGATAGGGTTCCATTGATTCTAATTGAGTCACCTCACGGAGGGGCTGGGGTTTCTTCCCACTGGTGGTGGGTCGGCCCCCCTCCAGTGCTTCAGCCTGGGCCTGGTAGTACAGTCACTTAAAAAAAAAACAAAAAAAAAAACAGACAACCTCTTTAACCTTTTTTTTTTTAACTTATTCCCATGTATTCTGTGAGAAATCTTAGTGTAAAAAGAAGGTACCCAGGCCCATTGATACAGATACCATATTAAGAATCTGTATAGCATTTTTCATCTCCTTATGATCTACCTGATGTGTGCCAAATATACGTCTTTGTAAGAAATGTACACAGGAAGCTAGGGCTGGGCGGTATACCGTGAAAATACTGATACCGATACCGTCTCTGGCGTCGGTTAACCGACCTCAACGTTGCCAGGACGGTATGTGCGGTATTTTCACGCTTTCCCCGCCTGAGACGTGAGAAGTGAATTAGTGTGCTCTCTGTGCAGGGAGGCCGACATGACAGAGCGTGACCCCCCCAGCCCGTGTGCCGTCTGTGCAGGGATGCCCATACTTCAGAGCCCGGCATGACAGCGCGCCTCCCCCCCATCTCCGTGCGCGGCATGACAGAGCGCACCCCCTCCTGCCCGACAGAGTGCGTCATGCTTCCCCACGCGGCCTGTCCCATCAGAGCGCGCTATGCCCTCCTCCATGCACTCGTCCCGGCCTGTCCAATCGGAGCCCCTCCCCACCCAGCACCTGTCCCATCAGAGCGCGGAGGTAGCGGTAGCCCAAGGGAGAGAACCTGTAGAAGATGGTACTGCGATCTAGAGCTGTCACTACCCCGCAGGAAGGGAGCAGCTGCCAGCCCCTGCAGATCCTCTTCTCCTTGTATGTGCCCAGTGCCCAGGTGCTGGAGCTGCTGTTTGCCCTCAGCCTGTCCCTCGTGTCTGCAGGAGCTGTAAGTGCCCAAATACTGTGCTGTGCCCCTATACTGTGCATATACTGCGCTGTGCCCCTATACTGTGCATATACTGTGTGCCGTGCCCCTATACTGTGCCCAAATACTGTGCTGTGCCCCTATACTGTGCATATACTGCGCTGTGCCCCTATACTGTGCCCAAATACTGTGCTGTGCCCCTATACTGCGCCGTGCCCCTGTGCTGTGCCCCTATACTGCGCCGTGCCCCTATACTGTGCATATACTGCGCCGTGCCCCTATACTGTGCATATACTGTGCGCCGTGCCCCTATACTGTGCATATACTGTGCGCCGTGCCCCTATACTGTGCATATACTGTGCGCCGTGCCCCTATACTGTGCATATACTGTGCGCCGTGCCCCTATACTGTGCATATACTGTGCGCCGTGCCCCTATACTGTGCATATACTGTGCGCCGTGCCCCTATACTGTGCATATACTGTGCGCCGTGCACCTATACTGTGCATATACTGTGAGCCGTGCCCCTATTCTGTGCATATACTAAGCGCCGTGCCCCTATACTGTGCGCCGTGCCCCTATACTGTGCATATACTGTGCGCCATGCCCCTATACTGTGCATATACTAAGCGCCGTGCCCCTATACTGTGCGCCGTGCCCCTATACTGTGCATATACTGTGCGCCGTGCCCCTATACTGTGCATATACTGTGCGCCGTGCCCCTATACTGTGCATATACTGTGCGCCGTGCCCCTATACTGTGCATATACTAAGCGCCGTGCCCCTATACTGTGCGCCGTGCCCCTATACTGTGCATATACTGTGCGCCGTGCCCCTATACTGTGCATATACTAAGCGCCGTGCCCCTATACTGTGCGCCGTGCCCCTATACTGTGCATATACTGTGCGCCGTGCCCCTATACGGTGCCTATACTGTGTGCCGTGCCCCTATACTGTGCATACAGTATACTGTGCGCCGTGCCCCTATACTGTGCATACAGTATACTGTGCGCCGTGCCCCTATACTGTGCATACAGTATACTGTGCGCCGTGCCCCTATACTGTGCATACAGTATACTGTGCGCCGTGCCCCTATACTGTGCATACAGTATACTGTGCGCCGTGCCCCTATACTGTGCATACAGTATACTGTGCGCCGTGCCCCTATACTGTGCATATACTGTGCGCCGTGCCCCTATACTGTGCATATACTGTGCGCCGTGCCCCTATACTGTGCATATACTGTGCGCCGTGCCCCTATACTGTGCCTATACTGTGCGCCGTGCCCCTATACTGTGCCTATACTGTGCGCCGTGCCCCTATACTGTGCCTATACTGTGCGCCGTGCCCCTATACGGTGCCTATACTGTGCGCCGTGCCCCTATACGGTGCCTATACTGTGCGCCGTGCCCCTATACTGTAATAACTAGTATGCACTAAATGGCTCTGCCTTGTGTTGCTGCTAAGTGAGTTGTTTTTTTTTCACTTTTGTGAATCAAAATATTGCCACTTTGGCATGGCAAGTAGGTGTGGCTTGCAAAAGGGGTGTAGCTTACAAAAGGGGCATGTCAGAATTATCGTTCAATTATCGTTACCGCGGCTACGTGTGCGATAAACCGTGATATTGATTTTGGCCAATATCGCTCAGCCCTACAGGAAGCTATGGGTGAGAAATGCTGCTGTATGGTGTACATTGGGACTTCATGGTCGATACATATGCCTAATGGTTTCCTAATATGTATGTACTGAATGTAAACCTTAAACTCTGTGTGAACATGGACCTAATCATTAGTTATACATCTCAACACATATTTTTCTTTGTGATGTATACAGTCATTTTCTACCCCACCCCACACATAAAGTGCTTTCAGCAGTGTAGATGTGTCCTCATACCGCAAGTTTGGTTTTGGGGTTGTAGAAATTATTAACTTATTTATGCCGGCACTCCCTAGTCACTCCTGTGCACAGAGGATATTTTCTTGCTTGGCTGACTGCCATTTACATATAAAGTCTAAACATCACGTCACACATGTCCCTGTAAATCATCAACGCTAGAGCTGATAAAAGGATCGGTAACATATCTTACTACTTAAAAATGCCGCTTTGTCACTTTATCAGGCTTTCCTATCTGCACTCTTCGCTCATTCTTCAGCTATCAGTGTTTGAACCCCAATGTCTGGAGAAGGTAGATGCAGCCCAAGGACTATCTGGAAAACATGGATACAGCCATAGGCAGGATTCAAATGCTGATCTTTCGGGTTCATGCAAATCCGAACTTTTGGCAAGTTTGCTCATCTCTGCCTCTGAAGACAGATCTTAGCTGTTAAGACTGGGTATCTGGGTGTCTATTCATTCCTATTACTTAGTTCTCTCCGCCGGCTGTGTCCATTCTCTATGGAGCCAGGAACAGCGCTCAGCTCTATAGGAATGAATAGAGTGGCGGGTCAGCGTGCCGTACCTGCGGCTTTATTCAAAACAAAGAAGGGAGGGGCCGATCTAGAGATTAGTGGGACAGACCCCCCCCCCCCCCCCCAGTAAACTCTTACTCCTATCGATAGGGGACAAGTTAGTTTAAGGAGGGCAATGGAGTCCCAGTCTATAGACTCTTATCAATAGTATTTTGTGACAAAGGTAATAGAGCATAGAAATAAGAATGCAGAAGAATGCAGTGGTAGCAAGGGGCCTTGGTACAATAAATAACATCAGTACCATATATCACAGATTGGCATCAATACCCAAAAGCTTTATCCCTTTATACTGAGCAGTAGCCATGAGCAAATGTACCTTACAAACAGTGGCATCAGTGGTCAATTCCTTTTATCCAGAAATTCAGCTTTCCAAGAGTTCTGATTCCCTCGAAGTCTGGTATGACTTTCTCAGCTAATCTTATGTTGCGTTTACACAAATTTATTTGACAGATTTTGGAAGCCAAAGCCAGGAATGGATTTAAAAAGAGGATAGATCCCAGTCTTTCCTTTATGACCTGATCCCGGATTATAGTCTGTTCCTGGCTTTGGCTTCAAAGATCTGTCAGATAAATCTGTCTGTGTAAACGCACCATTATACAGGTTTGTTTGACTTCCAGAGTTCATTTTTGTTTGTCGCTTTCCTACCTTTTTCTGCGTTGGGGCAGTGCCCCGACAGGATGCCATGTTGTCCCATCTTGCAGCTATTCATATGGACATTGATTTGTATATACTGAGTTAGTGTTAACATCTGCTTTCCAAAAAAAAACAACCCAGCATGTACAGGTTGCATACAACATTTCATGAACACGTAGGGATTACTTTATGCTGGGTATATACTGCGTGCATAGACCTTGCCCTTCTACTGAACTGAATTTATGAGCTTGTGCATCTGTTTATATTGCCATGATAAAAAGCAAACAAAATGCACATGCAAAGTCGGGTAGATGAGGAAGCTAATTCTTCAGCTCAGGATAGATACATCCTCTATTTACATACTCCTAAATAGGCACAGATCACACTTTTGCAAAAATATAATGTATATATAATAATCTTCTATCCTCTTGTTACTACAACTCCTATACAGGCTGTGTCTTCATTGTAACAAATAGCAAACCAAACTGTCTTCCAGTCTCGTTTGCTCTTCCATTTGTTTCCTACTTTGTGCTACTGTACATTTAGCCAGAAACATAGGACAGACAAAAGAGACCACGTCCTGCCATCGTGTTTCGGGAGCTTTGTAGAAGAAACGTCCTGACAGTTGCACAAGGACGTTATGACTCTAGGTGGAGCTATCCAACTGTACAAGACACTTAAGACTGTAGACAGCACAGGAACCTTTTGGCTTTAAGGGGGTGAGGTTACATATAGTTTTGGCAGCATAGTATTTTAACTTGCTAAGATAATATAAAAAGCCTCCATCCTGTGAGAACAATGCATACGGCGGTCAGTACGGCTAAAACAATATCTAGTTACGGTCACACACACAAATCGGCTATGACATTAAACCGCCTTCCTAGTTTTATGTAGGTAATCTCGTACAAAACAGCTCTGGCACATCAAGACATGGACAAGACCTGTCCGGTAATATCTGCACCAAGACATTAGCAACAGATCCTTAAGGTGTCACTGTCATTTAAATTTTTTTATTTAATTTTTTTGCAGAAATCAATAGTCCAGGCGATTTTAAAATACTTTGTAATTGGGTTTATTAGGCAAATATGCCATTATCTGCATTCAAAAAGACTTTCCCCAGGCCCCCCCCCCCCCCCCTCTCATATTCACTGCTCATTATCAGGAAATCTTGGCTCTTTTACACAGTCGTGCCCTGTGCAACCTAAGGATAGGGGAGGGGGGAGAAGGGAGATTAGTCGCCAGCAGAGAGCAGAAAACAAACTATTACACAGCGGGACCTGTGTGAAAGCCGGTATTCTGAGGTCACAGAGGTCAGTGCTGACTTCAGAGGAGAGAGCCCGGTGATAGCTGTAAATTAACTTTGTTCTGCCTCATCTCCCTCCACCCTCCCCTCTCCATAAGAAAACCATGAAGACAGGGGGGAGAGCTTCAAACTGCTTTTTTATGATAAAAATGCATTTTTCAGCTAATAAACCTAATTACAAAGTTTATTAAAATCACCTGTACTATTGATTTCTGCAAAAAAAAATTAAACGACAGGGACACTTTAAGTCCTGTAAGCTGTGAGGTGCGTGGATTCAGTGTGTTTTTACAGCACATGCCAAATCAAATTGGGATCTGGGGACTTTGGGGACCCAGTTACCATGTTGATTCCTTTGTCATGTTCCTCATTCTTGAATATTTTTTTTTTTTCAGTGTGGTTGGAGTATTTTCCTGCTGAAAGAGGACACATGCATTCGGGAATCCCAGTGCCATGAAGGAGGCATGTGATCTGTACAATTGTTAGGTAGATAGTATGTATCACAGTAACATCCACATGATACCAATTTCCAAGATTCCCAGCAGAACATCTCCCCAGGGCATCTGCCTCTGCCACTGACTTGCCTTCTTCCCATAGTGTATCCTGGTGCCATCTTGGATTCATCAGACCAGGTCATCTTCTTCCATTGCTCTTTGGTCATGTTCTGATGCCCATGTACCCATTGCAGGCACTTCCTTCAGTAGCTCAGCCTGTGCTCTCTAACTGGTCTACAGCCACATAGCCTCAAACATAGAAAGCTGCGATGCCCTTTCTCGGTCATGACTGGTGCAGTGGGGGATCAGGATAGGTGAGTATATGCAGGTGCTACTGTCACTAGATAATCCATGTTATTCCCTTTTTGGCTTATTATGGCTGATCGGTGTGTAACGTCACTATCCGATCCCTGACTTTAAATAAGATTGGAATTTTTGGCTAGAAAAAAAAGGGAAATCTGACTTTTATTACAGATCCCTGCAGGTTTCACAGAGCAGCACATTGTATTTGTGCACGAAATTAATCTCCGTGGTATGAGTCAGCGCCATCGTAACCACGTAGCAGTAACGTGTGACCTTCAAGAGTCGGGGAAAGAGGTGGCCTAGGATTAATGCAGGTAATACCCAGCGTGTCCTGATCCGGGATGCCGCAGTTGGCATCCTTTCAGACACGCACAATTTATTCTGCCATCTATCATCCCAGGGCCGGGACGTTGTAAACTATTGTAGATTCAGGGACATTTTTCGACAATGGAAATTCCTCAAGTGCTATTTACACAGAGCCGCGCCGAACCTTGTTTAATAAGTGTTCCTTTACGTCCATTCACATCTGCTAAAAGACGTCTGTCCTCATCCGGCAAACATAGAACACGGATGCCAACGCTTTGTCAGGATAGGAAATGCGTGTCTGGCAGTGCCCAGATTTATAAGCAGCTTTGTGTTTTATTGTTAGAATCTGAATGCTGTTACATAGCTTGCTGTAATCTAAAGGGATTGTAGGCACATCTCCAGGCGGTGACTAAATTAGTCACCAATGCGACCAAAAATGCGCCTGAGGGATCTTTTTAAAGTGTTTTTTTTCTGACAGGAAAATGAAAGCTGCTTAGTTTCAGAAACTGCGCCACACCAGTCCATGGGTTGTATCTCTTACTGCCGCTAGTTTTTCTACTGGTGGGGGTCCCATGTTCTGGGCCTCCAGAGAACTTAGAGTGTTTCTTTGGGCACCATGTAATGCTTTGTTTCCCCTGTGGAGGCGCTGCATAATAACTGAACGCTTGCTGTGACCTCCAACATTACAGAGATTGTCCAAAAAAAAAAGTAAGTGTCTCTATGCTTGAGCTAGAAATATAAAAAGAGGAAAAAAGGAGCCGGGAGGATGGCGCCTAGTGTAATCCTGAAAATGTGTGAATTAAAAGTATAGGTGGAGTCTAACCTTTTAGCCCCTTGGGCTTTATGCATATCACCCCACTTTGGGGTAGCTTGTAGCATCGGATGATGGCTGCCAGCCGAAGGATCCAGGAAACTGGACTCTCCCAGTGTCGGGACCCTTGGTTTCATGCAGTGGAGAGAAATTATTATTTTTTTTTTGCAGTGCCAGGATACCTACCCAGGTAATTTTTTTTTCTTCGCTCTTAGACTTGAGCTCTAGACGTGATACTCACCTGCCTCACCCCCCCTGCCCCCCCCCCCCCCCCACACACACACACACTGCATATGTCCTACAGCAGGGGTGTCAAACTCAAATACACAGTGGGCCAAAGTTTAAAAAATTGGACAAAGTCGTGGGCCAACCATGATATTTATTGAAGCGCAAATGCAGCGGTACTGGCACTGTCAGAGTAGCATGCGGTGTTCCTGGCACTGTCAGTGTTGTGAGTCTCCCAGCGCTGTGCACTATGATAAAGTACATGATAAATGACATGATAAATTGCTATGATATGATTAAACCAAAACCCATGCAATAGCAAACCCCCCCAATATTGCCCCATGTTGTAGCCAACCCAACCAAAACTGCCCCACATATTAGCCAGCCCTTCCAATAGGGCCTTAATAGTAACCAGCCCCCCCCCCCCCAAGTATCCCATATAGTAGCCAGCCCTCCCCAGTAGTCTCATACAGTAGCATACAGCCGGCAGAATTTCGCTGAGTTTATCCGCGAGAATTCCGTAGTGTGAACATCCCCTAAGTTCCAACATGTAGGAGGTGCCCACTCAGCCAGTCTCTGGTCTTAGTGATGACCCCATTGGCCAGCAACTGGCAGAGCAGGCCCTTCTGCTCAGTCGGGTAGTTATAGTCATGACTGATGCGTTGGGGGATCATGGCAGGTGAGTATAAAAAAGCAAAATATAATATAGATAGATATGTATTATATAAACTCAAAATGCTAATGCAAAGAGGGAGAAACATGATATCATTTGCATATCTGTTAGCATGTTGACATTTCAAATGACTCCCGTCTTTTCTCATCACTCCCTTTTTTTAAAGTGTTCTTTATATATGCAATACTGTATTTATGTAACAGTGCCTACATATTTCAGTACTCTACAGAAAGTTCATTCATTGACTTAAATAGGACCTGTGGTGTCCATATGCACCCCAAATATCAGTGTGATTAGTTTTGGGGGTCCAATATGCTAATTAGGTAACTAATAGGTAATAACAACTAATTGGAGGGATGATTGGGGGATCAACACCAGGTGAGTACATGAGTATCTACTTTCATCACTTCTCCCAGCCAGAGTATGTATGTGTGTGTGTGTATGTGTATTGATCAAATAGAGCAGAGGCGTAGGTGGGAAATTCCTGCCCTATTAACCCACTGTATATAATGGGAGTAGTATTACAGGTCATGGAAACTTCTTTTCACTGTATCCGTTTTCAAGTCCCTTCACCTGTGAAAGAAAGAAGTTATATAACACAGTGGTGCCTTGTATTACGAGCATAATTGGTTCCGAGACCGCGCTTGTAATCCAAATCCACTCTTAAACCAAAGCAAATTTTCCCTTAAGAAATCACAGATATGCAGACAATTGGTTCCACACACCAAAAATAAGGATTTAATTATGAATAACATGTAGAACAGATGAAACAAACAATGAGAAACAGCTGAATGTGTCATATTATAAGTTACTGTACAGTATAGCAATCAGCATGTGGAGTATAATGTATAGTAACTGCATAAACCTGAAAAAAAAGCAGCAGTTTGTAGATACAGGATGGAACTGAAGATCCCCATAATGCAGTAGCATAGTAGTACAACAGGCTAGAAAAGAGAAGCAGGGCTGCTGTTAGAGGTCTGTATGGTCATGTGACAGCAATAGGGAAGAGGTGTGTGTTCAGCATGGACCAATCAGGAAGTGAGAATCACAGAGCTGTGCAGGAGGACAGGGACAGAAACTTTATCTACAGGAGTATGTATAGCTGAGTGTGAGTGCAGGCACATTATAGCAGCAGTGTGTATAGCTGAGTGTAAGTGCAGGGACATTATAGTAGTAGTGTGTATAGCTGAGTGTAAGTGCAGGCACACTATAGCAGGAATGGAGAGGATAGGAAACACAAGGACTGGCAGACTGCAGGGAGCATGAAGGAATGAGCAGGGCAGATGTGGGCACAGTATAGCAGCACACTCTGTCCGAGGAGAGAGGGGTGACAGCTATAAGGAGACCTCCACACTCCTGTCCCCTGATGCAAGCCCCAGGCTGAAGTGAATCCGCCATGATTTGGAAGGTGAAAAGGAGTTCCTGGGTGAGAGTTCAGGGCTGTAGACCCCGCTATGCAGACCATGCCCCTCCCCCCTCTCCCTCCCCCACAGTACAGGGAGCTTTTAAACCAAGTTACAATTTTGGAAATCTGTGAGTTCCTCTTTTAAAACGCTCTTAATCCAAGTTACTCTTAAACCAAGGTACTACTGTATTAGGATAGTTTGGTGTTTATGTAGCCTCTATGTAGTTGTATTCTATTACTAGTATTGATACGCATTAAAGGGAACCTGTCGCATTTAAAAATCCAGTCTAATCTGCAGGCCTCATGGTATAGGGCAGAAGGAGCTGAGCAGATTAATATTTAGTTTTATGGGAAATGTGTTACTTATTTAACTGAATTTCTGCTTATTCTGGCTAAGTAGTCAAGTGGGTGGTCCTATTCAGTGACTGACAGCTATCTATGCCCAAAAAAACTGTGTCATCGACTGAAACCGCCCACTTGACTACTAAATCCATAGTGAGCAGATATTTAAATGAATAAATTTATTAGTTATGTTTAGTATTTTCCTACAAATATCCATATCAATGTTCACACTAATAAGACTGCATTCTCATTGTAATGAATCGCCCATAGATAGGCATTGTCATTTCAAAAAAACTTTGCATATAACCATTTTACAGGCTGTATTGATATTTGTAATTATTCTTTTTCTCTTATTAGGCTCCCTTCATCCACTTTTGTCTGACAAAAAGTAGAGTAAGTAGGGGCCAAGTTACAGCTGCCCTTAGTGGCCTATTCCACGGGATGATTATCGCGTGGTGGAATAGAGAGAATGATCAGCCGATGATCGTTTATTTAGGGCTAAACCTAAAATCATCTTTTCCCCCACCACGCATCGCCAGGGTGGAAAAGCGGTGTGCGGCGGGCGACAGACGATTTGAGAAGCACCATACATTACCTGGCAGGGCTTCTCCTCAGCTCCGTCTCCCTCCCCGAGTCCCGCGGCACAGCATCAGCAGCTCCGGAGCGGACTGACTGAGCTGTCAGACCACTCAGCCAATCACATGCCCGGACCGCTGAGGCCAGTGATTGGCTGAGCGGTCTGACAGCTCAAACAGGCCGCACCGGAGTTGATGCTGTGCCGCGTGACCCCGGGGAGGAAGACTGAGCGGAGGAGAAGTCTTTCCAGGCAATGTATGGTGGAAGGGCTTCAAGGACATCGGTAATGGTGTCCCCGCAGCCCTTGCTCATCGATCATCGGGCCGTGGAATAGGCCCAGTAAACGAGCGCCGATCTAGCAGATTGGCGCTCGTTTACGTCGTTGATCGGGCCCTGCTCGGTCCGTGGAATAGGACCCTTAGAAGTTTGTGGAGAAGAGAGGGAAGAGGAGCAGCTGGGCAGCCACGGAAAGACTACAGAGAGTCTACAACAGTTTGTATTAAGTATTAGAGTTCCCTCTAGTGCTTGATTTATAGCTTACACTGCCCAGTACTGCTCTATAATGTCCCCCATCCTGCTTATGTGGTGTATACTATAGAGATATAGGGGAGATGGTGCAGTTAGGGGAGATGTCATAGAGGAGAAATGGAGAACCTTTCTGCCCTCCAACTGTTGCAAACTATAATTCCCATCGTGCCTGGACAACCAAAGTCCAGGCATGATGGAAATTGTAGTTCTTCCACATCTGGAGGGCTGGAGATTCCCCATACCTGTCGTAGAGATTAAGCTCCACCCAACATCTTGGGGACAACAAAAAAATTAGAGACTGAACCTGAAGAAGGGAAAAATGCAGAGAAATGCCAAATACACATTATAGTGCTTTTCTTCCTATACATGCCAGCCTATTCTGGATATGACCGGTACACTTGTATATTTGTTGTGTCTAGTTACTACTTTGCATCATGTACAGTCTAAGGGCAGTCCCCTGTCTGAACAATTAGATGGTAAATATTTTCGGCGAGGCTTAGTAAGAGACGGCCCTGCATAGCTGACTACACAAGTCACCGGGAAACAATTAGTACAATATAAATAATTACTACACAAAACAGCATTCAAATTATATGTGTCCTTATAGATGCAGCAAGCGGCGAGCAATGATCAGCTCTTCCTGGGTGCAATATGTCCCATGTGATCCATGAAGTTACCCAGAAAGACCTACTCCTCCTACCCCTAACTACAGATGACATTGCCGGCTGTTTGTTTTATATGATGACATGAAGAGAAGTCTCATGCAAAATAATAATAATGAAGCATGAACTGACACAACAAAGCATTATAGACCAGATCTAGATATGGGGGGAGATTCATCAACCATGGTGTAAAGTGAAACTGGCTCAGTTGCCCCTAGCAACCAATCAGATTCCACCTTTCATTCCACAGACGCTTTGCAAAATGAAAGGTGGAATCTGATTGGTTGCTAGGGGCAACTGAGCCAGTTTCACTTTACACCATGTTTGATAAATATCCCCTATAGATTCTGAGACCACCAATCACAGCTCAGCAATCGTTTCTCAAGATAAAATCTGACACATTTCTTTGTCAGACTGGTTGATTCATCTGTGTCTATGTTCTTAAAGGGGCTATCCCAATAAGAAAATAAGGCCTTTGCATTCATTTAAAGTAAAATTGAACATTTTTCTAATGTAAAACCATTTTAAAAAGTGCAGTGTCTGAGGGATTTATTCTTATTCTTAAAGGCCCTATTACACTGAACGATCACTTGGCCAACTGCTATCTTCTGGTTTGTCCCAGAACTATTGCCAGTTAGTCTTCAATTTTAAAGTGACTGTACCACCAGGCCCAGGCTGAAGCACTGGAGATGGGCCGACCCACCTTTAGTGGGAGGAAACCCCCGCCCCTCTATGATAGGGTTCCATTGATTCTAATGGAGGGGAGGGGGTTTCTTCCCACTGGGGGTGGGTCGGCCCGCCTCCAGTGCTTCAGCCTGGGCCTGGTGGTACAGTCACTTTAAAGGGTTTATCCAGCGTTAAAAAACAAAACAATAAGACTCTTGTCTCCAGTTCAGATGTGGTTTGCAACTGAGCTCCATTCACTTCAATGGAACTGAGTTACAAAACCTGCACCCAAACTGGAGACAAGCGGTGCTGTCTGTAGAAGAAAGTGGCCATTTTTTTTTTTAACATGGATAACCCCTTTTAAGCACCTCACTGAAGTAAAGGGATTGTAGGAAAACGTGTGCAGTCTGTATATTTGTGTGTGTGTGTATATGTATGTGTGTATATATTATGAATTTTAAAATTCAGGATCTGTGCTTAAACCATTTGCAGTAAGAATCAGCTGTAATATACAGCTAGGCTTTTTGTAAAACAGTAAAAATTGCAGTTAGCACCTTAACCCCTGAATGCCATGATCAGTATTGATTGTGGTATCTAGGCGGTAAGGCCTGCCGGTAGGCTTCCATAGCAGTCGGATCCCCAGGTTATGGCACTAGAATGCTCGGGTTAAAGGAGCTGTCCAACTGCACACGTTGTTTTTAGTAAAGTAATAGTAGCAGCAGTACCTTAACAGCTGGTCACCTTGGGCCTCATGGCAGCGACATGGTCAGCGACAACGTTTTATAACAAACGAGATGGCTCCATACGGTGCATTGACGTCATTGGGCTAATTGTGCAATCTATTACTATTACCCATCCATGCTACTGTATACAGGGGCCACCAATCACTTAAATTACGTACTTTGCTGTAAGGAAATGCTAGCAAGTCTGCAAAGTTTTACTTTTATTTGTGGTTCGATAATTGTTTTGTTATAAGGTGATTGAAAACTGGACAGACTTGCTTAGACAGAGCAATCATTGCCTTGTAGTTGGGTGTGTGCTCAGTGACTATACTGTACTACTATAGTGACGCATTCAGCTTGGTGAATAACATATTCCTATAAATATTTATTTGCCGGATTTTGTTTTCTTTATGTAAATCTTTTTGTCTAATCTAATGGGCTTCTTTTAAAACATTAGTATGCCAAACAACCCCTTTCAATTGGGTATTCCTTCTTCAAGACCCCATTTAGCAGAGGGCCCCTTCAAATAACATGTGGCATACTACACATGCATGTACTTTTGTACATTTAAAAAAAACAAAAAAAAAACCACAAAGCAGGCAAAAATCTATGTTAAAACATTTAGGTTTCGACACAATAGGGAGAGACAGTTCCTAGAAAGGTTTTGTGGAAAATGACATAGTGAAACCGTATTAAAATGTGGTTTTATTGGTTCTTCTTTATTGAATTAGCCGGAAAAAAAAACTGTACCACAAAAACATAGGGTATCGTGCTGGCTACGCTTTAGGATGGTAAAACTGAAAACAAGAAAAAAAAAACTGAACAGACCATAGATTTTCAATATAACATTAAGATTAATATTAAAGAAGTGCCATAAAAAATAAAAAAAACACCTGTTGGCAGGGTGTGAGGGAACATAATAAAGAATGTATACTTACCTGTCCCAGGGCCCCCCAGTGGGTTACCCCTCTCTGATAGCCTCTGGCCTTCTGCAGTGTCACAGCCCCTTGATTGCACGCCCAGCCAATGACTGGTGAGTGAGGCTGCAGCACTCACTGGCTGAGCGCACAATCCATCAGCTGGGCTGTAACGTTGCAGGAGCAGGGTAATGATGTTCCAGGAAGCTCGGAGAAAATGCCGTCCGGTGGCTGTCCGAGAGCCGCTGTGAAGGGAGCAGGAGGATAGGTAAGTATACATTCTTTTTTTTTTATTTTATGTTCCTACATTCCCCTGCCTGCAGGTGATTTTTTTTTTTTATATTTTATATTTTCACAGACTTTTCCTTTGTCATTGCAGCCTAATAAAGTTTTTTTTCTTTAGCAGAGATATGTGGTATATACTGTGGTTAGGCGTCCATAGGTTTCCTCAAAAACCCCTCTCTCCATAATGGCATGAATACGCAGCTGCCGCCAGGAGTTAAATTTGCCTTGGATACGTCCCATGCCTGCCGAATTCTGTGCACAAGCCTTATTAATTGAAATAGGGCTTGGGAACTGAACTCAGCCTTTATGGAACATATTCCATGGGCAATCCTAACTTCTGACGGCAACTGCCTCGGCATGCTGTTTCGGAGAGATACATTTTGTGGCAGGTAACCGTTAAGAGTAAACAGTCATTTTAGCTGACCAATGGCAGACTATTGTCTGAAGAGGAGTTAGACAATGAAGAAAAATCTTTCCTCCGTGAACGATCTTTCAGGAAAGAACGTTCCCAGAATATCATCATTTGTACAGTCTTATTGATCGAGACTGTAAAAGCCAATATGGACTGAAATGTGTACGCCCATATGTTCAGAGCAATCGTTCATTCACTAATAGTTCAGCCATCAGACTACCTCTATGTAACATGTATGGCCTCCTTTAGAAGCTTAGCTACATCTAGGGCCTCTTGTTAACAAGCTCGTTTGGAAAGTTGCACTAGGACTAAACACTGCATGTCGCCTTTGTGGTGCACATATGAAAATGGAAACTTGTAGGTCTTGTTTTATATTGAGAAATAATAGAAGAAAAATGAATGGAGGAAAAACAAGAATTAAGTTGTGATTCACAGTAATTATATACTAATTTCTAAAGAGTCACATGATTCTTAAGATGGAGAATTGCTCCAAGGCAGAGGGTAAATGAGATTTTGCTGAACTGTTGTCTACCATACAATACATTCAGAGGTATAATATTTCCCTCTTGAAAATGTAACATGTGGACCTGATAACATGATCTAGAAGGTCTCTGAGGGTCAAAGAAAGGTTGTTCCTGATCTCTGTGTAACAGCCACGGCACGTACCTCTTCCTGTAGCCGCGTTCGGGCTCGGATGTCCCCAGTCTGTCTAATAAATGCACGTATGTGTATATATAGTTAGGCTATAGCCGTTTCACGCTGACGCGCTTCCTCTGGCCTAAGCCAGAGGAAGCGCGTCAGTGTAAAACGGCCATAGCCTAGTGGAGCACCCCTGTTGCTCTTTGTCTAATACAGCATGTTACCGATGTTGTGTGATGCACAAATAAAATAACCACAAAAGTGAGTGTCCATTTTTTTTTTTTTCCTTTTTCCTGCACTAATGTGTAATTTATTAATAAGACTTGGCCTCCTCAGTGTATGGCAGATCAAACAATCTACCAGGATAATTTATATTAATACAAGAGAAGTGCTAACAAACCTAATCGGCTGGTGACAGTCGGTGCTCACGAACATGTAATTCTGTAACACTGTATATTACAGGTTTACATCCAACATATTTTTATGAATTGCTAATATTACAAGATGTGTTTCAGTGTTAGTAGGCAAAGTATAGATATATCCTCTAGGTGTGAACGTCGCCTTTAATTTTATTTTATGACTGTACGGAAGAAAAACAATGATTAACGCCTCATACTTTGATCACGTTATATTTAGGTGACAGGTGATGCAAATCATAATCTCTAAAAGGTGGATCAAACCATTATACCGTAGCTGTGGAATTTATGGTACGTGTTTATTGTGTCCGTACGAGTGCGGTAAAGCGTATGGCCGGAACATGAACATCTGCCTTATATTGTGTTCATGTCACTCACACACTCCGAAGTGTTGAGGCCTGGACTCCTCAAGACCTGTCCAGTGCTATCTGGTACTCAGATATCAGCGGATCCTATAAAGCAGTATAGTTATTTGTTATACCTTTTCTCAAGTCATCAGACCCGCTGCTGTGACTTTGACTGAAGAGTATACAGTACTGACAGCCGGGGAGAGACGCCCACTGCAATCAGTCTGATGACCTGTCAAAATGTATCATAAATGACAGTAACACTTTAATCCCTGTAAGTTGTTAGGCGCACCATTTGTGAATGCTACTTATTTCTCCAGAACATCACACAAGTGATCGATCGGATTAAGATCTGGGAAATCTGGGCAGAATCAACACCTTAATCCCTTTGTTAAAGAAAAAAGGTAGTGGATCCAGCTCACCGTTTAATCCAAACCATAGGATGGGTGCATGTACTCCTATGCGTTGGCCAAACGCTGTTAGCAGCGATAGCAGCGATACAAGGTGGTAAAGCCAGCACTCCTGGACGTCGGCGATTAAAAGTTTTATATTTTAATCACTGACGTCCAGGAGTGCCGGCTCTACCACCTTATATTCCAGTTACCTTGATCTCCATATGATGCCAAGACCCAGGGTTTCCCAGCAGAATATTGCCCATCACACTGCCCCTACCAGCTTGTCTTCTTCCCAGCTGTCCACATTTTGTAAAAAAAAAAAAAAAAAAATTCAACAAACCAGGCCACCATCTTCCACAGTCCAGTTTGTATGCTCACATGTCCATTGTAGACACCAGGCAGGGGTCTGCCTGGGCACTCACTCACTCTTCAGCTATACAGCAGGCTACTGTACACTGTGTATGTGTATTCTGGTGTCTTCCCCCAAACCTTAATCCTCTGTGCTGTTTCCGTCATTCTGTAATATTAGGCGTGTGGTAGTCCCACCCCCAGTGCACAAAAAAATGCCGTATTAGCATAGGAGATAAACTGCTAATATTCTGAAAAAATATGCCAAGGATCAAGATAAGAAGTTTTAAAGGGAACCTGTCACCGGGGACGCGGGCACAGAGCCTGCCCGACCTTGGCAGGTACTCCTATTCCTCAGGTCCTCACACGACGGCTTATTCTTAAAATTCACCTGAAGCGACAGGTTACTTTTAAAGTAAAAAGAAATTTAAAAAATTCTTACTATTCATTTTATTTGTCAGCAGATTTTCTCAAATCACATTAAACAATGGCGCTTGGATCAGTATTCACCTCTTGTTCAGTGAAAGCAGAACAACATACATTATTCTAAGAACCGATTTAGATCTTTATGAAGAGTCAGCATTGTTTGGCTGGAAGTCACTCTCTCTCTCCAAACAACCCCCCCCCCCCCTTCCCAAATTGCCATTAGTCAGACAGAATCTAAAGATCAGGCTGTGAAAATGAAGACAAAAGAGCATCTAAGGAAACATCTAGACTTTTGCATGTTCGGACATTTTGGGGTCTATAATACTTCAGCAGCACATTGTATAATCCAGATTCTTGGTGCAGCCGATTCCCTACTGGGCTGACATGTTCCCTCCGCAGTCACTGCCCTCCAGGGGAGTTTGTTCTCTCATTAATCTTTGTATCAGATTTAGACGACACAAATATTCCTTTTTTTTAAAGCACCTGTTAAAATAAATAAATAAATGTTTATATGAAATATTTTACTCGAGTGCTGCATTGTTTTTTACTTTAAGCGACACCACAGGCAAAGGTTATAGTGTTCTTTTTTTTTTTTTCTTTGTGGTAAGGGTAAACTTCCCTGAGGTAACTCTTAGTTGTTTAGTGAGTATACACAAACACCAGAGTGTTGGCAATGTCTGATTCAGTGTTTGGCGCTAAATCCGATGCTGTCCTCCTTTTTTTCTTTAAATCCATTGCTCTGCTCCCGAGATACGTTTGGTTTTATATTTATGCAAAGTTAGGGTATGCTTACACTGAGCAAATTCGCCGGAATTCGGCTGAGGAACTCCACGCTACAGAATCCAGCCTGCTTCAGTGTCAGCATCTCTATGGGAGGACTCACATGCCTCCACTCTCTGCTCAAAGAATTGCCATGTCAATTCTTTGAGTGGAGATGCATGAGGTGCATAGAGACGCTGTTTGTCAGTCAGGATTCCGTAGCGGAGAGGTCCTCAGCGGAATTCTGCCGAATTTGCTCAGTGTGAATATACCCCCCCAGTGTGCTACTTTTCCTACCCACTGATGACGCACCCAATATATATTCACCGGGTAGGAGAAGCTGAGTTTTCGCCTGTGCAGTAGGACATCAGCACAAGTGTCAGCCAGCTTTGCTGCTGATTTTCTTACCCTAAAGGGGTAGTGCACCAAAAATTTTTTTCTTTCAAATCAACTGCTGCCATGAAGTGCCAGAGATTTGTAATTTACTTCTATAAAAAAATCTCAAGCCTTCCAGTACTTATCAGCTGCTGTATGCCCAGCAGGAAGTGGTATTATTTCCAGTCTGGAGAGCAGGAGAGGTTTTCTATGGGGATTTGCTCCTTCTCTGGACAGTTCCTGACATGGACAGAGGAGGCAACAGAGAGCACTGTGTCAGACAGGAAAGAAAACACGACTTCCTGCTGGACACACAGCAGCTGATAAGTACTGGAAGGCTTGAGATTTTTTAATAGAAGTAAATTACAAATCTCTGGCACTTCATGGCAGCAGTTGATTTGAAAGAAAAATTTTTGGGGTGCACTACCCCTTAAGTGCGTGTTGTCTGACAGCGTGCTAAGGTTCTAAAAGGGAACCAATCACACAAAAATTGGCCATAAAGCTAAGGAAACGTGCTGGTACATCAACCAGCACGCTTCCTAACCATCCCCCTGTACCCTCCGTCCCATGAACATTCAGCCCGCAAAGTTAGTTTAATCGTGTCCCGCACTTTATGCAAATTACCATACAAGTAGTCACTGTGGGCGGGACGGCTGGTCAAGTAGTCACGGTGGGCGGGGACTTCGTCAAGTAGTCACTGGGTCCTGGGCCGGCTCCGGCGCTGTAATCACGCACCTCCGGGCGTGTTGTAAAGCGTCGCCTGGTGACGTCACTTGGGGGGCCGGCATTGCACGTCGTCCATGCCGACGTCTTTACTAAGCTGCGCATGTGCAGTGCAGCCTGAGAAGACGCTGCAGTACTGCGCTTGCGCGGCGTAGTACAGTAGTGGCTTCACCCACTGTACTGCGCATGCGCAGCTTAGTAAAGACGTTGGCGTGGCCGACGTGCAATTACGCCCCCCCGAGTGACGTCACCAGGCGCCGCTTTACAACACGCCCGGCCCAGGACCCAGTGACTACTTGACGAAGCCCCCGCCCACCGTGACTACTTGACCAGTTGCCCGCCCACCGTGACTACTTGTATGGTAATTTGCATACAGCGCGGGACATGATTAAACTAACTTTGCGGGCTGAATGTTCATGGGACGGAGGGTACAGGGGGATGGTTAGGAAGCGTGCTGGCTTATGTAACGGCACGTTTCCTCAGCTTTTTGGCCAATTTTTGTGTGATTGGTTCCCTTTAAGGTAACATTAGGATATGTTCACACAGGACAGATACTTTGGTTTTGAAATTTGCTCTTGCTGTGGACACCAAACTCTGCAATACGTGCAGCCCTAGTGTGAATTTTGAATTTCTCATTGAAATCAATAGGCGATATGTTGTTTTGGTGCAGAAACACTGCACATTTTCTGGAAAAGATCTGCACTTGATTCATATGTGTAAACCTACCCGAAGGGTAAATTCACACGGGCGTCTCGCATAAAAAAAACGCAGCTAATCCGCAATACATTTATTATTCTTATTATTATTAATACATGTATTGCGGATTAGGTGCGGAATAGCTGCGGATTAGCTGCGTTTTTTTTATGCGAGACGCCCGTGTGAATTTACCCTAAGGGTATATTCACACGGGCGGGCTCGCAGCGAGATTCTCGCTGCGAGCCCGGCAGGTCCTGGCAGTTCCCATACACTACATACTTGCTGCGGTCTAAACGACCGCAGCGAGTATGTAATTATACTGCCCTTAACCCCTTCTGCTCCCGCCCGGCTCCCCCGCTGTAAGCATACTTTACCTGTCCTTGCTGCACGGGTCCGGCGTCCTGCTCTCCCGTCCGGCCAATCAGTGGCTGCGGCTGGGCGACACACTAATTGGCCGGACGGGAGAGCAGGACGCCGGACCCGTGCAGCGAGGACAGGTAATGTATGCTTACAGCGGGGGAGCCGGGCGGGAGCAGAAGGGGTTAAGGGCAGTATAATTACATACTCGCTGCGGTCGTTTAGACCGCAGCAAGTATGTAATGTATGGGAACTGCGAGCCCGTCCGTGTGAATATACCCTAAATCTGAAGTCTATATTGACAAGCTACAGATTTAGGTTCCCTTTCCACATCAGGAAAATCTATTTTCCTAACCCATAGTGTTGCATTGGGTACAGACACCCTTCAGGATTTTCTCCAGAATTCTGTCATGGATGCCACCATAGAAGTCTGTATGCAAAAAGGTTTGCAGAGCGTCAGTAACAAGTCTCAAAACGTGGGACTAGCCAGATATCCCTTCAGGGAAGGGCCTAGAAAAGGAATGGCTCTTGTATAGAGACTACCATATTAAGCGGAACTTTCAGTCAATATCCTACTATATTACGAGTCTGATGACCAGGGAAATACCAAAGCTAGGTATCTATCCACAGACAGCTGTTTCGTGGTGTCACTCCTAATCAGTGTGGAGCAGGATTCTGGCTTGGTGGAAGCTATGCCTAGTAGACCTAGAATTTCATTGTATTGAGCGCTTTAACCAGCAGCCAACAGTGTCTTCTATGACAAACAGATCGCTGATCTCAGGAAGTCAATGGGAGCTTCCAGAATTCCAGAACCTTTCCTGATACAGATCTGGAAATCTCAAATGCTACAATAATTTTTTTTCTAATCAGGAATTTCCTGAAGACAATTCCTGATGGTTTCCTGAATGTAAATACTGTCACAATACTGGGCACAAAATATCACATCGGATGTTCACCAACCATACAATGCTTTCAGAAAATCTGCAGCATATATAGTAAGCCTGAACTTTCCCTAATAATGTGTCTAGTGCATTGTACCAACATCATGTATGGGGAGAAAAAAATGGACTTCAAATCCACTGGTGTCAGAAAGTTATACAGATTTGTAAATGACTTCTATTTAAAAAAAAATAAGAAAAACTCAAGCCTTCCAGTACTTAACAGTACTTATCAGCTGCTGTATGTCCTGCAGGAAGTAGTGTATTCCTTCCAGTCTGACACAGTGCTCTCTGCTGCCACCTCTGTCAGTAACAGGAACTGTAGAGGTTTTCTATGGGGATTTGCTACTGCTCTGGACAGTTCCTGTCACAGACAGAGGTGGCAGCAGAGAGCAGACTGGAAGGAATACACCACTTCCTGCAGGACATACAGCAGCTGATAAGTACTGGAAGACTTGGGATTTTTGAATAGATGTAATTTACAGATCTGATTTGAAGACTTTTTTTTTCTTTCTATCCCACCCAGAGTATTTCTATAATATACTTGTGATTCATCTCTTTTAATGTACTAGAAAACTGGGGGGGGGGGGGGGGGGGATGTGCAGGATGGCTTTACGGTGGCTTTAGGGATCCTATATTGTGAGTGCTCTATGTGGGAGTTGTCACCCCTAGAAGCTATGCTACGGTGTCTCCGTTCCTAGCAGTAATGTGAGCTCTTTGCCAGCTCCGTCATGCTTTTTCCTGCCTATATCTGGGACATGGGCAAAGGTTCCAGACTCCACTTCCTCCTGCAGCAATAACCAAGAGTGGGCTTGTCATGCCTGCTGTTAACCCTTTAGGTACGTTTCTCATCCTTTGGCGATTTACAGCGCTGGCGGGAATTGTCGCAGGCAGTTGTTTATAAGCACCAATGAGGTTTTTATTTGCAGTTATTAATCCTTGAAATTAATTCACAAGATACTGGATCTGCAGAGCGCGGTGTAAACTATCCATTATCCTCATTTACTACTGCAAAACAAAGCTATCCGTCACTGCGGAGCACTTTTATAGCCAAACAGTCATTGTACGGTGTGAGTGCTTGCCATGAACACTGTTCTTTCTGGAAAAAACAAATGGGATGTTCTGCTGTTGCTGTTTTTTTTTTTGTTTTTTTTTTCTTAAAGTATATTTTCATTGGTTACCATTGGGACTTTAATTTAGGGACCGTTTCCTCTGATATTGCAAAAGGCAAATACACGTAACTCAAATTTATAGATATTCTGTTTGTTTCTCATTTCATTGTATACCTAACGTGAACCTGTAGAATAGCATGGCAGCTATGTTTGGCCTCTTTATGATGTCCATGTGTCATAAAAGCTACAATTCCCATCGTGCCTGGACTGCCAAAGCTTTGGCGGTCCAGGCATGATAGAAATTTGTAGTTGTGCAGGACATATGGAGGGCCGCAGGTTCCCCATACCTGTTATAGACCATATGGAAAGAAATTGTCTCGAAAGGAAAGAAAGTGGTCAGTAACCCTCCCATAAGGTGCCAAGTAAGGCTCTGTTCACACGGAGTAAAACTGTCAGAATCCCGCCAGCCTCCGTGTCATACTGGCTGTCTATGGGGAGGCTCATGTCAAGTCTTCCGCAGAGAGGAGGCGCGTGAGCCTCCCATAGACTGCCAGTATGACTCGGAGGCAGCGGAACTCTGTTAGTTTTACTCTGTGTGAACAGAGTCTAAGTGTACATGAGAAGGAGGAGTATTAGTATATTATAACTCGTTTATGGTATTTTATTTTACCAGTTTAACCCTCTGCTGTCCCTGAGCTAGTGTGTGGAGCCTAGTCTCCATAATGTCTTCTGTACAACACACACAGAAAAGGGATCCTGCTGCCTTATATCTTTATAGCATACTCCAAGAAGTAGAAGCAGCATTATAAAGCAGTACTGAGTCATTTAAATTAGTACTTTGTAGAAATCAGATCAGCTGGTGCCAAGAAGTTTTTCAGATTTTACAAATCTCCAGTCTTCCAGTACTTATTAGCTGCTGTATGTCCTGTTTGAAGTGACGCATTCGCTCCAGTCTGACACCGTTCTCTGTGCTGCAACCTCTGTCCATGTCAGGAACTTTCCAGAGCAGTAGCAAATCCCCATAGAAAACCTCTCACTCTCTGGACAGTTCCAAACACAAACAGAGGTGGCAGCAGAGAGCATTGTGTCAGATTCCAAAGAATACATCACTTCCTGCAGGACATAAAGTAGCTAATAAGTCCTGGAAGACTTGACCCTTAAAAATAAAATTTACAAATCTGTAAACCACCACTGTTTGAAAACATTTTTATATTACTGGAGTACCCCTTTAAGCTGTGGATCCAACCCAGAGGTAAGATAACACTAACAATAGCTTTGAACAGCTTCACTGTATGTATTTCTCTGTCTCTCTCTGCAGCTATCTCCTCCTGCCTCCCCTCTTCATAGATTTCTATAAGCAGCATGTACCCTGATCCCTCAGTGAGCTAATAGTCAATCCATTTCCCCAGATTTGTAGCTGTGGGATATGAGTTTAGAAGAGTGAAGGAAAGGAGCCTGATAAGAAGGGATTTTTCTCTAATAAGATATCTTAAATTTGATTGCACTTTAAAGGTAATGTACACTGGGGGTTTCAGCTGCTGGCCTACGCTGGTCTTGGCTGTTCCTTAGATATACAATATCTTACAAAATTGAGTACACCATTTTATATTTATATAAATAATGTATTAAATGTTTTTATGAGACAAAAATGTGAGGGGTGTGCTCACGTTTGTTAGATTTCTTTATGCTGCGATAGGCTTCTATACACGACTTCTTTTGTACGGTATATAAATAACATTATGCAGCACATGTGCCTGGAGCAAGATTGTCGTACTAGACAAGCCGAGCCTCGCTGTGTATGTTTATATTCCCAATGTATGTCATCCATGTCCCCTCCTTTAAAGGAGATGTTCACATCTGCAGCTGTCCTCACACAGCAGGAGTGTCATCTGAAAGCTGCGCCCGTGACGTCGCCAAACATCTGGTCAAACAGGTTTCCCTCTTCGGAGTCTAGGGACTCTCTAATTATTCTAATAGACATACAGCATTGGGAGGTAGATTTCCTCTGAGTACGGACGATTGAGAAACATTGTCTCGCTCTTCTGTTTCAGCAAACTGAAGCACTGGAAAAGAGACGGGAAATGGCTTCACGGAGTGTCCGGAGAGTGGTTCGAGGAGATCCAGAAGAAGAAGTTTAAGGATGATCCGGACGTAAGGAGCCTGGTGTGGCCACCTCTAACCCATCATCTGCAGAAGAAAACCCCTAAAGGCGGTGAGTCAGTAGACTTAGAAGTAGAAGGGGGTGGATTGTCTGTCAACAATTATGGTAAAATTTGGGTTTCACTTATTTAAACAGCAGTAAATTACAAAGTACTTGTGTAAAGCTTGACACCAACCTTCAGAAGTCTTCAGATCTAGCAAAGTACTTGTGTAATTGACCTGTAGTAACACTTGACCTAAAACTTTCATCCTTTGCAAAAGTTAGCTTTGAATATGTGAGGTCTGTATTTAATGGAGGACTAAGGAACTAGCAAATGCCCCCTGGCACATTCTTTGATATTGTTGGCACTTTGTCGGGAGCTCACTGTTTATCTGGTAAGGTAGCTCTCCATTTATGGTTTTCTGGCTACGGCTCTAGATATCCCATTTACTTGTAGAGATATTCTGCTATGTATATGTATAAAACGAAGAAGATAGGCAGTATCAATGGCTAGATTGTCGGGTTGTTGTTGACCCCATGGCCATCTTAGACATAGAGCTAGACTTTACAAATTTAGAATAAGTGTAGATGCTAGTGACCACCAGTCACAATCATATACTCTACCAGAGGATCTATGCTATCTCTTGGTCCTTTCTGCGCAAGTAAGGTAGCCAGCAGTCTAGAGCCTGGGATGTAGACTTGTACATTTCTTCCAGTTGTAGTTAGAACTGGAAGTAAAGGTGGTGGTTATTAAAGGGATTAGTATAGGACATCAGTGTGTCATCGGTGAGGGTACAACAGTTGGGACCCCAACCAAAGTGTCTGGTGGGCCTAACTCTTATTGGTACGGCTTTTCCTAGGAATCTCCTTTAACTACTTGCTGGCTAATGACTAGTGTACTTCTCATGAGCAGCAGGCAGTAGCCACTATACTCCTGTGATCAGGACCGGGGCAACAGTCACAATACATAGTCATAGCCTAGCTGTAATGGCAGAGATCAGAGAAACCACAGATCTCCGAATTTTACTTGCCACAATCAATGGTTACAGCAATTGAAGGGAAATAATTTGTCACGTGATCAGGGATGATATAGTAAATTGGCTGACAGCCCAGGGTCTACTGAAAGACCTCATCTGACTATATTTCCTGTTGTGTGCCTGTATACTATTGGTTGACATACTTACCTGTTTACCTATCTATCTATCTATCTATCTATCTATCTATCTATCTATCTATCTATCTATCTATCCTCACACTTATGATTTGCACCCTTCCCCTAAGATGTTCTATTACTTTAGTGTCAGTATACAGTCTATTATGTACACAGTCTGTAATGGTCTTTTAATTGTGGAAAGTGTCTCCGAATGTTCCGAGAGTGAATTTCCTTCCCTGGGGCGGTCACATACAGTGCAGATGGCACATCCTGACACATGATGATTTTTGTATCTGTGATTATTATTAAGTGTTCAGCATTGATTTAGAGGTGATCTATCATCTGCATGTAATATTACTGTATTCTGCATTTGCATGATGGGTTGCAAGGAGTGGTTTGTAGATGACAATTAGCCTGAGCGTTCATTCTTTTTTTGGTGATTTAATAGTTTACGAACTTGTGCTGGTTCTGTCGTGTTTTTTCTTTTTACCACAAGCTTCTGCAAATTGCACAAATTGTCATTTTAAAAAAATGTTGTAGAGACATCAAAGGTCTTGATTACTAGGTTGAGACGGCGCGTGCAAATCGATTTTCCTTTCATAGATCAGGACTACGAAACCAGATCATGCAAGCCTATGGGAACATCCTGGTGTCAAAGACTGATATTGGGGGAGAAGCGCCTGGCCTTGTGCTTCTCTCCCTGCTTATTCCATCAATCAGTTAGGTTCTGAACACTCAACGCTATATACACGCGCACACACACACCTCCAATGCTCACAAATGCATATATACCATAGTGGCAGACCATGCAGCTGCTACACAACCCTAGAACATAAAGGGGTTTCACTTAGTTCCATACCCCATTCTAATGAATGGTGACTAACTGAATAGTAGAAAGCAAGGGGTGATAGGAGAAATAGTGTAGAGGAGACACCCTGATACCACACTGTGGTTCCATTTTGACCTTTTTCACCAGGCTGTTCTTTTCTGTGTAGGCCACTGGGTATACATTATATAGGGGGAGATTTATCAAACATGGTATAAAGTGAAACTGTCTCAGTTGCCCCTAGCAACCAATCAGATTCCACCTTTCATTCCTCACAGACTCTTTGGAAAATGAAAAGTTGGAATCTGATTGGTTGATAGGGGCAACTGAGCCAGTTTCACTTTACACCATGGTTGATAAATCTGCCCATATGTGTCTGCTGTAAAGTGTCTGTCTAAGTGCTGTTAATGGAGCAGAAGTCTCAGTAACAATATGGCTGCCACCAAAAGAACATAAAAAATGGTGTATATAAAAAAAAAATAGAAGCCCCCCCCCCTCCCCGCAATTGTAATACTATATATAAAATAGAAAACTGGACAGCCCCTCTAGGTGTCTCTATTAGGCTGGGTTCACACTGCATTTTTGCACTCTATTTATCATATCCATTTTTAAACAGTTACTTTTAACGCACAGAAAATGTGGTCAACTATGTTTTTCTGTATGCTAAAAAAAAAGGGAAGAAAAACATATCTGCTCTCATCTCTCTTTAATTTTTTTTTTTAATTCTGGACCAGCCCTGCTATAAAGGCTAATAGGCGTTATAACCCCCCGCCCCCCCCCCCCCCCCCCCCCTAAAAGCTCTGGGTATATTTGAGTAGGTTAAGGTATGCTCAGTTATAATCCCTTTTCCTGGCATGTCTGTGGTTGGTGCATGCCAAATAGTGGAGCCCATACCCTGCATTTTGGGCACAGTACAGTATATTTTCCCATACTAGCCCGGTATCTGAGCTCTACTGATAACCAACAACTATGTGGGATAGTCCAGCACTTTTTTTTTTTTTCCCTTCGTGACAATATTAGTGAAGAATTTTTACAATCACACCCTTATTCCCCAGACATTATATGAAGCGTATCTAAGCTCCGTTGCCCGTGCTGCCGTCACGGAGCGGCGTGCTAACAATAGACACAAACTTTGCACTTTGATCCTGTGAATTAAGATTTTTTTTTTTATCTGATAAGTGGTGGATGCGCGTGCTGTGCACTATATATTGGCAGAAGACAGGGTGTGTGCCTGCACTTTGATAGCAGATGGATACTCATATATATATATATATATATATATATATATATATATATATATATATATATATATTTTTTTTTTTTTAAATAATTTCTTGAGGAAGAATTTAGTGTTCCTTTTTTTTTTTTTTTTTTTTTAACCCCATCACTGCCAGCGTCTGCTTTCCTGCATTGATCGTGGGAAAATGTTAATCATGTCGTCTTTGCTTTCAGAGCCGGAATCCTCTAGAATGACAACATCTAGAAACTTTCAGCCCCAAAAGAACTCTGGACCCTCTTTCCTCAGGCTTCGCTCTCCTTTGGCTTCTTTGTTCTCCTTCAGGAAATCTGCAAAGCAAACTCTAAAACCGCCACCGGATCATGAAAGGTAATGGATTGTTATATATGGTGTGATGTATAATGTATCCTGCCACAATGTTCACATAGTGCTGAAGCTTGATTTCTGCTGTGGAGTTGCTGCAGGTGCACAAAGGGATTTGCTTCCCTGCCAGTCATTGTCAGTCCAATGTAGGTGCTGATAATGTATATTCTAGGCTGGATATAGTTGTATATGTGTGTCAGCTGAAAGCGTGACTAGCTGGGTACAGGGCTTTCAGCCTCTGAACTGCGACTTGAAATTGGTGCAAGACTGGAGCCCAATTTGCTATTTTTTTTTCCGGGTCTGTGCCAGGCTTGCTAAGTGGTTGAGGTGCAAAAAAGGGATGCAGTAAACTTAGTACTATGTACACCTGCAAGCAGGATGTCTCTACACAAATCCAGCATGCAGCTGTGTGCTGGTGGGGGATTACTGGTGACTGGCTTGGAAGGTGAAGGTTTTGGTAAATACATCCTACCCCAATCTATGTTAAAAATTTTAAAGTGCTGTCATTTAAAACAAAAGTAACATTTGCTCTTCTCCTTATTTGATTTAACAAACAATAAGAAGCGCTCAGCTAAGCTCTTCTTCTATCTTTGCTGTAGCAGAAGGCTCCATAGACCATAGACAATAAAATGAGTCTGCAAGGAGAGAGACTGGGAAAGAAGAGCCTAGCTAAGCGCTTCTCTCGGCTTGTTCTAACAAACGATGGACCTCTTGGCACCCAGACTTTGACTGATCAAACCTTTTTGGCACGTTCAATTTAAAAAAAAATGACAGGTACACTTTAAGCCAGAAAACCCTTTTACTTGTCTAAAGACGCATATATTACCATATAATGGAGACCTAGACGTGGTAATGGTCAGACAGTAAGTTAAAACGGGAAAAAAAAGGCAGTTTTGTCGCTGTCACATGTCTGGATTTTCCAGGACGTTGTTAGTTTGATTTGGTGATGATGTAAACCTACAGGCTGTATGTGTAATGATGAAATCCTTAACTAAACTCCTCCGCCGGCAGCGTGTACACATACCTGAAATAAGTCAAGTGAACCTTTTAGTTGTGTGGAGCTTGAAGAGATACTTGTATCTGTGTTACCTGGAGAGAGCAGATAAATATTGATCCATACATCATAAAAGAAGAACTCCGCTGCTATTCCTGTTGAGACTGAGGTTCATCCTCTTTAGTATCTGTCTCCACTCTGCTGTTTTTCTAGATCTACGCCGACAGCACTCGTGTTTGATGAATCTCTGCTGTCCACAAATGTTACAAAACTGTGTAGATGGATATTTTTTTCTTTCTACATAACACTCCTTTAAAGGGAACCAATCACCCCGAAAATCGATGTAAAGACAAGGATATGTGCTGATAGATCACCCAGCACACTTCCCAAATATGCCCCTGTAACCTCTGTGCCCCCCTCAATGAGACAGTAATCTTACTTTCTTCTTGTCACGCGCTGTATGTAAATTTTTGCTAACTAGTCCGGGTGGGCGTATGTAGTCCTGGTGGGCGTATGTAGTCACGGTCCGTGGGCGTATCTACTCACGGTCCGGGGGCGTATGTAGTCGCGGTCTTCGGCTGTAATCACGCCCAGAGGGGCGTGATTCGGCGGCTTGCGGTCCAGTGACGTCATCCGGCGGCTTGCGTTCCGCGTCGCGGCCGCGCTGACGTGTTCGGGAACCCGCGCATGCGCAGTACGGCGGGAGACGACGCTGACGTACTGCGCATGCGCGGGTTCCCGAACACGTCGGCGCGGCCGCGACGCGGAACGCAAGCCGCCGGATGACGTCACTGGACCGCAAGCCGCCGAATCACGCCCCTCTGGGCGTGATTACAGCCGAAGACCGCGACTACATACGCCCCCGGACCGTGAGTAGATACGCCCACGGACCGTGACTACATACGCCCACCAGGACTACATACGCCCACCCGGACTAGTTAGCAAAAATTTACATACAGCGCGTGACAAGAAGAAAGTAAGATTACTGTCTCATTGAGGGGGGCACAGAGGTTACAGGGGCATATTTGGGAAGTGTGCTGGGTGATCTATCAGCACATATCCTTGTCTTTACATTGATTTTCGGGGTGATTGGTTCCCTTTAAGTGAATAGTGTGGCAGTGTAACATCATAAAATGTGTACTCACCTGCTGCTAATCCCTAAGGTCTGACTTGAGATTGTCCCCACCAATTAGCTAATTAAAGGGGCTGCGGTCCTCTGATGTGTTTACCAGGCACAACTCAGTACATCACGTAGTGGCTGTGCCTGGTATGAATGTGATTAAGCTGCAGTACCAGGTATAACCACTATTAGATGTATGGCACTGTGCCAGGTAAAGATGAGATTTCAGCGCTCACTGGAGCTCCCATTAGTGGCTAATCAGAAGTCACATCACCCAATTTTTTTCTTCTATACATGGCCTGTCAGATAGGCCATCAGTATAAAAGTCATAGAAAAGCCATTTAACCCTGATGAGTCCTGATAGTGTATGCCCCCATTTACTAGTGCCATCAACCAGTAAAACTAGCAGAAGCTCATTGGTGCCTATGCAGCATAGCAATACACCTAGTATACCATAGTCAGACATTATCCTCTCAGTAGGGGGCATCCTTCATATTGTCGGCACTGACAGACCAGCTTCCATTCTAGTTACTAACCAGCCAGTCATGAAATATATCAATACGGTGGAAATGTCATACGCCTCCTATACACTCCCCAACTCGCCTAGACCATAAACTATATGACCCTGGAGAATGATCATTGGACTCATGACTTGTAAATAGTTCTGACTATACTGTACAGTATATAGGTCAGAGAGGCTCGTGAAAAAGATATGAAATCATTATTATTACGCTTGTTTATGTAAAGTAATCTATGACTCCAGTGAGCAAAAATAAGTATTGTCCTGCCAGTCACGAGTTAAAGCGTGACTAGACGATGAGAGCATCCACATACATATATATAACTGCTTACTGTATATACCTGGATGGTAATGAAATGACATTCTTTATGGAAAATTGGTAGTCATTTATATTTTTATGAGATCATTCTTCTATATTTTTAATTAACTACTTCCTGTGCTGCAAGGTTCGAAGTTCAAAGGTGGTTTTGAAAGATTAAATCTTCTTTTGCCTATGCAATCCTTATAGACACTCACTATTAGTAAATGCGCCCATACATTAGAGTGGGTGATAGCTTCTCTGCTGCCTAAGGCAAATACTAAAATGGCCTCAACACTGCTACACAAGGAACAAATACTACCATACATATTACCCTCATACTGGTATTGGGCAAAACCCTCTGTACTGGAACCAGCATTGCATAAAGGACAAATAATACCACCACACCATGAGCACATATTACTACCCCATAGTGACTAAATATTATCACCATACTTTGACTGAATAAACTTGGTATACCAAGGCCAGTATAACCAATAATACTGCCACATCCTAACTAGCGATGAGCGAACCAGCCGAGGTTCGGGTTCGTATGAACCTGAACTATCGGCCACTGATTCCCGCTGGAGAGGGTGGATACAACCTTGAGGCTGTATCCCAGTTTTCTAGGTGGTCCTCAGGCTGTATCCACCCTCTCCACGGAGCGGGCAGACGGGAATCAGAAGCCGATAGTTCAGGTTCATACGAACCCGAACCTCGGCCGGTTCGCTCTTCCCTGATCCTAACCACATAATACCACTGCCAAATGACCAAATAATGCCAACCAAACTTCTACTAAATAAAACAGTCCTGAATCCAACATTTCCCCTATATAGTGACAGCAGTGCAGTTACACCTAGCAGGGCTCCAGATGGCGACCAAAATGGTCGCCAATGCGACTGATATTTTGCAAATGGCGCCCAGATTTATTCATCTGGGCGCCATTTGCGACTGGCCCCGGCGGCGGCGCGCTGTCTCTTTAAGATGCGCGGCTGATGCGCGGCTGCAGGGGGCGTCCCATCCTATCCCCGGCAGCGCGGCGCATCAGTGAGCTGCCTGGGGCCCTGACTTCCGGCACAGGAAGCGCGCGTCAGAGACGCTTCCTGTATCAGAAGTCACAGCCCCGGCGTACAGGGAGCTCACTGACGCGCCGCGCTGCCGGGGATAGGATGGGACGCCCCCTGCAGCCGCGCATCAGCCGGGGACAGCGCCTGAAGAAGAAGAGGATCGCCGGGGGAGCGGGTTGTCAGGTGAGTTTGTGTGTTTGTTTTTTTTTTAAATACTGCTTAGCATAGAGGAGGAAGGGGGGGGGGGGCATCTATAATGGGGGGAAGAGAAGGGGGGGCATATATAATGGGGGGAGAGGGGGGGCCATCTTCAAGGGGGGGGAGAGGGGGCTAGCTATAAGGGGAGGGGGGTATCTATAAGGGGGGGAGAAGAGGGGGCATCTATAATGGGGGGGAGGAGGGGGCATCTATAATGGGGGGGAGGAGGGGGCATCTATAATGGGGGGGAGGAGGGGGCATCTATAATGGGGGGAGGAGGGGGTCATCTATAAGGGGAGGGGGTATCTATAAGGGGGGGAGAAGAGGGGGCATCTATAATGGGGGGGAGGAGGGGGCATCTATAATGGGGGGGGAGGAGGGGGCATCTATAATGGGGGGAGGGGGCCATCTATAAGTGTAGGGCAAACTGGCTGCAGACACTGGGAGATATATGCACAATTATTATTATCAGGGCCGCTCAGGTGTCTGTATTGTAGGGGGTCACTTGCATTAGTCACTAGGTGAGAGATATATCTATCTATATACACATCTTGTGGGGGGTCACTATGGCTGCAGTCATAAGTCTAGCTCAGTATGTATAGACTGTTGCAAGCTTTTAAAGGGAACCTGTCACCCCCGGTGACGGGGTGACAGGCTCCCAACCCCCCGTTAGAACCCCCTATACTCACCTCATCGCGCCGGGTCCCGCTTCTGGAGGTGGTCAGGTCACGGAGATCTCAGCCGCTGCAGCCCGGCGCGCACACTGAGAGATGAGTCCAACACTCATAGAGAATGACGGAGCACTGGACTCTCCCGTCATTCTCTATGAGCGTTGGACTCATCTCTCAGCGCACGCCGGGCTGCAGCGGCTGAGATCTCCGTGACCCGACCATCTTCAGAAGCGGGACCCGGCGCAATGAGGTGAGTATAGGGGGGTTGGGAGCCTGTCACCCCGTCACCGGGGGTGACAGGTTCCCTTTAAGTTCAAGTTCAGAAGAGTAAGCCTCATTAAAAGGCTAGCCAAGTGAGGCTGAAGTACTGAGTCAGACTGTATATGGTTGTCAGACTGTATATGGTTGTCAGACTGTATATGGTTGTCAGACTGTATATGGTTGTCAGACTGTATATGGTTGTCAGACTGTATATGGTTGTCAGACTGCATATGGTTGTCAGACTGTATATGGTTGTCAAGTTGCAAGTTTCCATGTTGAACATTTTCAAACTAAGAAAAGAAAGGATCTAAAGGAGGAGGAGGAGGAGGAGGCTGCCGCGGCCTCTGCACACAGTAAGTCCCATGTAACATAACATTAATTTTACATGGCTTAAAATGTTGGCGACCAAATATTCTATTTGGCGCCTAAATTTTTCAGGTTAGGAGCCAATGGCTCCTAGGTAAATTTTTTAGTCTGGAGCCCTGCCTAGTGACTCCCATGGTGACGTCTTCTCACATCTTGTTGGCTTCCCTTTTCTTCTCTGTTCGCCTCAGACCATCATGAAGACTTCTCCTGCCATGGCTAATTTCTGCAGAATCGGGTGGCTTGTGTAATCTGCTGCCTGAGGCGAGATGCTCATCAGATGTGGTCCTGCCATACACCTTAGGGTGTTACTGTAATTTTAGGTAACTTCTGACATTTCCCCGACACGTGTCTCTCTCTTCAGCTGTTAATCGTTCACTTCATCAAAGTTTTTGGAGTGAACAAGTTGAATGTTCTGCCAGCTGGGGAGGGGAGTGCATTGCTGCGCACTTACCCAGGCTTCATCTCTATATTGCAGCGGGTCTCAGGAGTTGCTGAGGACATGGCAAAAGGTACTGCAAATCACAGTATCACTTTAAACTTGATAAAAGTAGACTAGGAAACTGCGCCTGATGCTGCATCTCTGCCTGATACTGCAGCTAATCATTACAGGAGGCTGTGCCTAATACTACAGCTGTCCTTAGGCTAGGTTCACACTGCGTTTTCAGCATCCGTTTAACGCATCCGTTTTTTGCAAAAAACGCATGAAAAACGGATTGCAAAAAACGGATTCATTTGTGTGCATCCGTTTTTCCATTGACTTCCATTATAAAAAAAAACTGATCCGTTTTTTTTGGCGGACCAAAACGGACCAAAAAACGTTGCTGACCCTATTTTTCTGGACGTTAAAAAAAACGGATCCGTTAAACGGATTCTGAAAACGCAGTGTGAACCTAGCCTTACCAGGGGACTGTACCCATCACTGCAGCTCATCCTTAAAGTGTCACTGTCATTTACTTTTTTTTTTCTTTTGCCGAAATCAATAGTACAGGCGATTTTAAGAAGCTTTGTAATTAGCCGAAAAATGCATTTTTATCATTAAAAAGCAGTTTGAAGCTCTCCCCCCTGTCTTCATGGTTCTCTTATGGAGGGGGAGGGGTGGAGGGAGATGAGGCACCAAAACAGGTCAACAAAGAGCTAATTTACAGCTACATCACCGGCTATCTCCTCTGACAGTCAGCACTGACCTCTGAATACTGGCTTTCATACAGGTCCCGCTGTGTAATCCTTTGTTCTCTGCTCTCTGCTGGCGACTAATCTCCCTCCTTTCCCCTCCCCTCTTCATAGAACAGACAGGATCCGACTGATGTAAAACAGTCGAGATTTCCTGATAATGGATGAGAGGGAGGGGGGGACCTGGGGAAAGTCTTTTTGAATGCAGATAATGGCATATTTGCCTAATAATAAACCCTGTACTGACTAAAATTGCCTGTACTATTGATTTCTGCAAAAAAAATAAATAATAATAATTAAATGACAGTGACACTTTAAAAGGGATTGTGCCTGTTACTGCAGCTCTTTCTTACAGGGGGCTGTGCCTGATGCTGCAGCTTTCCCTTACAGGGGGCTGTGCCTGATGCTGCAGCTTTCCCTTACAGGGGCTGTGCCTGATGCTGCAGCTTTCCCTTACAGGGGGCTGTGCCTGATGCTGCAGCTTTCCCTTACAGGGGCTGTGCCTGATGCTGCAGCTTTCCCTTACAGGGGGCTGTGCCTGATGCTGCAGCTTTCCCTTACAGGGGCTGTGCCTGATGCTGCAGCTTTCCCTTACAGGGGGCTGTGCCTGATGCTGCAGCTTTCCCTTACAGGGGCTGTGCCTGATGCTGCAGCTTTCCCTTACAGGGGGCTGTGCCTGATGCTGCAGCTTTCCCTTACAGGGGCTGTGCCTGATGCTGCAGCTTTCCCTTACAGGGGGCTGTGCCTGATGCTGCAGCTTTCCCTTACAGGGGGCTGTGCCTGATGCTGCAGCTTTCCCTTACAGGGGGCTGTGCCTGATGCTGCAGCTTTCCCTTACAGGGGGCTGTGCCTGATGCTGCAGCTTTCCCTTACAGGGGGCTGTGCCTGATGCTGCAGCTTTCCCTTACAGGGGGCTGTGCATGATGCTGCAGCTTTCCCTTACAGGGGGCTGTGCCTGATGCTGCAGCTTTCCCTTACAGGGGGCTGTGCATGATGCTGCAGCTTTCCCTTACAGGGGGCTGTGCATGATGCTGCAGCTTTCCCTTACAGGGGGCTGTGCATGATGCTGCAGCTTTCCCTTACAGGGGGCTGTGCCTGATGCTGCAGCTTTCCCTTACAGGGGGCTGTGCATGATACTGCAGCTTGCCCTACATGAATGACATTGAGTTTCATGAACATCTGTACCCGGCCCAGCTTCCATAAGGTCATGCAGCCATATCTGTGCAGTAAGTATAGGGTACACGGAGCTTAGAGAAGAGAAGAAGTGTAGGTCCCAGAGGTCCTACATCAACCAAAGAAACATCAATGACCAATTCTCAGGATAGACAATGAAGTATCAGGAATACTTTGATTGTGTACATTACCTTACAGACAAGTCAGTTATTCTATGTAGGCCATGGTCAGCATTAGCAGGTATGCACACAGGTCTCGCCCTGTATCTAATAAATGTTTTGGTTCCCCGCGTTGCTTAGTTATAGTTAACCACTGCTCTGGGTTTTGGCGATCAATTCATACTAAAGCAAGTAAGAACCTGATTGCTCAGATGACTGACAGCTTATACGCGTCACTGCCTTTCCCTCAAGATCTTCTCAATTATTAAGAAAAAAAAAAAAAGTTCTGGAGCGCTGGAAGGCAGGGTAGGACACCCATCATGAGGCACTCCGAGTTTGTGTGTCTGTGATTTGGCTTCATCTCCGCTCAGGGAGTCATTCGGGATGGTTTATAGGTTTACAGAAGACGTTCTTATAGAGGAGTTTTCTCCCTGCTGAAACAGAATCTCAAGGTGATGCTCCCGCATGCTCGGTACTGTTGAAACTTATTTCTTTATATGTTTATCTACTGTTACTTTTAATTGCTTTTTTTGTTTGTTTGTTTTTATCGCTGACGGGAACCCTGGAAGCGAGGGGGTTAGAAAGTACAGTTTACAGGTGACGGATAGACAAGACACCTGCCCTGGTGATCGCACGTCTACTCTTGGATATTATTTTATGTTGTGTGGGGTTTTTGTTTTGTTTGTTTTTTAGTATATCTAACTACATAATATATCTTTATAGCCGTCATAGTTATTTGCTTTTCACAGATTCAATCCCCTAGTTAGATGGAGTAAATAATAACCTTTTATCTACTTGTAGCCACGACTGGGGGAGTTATCATTCAGCTCTTTCTATACAGAAGATTTGGACCTTTTTATAAAGACATTTTATGAGTGGATCAGTACTCTGTACCTAAAGGGGTTATACTGGATTAGAAAAGCATAGCTTCTTTCTTTCAGAAACAGCACCGCTCTTTTCTCCAGTTTGTGTGTGGTATTGCAGCTAGGTTTCTTTGAATTGAAAGAAGCTTTACCGGAGGACAGGCTTAGCAGCGTTTTTGGAGGAAAGCAGCCATGTTTTTCTAATCCTAGATAACCCATTTAAAAAATACCTAGAGGTAAGAGTTACTTGGGTTTCAGTATATAATTGTGTACTGTTATTTCATAATTCACTTTCTTGCTTTGTTTTGCCTTTGCTTTTAATACATGAAACTACTAATGTTTTATCATGTAGTAATGATGATGATGATAATACTCCATTCTCCTCCTCAGGCATGGCATCTACTCTATCAGTGGCCAGTTACAGCCAAACACTGACGTGAACAAAAAGGTGAATAAATGTTTTACAATTGTTCTCAAGGTCCGTGTTTAAAGCCATGTCCTCTGCAAAAGAAAAGAAAGTTTAAGGTCACATAAACAGGAAACTAACCTAGAGGATAAAATTGTAACCTTCGACCAAGCCAGAGAGAAATTCCTATGTACCTTAGAATGAAATACTTTTTAACTGCATCATGCTTTATGATACAAATTTGCAGGTTGTAATTCCAGACTATGTACCTCTCCTTTAGAGGAATGGTTGACATATTTTAAGTTTTTAATCATGCCCCCTTTCCCCCTGACTATACAGATTTAGATCCCTAAAGGGTCATCAGAAAACGGGTCTTTCGACCCGTTTTATTTTATCAATATCCTTTTTTAGGTGAGGTCTCCAGAACTGGATCACAGTCTCCCTCTTCCTACTGGTTATACCTCTAGCTATACACCCCAGCATACGATTTGCTTTCCCTACTGCCTTTGTTGTATTGGTGATTCGTTTTAAGGCTGTCAGAAATTACTACCCCTAAATCCTTCTCTTCTAAAGTCTTTGACAACACAGAACTGCTAATATGATACTCAGATGATTCCTCCTACCCAAGTGCATTATTTTACATTTGGAAACATTGAACTGCAGTTTCCATTGTTTGCACCACTTATCTAGCAAAGATAAATAATTTTCCATATTACTGACACCTCCAGGGATATCAACCCTATTGCACACTTTTGTGTCTTCAGCAAACAGACAAACCTCACCTATCAAACCTTCTCCTATGTCACTATCCTTACCTACCAAACCTTCTCCTATGTCACTAACCTTACCTACCAAACCTTCTCCTATATTACTATCCTTACCTACCAAACAGTCTCCTATATCACTATCCTTACCTACCAAACCTTCTCCTATATCACTAACCTTACCTACCAAACCTTCTCCTATGTCACTATCCTTACCTACCAAACCTTCTCCTATGTCACTATCCTTACCTACCAAACCTTCTCCTATGTCACTATCCTTACCTACCAAACCTTCCCCTATATCACTAACCTTACCTACCAAACATTCTCCTATGTCACTATCCTAACCTACCAAACCTTCTCCTATGTCACTATCCTTACCTACCAAACCTTCTCCTATGTCACTATCCTTACCTACCAAACCTTCTCCTATATCATTATCCTTACCTACCAAACCTTCTCCTTTGTCACTTACAAACATAAAATAAACACAAAAATAATAGGACCCAGAACAGTCCCTTGTGGCCACCACAAGTCTCTGCTTGGAATATCCACCATTACTAACAACCCTCTAATATCTATCCTTCAGCCAACCACAAATCCACTGAGCTATCCAGGGACTAAGCTCAATTTTCTCTAACTTCTCAATCCGCTCTTTATGGGGAACTGTATCAAAGGCTTTCCCACAACTTTTGTTGTTGGTTTGTATGTTAGTTTGCTGTTGTATATCTTTTGTTCCAAAATAATATTCCTGTCTGTTTTGCATGATCGCCAACTCTCTGTGCCCCACCTGCTGGGTGGGATCAGTTCCCATTTTTGTTTGTACTCTTGTAGCCTATTGTCTACTGCTGCTGTTTCCTTTGCTGGTGACCATGGTGTAAGTGCACTTTATTTTTATTTTATAAATGTTACTTAAAAAAATAAAGAAGAGCTTGAATAAAGGGAAGCATTCAGGTTGGTTATGCTGCATTGTATAGCAACCGATATGTGGTTTTCAGCTGATGCTGAAATTTATATAAGATTACAATCACATTTGGGGCACATGGTCAGAGAACAGTCACCATTATTCATTAGATGCTGCTGCCCCCACCGATGACTGATGGGTTTCTCTATTTCTCTATACTTGGGGAAAATCTGTCAGTCATTGGTGGGGTCAAAGGCACCTAGTGTATAACCGGCACTGTTCTCTAGCACACTGGATATATACTGTGTTTCCAAATGTGATTTTAACCTACTGTACATATCAGCTTAAGCAAAAGACTGCTGAAAAGTGTGTCACTATATTATGCCACCCTCATCGAGGGCAGCACAACCAACCTGACAGGTTCAGACTGCATTAGATCAGACTTGTCCTCATGTCAACAATTGCTTAATGCCCTGTTGCTTAATGCATAGTGCAGCTTATTTACATACAGTATATACGATTGCACTGCAGAATATAGAAAATATAAAGATATGTTTTGTCAAGAGGCACACATATATATATATAACCACCAGGTTCCTTCAAAAAACTGGAGCAAATCTGATTGGTTTGTTACTTACTTTGTTCCTTTTTTTTTTTTTTTCTTTTTTACAGTTTGATATCTACCATTCTGCAAGAAGTGTAAAACAGATTGCTGGATTTTTTGAAGGACAGCAAAACAAGGGAAGAGATAATGACAGCACAAAGGCCTCCACCCAACTGGAGAGGGAAGTTTTTCAAGGTTAGTAGTTCAGTAACGACTGCTTACAAAATAAATGTGGCTCCAGGTAAATGTACCCCCCCCCCCCCCTGATAAATGATTGCAAGCAAGCGCTTTAACCATAATAGTTCACCATAGTACAAAGAACCATAGTCATTTGTTACGATCACAATTATGGTTGTAACTACGATTGTTCATATACTCTAGCATGTATACCTAGTATGTAATGATCGTAATAACGAACTAACAAAGTGTACTTACACTGAAAGATTTGCAAATGATTAATAATGATTTTATGGTCAGCTTAAAAGATGCTATCAACAACATTTTCTTTAGTTTGATCACTGCCTGCATAAACACGGAAAGATTATCTCTTAAATTTGAGCTATATAACAATTTTTCAACCAATAATATTTCCATATAATAGGGCCCTTAGTAGTCATACCACCAATCTAGCTCCAGGCTCTAATTCCCCTTGAAGGGGTTATCCTGTTAGGTAAAATACATGCTGAATCATCCACATTCCTGGAGACTATTTCATATATGTCATTACCTTATCAGTCTCCTTCTCCCAGTTCTGAGCTGCTGCTTTCTGCTGAGGAAACAGAAAACTGTTCTGTCCTTCTCCTGTCCCCTTCTTTCTGAGATGGCTCATGTAAACAGCCTCTCTGTCTGCCTGTCACTGCTCTCTGTGATCCCGGGAGGGTTGATCACTGTGAGGTCACCAACAAGTTGACCTCACATTAATCCTCCTGTCATTGCAGAGTGCAGAATTAGCTAGCCAGGGACACTGTTTACATAAGCCATCTTTGAAGGGAGGAAGAAGAAGGGGGAGACATAATGAACAGCTCAGACACAGTTTTCCATGTCTTCAGCAGAAAGCAGCAACTCAGAACTCGGGGAAGTAGACTGAAAAGATAATGACATGTATGGAGTGAGCTGTGGGTAGATAACCCCTTTAAAGTATTTACAAGGCTATTTAATGGAGATGAGCAAAACTCGAGTACGCTCGAGTCTTATCCTTCCAAAATTGACTACCGGTGGCTGAAGAATTTGGATGCAGCCATAGGAAGTCCAGGAAACATGGATACAGCCTACATTTAGTCTCCTGCAATCAGGCAAAGTGAGCGTTGTGCTGAGATTGAAGCACGTTGCCACTTGCTTCACTGTCCAGGGATCAGATTGCGACATGTCAGACGGATATTTACAGTAACACTTTAATATTGTGTGTATTACATTGTTGGCTAGAACTGTGTGTGCAGCAATCTACTAGAGTTGCCAAACCTAGACAACAGCATTTATATGACTGTGACTCATACATTCCTTTATGTATGGATAATTCCAATGAGCATTGCCATGTCTAGGGAGTACTAGCCAAGTTATGCTTAATGTATAGGCTTTTGTTTAATCCCTGAAGCTTTTTGTATCTTGTAAGGTACTGCATGTTTAGCCTTGTCCACAGCAGTAAACTTTTCTTTTTTTTAAAAAAAAAAAAAGCTTTAGTGAGCAAACGTTCTCTAAACTAAATTGTTGTTTGTTTCAGTTTTAGGGGATCTGGACCAAAAACTTGCTCAAGAACAGAGTCACAACCAAACCGTAAGGACTAGCAGACTATCAGGCTATAATCATGGAAGGCAATATGGCAAAGAAGGTTCGCTCCATAGTACATCAGAGCCTAAAAAAATGTACAGCAGTTTATCTTCTCACAATGGAAGGAAAACGCCATCACTTGAGGAGACGCATACAACATACGCCACGTACCAGCCAAGAAATTTTTATGAAATGTACTCGAATAGACAACGCTCAGCTTCCAAACCAGAGGCCTCCAAAAAAAACTTTCACCAGAAGAGCCCATCACTTTTTTCATCCGTAATCAATACATCCTCGAGGTCATCTCCTTCGTTTTCATCGAGTAGCTTGCATCTGTCGTCTCCAGGCGTAGACCTGGAGAGAACAAGACCCCATAAGTCCAAGAGGATGCCTGTCATGTCTATCAAATGGAATAACGCATATAATTCTGGGAAACCTGCAGAGACCGGTAGACCTTTCAGAGCACAATCTGCTTTGGATCTTACAAATCTTGGTAGATCCAGTTTTCACAGCAGAGTTTTTGATCTATACAAGTACAAAAAAACACCAAAAGTACCAGAGTCCACTTCAGATCAAGGTAGTAGTAATAACACCAACACAAACACCTCATCTGTGAACAATGCAGGTAATAGAGCCACTGGATATTACAAAACCGATTCTCCCGACCTTGGTCCGGAAGTTAAACAAACCATCTGTTACGAAAGGTACGGAGATGGAGAATATAAGGAAAATTCTTTGAATAAAAATGAAATGAGTAAAACTGTTGAAAATTTGAGCAGCAATGACAAGGAAACAGAACCTATGGAAGTGGAGAGTGATTTATCTGAAGAACTGAATACTAGTGCAACAGATCATTTACATGATGAAACAGAAGCTTCTAGTGATCTATATAACCTCAGTCTGCAAACCAAGGACTTTTCTACTAAAACAGATGTAATAATTGAAGAGTGTAAAATGGAGGTGGACCATGAACATTCCGATATCCAAAATAAAGACATTCCTATAGATTTTACTTTCCAAGATCCTACTCCCCTTGAAGTATCCTCTAGTTACACATCAGAATCAGAGATCTTGGATGTTTCCGCTCAAAATGTCTTCCCTTACTCTAGCAAAACTAGCTCATCCATTTCTGTAGACCATGATGCCAGTACTCAAGAAGAATGCTTCACGCAACAAAGAGAAAAGCCTGATGGTAATCGATCATTAGATCCCATTAAACTGTCCAGTTCATATGAATCTAGAAAGTCCTATAAAATTGATCCTCCTCCTTATATGGGATTTAAATCTTCAAAAGTCAACGATCGGGAAAACGCATTGACTTATAAAAGATCTAGTTTGTTTAATAACACCACAGATATTAGGGGAAGATTTGCCTGGATGAATAGGAGGAGGGGATCAAATGATAACCACAAAGGCTTTCAATCTGATACACTGAAGTTTAAGACAAGAAATGCATCCTCTCTCCCAGATTTAATCGACCAGGACAGTGACATTTTGGATAATCATGCTGACGTTACATTTGTCAACAAGAGTTGTGAAAATTTTCTAGATTTTGGTGCCACCAATGATGTCTGTCAAACAAAATCTTTAAAAATGTCTGATGATTTGGAAAATAATTTAAAATCTGAGAAACCTGGTGTCCAAAATACCAATCAACCAAAAACCTTGGGTTCTAGAATTTTTCAATATCTACAAAGGCCATATATGTCATCTTATGGCAGAGCAAAAGAAGGAATACTCAAAAAGCTGGACCAAAAGACAAGTTACCCCACAGGCTCATATCTGGCGGAAAGACTGACTGACAAGCAGTCAAAGTATAACCACACAAAAGGTTTTACGTCAGATACTCTGAAGTATAAGAAAAGGAATTCATCCTCTTTGCCAGATCTAATTGACCAGGACAGTGATGTTTTTGGCAATGATCCTAAAACTATATTACAGAAAAACAGTTGGGAACATGATGGAAGTTACCAAACGTCTGCTGTTCCTAAAACTGAGTCTTCAAGGATTCCTGAAGAAAGGAAGGAATTGTACATGGACAGCAGTACACGATATGGACATTCTCATGTCCGAGATACCATTCGACAACCGAGGAAATCAGGTTTAAGCACTTGGCAGTCTTTACAAAAACTACCTATATTTCCCTATGGTTCACAATTAGACAGGACATTGATAGAAACTGAGAAAAAGACGGCTGATTCTGAAGTAGCAAATCAAGCGGATACACTTACAAAAAATAAAATTGAGAACTTTTTAAATTTAGAGACTGCTCCATTTTCTCATGTACATACACAACCTGTTAACGTGAAGTCTGTCAACAGATGTCAGTACAATGGACAGAGTGGGTCTGACTCAAATAATAATAATAATTCAAGATTAGTAGAGGGAATACCAGTATACAACAAAGATGATGGGTCAAAAGTTAAAAGTGAATATGTTCACCCAAAACAAGATCATCCTAAAACTGAGAATGTGAGAGTTTTAAACCGTGATACCTTTACCAAGCCTAACCTCACAGAACTTTATCGACGGGATGTTGTTTCATGGTCGAATCAAAAAAGCACTGACCAAGTTCACCAGGAAGGTGAATCAGAAAGAAACCTAAACCAAACTTTGATGTATCAATTGGATCAAGAAGCAAACGATAAAGTGAATGATTATATAGAGCCACCTAAAGTCAGAGACCCAAAGTTTCCTACCAGCCAAACTGTGAAGGATGTAGAGCAAGACAACTTAAGCAAAATTGTTTACCAACCTACCACATACAATAAGTCAACAAAATTACTAAAAGACCACTTATTTGTGGCACCAAAACCTTTCACACGCAATATCCCTATAAATGTCATTCACACGTCAAGTCCTGAAGATAACCAGACCCCAACCTACCAGGAAGGAGAAGATTTTGAGGATCTTGCATCTCAAGAAGGTTTACACCTGCACGAAACATACACTTGTGAACAAGTTGTAAAAAATACAGAAATTTATGGAAGCCTTACAGATGATTCTTACACTGAAGTAGATAAAATTGAGTATCGAAAAGTTGTCTCAATCTATTATAGCCTTCCTCGCAAATTCTCCAAGACTACCTCCGATCTAACGAAGAACAACCTGAAGAATGCGGATAAGACTCTAGCGAAAAATAGTGCACCTAGTGTCCTCCTACATAAAATAAGTAGGCGCTACAAGGAAGAACCAGATGCAAGTCGCCAAAGCTCTGAAGAAACATTAATTACAGAAACTGTACACCGTGATAAAGTGGAAGATGTTCCATGTAAAGAACATATCTTAGATTTCAACATCGTTCCTTTAGAATCAAATTTCATGAAAAATAGCAGCAGGACAGATTCTGAAGAGGAAAATGATTTGGCAAGCAGGTTTAGTACCTTACTCATTTCTGACAATGAAGACAACTATACATCAAAGGAGGAGCCAATGAATAAAAATTCAAGACCACATCCCAGATATTCTTCAAACACTTATTATTATACTTTACCAAATAAGAAATCCAGTCTCCAAGACCTGGAGAGAAATGTTCTAGAGAGAGACATTGCAATGGCACGGGATAGGGTCAACATATACACCAGCAGCTGGAACATGGAACCTTCTCCTCCCGAGTCCCAGGATGTTTTTGTATCGCCAACATTCTCCTATGATAACCTCAATCATTCCCCGGGTTATGACTTTATGCACTTTCATGAAAACAACAAGCGAGACTATAACAGTAATAACAGTTTTGCAAGAGATGGTGGTTTGTCCAAGAAAAGCTCCTTAGATGAAGGTTTATTTTTGAGGGAAGACTTGCCTTCAATCTACAAAGCCAAAAGTTTCAAGGATTCAAATCAGCCTAAGTCGTACAACACCGAAGACGTCTCCCCACACATGGAAAGTAACACCAGCCCACAGACTGATTATAACAGTTCAGCGTTTATTAAAAACAATGATCTCAATCGAATAAGACCTTCATATTGCTCAGAGTTTGTCCAGAAGAAAATGAAGCCAATTAATGCAAAAAAGTTCAGTTTTTCTGACCATGTAAGTCAAGAACGTGTCAATCCAAGACACGCTAGTTCCCATGGTGATGATGCCGATTCACCTTCTGTGTTCTACTCTCCAAATGAAAACTATCCATCCCACGTCAACAAATATTTTGGCCAGGAAAGCCCCAAGATTAGCCGAAATGATGCAAATTCCAATTTGTATCGTTCAAAAAGCATGAAGCTCTTAAATACTGAAGGCAGAGAGAACATCATGGACTCAAACAGGAAAAGCGATGGAAGTTTTTCTTCAAAAAGCTGTGGAGGAACTTTGAGAGGCAAAAGCCCCTATAGTGTGGATACCTGGAACAGGAGATTTTCAGAAGAACTTTTAGATGAAAATGATAATTGGCCTGAAGAAACCTGTGAACGCAAACCTGTGTTTACCTCAAAGTCTCTCGATTATGGAATTTTTGGAAAGGAACAACAAGAAGCTATCTTAAACAATGTAAAGCGATCACTCACTGAGGGCAGGCTTTGGAGGCCAAGTTTCCTTAAAAATCCTGTTGCCCTGAGAACTGAAGAATATTGTACTTCTCAGGAACTAAATCCAGTAGGTCAGGCACCTGATGACGGCTCATCTCAGGGACCTCATTTTAAAAAACCTCTTAATATCTATGAGGGCGAGCCTGTTGTTTCCTCAGAATCAGACATTGAAACTACCACGGATGATGAATATTACTTAGATGGAAATGACAAGGAGTCAGAACTATGAGCTCTTCTTTATGGTTAACCAAGACAGTATTGATGGCTTCACCGGCTATATAGTGACCAATTGGAGCTCTTCTCTCTCCATGCTTTGGTAATTTAAGTGCAATATAACCCCCCACATGGGATCTGTAACAATACATGTAATGACAAATATTAGAGGACTTGCCCCCTAAGTTGAAAGGTCTGTTTTAATAAGCAGTAGAGATTAACCAAACTCAAGCACGCTCTGGTTCGTCTAGACCTGAGTGTGCAGTATTTGACTAGCTTTGGCTGCAGCCCTAGGGAGGCTGCATCTAATCTCTACACCTAGCAGTGACCAAATGCTGCATGCTCGGGTTCGGACCAACCTGAGTGTGCTCAACTCTAACAAGCACCTGTGTTCCCTATAACTAGAGATGAGTGAATTTACAGTCTTAATGAAGTAAAGCGCTTTGTTAGCTCCGCAGTTGGCTTATCAGCCGGCTGCCTTTGAACTTCAAGCCGCTCTGCTTCAGGTTTCTGGAAAAGCTGGATCTAGTTCTGGGAAACTAGGAGAAGTTTCCTAGGACTAGATCCAGCTTTTCCAGACACCCGGAGCAGAGCAGCAAGGAGTTCAAAGGCAGCCAGCTGATAAAGTAACAAAGTGCTTTGCTTCATTAATACGGCAAATTCGCTTATCTCTACCTATAACTCTTCCGAAGCACTTTTTTTTTTTTTTTTTTTTTTAGTACTTTGTATTGTGCCGTTCCTCCATTGCTCCTCCAGGAAATGCATAAATAAACTGATAGCTAAGTGTTACCATGTCAGTGAAGTGCGCCTTCAAAGTCGGACAATGTCAGCACCGATTGGATAATGTCAGATAGTCAGAGATACGTCATAGGGTACTATTACATGAAACGATAATCGGCCGATTATCGCTCCGTGTAATGAGTACAACGATCAGTAGATGACGACGATCATCGGCTGATCGTTTATATAGGTTAGAACCCATATTTGTCGGGCGCCGACCGCGTATCGCTACGTGTAATAGCGGTGCGCGACTGGCGACTGACTATATACATTACCTATCCACACTCCAGGGCTGCTCCTGGGGTCCGCTTCTCCCGGGTCCCGCGCGCTCTAGCTTCCCTGTCAGCTGACAGGCTGCTCTGAAGCTAGAGCACGCGGACCCCAGCAGCAGCCCTGGAGCGTGGATAGGTAATGTATATAGTCTAAGCAAGGGCTGCAAGGACATTGGTAACTAAGTCCATGCAGCCATTGGTGAACGATTATCGGGCCGTGTGATAGGCCCAGGAAACTAGCGCCGATCTAGCAGATTGGCGCTCGTTTACAGGTATTATCGGGCCCCCATCGACCTGTGTAATACCACCCATAGTATCAGATATTTCCAGGATAAATAACAGGAATATGACAACGAAGAGTTTCAAGAAAAGATGTTGCTTCATGGGGAATGCATGTTTTTACTGAAACAGGCAGGTCAGGAGTGCCAAAAGGTCCTCCACATATGGATGCATATTATGAAATGGAAGCATATACATATAACGGGAAACATTTATTGACAACAATGGACTTTATCTCTTAGTAATTGATGTGGTTGCATTCTGATGAATACTGTGGGTAGAAATTCCCAGTAGGAAAACTACACAGTAACATACTCAGTTGCTTGGACAACCCCCCTAAAAAAGCTAGCTCTTTGTATATGAGCTGGCTTAGTCTGGACGCTCAAACAGAAACAGAAGAAAGGAGCTGCTTACTTCCAGAAACAGCGCCATAGTGGTCTATAGGTTGTGTGTGGAATTGCGGCTGGGCACCATTAATGCAAAGATACAATACTACACGCTACCTCTCCGCAGGCCCAGCTCAGCACCATGTGCGACCACCGTTTTATAATCCTAATATCAGCAACCAGCATATAGCAAAACTGCTAATACAGCCTGCCTGTGCCAGTAGATCCCCAATTTCTACTGGTTGGTAGAGCAATAAACTTTATAAGCAATGAAATGATTGGGGGACTAAGGGTATGTTCACACTGAGTAAAATCAGCGGAATTCTGCGTCAAAGCTCTGTGTCCCACAGTATCTCTATGGGATGGCTCGCTCACCTCTGCTTCTGTCGCTCTCCGCTCAAAGGATTGACAAGTCAATTCTTTGCTCGGAGAGTGGAGGGAGTGGAGGCACGCGAGCCATCCCCTAGACACACAGAGCTCCGCCGTGGAATTCCGCCGATTTTTACTCAGTGTTAACATACTCTTGAGTGTAAAAAGTTTTGAGAAATAGAAAAAAAAAAAAAAAAATTTTTAGTCACATCACATAGAATAAAAATAAAATAAAAAGCAACAAAAAGTCTAAAAATACAAGAGTTTTATGCCAATTAATTTCTAGATTTATTTAACATTTTTTAAAGTAGTTAAACGTACCAAAAACTAGATACATTGGCTATCACTCATTGTACTGACCAGCAGAATCAAGGCAAAGTGAACAGAGTTAAGCTGCGTTTACACGAAACGATAATTGGCCCGATCGTACGATTAACGATGTCGGAGTAACGTTTTTTGTTTTTTTTCATAGCGCTCATCGTTTAGACGGTACATTTTATCGTACAGGAAATCGTTTTGCGATCGCTTAAGCCTATCTCACACATTGGTTAAATCGGCTAACGACTGTTTACACGGAACGATCTGCGAATTTTTTGCGAACGGCGATTTGAGAACATGTTGAAAGATCAAAATGAACGATTTCTCGTTCGTCGTTTGATCGTTCGCTGCGTTTACACGTACGATTATCGTTCCAATTTGATCGTTATCGCGCAAATTCGCACGATAATCGTTACGTGTAAACGCACCATTAAAATTATCCATCAAAAGTTGCAGAATTTTTGGTTATTTTGTTTTTTTTTTTAGCATGCAATTTTTAGGGTCTTTAAAAAAGTTGAAATGGTCCTGTGAAAAAAAAAAACACGCCCTCATGTGGCTCTTTATATAGAAAACTGATAGGTATGGCTTTAAAAAGGAGAAGAGTTCAAACATCGCTGTCGGGGAAGAAAGTTAAAATACATTGTATACTGACATCCACGGTCATCTGATATTTATTTAGATTTATAACATGACCTAGATTGCTGGTTCCACCAGTGTGTTATGCTGTTTCTGTAGTGTACGCGCAGTCACTGGGGGCTGTGTATACAGAGAGCAAGAATGCAGGAACTATGAAAAACACATTCCTGCCATCTTATCTGCGCACCTGCCCCATAATTCTCTATGCTGCAGTGACTGCACAAAGTCCTTCACGACTATCATAAAAAACTTGTATGGGTAGGTAATGCAGGATTTTAATATCTTTTTCTTGATCAACAGAGCTACAGAGCTCCAATTCCCCCCTCATAAAATTTTGTCACCCTGCAGTCATCCCCATAGGAGGCTTCCTGCATACTGATTTATTGAGTTCTTTGTATGAATCATACGCCGTAAGCTCCCCCTAGTGGTGTCTGCAGGCAAACATAATCTTATCATTTAAAGGGGTATTCCTCTCAACTCTTGATATGTTGCTGCCCATCGTGAGACTAACAATTCCTTCCATACTTATCTATTTAGTCTCCTTCTCACAGTTCTGAGCTGCTGCTTTCTGCTGAGAACACAAAAATCTGTATGAGAGCTTTTTTTCTCTGTCTCACCCTCCTTTCTGAAACTGCTGATGTGAACAAGTCCCTGACTGGCTTTATCTGCAACATTTATAGCTTCTTTGCAATGCTGGGAGGGTTATTTTGAGGTCAAGTTGTTAAACTCACTGTGATTAACCCTCCTGGCATCACAGAGAAGCTACAATGTTACAGGTAAAGCCAGCCAGGGACTTGTTTACATGAGCCATTTCAGAAGGGAGGCGGGAACCTGAGAGAAAAGCTCACACACACATTTTTTTCTGTTCAGCAGAAAGCAGCAGCTCCGAATTGGGGGAAGGAGACGGAATAGATAATAGCAAGTATGGACAGAATTGTTAGTCTCACCATGGGGAGCAACATATCGAGTGTTATGTTTGAGTGGAATACCCCTTTAACTGACAGGAGTACAACCCCCAGCCCTCCAGCTGTTTCAAAAGTATAAAAGAACAGAAAATGCAGTTCTGACCAATATAGTAAGAAATTGACAAGCTTAGATTCCAGACCCTAAAAACAAAATGGCGCGGAGAGGCGGAGAGTCCCTTTAATGCTGCAGCACTAGTTTACTATGTGATCCTGTGTATTTATTCTCTGTCCCTTCTGTATGTGTGGATTATATTGTGGCCATGTCCCAGATCAGCTGTATATAGATGTAACTGCACTTACACGTCTATTTATTATGTCTTGGCTCTCCTGTAAGATATGTTCCGCCCTGTAAATTATTGTTCAGTCATTTGGATATTGGTGTAATATACAATAAAAATATTTTGTATTTTTGTACTGTACCTGTATTTTCTTTTTAATAACTAAAGCAGCAGCTTACTCCCCTACAGAATGTTATTGGCACCATGGACCTGATATACCCCAACATTGAAGGGGTTGGCCATTTTGTAGTAACATAGTAAAGTATTAGTAACTATACTCACTGTATATACTGACAGCAGCTTCCTGTGTACCACATAGAGGTAAAATCAGACTCCCCTCCAGGCTGTCCTGCTCTGTGGTAAGTCTGTCCATAAGATGGCTGACATGGAGGAGCATGTGACCATGCCCTGCCCCCAAGTGCCCACCATAAGCATATATAGGCTCAGTGTTGGACACTTGGGGGCGGGGCATGGTCACATGCTCCCCTATTTCGGCCATCTTATGGACAGACACCACAGAGCAGGACAGCACAGCCTGGAGGAAGGTAGTCTAATTTTAGCTCTATGAGGTACACAGGGAGCTGCTGTCAGTATATACAGTGAGTACACTTACTAATACTGTACACTGAGCAATTTTACTATAAAGTGCCCAACCCCTTTAAATTAAAGGGGTATTCCAGGAAAAAAAATATTTTCCTCTATCCACAGGATAGGGGGAAAAGTAGAAGATGGTGGGTTTTGGACCTCTGTCCCCCTGTCGATCTCCATTATCGGACCCTGCAGCTGTTATGAATAGAGCTGTGGGTACAGCATGTGACCCGCAGCTCTATTCATTCCTATGGAGCGACTGGAAGAGTGCTGTACTTGGCTCTTTCCGTGGCCCAATACGGAGATTGACAGGGGTACAGAAGTCAGACCCCTGCAACCTATTTTTCCCCTATCCGGTGAATAGGGGAAAACACTTTAACCTGGAATAACCCTTTAATTTCTATTGCTTATATAGTGTTAATGTATTCGGCGGCTCAGGCAAGAGAATATTATACACAATCTCTTCACCCAGTGGGGTTTGCAGTCTAGTTCCATTCCATACTATAGGGCCTATGCGTATAGCGTTAGGGTGTTGGTGGAAACAAGTAGAGATGAGCGCAACACAAGCATGCTCTAGTCCGATTGTTCAGCACTTGGTGCCATGGGCTGTGTCCATGTTTTCCCAGACTCCCTAGGGCTGCATCCAACCGTAATCAAATGCAGAACAATCGGACTCCAGCATGCTCAAGTTGCGCTCATCTCTAGAAACATTCCTATACACATGGTGGGGTTTGCAGATCATTACACAATGGACGTGCAGAGCATTGCATCACTGTGTCTGTGTACATTCCTGATCACAGGTAGTGTGTAGATCATTGCCATATAGTGTCTGTGCATTCCGCCTATACAAATAGTTGTGTGCGGAGCATCGCATCATAGTGTCAATGTACAGTATATTCTTACATACTGAGAGGAGTGAATAGCGCATCACACCCTAGTGTCTGTGTACGATCCTATACACAGGTGTGAGCAGAGCATTGTGCTGTAGTGTGTGTATGATCCTATACACAAGTGTGAGCAGAGCATTGTGCTGTAGTGTCTGTGTACGATCCTATACACAGGTGTGAGCAGAGCATTGTGCTGTAGTGTGTGTACGATCCTATACACAGGTGTGAGCAGAGCATTGTGCTGTAGTGTGTGTATGATCCTATACACAAGTGTGAGCAGAGCATTGTGCTGTAGTGTCTGTGTACGATCCTATACACAGGTGTGAGCAGAGCATTGTGCTGTAGTGTGTGTACGATCCTATACACAGGTGTGAGCAGAGCATTGTGCTGTAGTGTGTGTAAGATCCTATACACAGGTGTGAGCAGAGCATTGTGCTGTAGTGTCTGTGTACTATCCTATACACAGGTGTAAGCAGAGCATTGTGCTGTAGTGTGTGTACTATCCTATACACAGATGTGAGCAGAGCATTGTGCTGTAGCGTGTGTACTATCCTATACACAGGTGTGAGCAGAGCATTGTGCTGTAGCGTGTGTACTATCCTATACACAGGTGTGAGCAGAGCATTGTGCTGTAGCGTGTGTACTATCCTATACACAGGTAAGAGCAGAGCATTGTGCTGTAGTGTGTGTACTATCCTATACACAGGTGTGAGCAGAGCATTGTGCTGTAGCGTGTGTACTATCCTATACACAGGTGTGAGCAGAGCATTGTGCTGTAGTAAGGAGTAAACTTTATTTCCACATCTAAAACAATGATACAAAATAATAAACACGTGCCGACGCGTTTCAGGACCACAGTCCCTTAGTCCTTACACATAGGGAGGTGAGTGCAGAGCATTGATCCATAGTGTCTGTACATGGGGAAAGTGTATACAGATGATGTCTATACATTCCAATACTTATAGAGGTGTGTACAGAGCATTGCACCTTGGTGTGTCTACATTCCAACACACAGGGAGGTATGTGCAGAACATTGATCCGTAGTGTCTGTAAATTCCTATACACAGGGAGGTGTATGCAGAACATTGCATGCTGGTGTTTATACACTCCAATACTTATAGAGGTGTGTGCATAGCATTGCACCTTGGTACATTCCTATACACAGGAAGGTGTGTGCAGAGCATTGCATCATAGTGTCTATACATTCTAATATAGGAGGAGCATTGCAGCCTTGTGTCTGTACATTCCTACAGAGATGAAGGTACTGTCCATGCAGAGCATTGCACCCCTTACAGATGCAGGCACAGTACTGTCCATGCAGAGCATTGCGCCCCCTTACAGATGCAGGCACAGTACTGTCCATGCAGAGCATTGCGCCCCCTTACAGATGCAGGCACAGTACTGTCCATGCAGAGCATTGCGCCCCCTTACAGATGCAGGCACAGTACTGTCCATGCAGAGCATTGCGCCCCCTTACAGATGCAGGCACAGTACTGTCCATGCAGAGCATTGCGCCCCCTTACAGATGCAGGCACAGTACTGTCCATGCAGAGCATTGCGCCCCCTTACAGATGCAGGCACAGTACTGTCCATGCAGAGCATTGCGCCCCCTTACAGATGCAGGCACAGTACTGTCCATGCAGAGCATTGCGCCCCCTTACAGATGCAGGCACAGTACTGTCCATGCAGAGCATTGCGCCCCCTTACAGATGCAGGCACAGTACTGTCCATGCAGAGCATTGCGCCCCCTTACAGATGCAGGCACAGTACTGTCCATGCAGAGCATTGCGCCCCCTTACAGATGCAGGCACAGTACTGTCCATGCAGAGCATTGCGCCCCCTTACAGATGCAGGCACAGTACTGTCCATGCAGAGCATTGCGCCCCCTTACAGATGCAGGCACAGTACTGTCCATGCAGAGCATTGCGCCCCCTTACAGATGCAGGCACAGTACTGTCCATGCAGAGCATTGCGCCCCCTTACAGATGCAGGCACAGTACTGTCCATGCAGAGCATTGCGCCCCCTTACAGATGCAGGCACAGTACTGTCCATGCAGAGCATTGCGCCCCCTTACAGATGCAGGCACAGTACTGTCCATGCAGAGCATTGCGCCCCCTTACAGATGCAGGCACAGTACTGTCCATGCAGAGCATTGCGCCCCCTTACAGATGCAGGCACAGTACTGTCCATGCAGAGCATTGCGCCCCCTTACAGATGCAGGCACAGTACTGTCCATGCAGAGCATTGCGCCCCCTTACAGATGCAGGCACAGTACTGTCCATGCAGAGCATTGCGCCCCCTTACAGATGCAGGCACAGTACTGTCCATGCAGAGCATTGCGCCCCCTTAGATATTGCAGGCAGGGCCGCTATAACCAGAGGGCACATGGTGCACGTGCATCGGGCCCACTGGTTAAAGGGCCCCCCCGAACAGGCCGGCCGTTGCTATGTGCGACCAGTACGGTCGCACAGGGCTCCGGCCACCAGCCTGTCAGGGGGAAGCGCCATGGATGGGTAATCTACTTACCCCTGCAGGGCCCCCCGTCCGCCGCTGCCCCCGCCCGCCCGCTGCGGCATTTCATCAGCAACGATACTGACAGAGAGAGAGCCATTCTTGTGGCGGCACTTCCTGCGGTCACAAGAGGCCGCACTCCCTCTAACGTCCGACGTCACTGGAGCATCGGCGTGAGGGTAAGGGGAGTGCAGCCTCTTGTAACCGCAGGAAGTGCGGCCACAAGAGGGAAGAGAAGAGGAACGTGTGGACCTAGAGGGGGAGCGCATATACTATTGGGAAGCACAGGGGGCTATATACTATTGGGGGAGAGCACAGGGGGGCTATATACTATTGGGGGAGAGCACAGGGGGGCTATATACTATTGGGGGAGAGCACAGGGGGGCTATATACTATTGGGGGAGAGCACAGGGGGGCTATATACTATTGGGGGAGAGCACAGGGGGGCTATATACTATTGGGGGAGAGCACAGGGGGACTATATACTACTGAGGAGAGTGCACAGGGGGCTATATACTACTGAGGAGAGTGCACAGGGGGGCTATATACTAATGGGGGAGCGCACAGGAGGGCTGTATATAACTGGAGGAGCACATGAGGGTCTATATACTACAGGGACACCTTAAAACTATGGAGGCACAGAGGGGTGTAACTATGTAGGAGTACAGAGGGGTGTAACTATGTAGGGGTACAAGGGACCTAACTACTGTATGTGTTGGAGCCTAAAATATTTGTCTGGCAGATTCTGGAGAGAAGATTCACAGCCAGGGGAAGCTTCAAGGTGGCCCAGGCTGGATGGAGAGAAAAAGAAAAGGTGACAGACTCTGATTGGAGAAGACGCCCCGGTGAGTCACTGGATGTAACTGCACTCTGTTATAGGGTTGTAGTGTTAGGGGTCATGATGTGGCGGTATTATGTAATGGTATCATTGGTGATATCTTTCTGTTTTGTTTAGTGCAGTTTTTTATGTAATAAGTAATCACTGTATGGTGGAAATAGTGTTAGGGTGCGTTCACACCTACAGGATCTGCAGCAGATTTGATGCTGTGTTCAGTTATTTAAATGAAATCAGCTGCAGATCCTGTAGGTGTGAACGCACCATTATAAGGTAACTACTGTATGTATTGGGGCTCTTGATACAGTGTGGGGGCAAATTCAGTACATTATACAATGTGCCGAAAGGGAAGGGGGGGGGCCCACTCTTGAGGGCTGTGCACTGGGCCCACCAGATATGGCAGGTACTGTCCTTGCAGAGCATTACACCCCCTTAGATATTGCAGCCTCGGGTACTGTCCTTGCAGAGCATTACACCCAGGCTTTCCCATACACAGGGGCTCTGCCCACAGCTGCCCATCACATCACACTGCTCTCTCCTGATTGGCTGTTCCGCCCACCAATCACCGGCAGACAGATCTCTTGTCCCATTTCCCATGAAAAACTTTGAATGAGTGCGGTGTCCGGTGAGTGATCGGTGACACGTGTGTGGCCGCGGTCCCGCCCGGAGGAGGATGGCGCCGCTGCTGCTCCTCATGCTGCTGTGGCCGGGGGGCCGCCCTGCTGCCGGGGACACGGAGGCGGTGAGCCCGGAGAGGAGCCTGGTGTGGGGCCCGGGGCTGCAGGCTGCCATCACTCTGCCCGTCCGCTACTTCTACATCCAGGCTGTGAGCGGAGACGGCCGCAACCTCACCTCCTCCCCAGGTAATCACGTGACCCGCCGGGCTCAGCGATCCCAGACAAGACGGGACCGGCGGCACAGGCCCCGCCCACTGACGTCACCGCTCGGTTCCCTCACTCTGGGCTTTAACTGTTTCTGTGCTGCGGTGCCGGGATAGCTGTATTATATGACCATAGAGTAGATATGCTATAGTGTATGGCAGTATACATCTCCTATATGTAGATATACAAGTATAAATCTGCTATATGTGTAATATATATCAGTATATATCTGCTATATGTCTATATATGTATATGTGTTGGTGTTATATGGGGGGGGGTCCTGTGTTGGCGGTGGTATGAGGGGGGGTCCCTGTGTTGGCGGTGTTATAGGGGGGGGGGGTCCTGTGTTGGCGATGTTATGGGGGGGGTCCTGTGGTTGGTGTGGTTATATTGGGTCCTGTATTGGCGGTGTTATAGGGGGGTCCTGTATTGGTGGTGTTATGGGGGGGTTCCTGTGTTGGCGGTGGTATGGGGGGGGTCCTGTATTGGTGGTGTTATAGGGGGGGTCCTGTATTGGTGGTGTTATAGGGGGGGTCCTGTATTGGTGGTGTTATGGGGGGGTTCCTGTATTGGTGGTGTTATGGGGGGGGTCCTGTGTTGGCGGTGTTATGGGGGGTCCTGTGTTGGCGGTGTTATAGGGGGGGTCCTGTGGTTGGTGTGGTTATGTGGGGTCCTGTATTGGCAGTGTTATGGGGGGGTCCTGTGTTGGCGGTGTTATAGGGGGGGTCCTGTGGTTGGTGTGGTTATGTTGGGTCCTGTATTGGCAGTGTTATAGGGGGGTCCTGTGGTTGGTGTGGTTATGTTGGGTCCTGTATTGGCAGTGTTATAGGGGGGTCCTGCGGTTGGTGTGGTTATGTTGGGTCCTGTATTGGCGGTGTTATAGGGGGTCCTGTGGTTGGTGTGGTTATGTTGGGTCCTGTATTGGCGGTGTTATAGGGGGTCCTGTGGTTGGTGTGGTTATGTTGGGTCCTGTATTGGCTGTGTTATAGGGGGGTCCTGTGGTTGGTGTGGTTATGTTGGGTCCTGTATTGGCAGTGTTATAGGGGGGGTCCTGTGGTTGGTGTGGTTATGTTGGGTCCTCCTATAAAGCAATATCTAGAAGAAAAATATTTTTCTGCCATTTTTACTAAGAAAACCCTCACTGTGTCATAAACACTATAGAAGCTATACCTGTGACCACCCCGAGACTGTAGAATCACTGTGTAATGCTGAATGACCACAATGTGTGACTGCACCCAGGACCTCCAGAAAAGTGATGGCAAAAAATGTCAGGTCCAGCCTGTCACTCATGGCTGTTCTCCGACTGACATCATCTTAGTCTTAGTAAATCTGCCCCCCCCCCATGTTCTTTTTGCCACAGACAAATAAATGAATATATATATATATATATATATATATATATATATATATATATATATATGTATATATATAATCTCCTCATAAATGTCCCTGACGCACACCTGGCATATGCTGTATTAGATTGTTGATAACATGGCCCCCGTTGTATTATGTTATAATTGCGGATGTACCTGTCCTACTGGCTGGAGGGGTTATTTTTGATGCTTTTGGTTGTTATTCCTGCACTTCATAGTAATGTTAACCCGTCTCTTCCTGGTAAAGGAGTGTGAGCCACATATTACTGACTGCAAGATACACTACACTGTGGATGACACTTATTGGGGCCCTGGTTGTTACTATTATAGATGACACTGTTATTGGGGCACTGGTTATTACTATTATAGATGACACTGTTATTGGGGCACTGGTTATTACTATTATAGATGACACTTATTGGGGCCCTGGTAGTTACTATTATAGATGATACTGTGGATGACACTGTTATTGGGGCCCTGGTTGTTACTATTATAGATGACATTGTTATTGGGGTCCTGCTAGTTACTATTATAGATGACACTGTTATTGGGGCACTGGTTATTACTATTATAGATGACACTGTTATTGGGGCACTGGTTATTACTATTATAGATGACACTGTTATTGGGGCACTGGTTATTACTATTATAGATGACACTGTTATTGGGGCACTGGTTATTACTATTATAGATGACATTGTTATTGGGGTCCTGCTAGTTACTATTATAGATGACACTGTTATTGGGGCACTGGTAGTTACTATTATAGATGACACTGTTATTGGGGCACTGGTAGTTACTATTATAGATGACACTGTGGATGACACTGTTATTGGGGCCCTGGTAGTTACTATTATAGATGATACTGTTATTGGGGCACTGGTTATTACTATTATAGATGACACTGTTATTGGGGCACTGGTTATTACTATTATAGATGACACTGTTATTGGGGCACTGGTTATTACTATTATAGATGACACTGTTATTGGGGCACTGGTAGTTACTATTATAGATGATACTGTGGATGACACTGTTATTGGGGCCCTTGTAGTTACTATTATAGATGACATTGTTATTGGGGTCCTGCTAGTTACTATTATAGATGACACTGTTATTGGGGCCCTGGTTGTTACTATTATGGATGACACTGTTATTGGGGCACTGGTTATTACTATTATAGATGACACTGTTATTGGGACACTGGTTATTACTATTATAGATGTCACTGTTATTGGGGCCCTGGTAGTTACTATTATAGATGACACTGTGGATGACACTGTTATTGGGGCCCTGGTAGTTACTATTATAGATGATACTGTTATTGGGGCACTGGTTATTACTATTATAGACGACACTTATTGGGGCACTGGTAGTTACTATTATAGATGACACTGTGGATGACACTGTTATTGGGGCCCTGGTAGTTACTATTATAGATGACACTGTTATTGGGACACTGGTTATTACTATTATAGATGACACTGTTATTGGGGCACTGGTTATTACTATAATAGATGACACTGTTTTTGGGGCCCTGGTAGTTACTATTATAGATGACACTGTGGATGACACTGTTATTGGGGCCCTGGTTGTTACTATTATAGATGACAGTGTTATTGGGGCCCTGGTAGTTACTATTATAGATTACACTGTTTTTGGGGCCCTGGTAGTTACTATTATAGATGACACTGTGGATAACACTGTTATTGGGGCCCTGGTAGTTACTATTATAGATGTCACTGTGGATGACACTGTTATTGGGGCCCTGGTTGTTACTATTATAGATGACTCTGTTATTGGGGCCCTGGTTGTTACTATTATAGATGACACTGTTTTTGGGGCCCTGGTAGTTACTATTATAGATGACACTGTGGATGACACTGTTATTGGGGCCCTGGTAGTTACTATTATAGATGACACTGTGGATGACACTGTTATTGGGGCCCTGGTTGTTACTATTATAGATGACATTGTTATTGGGGCCCTGGTAGTTACTATTATAGATTACACTGTTTTTGGGGCCCTGGTAGTTACTATTATAGATGACACTGTGGATGACACTGTTATTGGGGCCCTGGTTGTTACTATTATAGATGACACTGTTTTTGGGGCCCTGGTAGTTACTATTATAGATGACACTGTTATTGGGGCCCTACTAGTTACTATTATAGATGACACTGTGGATGACTCTGTTATTGGGGCCCTGGTTGTTACTATTATAGATGACACTGTTTTTGGGGCCCTGGTAGTTACTATTATAGATGACACTGTTATTGGGGCCCTACTAGTTACTATTATAGATGACACTGTGGATGACTCTGTTATTGGGGCCCTGGTTGTTACTATTATAGATGACACTGTTTTTGGGGCCCTGGTAGTTACTATTATAGATGACACTGTTATTGGGGCACTGGTTATTACTATTATAGATGACACTGTTATTGGGGCACTGGTTATTACTATAATAGATGACACTGTTTTTGGGGCCCTGGTAGTTACTATTATAGATGACACTGTGGATGACTCTGTTATTGGGGCCCTGGTTGTTACTATTATAGATGACACTGTTATTGGGGCCCTGGTAGTTACTATTATAGATGACACTGTGGATGACTCTGTTATTGGGGCCCTGGTTGTTACTATTATAGATGACACTGTTATTGGGGCCCTGGTAGTTACTATTATAGATGACACTGTGGATGACACTGTTATTGGGGCCCTGGTTATTACTATTGTGGATGACACTGTTATTGGGGCCCTGGTAGTTACTATTATAGATGACACTGTGGATGACACTGTTATTGGGGCACTGGTAGTTACTATTATAGATGACACTGTGGATGACACTGTTATTGGGGCCCTGGTTATTACTATTGTGGATGACACTGTTATTGGGGCCCTGGTAGTTACTATTATAGATGACACTGTGGATGACTCTGTTATTGGGGCCCTGGTAGTTACTATTATAGATGACACTGTTACAATGACCCTAGAAAACTGGGGTTGACAATGTTATAATCACATTGTTATCATTACACTGTTATCGGGGCACTATCTATAATGATACTGTCATAGGATGACTGTGTTATAGGGGTACTGCTGTACTGCTGCCACAATAGCGGAGAGCAGAACAGTTGCCTATAGCAACCAATCGGAGTCCCAGATTCCAGCTTTCATTATTGTGAACGCTGGTATCTGGTTTCTGAGGGCATTTTCTCCGCTGATGCTTTGTACAAGGTTTGATAACTCTCATGACTGACAGTGTTATGGGGGACAATATGGCGGACACAAGCGATACCGTCCCACACTGAAACAGTGACGTGGCTGCAAGCTCCTATCGCTGTTATGATCATTCACTTTTTAGGGCCCGTTCACACTGAGTAAGACAGGCAGAAATTCCGAACTGACCCCTGCAGCGGACCCTGCTCTGAATTCCACCTGCCTCACAATTTCCGCTCAAAGAATTGACGCGTGAGCGGAGAGCATCGCCACATGCAAGGCATCGCATTACCACGCTGAGGCAGGCAAGATTCCGAGCAGAGTCGGCGGCAGGGGTTCCGCTTGGATTTTTCTGCCTGTTTTACTCAGTGTGAACGCACCCTTACATTGTAGAAAGCTGACAGGGTTTTAGTGGGTGTACAGTGATCTCTACACCAGTTTATGATGTTTTATCTTTTTTCAAGGGAATAAACCATTTAAGGTGGTGATCAAAGCTCTGTCCCCAAAAGAATATATCCGCATCCATGTGCCGGACCCCCTGGACAGGAACGACGGCTCCTTCCTGATGAGGTATCGCATGTATGGGAGTGTTACTGAGGGGCTGATCATTGAAGTGCGTCACCAGGACAAGCATGTCGCCCAGTCTCCCTATGTGCTAAAAGGTGAGCGTGTTGTATGCGGGCCGAGCATGATACATAGAGCAGGAGCATCATCATCCATCCTTGGCTCCAGATACACATCAGCAGTTTACATTAGTCTCAGGATGTGGCCTACATAATAAGCTGAGCCCAAGGCTGTTCTAAAGCCCTTAGGGTGCATATATTGTGCCTTCTGAGGCCCAGATGTGCCAGCACCCATAGTCAGGTACTGACATATCTGATCTGTCCAAGGATAGACATGAACCTATTCAATTTTATCTATATTGCAAATAAGCATAAGTAGGCCCATGTAAACGTGGAAACTCAGTTCCATTGAAGTAAATGGAGCCTAATTTCAAACCACATCTGATCTTGAGACAAGAGTGGGGCAAAAGTGGCCATGTTTTTGTAGCGCTGGATAACCCCTTTAAGATACACCATGCCTCAATTTAGTTTAGTTGTGCATCTTTTTACATTTTTCAGCTGCTGCCAAGAACTTAACAGCATATTGCAGGTGAGGCTGCACCTCTGTAATAATATGTTCCTGTCTTTGCCATATTTAAAGGAGTAATCAACTGGTGTCAGAAAGTTATATAGATTTGTAAATAACTTCTATTTAAAAATCTCAAGTCTTCCAGTACTTATCAGCTGCTGTATGTCCTGCTGGAAGTGGTGTATTCTTTCCAGTCTGACACACTGCTCTCTGCTGCCACCTCTGTCCAGAGCAGGAGAGGTTTCCTATGGGAATTTGCTACTGATCTGGACAATTCCTGACACGGACAGAGGTGGCAGCAGAGAGCACTGTGTCAGACTGGAAAGAATACTTCCACTTCCTGTAGGGCATACAGCAGCTGATAAGTACTGGAATACTTAAGATTTTTAAATAGAACAAAATTACAAATCTGTATAACTGTCTGACACGGGTTGATTTAAAAGAAAAACAATGTCACTAGAGTTCCCCTTTAATATAAACAATACAATATCCTGCTGTCCTTAAAAAAGCTGATGGACCTTGCATGCTGTTCTGTAGTCTATACACTTGAAACCTTGTATGAATAATTGTCCATACTGGTTCCAATGGGGCTTCTTGTCCTTGACCAGTTTGTCTCCCCCTGGTTCCCAAAATAATTGATCAATTTTAACATTTTTATAGTTTTGTGAGTATAGGACAACTGTTGGAGCTAAAATTCTGGGCCCATATAATCTGCACATGCTCATACCTATAGTGATCACCGTGTACTGTGGTCAGATGATCACTGCCCATATTATCACTATGGAGTCCAGGTCATAAAGAAAAAAGTATTAGAGAAAGCCATGTATGAACCTGGCCTATGTACCAAATCCTATATGCCAGCCTGAGAAGATATTCCTTTAAGTGAGTAATAGACATACAATTACCTGTATGAACCTAGCCTATGTACCAAATCCTCTGTTCCTATACCCCAGCCTTAGAGGTGGATAATAGACATACAATTACCTAACCTAATGAAAGCAATAAAGTTAGAGCTATTCTGTTCAGCCAATAATCCGATGTCACTCAGCAAATGATTTCAATGATCTCTGGAGACTTCCCATTTGGGCTTTATCCTCTATTATTAGAAGGTGTGGTAATACATTAGCATTTCCTGCTGCCTCCTGGATGTAGACATGACGGCGGCCATTGTCTTGGCTTGTCTCGGATACAGCACAGGATACATTTGATCTAATCTCTGTTTACCTGCATGTCTCCTCGTAAATCCCGACGTATGTTTTCCCCCACACACCAGTCATAACCGACCTGTAAGGGTTACACCACCAAACTTGTGAAAGGTAATGGGTGAGAGTTATACTGGAATTCCTGTGCTTGTTATACTGCACGCCCTGCATTAGTTTAAAGGGTTTGATATATAAGTCACACTACCAGCTGTGACCTTTTTGTTTTAGGCGATATTTATTGCCATGAATTCATGGGAGCAAACAACATTCCTTTTAATGCAATTTTTTAAAGGAATTTTTTTAAACTACTAATCTAACCTGCTAATATCTCCCTATAGTACATTGGGCGCTGAGGATGAAGGTAAGTTTCTTACTTTGATCCTTAGCACTGTTTTTGGGAACTTTGTTATTTATTAGATATGCAAATGAGGTAGTTTGGTGCACTGGGGTGGGACTACCATCCTCAGTGCACTGATCTACCTGGTTGGCCCATCCCTCCTAATTAATATTGGGGTGGTGATGTCACTCCACCGCTTATCACTGCAGAGCACTGGATGGTTATTCATTAGTACACCCAACCTCTTGATTTACATATATCTCTTAAACTACAAAGTACACAAAAATGGCGCTATAGGATCAAAGTAAGAAACTAACCTTCATCCTCAGTGCCTTGTCTGCTATAGGGACTTAAAGGGGTTATCCAGCGAAAATCTTTTTCTTTCAAATCAACTGTTTCAGAAAGTTATATAGATTTGTAATTTACTTCTATTTAAAAATATCAGGTCTTTCAGTACTTATCAGCTGCTGTATGTCCTGCAGGAAGTGGTGTTTTCTTTCCAGTCTGACACAGTGCTCTCTGCTGCCACCTCTGTCCATGTCAGCAACTGTCCAGAACAGCAGCAAATCCCCATAGAAAACTACTCCTGGTCTGTGCCCTGTGTCAGACTGGAAAGAATACACCACTTTCTGCAGGACATACAGCAGCTGATACTGGAAGATGTGAGATTTTAAAATAGAAATAAATTACAAATCTTTATAACTTTCTGACACCAGTTGAATTGAAAGAAAAACATTTTCACTGGACAACCCCTTTAACAGCAGGTTAGATATTTTTTTTTTAAGTAAATGAGTATAATTACTGTATATGGGGCTGTTCAGGTTTTGGCTATACGCAACGGGTATACATCAAGATACTGATTGTATTCCAGAGTGCAAAAGACCAAACATAGTTAAAGGGAACCTGTCACCCCCCGTGCCGGGGTGACAGGCTCCCGACCCCGTTAGAGCCCCCTATACTTACCTAATCCCGCCGGGTCCCGCTTCTGGAGGTGGTCGGGTGATGAAGATCTCAGCCGCTGCAGCCCGGCGCGCGCGCTGAGAGATGAGTCCAACACCCATAGAGAATGAAAGGAGAGTCCAGCGCTCCGTCATTCTCTATGAGCGTTGGACTCATCTCTCAGCGCGCGGGATTAGGTAAGTATAGGGGGCTCTAACGGGGGGTCGGGAGCCTGTCACCCCGGCACGGGGGGTGACAGGTTCCCTTTAATTAGTGACTATGGGGGAGATTTATCAAACATGGTGTAAAGTGAAACTGGCTCAGTTGCCCCTAGCAACCAATCAGATTCCACCTTTCATTTTCCAAAGAGTCTGTGAGGGATGAAAGGTGGAATCTGATTGGTTGCTAGGGGCAACTGAGTAAAACAGGCGGAATTCCACGGCGGAACTTTCCGCCACGGAATCCCGCCTGTCTCAGTGTCCCATAGCCGTTTATGGGAGAGCCCGCGCTTCTCTGCAGCCGCAGCTCTCCGCTTAAAGAAGTAACATGTCACTTCTTTAAGTGGAGAGTGGCGGCAGCGGAGGAGCGCCCACCCTCTCATTCACTTACAGTGGCACAATTCCACCGTATTTGCTCAGTGTGACCATACCCTTAGTCTGTTTTTTTCCCAGTATATGTTTTATCTGAGCTGTCCCTGCAAACTGTGTAATGCTTATTTTCCCCTGTGGTGGCGCTGCAGGAAGCTGAACACTTACTACCAGACTTGACCATAGATTACAGCTGATCAGCTGGGGGTGCTAGTATTGGGGTACTTCATGAGTTTATTGTCCCTTCATCCAGTGGCCTTACTGGCAGCGGGTATTAAGCATACATGTACCAGGTCTTTTGCCCAATGCCCAGCTCTCTATCAATTGAATCTGCACCAGGTTCCAGAGTGGTCTTAACTGGTTCTCTCCTACTTTTCTTTTTAGGCCCAGTTTACCACGAGTACTGTGAGTGTCCTGAAGAAGACCCAGAAATGTGGCAGCAGACTCTTTCCTGTCCATCTAATGAAGCTCAGATATCGAGAGACTTTGCCCCCTTCCCATCTATAGACCTGATCAGAATCCTGGAGGAAGTGCCCAGGAGGTTTGCAGAATCTCGAGGCGCCATAGTCCACTACACCGTCCTCAATAATCAGATCTATCGACGTTCCTTGGGCAAATACACAGACTTCAAAATGTTCTCTGATGAGATGTTGCAATCGCTGGCAAGAAAGGTAAGAGCGCGCCAAGCGCCATCCGGGTCCCATGATTGAAGGTAACAAGGCCTGACATGCTGGTGGTTTTTTAGATCTTGGAGGTTTGGTTGTTATGTCTCCTCAGGGTAGATGTGAATGTGACTGCGGTGTCTGGAGATAGTAAATCAATGCGCTTTATTCTTTTCCTTAGGTTCGTCTACCTGACTTTGAATTTTACATCAATGTTGGTGATTGGCCGGTAGAACATAGAAAGGTAAATGACACTCCAGGTCCCATGCCGATGATTTCTTGGTGTGGATCATCTGATTCCAGAGATATCATTCTACCAACCTACGACATTACTCATTCTACACTGGAAGCACTTCGAGGGGTCACCAATGACCTGCTCTCCATTCAGGGCCACACAGGTAGGTAGCATAGCTGTAGTATGGATGTAATATAAGTATGTTATGCACCTACACCCAGCCAATTCTACACCCTTATGTTTTGGAATATACAAATGATGGTTGTAACAAGGAGTATGTCTCACTATGTATGTACACTGTTTTACAGCGCCTGTATACATATATGCAACAAAAAAAGCCTAAAATGTAAAGTGATCTGCAGGGATTGTGGGGAAACTCTGTTCACAATGAACAGGACTTGTAACCTGCCACAGCAACTTATGCTTCATGCTTCCATGCGCTACTGCCCCAGAGTAGGGGCCCCATAAAGCTTTAAAGGCTGCCGTGAGTGGTGGGAATGGCCGCGGGACTCCCACCGGAAGTTATTATCCCCACCCCCGAATTGTGATTACGTCACGACTCGAGGGGGGCTGATGGACTGGCCGCACAGCCAATCAGTGACTTGAGAGGCATTCCGCCCTAGTCACTGAGTGGCCAGTCCATCAGTCGAGACGTGACGTGGAGATCCCGGAAGCCTGGCAGGCACAGGGAGGGGTAAGTTGTTACTTGAAATCAATTTTCCCCCTCCCCTGCAGGCTGTCGGCTTTTAGAAATCAACAGACTTTTTCTTTAATTATGACAGGTACACTTAAAATAACTTTGTAATTATATTTTGCACTGATCCATAGTTAAAGCGACTCTGTACCCACAATCTGACCCCCCCAAACCGCTTGTATCTTTGGATAGCTGCTTTTCATCCAAGATCTGTCCTGGGGTCCGTTTGACCAGTGATGCAGTTATTGTCCTAAAAAACAACTTTTAAACTTGCAGATTGTGTATGCATTAGGCTGGCACACCCTCTCTGTCCCTCCTCCCCACCCTCCTCATCATTAGGAATGCTCCAGGCAGATTGTCTCCTATTCCCCACCTGTGTCAGCTCGGCACATGGGCTGGATCGTTAAGCACCTGTGTAATGTTCAGCATGGAGAAAATGTTCCAGTGGCATTCCTAATGATGAAGAGGGTGGGGAGGAGGGACGGAGGGGTGGTGTAAAGTTAGGGCACGGATATTCTAAGCCCCAGCCGTACTGCATCACCTGCCGAACGGACCCCAGCACAGATCTTGGATTAAAAGCAGCTATCCGAAGGTGCAAGTGGTTTGGGGGGGTCAGATTGTGGTAATGATAGCCCCACCTCAGAAAAGTCAGCCAAAGCTGCCAACTACTTTGTGTATAAGGTCCAGACACCCCCCCCCCCCCCTCCCTAACATTCCCGTTGTTGTCTCTGACAACAGCTCCGTTCCCTCCTCACCATGCATACTTAGCCCAGCTGGGCATGTGTGAATGGAAAAGGGTGTAGGAAGAAAGTTGTTTTACCTATTGAAGGTGATTGGGCACCCTTTAGAATCTATGCACATAAACAACATTGTGTATATTTAAAAAATATTTATGGCTCTCTGGTCACAGAACAATTCTAGAAACAACTTAGTATTGTGTAAGTCCTGTTCATACAACTGTCCTTATACCTGGGCTCCATCTATTGTGTCTGTATCTCTATTTATATGATCCAGGCCATGCTTCCCCTAGAGCTGCAGCACTGGCACGTCCTTATCATTGATCTGCACATTATATAGTTCCCTGTTCTTCTCTTTTAGGTCCTTCCTGGGACAATAAAACAGAACAGGCCTTCTTCAGGGGAAGAGACAGCCGGGAGGAGCGTCTGCAGTTAGTGCAGATGTCTAAGAAGACCCCTGAGCTGTTGGATGCGGGAATCACTGGTTACTTCTTCTTCCGGGAAATGGAGAAAAAGCTGGGGAAGGCTCCGCTCATTGGCTTCTTTGATTTCTTTAAGGTGAATGTTATTCTTATTGTCAGACATTGTACATCTACAGTCCAGACCACCCTGTATTATTACCTCTCAATTATCATATTTTATCAATTGTGTATAAGCATTATTCTAAGGGTTCTATTACACGGCCCAATCAATATTGTAAATGTGCGCCAATGTGCTAGATCAGCACTCGTTTACTGGGCCTATCACATCGCTTGATAATTGCTTTAAGAGTGCTGCACGGACATCATTAGCGATGTCCTTGCAGCCCTTACACAAACAGTTAATACATTATCTGTCCACTTGCTTGGTCTTCTCCTGTACCCTGCTTGCTTTCCTCTCCGGCAGCTTCAGAGCGGTCTCTGAGCTAACAGGCCGCTCAGCCAATCACTGACTGGGACCGGGAGCATGGACAGGTAATGTAATTACTGTTTGTTCAATTGTCAGCTGTCTCCCACGCGCGCCAGACGCCCAATGATTTTAGGTCTGGGCCTAAAAACACGATCAGCCAATGATCGTTTTATTCATCGTCTCTTCATTGTCTCTATTACACAGAGCGATAGTCGGCTGAATCGGACGATTATCGCTCTGTGTAATAGGGCCCTAAGAACAGATGTTCTTTCTATGTAACAGAGTTCACATTGTCATTGCTTTTCACAGTACAAATACCAGGTGAACGTGGATGGGACTGTGGCTGCCTACAGGTTTCCGTATCTCATGTTGGGGGACAGCCTGGTCCTGAAGCAGGATTCCCCATATTATGAACACTTCTACAGTAACCTTAAGCCAGGGAAACACTTCGTCCCCATAAAGCGTCACTTGGGAGATTTGTTAGACAAGATAAAGTGGGCTAAGGTAAGGTGTCATTGTATGTACTATGTAGAGTGTAAGGGCCCTATTACACGGGACGATTATCGTGTGAAAAATCGTTATATCGTTCACATTTAAACGATAATCGTTCTGTGTAACTGCAGGCAACAATAGAAAAACCGTTTGTATGTCGTTGATCGTTGATTTAGATCTGAACCTAAAATTATCGCTAATCGTTCGCTGTAATTCCACATTCGTTCGCTTAATGCTGCGTTTACACGTAACGATTATCGTGCGAATTTGCACGATAATGGTCGAATTCGAACGATAATCGTACGTGTAAACGCAGCGAACGATTGAACGGCGCACGATAAATCGTACATTTTGATCTTTCATCAGGTCATCAAATCGTCGTTAATCGTACGCAAAAAATTCGCAAATCGTTCCGTGTGAACAGTCGTTCGCCGATTTAACCAATGTGTGAGATAGGCTTAAACGATCGCAAAACGATCGGAGTGCAAATTTTCGTACGATATATCGTACCATCTAAACACTGATTGTTATAAAAAAAAAATCGTAAATCCGACATCGCTGATCGTACGATCGGGCCAATAATCGTTACGTGTAAACGCAGCATAAGTTCCCCATTTGTTCACTAATCGTTCAGTGTAATTGCACATTGTACATTGTTTTGCTGGAATCAGATGGAGTAAACGATCATGGTAGCAATCGCAATAATGATCGTAGTAATGATCCTAACTAACGACTATCATTTTGTGTAATATGGTGAACGATTTCAGGTTAACAATAAACAATCTCGTTTGCGATCGTTAATCGTTAAAAATTGCTCCATGTAATAGGACCCTAAGCCCTGGCGGGCAGGGTCCTCTAGCTCCATGTACCAGTCTGCCATTTACCCTACTTATGTAATGTGCTTTGCTCTTGTAATGTTCTGTGTGGTAACCCTCATTGCTAGTATAGCGCTCTGGAATCAAGGACACAATGAATAATAATAATAATAATCATGTAAGACACAGAATATATTCTCAGCATTAGGTCACTCTGATATCTCATAGTCATGTCTTCAGCAAGTATGAGATCTGGTTTATGAATGTCACGTCTCCTATTTGCTCATGTCATATTATATACATCTCATGCAGTTACCAGTCTCGTACATCTCATGCGTTTAGTTGGAGGGCGGTATGCATTTAGGTTCATCTTTTTCTCTTTTGGAGTGCCTTTTATGGTACAGTAGCTAGTGTTCATGTTAACCCTTTCACAACCTGGGGTCATTGATGCCTCAATGCCCAGGTCGTTTTAGGATATCAGCTTATGGGATCATAATAATAATCCCATAAACTGATGTCCCTGTGTCTGCCCCCTCTCCTCTGTCCCCTGTCGCTGTTACAATCTTGAGGGGGCAGAGCTCATGGCCGCGCCCTGCCTTCCCTATCCCCCTCCGTTCCCCTGCCGGCCTCCGTAGCCAGGAAACCATGGCTACCATCGGGGCTCTGCGTCTCGATGGACACCGGCAGAGAATTCTCCCTCTGTAGAGAGAGAATTCTCTGTCAGGAGCCCTATAGATGCTGCGGTCGTGCTGCTGTTGCTTCATAGGAAAACCCCTTTAAATAAAAATTGTATCAGCCATGTGGGCTTGTGTATGTCATCTTATGACTGTATAACATTTACTGATCATGATTTTGCCCAAACCATTTGTTTTTCTTTAAGGAAAATGATGATGAAGTAAGGAAGATTGCTAAGGAAGGTCAGGCTCTTGCCAGGGAACTGCTACAACCTCACAGACTATACTGCTACTATTATAAAGTATTCCAGGTGAGAGACGCTAGAAAATCACTATTTTAAATTTACTCTATTTATGGTTTATTACATGTATCTTTTAAAAATCAGCTGATGCAAACTACAATTCCCATCATGCCCGGACAGCCAAAGCTATTTGCCGCAGTTCACTACTCACATGATTTTGCCCTAGTTGGAAATTCACCCATTACTGTTAACCATAGAGAAACATTGAGATTGCTACAATAAAAGAAACCATTCAGTACGATTGTGCTGATATGGTTCTCTGCAGCACAGTATAGACCTACTGTGCCACCTGCAGAGCATACCAGCCGCAGCAGTAGCTTTATAAATGTGAAAAAGAAGTTTTTTTATTCCGCGCAAGGCTGAGAGAGGAGTGGCAACTAGTCATCTGGGCAGGGAGCCACCCGTGACTAGTCTAGTCAGTGCTCTCTGCGGGGATGATTGACAGGCAGAGAGGCCACTAATGGGTCTTTCTGTCTGTCAGTCATCCCCGCTAAGTGTGCTGACAGGCAAAGAGCCTTGACTAGTCACGGGTGACTCCCTGCTCAGATGACTAGTTGCCACCCCTCTCCCAGCCTCACGCGACATAATAAAACTTCTTTTTCAGACTTATAAAACTAATGCTGTGGCTGGTATGCTCTGCAGGTGGCACAGTAGCTCTATACTGTGCTGCAGGAAACCATATCAGCACAATCCTACTAACTGGTTTCCTTTGATTTTAATAAAGACCAAATAAGGCTGGGTTTACACTGCATTTTTTCATCCGTTTTATGCAAAAAAAAACCCTGATGCATTAGTGTGCATCTATTTTTCCATTGCCTTCTGTTATTTAAAAAAAAAAAAAAGATCAAAACGCATGTTTGTTTTTTTTTGTTTTATTTTTTTTACGTATGCAAAAAAGCGGTTGACCCCGTTTTTGAGTTCGCTAAAAAAACTAATTCGTTTTGATCCATTTTGTTATAGTGAAAGTCAATGGAAAAAGAGATGCACACAAACACATCCATGTTTTCATCTGTTTCTTGCAAAGGGCGGATGAGAAAACGGATTGCAAAAAACACAGTGTGAACCCAGCCTTATAATTCTAGCTAGTATTAAGCTTTTAGCTGGTTGTTGTCTTGTTTTTCTTTTTTTTTTTTTTTTCTTTTTTCTAGTCCCAGATCAGCTCAATGTAAGAAAAAACGATTACCTATAGACTCTACATAGCAATAAATGGAGTAAAAAATTATATCAAAAAAGTAATGGTTTACAGACCTTGACATGTGTTGAACTAACTATAACTTTTTTTTTTTTTTTTTTTAAAACAGATGTATGCCAAGCGTCAAATAAACCGTCCAGAAATCCGTGATAGGATGGAACATGTTCCTCAGCCGGATGATAACACTTCTGTCTGTAATTGTCATAGAAGGAGGAATAATAAGAAAGAAGAGTTGTAGTCTATGGGGAGGAGAACTGCATCTTGCTGAACGATGGAAAAGTGGTACTGTGATAGCGACGGGCGTTACGGCTCCTGGAGTGATGAGACCCCAAAAAAAGCCCCAGGGACATAGGGGCCACAGTACCCTGTACAGCACCAGCTCCAATACAGTCTGGACAATATGGTGACCGCTGAGCACCAGACTCTCTTACCGCTGTTGGATTGGACTGGCGGGCTGTGATTTTACTGCCGATCTCCATCTTGCCATTTTATAATGCACACTCCATTTTTTTTTTTTTTTTTTTTTTTAAAGGGAATGAACAAAACGTATCACAGAATCATTATGAAGAGTCCAGCGATCTGTCTATTACACGTCAATGCTGCAAATGTACAAATCTCTATTTTACGGTTTTGTAATATGAATTTATAATAAAATGTTTTTTGTACGTTCTTTAAGTTAAAGTTGCCATTGAGTGTTTTACTGCAAAGGTTTTTCTGCAGAGAGTCCGCCGGCACAGGAACATAGCAATTCCAAGCAGATAAATCTGTCAGACGTGATAACAAGCTGTTATGACACCCAAGGCAATAAGGACACAATTGTCGCTGCCTTGTTCTCCAGTTTTCCTATGATAGAGTTTAAGGCATATAGATTGGTCATATATCAATTTCACAGAGTAGCCATCAAGCTTCAAATCAGTTTAAAAGCTTTAGCTTTGGCTGTCCAGGCATGATGGGAATTGTAGTTTTTTAACAGCTGGAGGGCCTGAGTTTGACACCCCTGCTACAGCACATTGGGCGCTCGGTGCCATTTCTGTGCTGTTATATGTTTAATATTTATGCTAATTAGGTGTTTTGGTGCACTGGGGGCGGGGACAACAACCCCCAGTGATATTAATTAGAAGGGGCTGGTCAGGGGCAGATCGGTGCACAGGGGGTGGTAGTCCTACCTCCATTGCACCAAAAACCCAAGTAGCATAATAGCACAGAAACAGGGCGGAGGTTTAATGTAAAAAACTTAGGCCTTATTCCCATGTTATGTGGTTCACAGACAACACAGACGTGGAAGGCCTGTAGTGAATTGACCCCCACTCGCACAGCAGCATCTACAGTATGATGCTGGGGGCAGTGAAACTGTATGAATATGCACAGTGCTGTAATAAAGCAGCCGTGCGGCTGTGTCAGTACAGTAGCGCAAAGAGCAAATAATTCAGAGCTCCTGGCATCATAATAAATCATGATGCCGGGAGTTATTTGATTCCGGTCTCTATCTTCCGTGCATGGACTGTAATCACGGAGCATGTAAAGCCCCCTAAAACTCGTGACCCTCCACCATAATTCCCATCATGCCTAGGCAGCTAAAGCTTCCAGAGAAGATAGATGTGACTAGTGAGAACAGAGATCTGGGATCAGAGGGGTCACTAGTAAGTCATCTGAGGGCAATTTATCTGTAGATGACAGAACATGGGGCATTTTGTAATGTTCTGCAGACTACAATGTATCTACTGGTAATGAAGCATACAGTGTCCTGATGCGTGATGTATTCTTTCTATTCTCACACCTCCATCACTGTCGGTGACACACCCTGACAAAGGAAAAAAAATGCCTCCTGTGACTCTGTACCTGGCCGCGGCCCTTGGCATTGCCGTCTGTGTTTTTGTTGCATAAGTATGATGGTTAGATAATATACAGGTAATTGGGGATTTGTTTTTATTCTGAAGCAAAATAGTTACAGCTGACGACGATGTTATCCGAAATCCAATCTTATGTAAGGATATATCGGCATAGTCGGTCAGTGACCGTGTGGCAGCAATGACTAGGAGGTGGCGTACGTTTCACTGGGTAGATGTGGTATCTTTTGCACTCCTGATCGCGTAATCTCGAAGCTAGTCACTCATACCACTAACCTATCCATAGTCCCCCATCTGGCCACCCACCCGTAATCCCCCAATTAGTCACTCATACCACTAACCTACCCATAGTCCCCCATCTGGCCACCCACCCATAATACCCCAGTTAGCCACTTGTACCACTAACCTACCCATAGTCCCCCAACTGGCCACCGACCCATAACACCCCAGTTAATCACTCGTACCACTAACCTACCCATAGTCCCCCATCTGGCCACCCACTCATAATTCCCCAGTTAGCCACTAGTACCACTAACATACCCATAGTCCCCCATTTTGCCACCCACCCATAAACCCCCAGTTAGCCACTTGTACCACTAACCTACCCATAGTCCCCCATCTGGCCACCCACTCATAATTCCCCAGTTAGCCACTTGTACCACTAACCTACCCATAGTCACCCACCCATAATCCCCCAGTTAGCCACTCGTACCACTAACCTACCCATAGTCCCCCAACTGGCCACTGACCCATAACACCCCAGTTAATCACTCGTACCACTAACCTACCCATAGTCCCCCATCTGGCCATCCACTCATAATTCCCCAGTTAGCCACTCGTACCACTAACCTACCCATAGTCCCCCAACTGGCCACTGACCCATAACACCCCAGTTAATCACTCGTACCACTAACCTACCCATAGTCCCCCATCTGGCCATCCACTCATAATTCCCCAGTTAGCCACTCGTACCACTAACCTACCCATAGTCCCTAACTGGCAACCAACCCATAATCCCCCAGTTAGTCACTCGTACCACTAAACTCTGTATCCATGGAGACCTAAATTTCTGGATTAGCAGAGAATCTCGCCGCTGATCCAGAAGTGGCCCATCGTGACATTATAAATCCCCTTTACCTCTATGACCTATTAGGCACGCAGAGTACTTGCCAGCCTGTATGGGTAGAGTTGTTCTACGCCACCTACACCTGGACTCTGAATTTCTTATATAAAGACACTATCCAGATTTTTTATGTTTATCGGATGGTCGCGAAGGCAATGGATTCAGTCAGTCAGAACACTTGAAGACTTCTGGAGGTGTGACAGTACAAATATTCTCTGTCTCACGGAGCTCTATGGCAGTAAATTAGGAGGACATTGATAAAAGATATATATACTAGAGCAGACTGGATCATGTCCGTTCAGCAATGTCATACATTCAATGCTGAGCACCTGGGGCCGACGTGGGAACTTGGAGAGCTGCCAGCCTCACAGGCTCCGGTGGGTGGTTAGTAAATAACTCGGAGAATGTGGGATTGTCAGTCCTATGTAAATAAGCTAAAATACTGTATAAAGTAAAGAAAGTGTAAGTAAGCTCGCAGTCAGACTTATCCTTAAAGGGATTATCCAGCGCTACAAAAACATGGCCTTTCCCCCTCTCTTGTCTCCAGTTTAGGTGGGGTTTTGAAACTCAGTTCCATTGAAGTAAATGGAGCTTAATTGCAAACCACACCTGAACTGGAGACAACAGTAGGGGGAAAAATGTCCATGTTTTTGTAGCGCTGGATATGGGTGGGTTCACACTACACAATACTCACGAATAAACTCAGCGGAATTCCGCAGTATGTCCGCGCGCATGGTCACAAGCCTTTCCGCCCGCTCCATAGACACCATTCTATGGGCCGGCGAATAGCGGAATACGCCGGTCCATAGAATGGTGTCTATGGGGCCGGCAGAAAGGCACGCGGCTGTGCGCGCAGACAGCCGACAGAATTCTGCTGAGTTTATCCGCAAGAATTCCTCAGTATGAACCCACCCTAACCCCTTTAAGCTCCCAAACCCCACCCAAACTGGTGACAACAGTAGGGGGAAAGTGGCCATGTTTTTGTAGCGCTGGATAACCTCTTTAAAAGGGTACTCCTAACAACAACAAAAAAAACTTTAAAAAGTGTTGCCCATAGCAACCAATCACAGCTAAGCTTTCATTTCTCATATTGCCCTGGTTGATTTTGCAGATCTCTTCTGTTGCCCATAGCAGCCAATCACAGCTCAGTTTATATTCCAAATAAGTGAAAGCAGCACCATGATTGGTTGTTAAAGACAACAAAACAAAATCATACAGTGTTCTAAATGTAACACTGTGATTTTTGGCAGGATGTATAGTTATTAATGTACGGACTGCTGCTCCTTTATATAAAGCTACAATGTTCTGAATGGACTGGTCACGGGACTCTTTGGCTGTAAAGAAACGTTGTTGTTTATAGGGCTGTAAAGCCCGGAATGTGGAGCCTCTCCCGCAGGAGCCCACATAGTACAGTACTACCACGGCTGCGCGGTCCTGGCGCGGATCACGTGATCGGCACGGTAATCACACAGCGCCATCTACAGGCTGAGCAGCGACACCCTCACCTACGTGGACCTGTGCTTGACGTCACTTCCGGGAGACGTCTATTGCCATAACAACGAGACGCTTCTCAGAGAGCTGTGGGGTTATGTAGTGGATTCTTATACATAAGACATGAGGAGTGTGGCTGTGCGGGGCAGTATACACTGTATATACACTGACTATATCACCCGGGGACATGACTATTACCTCACTGTGTGACCTAGGGGCAGTGTACTGATCAGGAGTGGCTGCTGGAGAGTCCCCATCACAGTGCAGGTAAGGCTGTATGTGCTCTGGAAGAGATTATATGTGGCTATTGGATAAGGCCGTCCATAGGGGGCGCCATCTGTGTGCCAGCAATGTCCTCACTGAAGGGGGCGACACTGGTCCTGGGGATATAGAGACAGAAGCCATGGAACGCTATGGGGAGGCTGTGGGCAGCTGCCTGGTGGTGGGTTATAGGGGCCGTGTGCCTGTACTACGTGGGAGCTGTATACCTGTACTACCTGAGCACTGTATACCTGTACTACGTGGGAGCCGTATACCTGTACTACCTGAGCACTGTATACCTGTACTACGTGGGAGCCGTATACCTGTACTACGTGGGAGCCGTATACCTGTACTACGTGGGAGCCGTATACCTGTACTACATGGGAGCCGTATACCTGTATTACCTGAGCACTGTATACCTGTACTACGTGGGAGCCGTATACCTGCACTACCTGAGCACTGTATACCTGTACTACGTGGGAGCCGTATACCTGTACTACATGGGAGCCGTATACCTGTATTACCTGAGCACTGTATACCTGTACTACGTGGGAGCCGTATACCTGTACTACCTGAGCACTGTATACCTGTACTACCTGAGCACTGTATACCTGTACTACCTGAGCACTGTATACCTGTATTATCTGGGCGCTGTATACCTGTACTACCTGAGCACCGTGTACCTGTACTACCTGAGCACCGTATACCTGTATTATCTGGGCGCCGTATACCTGTACTACCTGAGCACTGTATACCTGTATTATCTGGGCGCCGTATACCTGTACTACCTGAGAACTGTATACCTGTATTATCTGGGCACTGTATACCTGTACTACCTGAGCACTGTATACCTGTATTATCTGGGCGCCGTATACCTGTACTACCTGAGAACTGTATACCTGTATTATCTGGGCGCTGTATACCTGTACTACCTGAGCACCGTGTACCTGTATTATCTGAGCGCCGTATACCTGTACTATGTGAGCACCGTATACCTGTATTATCTGGGCGCTGTATACCTGTACTACGTGAGCACTGTATACCTGTATTATCTGGGTGTATTAAACCCGTATACCTGTAATGTTTGGTCATTGTATACCTGTATTATTTGGGTGCTGTATGCCTGTATTATTTGGGTGCTGTATACCTGTTTTACTTGGGCGCCATATACCTGTACTATTTGGTCACTGCATACCAGTATTACATGGGCATCTTACACCTGTATTAGTTGTGTGCTGTATACCTGTATTATTTGGGCTGTACCTGTATTACTAAGGCGGCGTATACCTGTATTACTTGGTCGCTGTATACCTGTATTATTTGGGTGCTTTATACCTGTAATACATAAGCGTCTTATACCTGTATTACTTGGGCGCCATATACCTGTTTTACTTTGGCGCCGTATACCTGTATTATTTGGGCGCCATATACCTGTATTACTTGGGTGCCGTATACCTGTATTACTTGGGCGCTGTATACCTGTATTATTTGGGTGCCTTATACCTGTATTACCTTGGTGCCGCATACCTGTATTACATGGGTGTCTTATACCTGTATTACTTGGTCGCTGTATACCTGTATTACTTGGTCTCTGTATACCTGTATTACTTGGGCTCTGTGTACCTGTATTATTTGGGTGCCGTATACCTGTAATATCTGTATACCTGTATTTCATGGGCGTCTTATACCTGTATTACTTGGCAGCACCATTGTGAACTGTGACTAATACTCTAACACTTACCATGTGTTCTTCTGCAGAGCCGTACATATAAGATGGGGGATATGAGCGATCCAGATGTGTACACCATGGAGCAGGACAGAGCAGCACGAGTGATCCAGAAAGCCTTCCGCAGGATCCTGGTGGGTGTCTTCTGCCGGGGTGGGACCCTTACCAGCCACCAGAGCCACCATCAGAATGATTGTATACTAAGAAGCTGTACACATAATATCATGCTGCTGCCTGGGGTGACAGCACAAGAACTCAAGATCACAAGATCTAATGTCACTCGCATTGACTAGAATTGCTGGTTAAACGTACTTAGGGCTTGTTCACACAATACATTTAGGAGCCTAGAAGTCTATCTGAAGATTTGCATCAGAAGTCTATGCAGTGTTAGATGTACATTTTACTATTTTGGGTCATTTTTTTTTCAAATTTTCCATGATACTCAATATATTTTATGATAACCTAAAATCATCATGACCACTAAGTTTAAAGCTAGGCTAAGGAGTCCTGTTCTGTCCGTGATCTGTACAGAATAAGGCTATGTTCAGACAGCGATTTTTATTGATTGTATACTTTGGTGGCCGTTGTTGCAGTGATGACCCTTGGTAGATTATTTAAAGGGGTATTCCACTCAAACATAACTTTTGCCATGTTGCTGCCCATGGTGAGACTAAAAATTCCTTCCGTACTTGTTGTTATCTATTCAGTCTCCTTCCCCCAGTTCTGAGTTGCTGCTTTCTGCTGAAAACACAAATCTGCATGTAAACTTTTCTCTCTGTCTCCCCCTTCTCCCCCTCCCTTCTGAGACGACTGATGTAAACAAGTCCCTGGCAGGCTTTATCTGCAACATTGTATCTTCTTTGTAATACCGGGAAGGTTATTCTGAGGTCAAGTTGGTAATGAACTCACTGTGATTAACCCTCCCAGCATTACAAAGAAGCCACATTGTTGCAGATAAAGCCTGCCAGGAACTTTTTTACATCAGCCGTCTCAGAAAGGAGGAGGGGGAGACAGAGAGAAAAGCTCACACACAGATTTTTGTCTTATTAGCAGAAAGCAGCAGCTGATAACTGGGGGAAGGACACTTGATAGATAATAAGTATGGAAGGAATTGTTAGTCTCACCATGGGCAGCAACATATCAAAAGTTATGGAATACCCCTTTAAGTGTAAGTTGAATGATGGCCGCTTTTATCACCCTTTTGGATGTGGCTATTATTATTTTTTTTTTTAAATGTGTGTGTGAACAACTTAAATTGATTAAATTAAATTGATGCCATTGTTCGCTAAATAAATAATCTCCCCCAATAAATGTCCTGAACATTAATTTGACGGCTGCTGCGAACAGTGGCCGTTATTCTATGCATTGTGTTAACTAACAGCTGTTGTTTTTATTGACTTTAATGGGAATTATTGAAGACTGAAAACAACAGCCATTATTTTATTAAAAAGAGTGTGAACATGGCCTTAAAGTGGAGTTGACAACACAATGCAGATAAGACAATAGCAGTTTAGCCTTCCCTTCCCTGTAGAATGACCTTTGCACAGGTCAGAGAGCATGCTAACAAAGCTGTCCCATACAAAGAATAAGGTCTGGAGATGATCATTGTGCCTATGTCCATGATGCTTGCTGTAAATAATACCACAAAATGCTGTTAAAGTGGCGTTTTCAAATCAGCCCATGTCAGAATGTTGTATAATTTTGTAAAATACTTTATAATCTCAAGTCTTCTAGTACTTATCATCTGCTGTATGTCCTGCAGGAAGTGGTGTATTATTTCCAGTCTGACACAGAGCTCTCTGCTGCCACCTCGGTCTCTTTTTCTATAGAGATATATTGCTGCTCTGGACAGTTCCTGACATGGACAGAGGTGGCAGCAGAGAGCACCGTGTCAGACTGGGAAGAATACACCACTTCCTGCAGGACATACAGCAGCTGAGAAGTACTGGATGGCTAGAGATTTTTAAATAGAAGTCATTTTCAAATCTATATTTTTTTTTCTGATAGGGCTGTAACCAGTGGAAAAAAAATCTAGGCAATACATTCCCTTCAAACGCCTGTTCATTGGCTGACTGGATCTTTTGTGTAACCAATAAAATTATTATCAGCCACACATTACACATGGGTCATACCATTAATCGAGCTGTGTAAATAGATCAGTGCTCAGTATCCTCCGGGTCTTACGCTCACTTGAACTATCCCGTTAACTCTACCAGCAGGACAATGCAGTCTTGGGGGAAATTTTAGCAGATAAGACGCCTCTAACCTGCTGATAGTTCCCTAGTATGCAGGGAGCGCCAAAGAGGAAGGTAGGTCTTTTACCTTCTTCCTCAGCTCCATTCCCATGCAGTTAGCAGTGTAATCCTCGGTCCGGAGCCCAGACCACTAATTTCGCCCACCCCATTATCATTACTGGCTTGCATCATGGGGGTGGGGCAGTGCTCCTAACGGTGCTCCAAACCGAGGATTACACTGCTAACATCATGGAAATGGCGCCGAGGGGGAAGGTAAGAGACATACCTTGATCCTCAGCACCCTCACGCAGTAGGGGCTATCAGCAGGTTAGTTAGTCCAACCTGTTGATAGTTCCCCTTTAATGTAACTAAAATTTATTCTTTATCTTTTATCAGGACATGAATGTTTTCAAGTATTTTAAAAATCTTATCAGCTTCAAAGGTCAAGGGGATCCAAGACTTTTGCTGAAGTGCATTAATCCCAGAGAGGTCAGTACATGATTACATGTTGTTTCCTTAAAGGGGGAGGAAAACTGCTTCCAAATCAACTGGTGTCAGAAAGTTATACAGATTTGTAAGTTACTTTTATTTAAAAAATCTCAAGTCTCCTAGTTGTGCTGCTGTATGCCCTGCAGGAAGTTGTGTGTTCTTTCCAGTGTGACAAAACGCTCTCTGCTGCCACCTCTGTCCATGTCAGGAACTGTCCAGAGCAGTAGAGGTTTTCTATGGGGATTTTCTACTGCTCCGGACAGTTCCTGACATGGACACAGGTGGCAGCAGAGAGCACTGTGTCAGACTGGAAAGAATATGCCACTTCCTGTAGGACATACAGCAGCTGATACGTACTGGAAGACTGGAGATTTATAGAATATAAATAATTTACAAATCTGTAAATCTTCCTACACATTAGAAAAAAGTTGGCTGTACTTCCGTAGTATTGTTTGGTAATGGTTATGATTGTTTGTTCTGGGTGGGTGGGGCGTGGGAATGTAAAAATGGAACTTTTTGTTAGAATTTTTTTTTTAAAAAAAGAAAAAAGTTGGCCAAACCCTCTGATTTCTGCTGATAAGGTGTATTCTGGCCTCCCAACCCTCCTCTCACAAATTCTATTGGTGGAGAGAAGAATCGGGCATGAGGCCCTTTAGCTGCCTGAACCTTCTGTCCTCAAGGGAGATAAGTCTCCAGTAGAGGAGTCTGGCAGCGGCTTACCTCCCCTAAGCATATGGAGGCATCCGGGACCATAGCCATCGCCAACAGCTATCACATAAATGTGGGTTTCTTTAGACATCAAAGCCATTGCTTCTTTATTGTAATGTTATGATGTGCTTTATTGCGTCCTCGTGCTATTGGATCGGTGACATTACTTCTAAGGAACAATGGACTGGGTCCCCACAGATATAGTGAGCTGTTTTTGGCTCTGGTTTGTAATGCTGGATGCCAGCAACAGCAGATGTTAGGTGTTCCTGTAGCGTCCTTATATATAGGACCCTGGATTGCAACGTGTCTACAGCTGCACTTCTTCCAGAGAGGAACAAAGCCCCCTTTTTACTGACTCCTCATCCTCACATAGCATTTCATGCGAATACTTGTCATTTTACAGGTTTCTGCTGGTCATGTGCAATGCTGTTCCTGACTGGTGGCAGCACGCTACTTGTATAGCTGTAGTTTTTCCACAATAGGAAGTGACAGATTAGTAGCTATATACATTCTATTGGAAGGTATAGTATATTCTGTAATAAATGTTTATCATGCATCGAGTCATGTAATCCAAGTGACATCTGCTGCATCTGAAAGCTCAACAAGACCCTGACTCCACCAGGTAGCGATATGTCTCTGTTTAAAAGAAGTCTCCATTTTGGATAAGCCTCGGACCAGATTTAGCCTAGTAATGGCTACAATTGTTCAGTTTGCAAGCTTAGGCTGGGTTCACACGCAGTATTTTTCAGTCAGTATTTGATCAGTAGTTTGCAACCTCAACCAGGAGTGGATTGAAAACACAGAAAGGCTCTGTTCACACAATGTTGAAATTGAGTGGATGGCCGCCATTTAATGGCAAATATTTGCTGTTATTTTAGAACAACGGCTGTTATATTGAAATAATGGCCGTTATTTACTGTTATATGGTGACCATCCACTCAATTTCAACATTGTGTGAACAGAGCCTTTCTGTGTTTTTAATCCACTCCTGGTTTTGGTTGCAATATGAGGACCACAATACTGACTGAAATATATGTAGTGTGAACCCAGCCTTACAGTAAATATATGCTGTTATTTTAAAACAACGGCCGTTGTATAGAAATAATGGCAGTTATTTACCGTTAGGCTGGGTTCACACTGCATTTTTGCGTTTTTTTGCATTTGTGTGCATCCGTTTTGATGCGTTTTTCTATTGACTTCCATTTTTTTTAAAAACGGATCAGTTTTTTTTTAACGGACACAAAAGTAGTGTTTTTTTTTTATAATGAAAGTCAATGGAAAAACACATCAGAAGGGATGCACACAAATGCAAAAAAAAACGGATTGCAAAAACACAGTGTGAACCCAGCCTTATATGGCGGCCATTCACTTAATTTCACCATTGTGTGAACAGATCCTTTCTGTGTTTTCAATCCGCTCTTGGTTGAGGTTGCAAAATACTGACCAAATACTGACTGAAATATACTGTGTGTGAACCCAGCCTTAGGGTCCTATTCCACGGGCCGACGATGGAAACGAGCGCCGATCTGCTAGATCGGGGCTCGTTTACTGGGCCTATTCCACAGCCCGACAATCGTTAGCGAGGGCTGCAGGGACATTGTTACCGATGTCCTTGCAGCCCTTGTTTTTCTCCTCCCGGTCCCGCGCGGCAGCATCAGCTTCGGAGCGACCTGACTGAACTGACAGAGCGATGGCCATGGCGGTCCTTGCCAGTGATTGGCTGAGCGCTCTGTCAGCTCAGTCAGGCCGCTCCGAAGCTGATACTGTCGCGCGGGATCGGGAGAAGGAGAAGACCTACGCCTGGACAGATAATGTATGATGATTGTGAAATCGTCAGTCGCCCTCTGCGCCTGATATTCCACGTAGCGATACGCTGGTGGCAACCGATGATTTTAGGTTTGAACCTAAATGAACGATCAGCCGATGACACGATCATCGGCTGATCGTTCTCTCTATTCCATGGAGCGATAATCGGCCGAATCGGGCCGATTTGGCCAATTATCGTTCTGTGGAATAGGCCCCTTAAGCTATGTTCTCTGAAAAGATCATCCCGGCCATATTATCTTTTGCGCCGCTGAGTTCTGATACAGACGCATCCATGTGCACCCGCATCAGAACTTCCCTCAGCACACAATGGAGCGTGCGGCCGGAGCCGCTCACTCCATAGTGTGCAATGACAGGGTTTTCATTGAATAGCGGCCGCAGAAAACTGACATGTTAGTTGTTTGCGGCGCCGCAAGAGATCCCAGCCGGAGAGTATACCGTGTGAATACGCTCCGGCCGGGATCCTATAGACGGCAAGGTAACATATTTTTATAATAATCATGGCCGTATAGGACACTGATGCACAGGCAACTGCAGTTTTTGAGTCCCACAGAATAACCGTATACACATGGAAATTACACATACATAGTCACTAGCACCCACCATCCTGCCAGCATGAAGACTTATACCCTGAATGTAGGCCAAGTCACAAGTGTCCCCCCATCCTAATGCAGGAAAGGACAGGTAGTTACAATGATGCCATCCATCGTTCAGCAGATTCCCACTATTAATTCGGAATTCCCTAATAGGGTATATAAATATGGGTTTTCTAAACTGGACACCCCCTGTAAATCATTAGTTGTATAAACCTGTGATTGTCCACATAAAATTTCTATAACTCCCATTCATTTCAATGGAGGGTGAGCACATAAGCATGGTCATCTCTCTAGTGAAACTACGGACCAGTCTGCCCCATGTTTGTTTTCTGATAAATAGAGTCTTAAAGGGGTACTCTGACAATCTCCAGTCTTCCAGTACTTATCAGCTGCTGTATGTCCTGCAGGAAGTGGTGTATTTTCTCCAGTCTGACACAGTGCTCTCTGCTTCCACCTCTGTCCATGTCAGGAACTGTTCAGAGCAGTGGTAAATCCCCATAGAAAACCTCTCCTGCTCTGGACAGTCCCTGACATGGACAGAGGTGGCAGCAGAGAGCACTGTGTCAGACTGGAAAGAATACACCAGGACATACAGCAGCTGATCAGTACTGGAGAACTTGATATTTTTAAATAGAAGTAATTTACAAACTTTTAACTTTTTGACACCAATTGATTTGAAAGAAAACAAATGTCACCGGATGACCCTTTTAACTGCCTCATATGGACTGATCTGTCAACTAGAGATGTCATAAAAGTTAAAGGGACACTCCAGACAAACCTGATGCAGAGTGCAGGAGAGCCGAGCATGTGCCTATATATATATTATAAAATATGCAGCACATCAGCTGCTTATAACCTTCCCGGGTGACTCGATGGGTAATCCAGAGAGATGGATCTGGGGATCAGATGGTGTGCCTGGTACATGTGATCCTTTAATATATGATTCCAGGAGTCATTGGAAAAGCAATTACATGGGATGAGTACTCGGCTGGGGAAATGGTGCTGTGGTCATGACCTTTACTTATTATATAGTTTATGTTTGTTTCCAGAAACAGAGAGAGATTTATGTCTGTTATCCATAACGATAGGCTGTAATAGGAGGTATAGAGAGTGTTATGTATCCGCCGCTGCGGTTCAAGACCACATTGCAGCGCACATTCTCTAACATGAAGATGAATAGAGTGTAAATGTTCTCTTTACAGAGGTGACCACCGGCCTGTAAGGAATCCACAGATGTGACTGTAGTGAATCTGACATAAATCCACATGTGCCACAAGTTAAGATTTCATCCTTTACATTGGATCTATCTCAATATATCTCTGTGTTTTTCTTTCCAGGCAGGACTTATAGATGCAGCCGCTGGTGTACATGTCCGCTTCAGACTAGGAGGGGTAACTATCAATTGTATCTGTTTCAGCTTGGAACACAGTATTAAACTCATCCTGAACTCTCATTAGGTGAACATTAAAGGGAATCCATCACCATAGAAATGCTACCTAAGCTATCGGAATTATGTTATAGAGCAGAAGGAGCTGAGTGGATTGATCTATATACAAAGTCCTCCTGCTCTCCCCAGTGCTGCACCTCCCTATATCTCCTACCTCATCTCTGTCTACCGCCCTACCCGTGCCTTAGGGCCCTATTCCACCGGACGATTATCGTTTGCATGATCATTACCGATTAACGATCTCAATCGACTGCTATTGCGAAAGACCTGAAAACGTTCACTCATTTCCATGGAACGATAATCGTTACTTATGATCGTAATTGCGATCGTTTTTCTTCGCTATCTATTCACTAATGCGTTCGTATCTATTGCGAACGACCGAACGATGTCTTATTCAATGCGAACGATTTGCGAACGAGCAACGATAAAAATAGGTCCAGGTCTTATAAAGCGATCAACGATTTCTCGTTCGGTCCTTAATCGTTAACTGCATTTCAACCGAACGATTATCGTTTAGATTCGAACCATTTAACGATAATCTGAACGATAATCGTCCGGTGGAATAGGGCCCTTACGCTCCTCTAACGACTTACAACTAACATCCACCTTGATCCGCACCTCTCACTTCCGTCTCCAGGACTTCACCCGAGCTGCACCAGTTCTATGGAATGCATTACCCAAGACCATCAGGCTCACCTCCAATACACAAAGCTTCAAACGTGCCCTCAAAACTCATCTATTCAAGCAGGCTTACCAGGTTCCCTAATTTTGACTGCTACCCTCCCCCCCCCCCACACACCTACCTTCCTCCAGCACGCACACATACATACATACATACATACATACATACATACATACATGCACACACACACCAAGCATTTAAGCACCTGTGCATGCAGGCATTGGCTGGTGACAGGCTTACCCACCCTTACCTGCACTGCCTTATTTATAATGATGGCCGGACCATAAGAACAATGATGCACTTTGCCCCTCTACCATCTTGTCTCGCACCCCCTCCTGATAGTATGTAAGCTCATGCATGCGAGCAGGGCCCTCACTCCTCATGTATGGATAATTATATGTATCTCTCTGTAATGTCTATTTTTTGTCTATGTATGTACCCCCAGAATTGTAAAGTGCTAAGGGATCTGTTGGCGCTATATAAATAAAAATTATTATTATTATTATTATTATTATTATCTATATCTTTATGGGAAAAGATTCATTATAACTTGTAATTTATTAAGTAAAATCTCTGATGTTTCCATGCTAAAGAGTCCAGTTCATTGAGTGACTCCGCCCACTGGACTCCTTACCACAGGATGATCAGGGATTTCAATCAACTTATACTGAATCTTTTCCCACAGAGTTATATATCAATCCGCTCAGATCTTCCTGCCGTATAACACGATGGAGATAGTTTAGATAGCATTGTCTTGGTGACAGGTTCCCTTTAAATGCACCACTACTCTGCATAGAATGGAGAACTGGGTAACCTGATTTCAGAAATCCCTTTTAGGGATTACATGTGAGTGGACCCTTAAGGCCTTTTTCTAGGGGCCAATTATTGTTTATAAAAACACTCATTTGGCCAATAATAGCCCCATATAAAAGTGATACCGATCAGGCGAGGAGCGGATGTTTTGCGCGGCACTAAAAATTCATTGCTATGTTTTTGAACATACCCTGATTTTGTATTTCCAAAACCAGTACCAAATACTTGTATTTTTACTCTTACTAAGTTTTTAAGCGTTTTTCATTTTGATCAGTATTTTTAGCAAAGCTAGTACACTGTATACTGTCGTGTTATTTAGTTCAGTATATAAAGAGTAGACAGTAAGCTCCTTAACTCCCCCTAGTGGTGGCTGCAGGCACCAAGAAAATGATCATTTACCTCTGTGTGCAGAAGCTATGCCCCTCTCAGAATAATGGAACCCTGACTGCTGTAAAGAGATGCTAAACGGCTATATACACAGAATATTGGACCTCACATTGTCATGGTGTGAAACAGGGGACATCTCTGGTTTCTCTTGGAGTAATATCGGCTTGTAGCAGTATAACGGTCCTCTGTATATTTCCTGGCTCAGAGGGCAGTAGTACAATGTATGATGCGTCTGTGATAAGATAACAGTACTGTGTGATCCTCTATCACATGTCACTGACATACCACATATACATTAGAATATCACTGCAGCTGGGTGATCATGGTGACCATATCCTGCCATAGAGTTGCCGGGCGTCTTCTACTCTGTGTGACTAGAGATAGGCCCTGTTACCCTTTATCACACTATAACAGCCATATAAGATATGTATATGTGTTTATAGAAAACAAAATAGTTTGCCTCCTAATATATATCCCCTAATGCTGGCCATAGGCATATGATGCTTGTTGAGTGAATACTTGAATCTCCCAATCCTACATATATATGAATGTTCACCTCATGTATCCTGACTGCAGGAACTCTTCTGTTAGTGGCTTCTCTATAAGAACTAAAGGATTGGGCAGTGAAAATCCAGCTTGTCTGATCCTGTTCTCCCCATTTGAAATATAAAATATAATTTCTAAAATATAAAGAAATTATAAAAATATAAAGTTCTAATCAATGTAAATTCAATGTTTCCTTTCTATATGCAGACACAATTTCCACCCAACATCTATTACAAGTTGTTCACGCACCGGCCAGTTGTGGATATGTGCGCCAATAGCCCCAAGGATTATACCAAGCAGTCTCTGAAACAACCGCTGCCAGGGCAAATCCACAATCATGGGGCGATCCCCGAGGACGACCGAAGCGGCTGGTACAGCAGAGTGGAGAACAACGGCTGGAGGCTCCTGACGCTCAGGGTCGGTGACTACAACAGGGTCTTTATAAAAGTTCCTTTATGGGTCATGGCCTCAACTGGGGGAATGTATAGATTTTTCTGACATTGTTGAAAAACTTCCTTAGATCTCCCAAAATTCATCTGGAATAAGATAGTTAATAGAAGTCAGGGAGGAGGGGGATGCAGCTGCAGTTTATTTCTCATTCTGTTTCTGTGAGGCTGCCTGCTGTGAAATATTTGGGAAGCAGAAGTGGGAATACATCTGATACTATATTGTTAGTAACCCGTCCTCTATCTCCTCAGCTCCCTAACAGCGTAGATGAAGTGACTGCAGCCGATAACAAGAAGAGATTACCGTTCTACCACAGCAAACTGCAGAGGAAACAGGAGGTCTTAAAAAAGCAGAAACAAAGGAAGATAGACTGGATGAGAAAGATGTAAGTAAATAATGAAACATTACATTGTCTCCTGCATAAGGAGACGCTGCTTCCCCGACTGCACCGAGGGGAGGCTCAGCCATCTATATCCAGCTCCAGGGTACAGTTTTAGGATACAGTACAATTGTCATTGCTGGGACCAATAAATACAAAATGATCATTGCTGAAACTATAGCCGTGCTGTATCTCCTGCCTTACAGAAGGCTTTCCCAGAGTTGTGTCTTTACAAATCCTGCCTCCATTTCCAGATGCCTTGAGATGTGACATCTATGCAGTAATGTCATGTGATCACATCATCATCATGGGTTCTCATTCTTTACAGCAGGGACCATGGACCAAAGTTGTAATAAATTTTGACTATAGTATGACATTCTGGACTTTTACATAGATACACATCGCTATGTACATGAGGAGGGGGCCCCATACACTAGATGTTTATGGGAGACTGTAACATTTTATGCACAATGTGTGTAAAGGCCCTATTCCACGGAACGATTATCATCCGTATTCGGCCGATATCGGCCGCTACGGACTATAATCGTCCCGTGGAATAGAGTGCAACAATCAGCCGACATCGTTCATGTTGGCTGATCTTTGCAGTCGCTTGTTTTTCAACATGTTGAAAAACAAGCGACTGATATAGCAGCGATCTGCTGCCGTCGCTCCGTTGAATAGGAGCATCGGCAGCAGACGCTGCTATATCCTATGGGCTGCCTGGACGATCAGAATAGCTGAATAGCGGCGGCAGCGAGCGGGGAACGAGGAGCAAACGAGTGCTGAGAGCGCTCGTTTGCTCCTCTTAACGACCCGTGTAATAGAGGCTACGTTTACACGGAACGATTATTGTGCGAATTTGCACGATAACGATCGAATTCGAACGATAATCGTTCATTTTGATCTTTTAACAGGTTCTTAAATCGTCGTTCGTCGTCCGCAAAAATTCGCCGATCGTTCCGTGTAAACCGTCGTCACGCGATAGTCCGGCCGCTCGCAGCCCGGCCCCCCGCTCATTCGCAGCCCCCTGTGCCGGCTCGATCGCCACCCCCGCCGCCGCTCTGATCACCACCCCCGCCGCCACTCCGATTGCCACCCCCGCTCCGATCACCCCCGCCGCGACCATACTTTACCTGCTCCGCGTAGCAGGTCTTCCACATCCCCGGCTCCCCTCTTCAGCGCACTGATTGGCTGAAGAGGAGAGCCGGGAATTTCAAACGGCTCCTCTTCAGCCAATCAGTGCTGCCGTGCATTGATTGGCTGAAGAGGGGAGCCGGGAATTTCAAACGGCTCCTCTTCAGCCAATCAGTGCTGCCGTGCATTGATTGGCTGAAGAGGGGAGCCGGGAATTTCAAACGGCTCCCCTTCAGCCAATCAGTGCTGAAGAGGAGCACTGATTGGCTGAAGAGGAGCCGTTTGAAATTCCCGGCTCATCTCTTCAGCCAATCAATGCGCTGAAGAGGGGAGCCGGGGATTTGAAGACCTGCTACGCGGAGCAGGTAACGTATGCTCGCGGCAGGGGCGATTGGAGCGGCGGCGATCGGATTGGCGGCGAGGGTGGCGATCGGAGCGGCGGGGGTGCCGATTGGGGCGGCGGGGTGGCGATCGGGGCGGCGCAGGGGGCTGCGGTTCAGCGGGGGGGCGGGCTGCGGGCGGGTCGGGCTGCGGGCGTGCGATCGCAAAACCGTCGCTGATCGCCGTCGCCGATGAAACGCTGATCGTTATAAAAAAAAAATCGTCTTCGAAATCGTTAATCGTGCGATCGGGCCAATAATCGCCTCGTGTAAACTTTAGCAAAGAGCTATATTCTGAATTCCGTTATCATCTCCTACAAGTCTGATGAACTTGCACTGCAGGAGCCTTCCTTATGTCCCATTCTCCGAGCTCCCTGCAGCCTCTACTGACCTGAATAGGACTTCATTTGGCCTGTAGTAATAATGTCAGGCCAGCAAGAACCACAGTATGTACATACAGCGCCATCTGCTGGTTTTCTTGTGCTTGTGAACGTACCATGGCCAAGTACACACTACTCGTATACATCACAAAACACCCCCAGGGCTCCCATCATAAGCTGAGCTGCACCAGATGAATAAAATACATGCAGACAAAGCAGCTTCTCCCCCCCTGGAGGCATGGCATGTATCCCCTTGGTACACGCACAGCAGATTGAGAACCAGGCTCCTATGATTTACAATGTAATAATAATTTATATGTTTTTAGCTGCTGTAACCTGGACTACACTTATAAAGGTAACTCCCAATATAAGCTCTTTTTCAATTCTGGATATTGCTTGTCATTTGTGTCACAACAGGCCAGAGTTCCCCAATCAGTGGCCCTCCAGCTGTTGAAAAACTACAACTCCCAGCATTCCCTGAAAGCTGTGAAAGTATGCTTGGAAAGTTATTTTGCATAATATGAAATGTGCATAAAAAAAGTGCGGTGGATATTGCATCTTTTGGCATGGTGTGTGATGTGTATCATGTATACTGTTTTATTGCATGATGTGTATCATGTGTACTGTTTTAGTGCATGATGTGTACCATTAGTCTTGTTTCGGCATATGATGTACCATGTGTACTGTTGTGGTGCATGATGTGTATCATTGGTCTGTTGTGATGCATTGTGTGTACCATTGGTCTGTTGTGATGCATTATGTGTACCATTGGTCTGTTGTGATGCATTGTGTGTACCATTGGTCTGTTTCGGTGCATGATGTGAACAATGTATACTATTTTGTTGCATGATATGTACCATTGGTTTGTTTTGGTGCTTCATGTGTACTATGTGTACTGTTTTGATGCATGATGTGTACCATTGGTCTGGTGCATGATGTATATTGTTGGTCTGTTTCGGTGTATGATGTATACCATACCAAAAAAAGCCTTGTGGACCCAGCCTAACAGAGTAACAGCATTAGATCAGGGATGATTTTTTTTTTATGGCAGAAAACCACTGTGTGTAGATTTTATTTACTCTTTGTAAATAGTGTCATTACCCATAAAGCCTTTTCTATTTCCAATCTGGCTCCATCAGGTATTATGAAGGAAGTCTACATGCACAGACAACAGAACCCAACACAGCCATACTGGTCCACAGAGCCACGGAGGGAGTCATACAGTCAGTGGAGCAGCATGGCGCTCAGGCTGTCCTGGACTGGGAGGTGGATGAACTGCTGAACTGGACCAATGCTCTAAACTATGATGAGTAAGTGTGGAGAGGACATGTACTGGGTCAGCATATGTAACAGGGATGGATGGTGGTGGGCGCTATGTGTGTATAGCCGACTTCTTCATAAATGTCTATGGAATCATTAATATCCGCCCATACCAGACTGTGATCTGAGCAATGTATCACACCCCAGGCTGCAGCAGATACATTGCATACTGATCTGATTTCACTTCTTATGCATATTCTGAGTGAGTTTCTGTGCATATTACCTAATCTAACATTTCTGATCATTGGTAAGTGTCTGCTGTGTGCAGGGGAAACTGGCATCAAGTGTCTCTGCAGCGCCACCACAGGGCAAATTATGTATCACACGGTACCCATGAAAATCAATGGTCTGTTATGTATAGCACTGAGGGCGTCAAGTGCTCTAGTACAAGGGCTATGTAGCAACTTCAGATTAACAAAAGACAGGGTTCAAAAGTAAGGATTCCCTCCTATTAAAGGGGTTATCCAGGATTAGAAAGAGCACAGCCACTTCACTGCAAAAAGTCCCCATGCTGTGTGCAGTATTGCAACTCTGCTCCATTCACTTCAATGGAACTGAGCTGCAGTACCACACCCAAACTGAGGACAGAAGTGGTGCTGGTTTCTGGAAGAAAGTGACCATGTTTTTCTAATTCTCAATAACACCTTTTAATACAGAGCTCTGGTATTTAAAATTATTTTGCAGCAACCTATTTTAGGACTGCGCAGCCATTTCTCCTGATCATGTCTCAAACCATTTTTCTTAAAGGGGTTGTCCAGCGGAAATCTTTTTCTTTCACATAAACTGGTGTCAGAAAGTTATATAGATTTGTAATTTACTTCTGTTAAAAAAACTAAAGTCTTCCCATACTTATGAGCTACTGAATGTCATGCAGGAAATGTTTTATTTTCAGTCTGACACAGTGCTCTCTGCTGACATCTCTGGCCGGGACAGGAACTGTCCAGAGCAGGAGAGGTTTTCTATGGGGATTCAAAGAAAACCGAGACAGAGTTCCTGTCTCGGCCAGAGATGTCAGCAGAGAGCACTGTGTCAGACTGAAAATAAACCAACACTTCCTGCAGGATATATAGTAGTAGCTGATAAGTATGGGAAGACTTGAGATTTTTTTAATAGAAGTAAATTACAAATCTATATAACTTTCTGATGTCAGTTGATTTGAAAGAAAAAGATTTTTTTCTGGACAACCCCTTTAAAGGTGTAATCCAAATTTAAAAGAAAATCGATAGCCGCTATTTTCTATACACATTGCCACAGTTTTTGTGTGGTATTGCAGCCCGTGTCCATTTAGGTGAATGGATGTGAGTTGCAATGCCAGGACCTGAGGACAAAGGGTAGCGCTGTTTACAGAAGAAAGCAACTATGTTTTTCTAATTTGGGGTAACTCCTTTAAGTAGAATAATATGAAGTGAGTGGTATTGCTGATCACTGCAGGCCTATCTTCTTATTTAGTCACTGGCTGTTTATGTTCCTTGGTGCTGCCTCTACAGGGGGCAAAGGATACTACATGCAATTTAAAAGCCATGTGCCTTTCTCGGGTCAGGTGCAGTGATGCGAAACACTCAGAAGTTGAGGAAAATGCAGACAAAAAAATACTGGGCCAGTCTCTCAAAAAACAAAAAAAAAACAGGACTGCCCAGGTATATGGGGATATCAGTAGAATGTGACTGCATCTGTTCCAATATGTGCCATATGCTGGTCTCTGCTGCACCAGTTTGAGGTTTCCCATGCTGCGGTATCCCCAGGGATGTAGATGCTACCATGTATGTAGCTGTATATACCTCTCCGCTAGTACAGTCCACCATCGTACTGTAGCCTCTTGTACATGATGTCTGCAATTCAGTTTAACAGCTGACAATGAGATGAGAATTTAAGTCGCTGTGCCAGAAGGAGAGAAATAATCGCAGCCATGGGAGCCTGAGCCGCAGCAATAAACAGAATATACTCATAGAAAAGCTTGTTAGCAGAGGAAAAACCCATAAGGACATCTGTGTTTACTCTGTGCCGGATTCTACATTACCGGGTTATGTGCCTGGAAAGACATTGTATCCAGAGCGATATCACAGAGCTGCACTATATCGCTATAATAGTGCAGACCGTCACATCTTATCCACTGTATTACACCTGCAAATGGATGTACACAATGTCTCCCCTATTACACATAACCTGCAATCTTCAGTCTTGTTTCCTGGAGCCCAGATCTGTGCATCAGAATAATGCAGTCTCTTGTATAGCATAAAGAACTCCATCGTGAGCAAGAATGTATAGTGCACCTATACAGATCAGCCGTAACTATAAAAACACAGGCCCAATACTGTGTACAGTCCCCTAGTACCACTAATTTAGATTTAACCTGTTGAGACCTAGACTCCACAAGACCTGTGATGGTATCTAACATCAAGACACGGTCATGGATGGGGAACCTTCGGCCCTCCAGCTGTTGCTAAACTACAATTCCCATCATGCTTGGACAGCAAAAGCGACGCCCTGCGGAACTTTGGCCAGAAAATCGCCCTACCTCGGCCTACATGTCTTCTTCCTATAGAGGATCATGGTGCCATATACATATGATGTGTAATAAAGAAAAACTGTGATTCATTAGACCAGTATGATCTTCATCGACCTACTGTAGGTGCATTTGGCAATGATAAAATGTCTTTGATCTTGGCTGGGCTGTACTACACGTATAATTGACTAGAACTGGATAAGAGGCCTCTACCAAACAGAGCTATTTAATCCCAACCAGAAGTAGAATTGAATGGGAGCAATAGTGCAGTCACTTGGCTGTTTCCTATGCCATTATTCATCCCTGCGGAGAGCGATCACGCGTTCTTGTTCTGCTCTCTGAGAACAGGGATTTTTTTTTTTATCATAAATGTAATTGTGTCTATTTCCTTTGAAGGTATATTAGCAGCTGGAAGGCAATAGGAACAAGTAAATCATCCTGTGCATTCGCTGGTAAGAAGAGTTTTATCTCTAAATCTACTAGTACCTTTAAAGTTAATGCAACATAAAAATTGTTCTTATACAGCAAGATCTATGGTCATCATCATTGTGTCCTATGGACAAAGATAGATAGATTAGGATTTAGAGATGAGCAAACCTTGAGCATGCTCGAGTCGATCCGAACCCGAACTTTCGGCATTTGGTTAGCTGTGGCTGCTGAACTTGGATAAAGCCCTAAGGCTATGTGGAATAGTCATTGGCTGTATCCATGTTTTCCAGACAACCTTAGAGCTTTATCCAAGTTCAGCAGCCATCGCTAATCAAATGCCGATCGTTCGGGTTCGAATGGACTCGAACCCGAACCCGGTTCGCTCATCTCTAATTAGGATAGATAGATTAGGATAGATTAGGATAGATAGATAGATAGATAGATAGATAGATAGATAGATAGATAGATAGGATAGATAGAAAGATAGAGTTCAAAAATCCGCAGCACTCGCAGGTAGAGATGAGCGAACCTTGAGCATGCTCGAGTTTATCCAAAACCGAACTTTCAGCATTTGATTAGCGGTGGCTGCTGAAGTTGGATAAAGCCTTAAGGCTATGTGGAAAACATGGAAATAGTCATTGGCTGTATCCATGTTTTCCACATAGCCTTAGGGCTTTATCCAAGTTCAGCAGCCCCAGCTAATCAAATGCCGAACGTTCAGGTTCGGATCGACTCGAACCCGAACCCGGTTCACTCATCTCTACTCGCAGGTTCTCAATGTGAATTCAATGCTTTATTTTCCCATGTGCAATAGTAACTAGAGATGAGAGGGCGTTCACCACTCGCTGCCGCCACTATTACATGCGGCAGCAGCGAGCGGTTGAGTCTGGGGGCGGCCGCCTGGGTGATCGCTTGATTGTCCGGGCAGCCCATAGAGGATAGCGGCAGTCTGCTGCCACCGCTCCTATTCCACGGAGCAATGGCAGCAAATCACTGCTATCCCAAGTCGTTTGTCTTTCAACAAACGACGCAACGATCAGCTGATATGAATGATGTCGGCTGATCGGTGCCTTCTATTCCACAGGGCGATTATCGGCTGTATGCGGCCGATAATAGTTACGTGGAATAGGGCCTTTAAAAGTGTGCTACGTGTGTGATTGGTGGGGGTCTGACTGCTGGAAAGGCCATTCATTATAAGATGGGTGGCCTTGTGTCCTCCTGGCGGTGATCGACCATGTACACTACGTCTCTTTTCCAAGTCAATGGAATTGCCAAAAACATCCAATTACAGTGCTGGGATATCTCTGGCAGTCTCTTGTGGCTTGAGTGGAGTGACATAAATATGCTTGACGGCCACTTCAGTTATTTTGTGAAAAATGGGGCCCCCATTCCTTTCATCAATGGTGTTTCTGGCTGTCAGACCCCACCACCACCACCACCACCCACACACACCCACACCTATTGAGTGGATACGTCATATGTTTTGTTTATAGTGAAGACCCCTTTTATAGGAGAAGTCCGGCGTATATTTTTATTAAAGTATAGTATTGCCCCCTAAAAGTTATACAAATCATCAATATACACTTATTATGGGAAATGCTTATAAAGTGCTTTTTCCCTGCACTTACTACTACATCAAGGCTTCACTTCCTGGATAACATGGTGATGTCACTTCCTGGATAACATGGTGATGTCACTTCCTGGATAAAATGGTGATGCCACGCCCTGACTCCCAGAGCTGTGCGGGCTGTGGCTGCTGGAGAGGATGATGGCGGGGGAACACTGAGGGAAACAGAGCACTGGAGGGACACTGAGCATCCCTCTGCTATCATCCTCCCCAGCAGCCACAGCCCGCACAGCTCTGGGAGTCGGGGCGGGACATCATTATTTTATCCAGGAAGTGACATCACCATGTTATACTGTAATAAGTGTATATTGATTTGTATAACTTTTGGGGGGCAATACAATACTTTAATAAAAAGTATTTGCCGGATCAGAACTATCACACAGATTAACCAAATCCTACATTAGTAACCATAATCCCCATGTTCCCACCACAGACCTGTGACCGAACGTATAACTTCCTAACTATCCGCATTACCATAAATTCCACCATCGTCCTCCTCACTATCCCACATGTGGATGCACACACAGACTCCATGGCAGTGACTGACAGTCTATGTAGCTGCAGACACTGAAGACTTAAGTATTGTGAAATGAAGTCCGTGCGCATTTCCATCTGCCGCCATTAAAATAACTTTCATTTTGGAGACTCTTCCTCTGCTCGGAGATCTCGCCGTCTCCCCTGGGATGAAGTTCTCTGATAAATCTGCAGTTTTTGTAGCCTGCGGGATATTTTGATACATAGCGCTTAGTCTGCAGTGAAGCCGTTTTCTACAATGGATGAGATTGGTAACTGGAGTTTGATTAACTCTGGCTCTCCAGGGAATAGACTCGATTTTTATTCCATTTATAACTGTGCAGAAAGTGTTGCTTATCTGTCCGACGTCTGAGCACACAGCATACATCCAAGTTATGTAGCTAGGCAACCGGAGTCCCGAGAACGGGAACGCGTAACGCTCTGCTAGTGCATCTCGCACCCCTGAACACAGGAAAATTCGTAAAAGCTGCAAATATACAGAATGACGGTGCCTACAAGTGTTTTTCATACAGCTCTCAGTGGTATCGGTGACAAATGCATGGAGGTCAGACTTACCAGCTGCATCAGTCTTAATTGGTTCTAGTGAAGTCTTTATGTATTGCACGTTGTAGCTTCTCATGTGCCCTAGACCTGTATTGGTGAGCTGGCTGTCAAGACACAATCTGTAGTGTGATTTAGTCATTGTGGGACAGGGAGTTACTTACGTTCAACAGATGGTGAATAGAAAGTAAAATATTGTCTTCTAAAAAGCAAGTTACAGGCTACATAGGGTATGGGTTAGGTTAGGGGGTATTATGTCTGTCCAGTCACACATTGGTTTACCAAAAAGGAAGTGATTGTTAAGTAACCTGAATTATAGTAGGATGAGTAGGGGAAAAGAGGTTACTGATGCATGGAGCTAGGTGCTATGTGAGCAGAAATTAAATAAACCGGCAGCAGCTCAGGTTGGAAGGGGTTACACAAAGTACTGAATGGCTAGAGGCAGTGGAGACAGAAAGCAGTATTGTGACCATACAGCTTAAACAGGGTAAAGCTGCCCTGAGCATTATGAGTAGTAAAAGATGAGATGAGAAGGAAGCTTTGATTTACATTTGAGGACCATTATAGATCAGTGCAGAACATTGTGTAATAATGTGATCACTACCAGAATATAGTCATACACTATATAACTCTGTGTTTCTCTAGGACGTTTCATGACTGTAATTTGACTTGCAGGGACAACGATAATCCGCTCTCCGTATGATCTATATGAGTTCTCACAGCTGTCCTCACCAAGCTTGTCACTGACCACCAGTAGAGAAGAGGCAGACTAACATCATAGATCTGAGTCCAGGATCCTGGACGTGACAGTGGAAGGAACCTGGAAATCCCTTCTTACATTCTCAGATATCCACAGTACATTAGTTAATTTACAATTGTTATTTTTTATTTCGGACAAAATCTACAGTACTGAAATGTATGTTATACATGAAGAACGGACATAAGGCTTGCTACCTACATAGTAAAGCATTATAAAATGAACAATGTAAAGTTCCCTTTACCTGTTTATCTTATTTCTTCAATGCATCTACATTATGCAACTATGTTGTGTCCAAAGCACCTATACAGATCTGCTTGTCTCCATGGTAACAGACAACAAACAAACACTGTGTAGTCTGATCAAAATCCCTTCCATCGGTGCACTGCCTATTAAGTAAGGAGACAGATGAGAGTATGACTGACTACACAGGGTTTGTTTGCTGTCTGTTACCATGGAGACATATGGCTCTATATGGGTGTTGTAGAGTGAAAATGATAGGAGATCAGCAAAGCTGCTTCATCTTTTTTTTTTTTTTTTTTTTTTTTTTTATACATAAAAAGAGTTTATGTTTATAATAAAAGGAAAACTCCCCTGAACCTTCATTAGTGCTTTTCTCTTAACTTCTTACATCTTTTTCAGCTTCTAAAATGCTCCTCCAACCCAGGAATGGAAACATTTTATGAGCTTTATATATGCAGAAATTCTGCACCCCCTGTAGTTAGGGATCAGTTCCACCTACCACTCCCAATATGTTGGCTAGTGGCATGTCGCAAGTTTGGCATTTAAGAGTGTGGAATGGGTGACAACCACTCTGAGACATGTGACTACAGCAGTTACCCCCCACTTTCAGGGAAAGTGCTCTTTAGTTATAATTTGGTCTCAATCCAAAACCTGGCGATTACCCATAACAAAAACCAGGGGCTCACCTCCTCCTGTCTAAAGTCAGCATGTAGTACTGGACCTCCACTACAATACCACACACAGTCAAGGAACTAAAGTGGCGCTGCTGGGGGTATCCTTCGTCCTTAATTCCTAAGGTATTCCTATGTGGACATCTATAGCATATTCACCTCTGGAACAGGCACCTATTTTAAGATCAGAGACCCCCTAATCCCATCCGGCCTAATTGTGGCCATCTAAAACATAGTTTAATGAAAGTTGTGTAAAGAGACATTACAGTAAAAAAATGTTTACATCCTATTAACATGAATAGAGCTCTACATATGCCATAGACGTCCAGATGGGGATACCCCATTAGACTTAAATGACTGTTTACATTACATTCTTACAATGTCAGTGAATGGCGGGTATGACTGGTCCAAATGTTACACCCAGGCTTTCCAGCCAGGGAAGAGTCTGCTGAGGTTTTTAGGATCCATGGCCTGCTGGATGAGGAGATTCACTTGTCCTTCTGCATTGAGCACCGTCCCCTCCTCTACTCCCTTAAGCTTCTCCTGAAGCCGCAAGAGGACACGTTCCGCCACTTTATTGAAGCTCTGAGTGTCGTTGCTTAGGGAAAAAAAAGAGAACAATGGTAATACAAACACGTACATAATACAAACAAGCATTTACTGAAGGCCGATGTATACCAGCCCTATGCAGCGTGCTGTAATATCTTTGCTTCATATCAATTAGCATGGTCGAGGCCAGGATAAACTGTTCCTGTGAACAATGGAGCTTTACCTTCCACAAAGTGTCATGGCAGCTCATATTATCTATGTATATGCCACATTAAACTTAATGTTAGGTAACTTTGCGAACACTACTTATCCTTACTGATTTTCAGTTACTATGTGCAGCGGGGGAGGTAAATGAAAACTTTCTACTTAGACTGAGTAGTCCAAGTTTTAACTGTCTAAGGGTAAATTTAGGGCTGGGCGATATGGCCTAAAATTTATATCACGATATAATTTGATGCATGCACGATATAACGATATATCACGATATATAATTATAAATATATAGGGGAGGGCTGATGACTGGCAAGGGGGGGTGATAACTGGCACAAGGGAGGGGAGGGCTGATGACTGGCAAGGGGGGCTGATAACTGGCACAAAGGCTTCAGCCCCCTTTGTGCCAGTTATCAGCCCCCCTTGCCAGTCATCAGCCCTCCCCTATGCTGGCCCCTTTGTTCCAGTTATCACCCCCCTTGCCAGTCATCAGCCTTCCCCTGTGCCATCAGCCCATCCTGTGCCAGTCATCAGCCCTCCCCTGTGCCAGTCATCAGCCCCCCCTCCCTTGTGCCAGTTATCACCCCCCCTTGCCAGTCATCAGCCCTCCCCTATGCCTTCAGCCCCCTTTGTGCCAGTTATCACCCCCCCTTGCCAGTCATCAGCCCACCCTGTGCCATCAGCCCCCCCTCCCTTGTGCCAGTTATCACCCCCCCTTGCCAGTCATCAGCCCTCCCCTATGCCTTCAGCCCCCTTTGTGCCAGTTATCAACCCCCCTTGCCAGTCATCAGCCCACCCTGTGCCATCAGCCCCCCCTTGTGCCAGTCATCAGCCCCCCTTGTGCCAGTCATCAGCCCCCCTTGTGCCAGTCATCAGCCCCCCTTGTGCCAGTCATCAGCCCCCCTTGTGCCAGTCATCAGCCCCCCTTGTGCCAGTCATCAGCCCCCCTTGTGCCAGTCATCAGCCCCCCTTGTGCCAGTCATCAGCCCCCCTTGTGCCAGTCATCAGCCCCCTGTCGCCAGTCATCAGCCCCCCGTTGCCAGTCATCAGCACCCCCAACCCCCCCCCCCCCCGGTGCAAGCCATCTCACCCCTCACTGTTTTCCAGGCATTTCATGTGCCAGCCATCATGTCCCCCCAGCCAGGGCCATCATCAGCCCCATGCCAAGCCATCTGCCGCCCGCCCCCGACCCCTCTGCTACTTACCTTTCCTGCAGGGCTGGCTGATGGAGTCCGTGAGGCGAGACGGGCCGCGTCTTCTTCCCAGCATGCACTGGGAGACCTGACGTCACACGCATCAGCGCGCTAGCGCGCTGACAATGCGTGGACGGAAGGCCCTGCAGCGCGGTACCACGGAGCGGTAAGTGAGAAGCTTATTCACTACCGCTCCGTGGTATATCGCGATATGACGATATGCCAAAAATCCATATCGTCAACCGAATTGATGACGATATTTTGGCATATCGTTTATATCGCCCAGCCCTAGGTAAATTCACACGGACGGATCCACCAGAAGTCTCGCGCACGAAATCCGCAGCTAATCCGCAATACACGTATTAATAATAATAAGAATAATACGTGTATTGCGGATTTCGTGTGTGAGACTCCCGGCGGATCCGCCCATGTGAATTTACCCTAAGTGTGGTATTACACAGGACAATTATCGTTCGAAAAATCGTTAGAGCATTTAGATTTGAACGATAATTGTTTCGTGTAATAGCAGGCAAACGATTAAACGACCAACGAGAAGTTGTTGATCGTTTGTAAGAATCTGGACGTATTTTCATTGTTGATCGTTCACAAATTGAACATCGTTGGTGTAATAATGTGTTGTTGACTCTATCAGCCAGGAAAGGACAAGCGCAAGAACAACCGTAAGTAACGATCATTGTCCTGTGTAATGGGGTGAACGATTAAGATCGTTTGTCATAGCGGTCGTTTGAGATCGTTAATCGCCGAAAAATCGTCTAGTGTAATACCACTCTAAGAGTGTGCCAAATCTATGCATCTTTTAGGCTATCTTCACACAAGGTCTTAATTTTGCAGACAATTTGTTTGGACAGCCATAATTTTGGCGCCAAAACACAGCCGTTTATACAAATTTTGACCATCATTTGCATAAAAATGACACGTTTTGTTGCCTAAATGATGGTCGTCCAATAAATGGCTGTGAAACGGCCAAAATAATAGCCGTAAATTGTCTAGTTTAAGTTTTAGAAAACTGGCAGAAGTTTTAAATTTAAGCATTTCTGACAAAAAATATTTAAAAAATCAGCATGCCCAAATTTCCTGACAGTATTGAAAAGAAGCATTACCAAATCAGACAAGCCTGTCCAGTTGACCATATACACTATATTTATGGATATTCATGGATATTGCCATGATTTTTAGACTCCTGCTTTTCTCCTGTAATAATATGGAGGAAGCAGTGATCTGAAACACTCCCCAACACCATCCTAATACCGACAATTACAAGTCAACACAGTCTAGTGCCTGGGGCAGACCGGCATAGTCGATAACTGAACAGTCAATCACTAGCATATGAACATGGAGCAGGTGGGAGCATCCTCTAACAGCACTGATCACTACAGCTGAAAGAGGAGTTGTGGGGGAATGGAGGGCGTGAGAATTATAGGGGTATTCTCACTATCCAATAACTTTTTGATTGGTGTGTGGGGGGGGGGGGTCCAAACCTCTTTTAAATTACACTCATATTTATCTAAGCATCCTAGCAGTGAAAAGTCTAGAAATAAGTGGAAATGATATATCTAGACGCTTGAATTCAATGCATACGCATTGATAGACTACAAATAACTCTAGTTATGATACAGTACCAGCTGTTCCTGTTGCACTCTGGGTCCTCTGGTAATGTTGCATTCAGCTCTGCTTCATCTTGCTGCAGAAAGAGCGCTTTCAGAGGATTCATAGTCCAATCAAACAAGGGGTCATAGAGCAGGACCTGACAACGAAGACAAATGTATCACATATTGGCTGATTTATAGAATTTTTTTTTTTTTGTAAGAAATAGAGCCAGATACTGAAACATGTTGGCAGCTAATGTGAATGGTGTCTTATCTATATAATTGTGTCACCTTCACTGTACTCGTGTCTTTGATAAGGAGGACTGGAAAGGGGAAACTGGAGGTGTCAGCTTAATATTAGTCATACAATCAAAAAGGTGTGTCAGCTCACCCAATTGCTGTGTACTCGGTTAGTGTGGTGATCCCATTCAAAAGCAATAGTTATTGTGGGCTACGACCCGTGAGAAGTCCAACAAAAGTCTTGTATCCACAGCTTCATAAAATCCAATTATTCTTTATTCGGTATTACAAAAAAATAAAAACAACAAATATGAGGCTAAAAAACACACCGACGCGTTGTGAGAACAAGACTCTTAATCATGGCCATGATTAGGAGGCTTGTCCTCGCAACACGTCGGCGTGTTTGTTAGCATCATATTTGTTTTTTTTTATAATGCCGAATAAAGAATAATTGGATTTTATGAAACTGTGGATACAAGACTTTTGTTGAGCTTCATATTAGGCCTGGTGGCCAGGCAGTGAACTGCAATATTTCCGGATTATTTTAAAATATAGATGGAAAAAATGAAAAATTAGAATAAACATTACCAAAAATTCTGGAAATAATGATTCTAAAAACTGATTTATGCAACAATTCAGTTTCCAATCCAGAACATTCTAAATAAATGTTTCATTAGAAAGTCACATGTAGGCCAATTTCGCACAGCAGCAACACACAAGTGAACCCCTCATCCAATTGGATTGTGAGGAGAAGTGAAACGTACCTCAACAATGGTCAGCAGAGCATCCTGAGACCTTCTCATAACTTCCATGGTCTTCTCACAGCATCTATGAATAAGTTAAGACCAACAATTTTAGGAAACCTAAAAAAGCTGCTGATAATAATAATAGTTCACATACATGATCAACATATGCCACATAGATATATATCAAAAGAACATTTTAACTTAAGTTTGAGACGCCTCAGGGAACATCAGAGTCACGATGTTCAAATGATTTTATTAAAATAAGACTATTAAAGCAATTTTACATCATACGCATATGCAATACCTTCTGAAGACTCCTTCTACTCCAGTAATGCCCATGCCATCCACAATGTCTCGGGTTAAGCGGAAAGGTACTGTCTCAGGGGTTGGAAGGATTTTTCCTTGCTCAAAGGCAACACCTACGAAATGGTAAGATTAAACTAGATTAGCATATATTGGTAAAAGTGATATTATTACTATCTGCTTTGTTGTATTCATTAGCCCAACTTCCTGTTCCTGTGGAAGGGGGTTATAATCAATAAGGTTAAAGTAGGCTGTACAGTAGGGTGAATTCCAGGCTAGAGTGTACACAGGAACAGGAAGTTTGGTACAGGATGTACAAAAGACATGAAGTTGGGCTGAAGACAACAATGTTTGCAAAATTGAAGCATAAAAATACCCCAGAAAGGTAGTAATATAAATTTATTTTACAATATATGTTTATTTATTAGACAGATGAAAATAGGTTTTATTGTTGGAAAACCCCTTTATGAGATAGATAGATGTCACTTCGTAAAATATCCAAATAAAGACTATAGTTTCCTACAAACCCAAATCAATGTGTACAAGTTCCGCTGTGTCTTCATCTATGAGAATGTTCTGCACGTGTCTGTCTCCAAGTCCAACAATGTAGCCAACTGAAAACCAAACACAACATTACATGTCTCTATTAGCTTTATAAAAAGGATGACATAGATTTATACACGTGAGTCATGCTGATTATGATCCTATCACTGTGTGCCTTACCTATGGATGATGTAGCTACGCTGCGTGTGTAAGCCAATCGCTTCTCAAACCAAATAGCAGGATCTAAGAATTTCTCCATACAGAAATAGCGGAAGACAGGCCGAAAATGCTCAGAGATATCTAGGAATGCTTGATATTTATCTTCAAATCTGGCTCTCTGGACGTCCTACCATAGGAAAAATGATACAGAGAACGTTCAAAACTATTTTTCCTATATTTTTTAAGGAAAACTAAACAATCACAGTTAATATATATACTGCACACAATAACTAACCATCATTTTCCTCTGACATTGTAAACTGCTGTAGTTACCAGGCCGGTAACGCTTGTGTGCGCCATCATCTGCATTCACCAAGTATTCACCAATAGGGACTGTACCGGAGCACCATTCCAGTACACCGCTCCTCTGAGATAATGGAACCACCTGACAACATAAAGGTGACGGATACAATGTTAACTACTACCGACAATAGGATAGAATACAGAAAAGTCCCTCCAGAGGTGGTAAGAAAGATTATGACAATTATGCACCATTTCATACCATCTCATGTCTGGAAATTTCTTGTCTTGAAAGTAAGTCTTCCGAGACATAAAGGGGGTGGCTGTATATCACGATATGCTAAAATGCACCCACGCACAATGTCACCACAATATCGTTGACATGGAAATCGCAGGAAGTGAGTGCCAGGGAGCAGAGGACTTTAGCAGCATGCATGCCTCCTCCCTCCCCCATCCCTCCCTGTGCAACATGACTAATGTACAGGGTTCAGCTTCCAGCACTGAGCACTGTATGTCAATAATATCTATCAACAATATGCTATACAGAGATTAAAGAAGAATATGTAGTTTAGAGAAAAATTTAAGGAATAATTTACTTAGGAGTCCAGTGGGCAGTTCTAATAAGTGAATGTCCTTTATTTGTGTTCATGCTCATACAGGAAAGCTGTCAATCACTGATTAGGACCGCCCACTGGACTCCTAAGGTTCAAGTTATCTTCATTCACCAAAATATATATTAGTCCAGACAGATTCTGCTGCCCTATCTATAACATGATGCCTGCAGATCAAATGCTTGTTCAATGGGACAGGTTCCCTTAAAAAAAAAAAAAAAGGGCATGTGCTTTTACCAGTTCCTATTATAAATCACCTTGTATCTGCGGATGGACAGCTTCCGTTTCCTGGTCTCACTATCTCTCTGTAACAGCGTATTACACATCTGGAACACCTGCTGCATGACTGCGTCCTGTCTCAGATCATCCCGGCCCTGTCAGTGAGATTAGAAGACACGTCCTCATCACAGAGAAGGATGAGCCTGAATTAAAGGCTATCATGCACATACTTATTTCTGAGAAATATTCTGTACAATTCTCCCTACGCAGCAAATCACACTCCAGTGTCACTTTTATTGCTTCTTAGGTCCGCAGCCAAATTTAATTCTCCACCACTTTTGAGTTTTATGCTGACAAACCATTACCGCTTTCCCACAGTGCTAGAGTCTCTTAAATACGTCTCTGTCAGTCCTTGTCTCATTTTAATATGCGTGTTAAGGAACAGAAAAAAATGCACCATGTCAGCAGTATGTAAATATGAGCCTAGGACAGGAAGGCTGCGGGGCCGTCACAAGATGCTCTTGTAAATATGACAGCTTTATACTTTCCCGGCTCTCTCACGTCTTGTACAAATAACAAGACCTACTGGGGCAGTAAACATCCCTCTATTCAATGGTACAGAAATCTGGAGAAAAAGAAATAATCTTGCTAAATACCCTTTAAATTGTTCTTCTTTTGAGATTATTCCTTGTTTCTGGTGAGTAATAAACTCATTGCAGGGAAGAGAAATGACATCTGGAGCTCTCTTCTAGCAGTAAATGGTGTAATACTGCCCCCTTATGGACAAAAATATGGATCCCATCAAGTAGAACAAATCGAACAAATTGCTTTATTCAGATGATAACGGATTATAAAAATTAATGGAATAATAAAGACCAGGGATCAGTATTGGGATTATCTACTGTAATATATGCCAGGGGTCAGTGGTGGGATTATCTACTGTAATAAAGACCAGGGATCAGTGATGGGATTATCTACTGTAATATAGACCAGGGATCAGTATTGGGATTATCTACTGTAATATAGACCAGGGGTCAGTGGTGGGATTATCTACTGTAATATAGACCAGGGGTCAGTGGTGGGATTATCTACTGTAATATAGACCAGGGGTCAGTGGTGGGATTATCTACTGTAATATAGACCAGGGGTCAGTGGTGGGAATATCTACTGTAATATAGACCAGGGGTCAGTGGTGGGATTATCTACTGTAATATAGACCAGGGGTCAGTGGTGGGATTATCTACTGTAATATAGACCAGGGGTCAGTGGTGGGATTATCTACTGTAATATAGACCAGGGGTCAGATGTGGGATTATCTACTGAAGATTAACAAATAATCCCATATTGACTGTTGAAATTCCCTGCCAGCACACCCATACCCATAGTCCAATGCTGTCATACTAATGTCTGTGTCGTGCTGCTGCCGCCACATGTCTAAAAGTCACATCCCAGTCTAGAGGTCCTGTCAAAGTCTAGAAGTCATCTTGCTGTTTCATTGCTGCTTCTCCTCCAATACTTCCTGAGCCATGTTAATCTATATATTTCATGACCCTTTGAAGAAGAAAGGATATGGGAAATATCTCTCACACCTCATAAGCAAAGAGATGTCCCTTCAAGTCAAGTCTCGCTCAATCAAGGAGTCTTAGAACATTGACTGGGGATTTTTATGCCAAGCCAAACAATCTCTCCAAAAAGAAAGATTTCCTATATAGACATGTGACTGCTGAAGCTGACTGTTGGCTTTAGCCGTGGCGGCCAGTTGGATTGGTAAGATGAGTATAGGTTATTTCATTACTTTTTATCCCAAAAAAAGACCCCCACCAATCTGAGGAACAGAGGTCTAATGCCCCCCCCCCCCCCCCCTCCAAGTGAATGAAGCAACAGCATGCAGGTTTAGGGCCCTATTCCACGGGCCAAGCAACGATGTAAACTAGCGCCGATCTGCTAGATCGGCGCTCGTTTACTGGGCCTATTCCACGGCCCCGATGATCGTTTAGCGAGGGCTGCAGGGACATGGTTACCGATGTCCTTGCAGCCCTTGCACCATACATTACCTAGTAGGGCTTCTCCTGCTCTCTGTCTTCCTCCCCGGGTCCCGCGGCACAGCATCAGCTTCAGTGCGGCCTGACTGAGCTGTCAGACCGCTCAGCCAATCACTGGCCGCGGGGGTCCTGGCCTGTGATTGGCTGAGCGGTCTGACAGCTCAGTCAGGCCGCACCGGAGTTGATGCTGTGCCGCGGGACCCGGGGAGGAAGACGGAGAGCAGGAGAAGCCCTACTAGGTAATGTACGCTGCTTGAGTCGCCGCTGCGCACCGCTATTCCACCGTAGCGCTGCACGGATGGCGAATGACGATTTTAGGTTTGAATCCAAATGAACGATCAACCGATGACATGACCATCGGCTGATCGTTCTCTCTATTCCACCGAGCGATAATCCGATTCGACCGATTATCGCTCCCGTGGAATAGGCCCCTTAGTCACTGCTCTATTCACTGTATAGTTATCTGTACGCTTACATTGCACCAGATCAATATTCAGCTACCCAAAGGGAATCCAGTAATAGAGACCACTGAAAACTTCCGAAAACGCTGATCATTTCTGACCCCTTTGTGCAATACAGTCAATGTAAATACAAAACCCATTAAGAGATAAACAGGACAAATGAAATGTCGCTCGATATTTGCTAATTCTGCATAAGTGATGGGTGTTTTGTCAGACAGGACTTAAATAGTTCTATCTGCAATAAAATGCTGTGAGCTAAAAGCCGGGATGCTTAAAAGCAGCGCGGCTGTCGGTACCTTGACAAGCTGTCGTCTCTCCTTCCCGTCAGAGCCCACACAGTCAATTATTTTTGGAAGATTCAGACCCCCAGCCAAGCGGAACTCAGGCTTGAAAGATGTAATTGTCACCAAGTTTTCATACTTCCCGCTGGGATCAACCTGAATACGTGAGAGGAAAGAGAAAAAAGGACTATCCACCTGTCTTCTTTACCAATTTACACTCGTGACAAGCGCAAGGGATCTATGAAGTGTCGTCTACATTGTCAACAAGCGAATGTAATGATGTGGTACATTATACTGCTTGTGTTATATTACAGCAAAGCCATTATCTATAGAGATGGGGGATGTGCTTTGTATCAGGTCAGGAGGGCGGGCTGGTAGGAGGTAGACTAGACACACCGCATGCTCTGGATGTCACTCTAGTCTTTGTGTAATAAAAGATCAGGCCTAAAACTTTATTCCATGAATCAAGAAAAAAAAAAGTAGATCCACCTAAAGTAGAACTATGTTATGTAACTTATATGAAACATTGTGTACAGATAGTGTAACCGCTGATATTATATTGAGATTCGTGGGTAACCCTCATGTGGCTGAGAATTCCTTGCCTTTTGTAGAATTAAAGGGGTACTACGGAGAAATAAAATAATGGTTTTAAATCAATCGGTTTCAGACAGTTATATAGATTTTTAAATTACTTAAATTCCCATACTTATCAGCTGCTGTATGTTCTGCAGGAAGTGGTGTATTCTTTCCAGTCTGACACACTGCTCTCTGCTGCCACCTCTGTCCATGTCAGGAAATGTCCAAAGCAGTAGTAAATCCCCATAGAAAACCTTATCTGCTCTGGACAGTTCCTGACATGGACAGAGGTGGCAGCAGAGAGCACCGTGTCAGACTGGAAAGAATACACCACCTCCTGCAGAACTGATAAGTATGGGAAGACTTGAGATTTTTAAAAAGAAGTAAATTACTAATCTATATAACTTTCGGACACTAGCAGATTTAAAAACATTTTTTTTTCTTCTCTGTAGTATAAGTAAAGTGCAGCTGAAATTCTAAAGTGTTCCTTTAATTATAAAAAGTTTTTGACATGTCAAAAGTTTTAATCATACTGGGTCTGAGTGGATGTGTGTTACTCTCCCTGGTTCCCTGCAATGGGGCACGCTAGCTGAGCTCAGTAGAATAAGATCTGAGAGTTCATATGTCTATCAAAACTTTTGACATGTCCTTGCAACACATCAAACTTTTTTTTTTATAATAACAGAAACACATAAAGCCTCCTAAAGAGGTAACAGATTTAGTGTAAATGACCAGAAAACAGTGGCTAAGCCGTGCTGGGCACAAAATGTTTGGGGTTTAAAGGTATCCATACAATATACAGCTAAACATCCACTTGGCTAACAGCAATTCCTCCTATACACATGCATGCTTAAAGGCACTTTATAGTAAAATTGCTCAGTGTGCAGTATTAGTATGTGCACTCACTGTATATACTAACAGCAGCTCCCTGTGCACCTCAGAGCTAAAATCAGACTCTATCCCACCCTCCTCCAGACTGGGCTGCCCTGCTCTGTGGCGAGTCTGTCCATAAGATGGCTGACATGGAGGAGCATGTGACCATTCCCCGCCCCCAAGTGTCCATCATAGGCATATACAGGCTCAGTGGTGGACACTGGGGATAGGAGAATGGTCACATGCTCCTCCATGTCGGCCATCTTATGGACAGGTTCACCACAGAGCAGGGCAGCACAGCCTGGAGGAGGGTAGTCTGATATATGCTCTATGAGGTACACAGGGAGCTGCTGTCAGTATATACAATGAGAACACTTACTTATACTGTACACTGTACTATTTACTATAAAGTGGCCAACCCCTTTAACTTGAAGAAAAGGTTGAAGCCAGACACTTCCGCTGGCAGTCTATCTCCAACAAGATGCCCGAACCTTACATACACGAGCGATGAGCTCCTGCTTTTAGACACCCTCCTACCTTAAGTTCCATGGTTGGAATAACAACATCCTGCAGGTTCTTCAGTCTAGTGATGGGCTGATCTAATGGGATGGGTATTCCTTCTGCAGGATGAAAGACAGAAACATTACAAGCTGATATACACTAGACAGTATATAACCACAATGCTGTATACTTACTGCGCTGATTTTTCCATTGATTGGCATCCAAGTTTGCCAAAATAATGTACGCATCACAAAGCTTCTCGACGTCACGTACCATGTGAGGCCTGTGTTTCTTTATAGTGTTTATGATGTTGCATGCAGCTTCTGTACGATCCTACAGGTATACACAGAATACAGAGTCACATGGAGAATATATAGTAATTGGCATGACCTGATTATTCCATGATTAAAGGTTATCCCCTATGAACAGGATGGAGGATAGCTAGCTGATTGGTGGTGATATGACCACTAGGACCCCTAAAGGGATGTCAAATGTCAAACTACAACTCTCAGCATACCCCTGACGGAGGCTTTCGGAGCATGCAGGCAGCTGTAGTTTTGCAGCAGCTGTAAATGCACAGGGAGAAGATCACCTTAATAAAAAGTAGAACGCTACCTCATCGGTCTGTGATATCTTCTTTGGGACGTTCTTGGTGAGTCGGCCTCTTTTCACGACCTCTGACTTCAGTAAAAGGTCATCTTTGTTGGCATTAGCTAAGGCCAGTATAATAAAGAGAGTGTGGTAAGGGTGATCCAGAGAGGTTTGGCTGATCACCTGGAAGGGAACATAGCCGGTTAGTATACAAGTGACTGTAACAGTAATAGAACATCTTAATCCCCTCCCCCCAAGTATATACTAAGACAACCATGACTTAGCTAAGGAACCTGGTGACATTTAGTACTATGACCCAGAAATTCCGCTCCGCCATGGTGCCCTATGCGGTCATACAGACAGTAGAACCTTCATGCTATCTATGTCCAACTCCCTGACTAGAGCTGCAGATCTGCCTTTGGCTGTTCCTTGCACTACTCTGCTCCTCTTCTTCCAGACCCAAGGTCATTATAATGTATGCAAGTGAGCGTTTGCAGTCCTGTGATTTTTTTGTGTATATATATATATATATACAGAGGTGGATGCAGAGAGCACTTACATGGTGCTCTCTGCTGCCACCTCTGTCCATGACAGCAATTGTCCAGAGCAGCAGCAAATCCCTATAGAAAACCTGGTTTGGACAGTTCCTGACATGGACAGAGCTCTGTGTCAGACAGGAGAGAATACACCACTTCCTGCAGGACATACAGCAGCTGATAAGTACTGGTACAAATAAGATAATTTTTAACAGAAGTAAATTACAAATCTATTTAACTTTCTGACAACAGTTGATTTGAAAAATCCGCCCCTTTAATATGACTTGTTTTTATAGCTTGAATTTTTCATATAATGAAACTCCATATTTCTTTTTGCCATGGATGCCGAATACTCCGCTTTTTTTGAGGTGATAAATGGTTGTGTCCATGTATGTAGTGTGTATGCCTAGGGGCCAGCACATTGTCACTTGTGGCTGATTTTGTTGAGCATTATAATACAGCTGCAGCACAATGCTCTGCACAGGCTCCATACACAATGCTATGCACAGGCTCCATACACAATGCTCTGCACACGCTCCATACACAATGCTCTGCACAGGCTCCATACACAATGCTCTGTACAGGCATCATACACAATGCTCTGCATACGCTCCATACACAATGCACTGCATACGCTCCATACACAATGCTCTGCACAGGCTCCATACACAATACTCTGCATACGCTCCATACACAATGCACTGCATACGCTCCATACACAATGCTCTGCACAGGCTCCATACACAATGCTCTGCACAGGCTCCATACACAATGCTCTGCACAGGCTCCATACACAATGCTCTGCACAGGCTCCATACACAATGCTCTGCACACGCTCCATACACAATGCTCTGCACACGCTCCATACACAATGCTCTGCACACGCTCCATACACAATGCTCTGCACACGCTCCATACACAATGCTCTGTACAGGCTCCATACACAATGCTCTGCATAAGCTCCATACACAATGCACTGCATATGCTCCATACACAATGCTCTGTACAGGCTCCATACACAATGCTCTGCACAGGCTCCATACACAATGCTCTGCACAGGCTCCATACACAATGCTCTGCACAGGCTCCATACACAATGCTCTGCACAGGCTCCATACACAATGCTCTGTACAGGCTCCATACACAATGCTCTGCACAGGCTCTATATACAATGCTCTGTACAGGCTCCATACACAATGCTCTGTGCAGGCTCCATGCACAATGCTCTGTACAGGCTCCATACACAATGCTCTGTACAGGCTCCATACACAATGCTCTGCACACACTCCATATACAATGTTCTGCACAGGCTCCATACACAATGCTCTGCTTACGCTCCATACACAATGCTCTGCACAGGCTTCATACACAATGCTCTGCACAGGCTTCATACACAATGCTCTGCACACACTCCATACACAATGCTCTGCACAGGCTCCATACACAATGCTCTGCACAGGCTTCATACACAATGCTCTGCACAGGCTTCATACACAATGCTCTGCCAGATTCATAAGGCATTAGTCAATCTTACTATATTAGGTATATGGAAACCTTAAAGTTTTTCAGTTACAATTACCAGTATATCAGAAATCAGAGCTGTTTCTGTGTATCTATATCCACCCAATTTCCTTCTCCATTTACTTATATATTCACTTTAAGTAGCTGACAATTGTTTGGCTCGGTTTCTGGCTCCTTCACGCAGCAGCATTGTCTCTGCCTTATTACTTTGCATTCAGCTACTGCGTCCCACTTACTTTATAATCTCGCTCTTCTTCACGTCCCCCCTTGTTTTTGTCATCAGAATTTACCGTCCCATTTATCTGAGCGGTATTATTAGTTTTACTGTGCTGCTGCCAGGATCAGCGGTATGCCTATTATTAATTTCTCCATGTCTCCGTTGTGCGATTTCATGCCGGGCCATTCCACGACACCATGTACTTCTTCACGATAAATGCATTAGCCATTACGCTGGGAGTGTGGACTCATCTACAATCTAATTACTGATCCTACCTGTCCTGAATATTATCTCAGTAGGGATTACTTTCATGTGAAATGTAATAAGAGGAGAGGACTGCGCACATGCACCAAGATCCGCCATCGCCATCTGATTAAGTAACTCATACATAGCCCCATCAAGGAATTACATTATTCAGCACTTCATGAAACTCCTGTCTCCCCATCTTCTTGGTCCCCATACGAGCGGCCAGCTGGTACATCAGGGGTAGGAACTTGTGGGAGGGGATCTTCTGGGAATCTTTCTATAAGAGACACAGAAGAATATCACAGTACAGTCATATATATGTTTTCACTTTTCTCTTAGACTTCAGGGTTGATCTACTTTCAGAACACTGGGTGGAATTTCTCATTCTTATCACAATGGCTTTTTCTGTTTGATATATCTGGCTAATTTGTAGACTGTTTACAATAAGCTGACCTATTTTACACCAAAATCAGCCAAAATGTTAAATTAAGACATCGCCCCTTTCTTGTGAGACCACACCCATTTCTGGGCAGGGTACAAAAGTGACTAAAAGACACAATAAATGTCGCATGTAAGTCATGGAAGCCAGTTTTTTCCAGCAAATTATTCAGGGGAGATATAGAAGGGAATATAATGAAATCCATAGAAAAGATGATCATACAGCACTCACCAAATCTTCTTGCATATTCTTTTATTTAAATCATAGTAACAAAAACAACCTCAATGCCGTACAGGTTACATGGCAGGTGTGCTCCCCTAGAGGCTCTAGTGGAGCACCCCTGCACCTGCCATGTAACCTGTACAGCACTTGAAGTTGTTTTTGTTACTATGAATTAAATAAAAGAATATGCATGAAGATTTGGTGAGTGCCGCATGATCATCTTTTCTATGGATTTTGTTGTACATGGACTTTATGTTACTGCATGCAGAGCACCATAATAGCCATAGTGCTTAAAGGACCCGAGGCAAGAAATCCCATTTTTTGCACGCGGATTGTGGATGTTTGGAGTTGTGCCAAGTGTTTTTCTATTTTTGCACATAGAAGGGAATAGGATTACAGGATCAGACTACAAAGGACTTGTTTGTTGTCTGTTGTCCATGGAAACATGTACCTGCAGAGGAGGCGGGGAGAAATTATGCAGCTGCCTTTACTAGTGAGGAAAATAAACAAAATGTTACTATGGTATACATTTTAGATAGATAGATAGATAGATAGATAGATAGATAGATAGATATGCCATGACCCATTAGGATCCTTTTTTGTCACCTTATTTATGGCTTTGTTAAAAGTGCTCTGAAGTGTCATAGAGGTGTGGCCAAGGCACTGAAATAATTCATGGGGCAATAGGTGTCTTCCCCATAAAGGTTTCTGTCTTCCTCTGGATGAATACTGTAGGGTTATAGGTTGGACTAGACTTCTTTTACCCCTTTCCACTATTTAACCGGTGAAGCCTATTTTATATAACTATAATAATTGTACAATATACTATATGACAGATGTGTATAACAGCATTCATATTTTTATATTAGTGAAGTAAAATTAAGGATGAAATTTTAATTCTGGAAAAGTCAGCATTTATTTTATGGTTCCTACTTTTCAGATACCTTCATAATACTATTCACTTCAGACAATCCAGAGTTTTCCAACCAGAGGGAGCACAGACGGAAAATCCACATGTCATGTTCTTCCCCTGACACCAGGCAGCTGATGTAGTTCCTTATGGCTGTGCAGAGGAAGTTTTTCCTGTCCTCCTTCAGAGCAGAAATTGCACATTCATCCAATTCCAGTTCTCGCTGAACCTTTATAGTGTACCTGGCAGGCAAGAAAATATCACAGCGATGTGAGTAAAGTAACGGTGGGAGGCTGCTCATAGGACTCTTTTTAACCCCTTCCCTCCTAAGCCTTTTTATGACAATTTTACTGGATGTGATGTGACCAAAAATCTGCAATTTAGAAACTTTGGCGTTTTTGTTACACTGACCCCATTTACCATGCAAGATCAGGAATGCAATCATTTAATAGTTTAGGCAATTCTGCACGCTGCAATACCAAATATTTGCATTTATTTATTTTTAATCAAAAAATGGGAACAGGGCAGTGTTTTAAACTTTTTTATGGAATGGGATTTTTATTAATGAAAAAACATTTATTTATTTTTTACAGTAACTTGAAGCACCCCTGGGGGACTTCTATGGTAACTGTACTGATCTCTCGTAGAGATCAATGCATTACATATGTACTGCATCAATCTATGAGATCAGTGCTCGATTACTATGGGCAGCTAGGATGGAACCCAGTGGTGCTGAGTTGAATGAGCTCAGCTTTTTTGTATCTCCCTCTGGCATTAAACATGTCTCCGAGCTGCGGCAGACGTAGATTTCCATTGCACGGAACATTCAATAGCCAACCCTAAAGGGTGTCATCATATGCCTAGGCCCAATTTAGTGATTTCTTTTTTTCGGCATAGAAATAAATAGACCCCCACTGATAATTCACTAATATATTAGAAGGGTTTTCACCATGACAAGTTGGATCTTGGTAGAATCAGAACGCGTAAACCCAATCTAAATCACATGAGGCTCATGCTAATCTTACAAGATATCTTACAGTTCAGAATAAATCTCCCCATAATGTGACAAGACTCCCTGACTCCCTCTAATAAGGTAAAGCCTAGAAATGTAATGTATTTCTGGTAGCCTATTCCCAAGAGCCCCGGTGAGTGAAATTACAAGAAGCCAGGCAATACCTGGGATATGAGGCCTTAATGCTCCGCCGATACTCAAAACCCAGCTGTAATGAACATTTATTACATAGCTCAATGGCCCTAGCTTGAAGCTGACACCTATACGGCACTTGAACCGGCTCCTGAATAGCATTTATATTGAAGCATGAATTAAGAATCCTCTTATATGCCGCATGTCACAGTCACTGCTGGAGCAGTAGGCACGCCAATGCCGCATCTACGATATGTATTTACACGCTTTATGATGCATGTTATAGCTTTTCACCGGAGCGATCAGTAAAATCATCCCCTGCTGCACTCCAGCAACAAATAACACAAAGTGGAGCTTGTAGGTTTGTATAAAAGTACATTATGGAACCTTAAAAGACGATGTAGATGTATCCTGTGTACAAAGGAGAATAATGTGGCGGTTCCCTCTGGATCAGCCCTGTGGCTGCCTGCTCCACTTATATGTGGATGGATGTAACAAAGCAGCGATGATCCCTTTATATTGTCGGATAGATAACTCACGCTCTGTATACAGCAAATCCACTACAGACTTTCTGCACAGCCAATCTGCTAGTTTGCATTTAGCCTTATAATAATCCTATCTATATCTTTTTTTATTTTCTGGTTTTATACCTCTAAGTAAGGTCTGTGTCATTTAAAGGAGAAGTCCAGTGTCTGACATTTTTTTTTCAAAAGAGCCAGGAAGGAGGTAACTGAGCATAACAACATGTACCTACCTCCGTGGCCACAGCACAGGGGTCCGCTGTCCCCCACTCTGGTTCCCGGTCCCCCAGTCACTTCCTGGTCTGAGAGGGGACCCGGGTTTTAACTTGTCAGCCCTGCACAGCCAGTCAGCGGTCGAGGTAGGACCCCGTTACAGCTGCTGACTGGCTGAGCAGGGCTGACACGTCACAACCCTGTGACTTAAAAAGACTCTGTCAATAGGTTTCTGTCGTTCCATCTCAGGGTAGCATATACTAGTGACAGAGAAGCTGAACAGAATGATATATCACTTATATTAAGCTGTGGAGCTTCAGAGATATCCTGCTAAATAACATGGACAATAAGTAGTCCTCTCCATTATGTGCATGAGCCCAGTAGTCCTGGATATTCATGAGAAGCAGAAAACTCCGCCCACCAGCTGCTGATTGGCAGTTATCTATCCATGCAGTGTATAGGCAGCCAACTGTCAATCAGCAGCTGTAGGACGGGGGGAGGGATGTGCCAATTCTTCTGCATATTAGGAGAACGGCTGAACAGAATGATGGAAGTAATACACCAGATAGGTTCAGCATTTCTGTCACTAGCCCTCGTTTAAGACAGCATAAACCTAGTGACAGGTTCACTTTAAATTTGGTTTAATTGATTACAATTTGGATATGGATGAATAGGACAGTAGAGGAAATATCTACAACAGATCTGCTGTGTGTGAATTCACCCTCATGGGGTATATGGACAGGTATGTATCTTCAGGAGACAACTATTAACTCTACAGCTGCTCCTGAGCAGCACAGAAATGAGAACTATGCAGGGCATGATGGTTCTTATATCACCATAGATAACCTGGCTATTGGAAACTTCACTGAATGAATACAACCTAATAGATGTTAGTTTTAATAGGGTGGTGCAGCCATTTTATTTTTTTTTACTCATCAATAACCGCTTCATCCCTCATTCATTCATTGTTCCATACGCACCTGTTGGTCTGGACCTTGTGCTGTCTCATCAGCTCCACTTCTTCCTTAGCCTTTGCCAGTAATGCCTGCTTGTTCTCAAACTCTGAAGACTTCATGTAGTTATCGATCCGCTGATACTGGGCATCTGAGAAGCGGGCCAATGACAGGAACGCCTTCATCCTTCCTTGCTGCAGGCGCTCGCAGCCGTCTGTGCTGTAGCTCTCTGCCACTTCCACTGCCTGTAGAACAAGAAACAAGGTCACCGGCTCTGGCAAGTTTCATCTGCAGGAGGATATAAATTATAAAATGCCGGGGTGAAATCCATACAGGAATCCATCTCTTTTACTGTAACTATAAAAGGATATATATGGCAGGTAAAACTATTGAAACTGATAGAATTACAGCCAGGAGGTCATTCAGGTCGGGCACTATGAATACAATCTGTACTGAGCTCTGATTCTACGACTCCTGGGACCCTCACCCATCAGCTCATGGAAGGGGCTGCAGTGCTCAGATGATCCTGACCATGAGACAGACCACTATGGGCTATAATTCTATATGGAACTGGCCAGCAATGTATAATTAATATGTAGTAATATTATACCTCTCAGATAGAGAGCGCTGGGCCTTATAATACATTGAGACCTATGTGTCCCTTGTTTTACAGATACTCAGAAAATCTTACCTTCTCAAGATAGTTCTGCATAATGATTGTGGGGCTCTCCAGACAGGTTTCTGCCAACCAGTTACCGCATAACCTCAAGCATTCAACATATATCAGCTGCAAGTTGGGGTCATTCTCAACCTAAAAGTAAAAATAACACAATTCATGTTAAAATTGCATGTACACAAAGAAACCTACAGCATCTAAGAGCAGAATGCTGAGACGTGTTGCTATACTTTAAAGGGGCAGTGCTACTTAAACACCAAGTGATACACCATTCCTGGGCATTATATGGTATACACTTAAACTTGGTGAGTGCTGAGGTTATATATACAACCTATTATTTCATATATGTGATCAGCACAATGATACTATTTAATCAGCACTACATGATCACAACAAAAAGAAAAAAAAAAGCATACCACAATATACTGGGCCGCCACTCTGTCACCTAAATGGGAGCCTATGGATATGTTACTGTGTATTATGTACCTCTGTACTGTATGCATAGAAAAAAAGCGCTGCGGAATCTGTTGGCGCTATGCAAATAAATTTATTATTATTACTACATGCTCTGGTTTAGTCTATGAGTGAGATGGCTTAAAGAGTGTTTCAAGGCAAAATGGACTGACTGGCAAAGTGTGCCAGTCAGCTGTTTGGCGCCACACTACACAGAGAATATAGTGGGTCTCCATTCACTCTATAGTGGTGGTGACCTGTAACTGCAGCTTAGCTCCTATTCACAGAGACGTGACCAGAACTGCAGTTACAGACAAAATCCGGTCACTATGTAGTATGGCGCCAAACAGCTGACTGACATGCGCGCTGATCTGAGGAGCTATCCTGTGGGGTCAAACTTACTGTAAACTAAGAAATATTAGATTATATCGATGCTTTGACCTTGACATATCTGAAATGCAAAATCCCTCTCATGATGTAATACCAACCTCAAAGCTGTGAGCTTCCAATTTCTCCACCATTTGTCTTAGTAAACCCAACGCCAGACTTTGCTCCTTTTTAGCCCAAAAGACTTGAGCTTCTTCAAGCTGCCATTCAGATACAAGGAACTGTGCAGAATTATGTTGTTTAATCTTGAACATTGCCTTTTCTGGTAGCTGGAAGAGAAAAGACAACCTCAGGTATATGAAACATTGCATCAAACTAAAACTATTTTTGGGGTTGAATAAATGGGGTTAGAAAAAAATCACAGCTACTTTCCTGCAAATAGTGCCACCCCTATTCCCAGGCTGTTTGGGGAATAACAATTCAGCTCCATTCAATGAAACTGAGCTGAAAACCCCCTTTAAAGGGATTAGCCCACAAAAAATAATGTAATCACCTATCCACTAAATAAGTGATAAATGTATCATCGTGGGGGCCACTGATCACTAGCACATGGTTTCAAAGCTGATTAGTTATGGTGGTCACCAGGAAGTCATCTGTTTATTTTATAAAGGGGTACTCTGGCAAAAATCTTTTTCTTTCAAATCAACTGGATTCAGAAAGCTATATAGATTTTTAAATTACTTCTATTTAAAATTCTCAAGTCTTCCAGTACTTATCAGTTGCTGTTTGTCCTGCAGGAAGTGGTGCCTTCTTTCCAGTCTGACACAGTGCTCTCTGCTGCCACCTCTGTCCATGTCAGGAACTGTCCAGAGCAGTAGATGTTTTCTATGGGGATATTCTACTGCTCTGGACAGTTCCTGACATGAACAGAGGTGGCACCAGAGAGCACTGTGTCAGACTGGAGAGAATACACTTCCTGCATGACATACAGCAGCTGATAAGCATGGAAAGACTTGAGATTTTTAAAAAGAAGTAAATTACAAATCTATATTACTTTCTGAAACTAGATGATTTGAAAGAAAAAGTTTTTCTGCCAGAGTACCCTTTAACATATTCTTTGATTCTTTTCATTAGTATGTACGTAGGCAATGCAGTCAGTATGGGCCATCAGATATACAGTATGACCGCTAAGCAGCTTGGTTTTGACTTATTGGCTAGGTTCACACTATTAAAAATTGATGGCAGTCTTTCTTAACAATGGCGTCACTGTGAAAATAACGTCCGTTTTTGTTTTTTTTTAACGGTCACTATTTGCACAATGATGGCCGTTGCTATGAAAGATGGGCGTCATTTCTAAATAGCGTGAACCTAGCCATGAACTGTATTTTAAAATGCAAAAATTCACCTGGGTGTTGTTGGCGAGCCTAGATCCTTGAGATACCTCCACTAAATGTCTGGTAAGGATCTCATTCAGGCAGTCCTGAGAGGACACATTTTTCTCCAGCATAGTCTCAAGGATGACGGATCGGAGAGCAAGGACGGGTTCCTGAAAGCTAAAGTCGCTGTCTTTAAGGAGCTGAGACTGCTGATGCCACTTCATATAAAGGTCATTTAACTGCAGCTGAGTGATGGGTCTGAAATACAGAAACAAAGCTATGAACAAGACCGGATTATCCACAAGGCCAGCTGGGACTCTGCCGAGGAAGAGTTCTACAACAATCATCCATTGATTTTAACTAGCCATAGATGTGCAGTAGTAAAACTGAACCCCACTGAGCATCTGCCATACTTTTTGGCTACATCACACAGCGCTGAATCATACGAAGGATTTTAGCATACCGTGACAACATCTGTCCAGCATTTGCCAGTTCTCCAATTGCTTGCAATCTGCATAAAGTGGGATAGAGAGAATACACAGACTCCAGGCTGCCTTTACACAGCTCTTCAACTTCTTTAACCCTATAGACAGAATTGAACAATGATTATTAAACATTAAGACTTTTCTCTATAAAATATGGTGAGATGGTGACATTTGTTGAGTTACAGCTCCCTCTAGTGACCAAAAGTTACAATTACAGTGAACTAATGAAATTTCTCCCAAAAAATACATAAAAAGCTGTTGATGTATTCAATGAGTTTAATTGAATAAATGCAGTCTACAAATGTCTATGTTTGGTCCATTTCCAAAGGCATGGGCCCTGCACAGGTTAAGCACAATGTTTGAAGGGAATCTGTCACTAGATTAATGCTCCCTCAAATGAGAACAGCAAAAACTAGCAACATAAATGCTAAACAGAAATATGTATCACCTCATTCTGTTCAGCCGTTCTCCTAATATGCAGGAGAATGGGCTTTGTGCTGCACCACTCCTTCCATCTACTGATTGTCAGCTGTCTGCCCAAAGACAGCATAGATAAAGATAACTGCAAATCAGTAGCCAGTGAGCAGATGGAGCTTGTGCTCATGAATATTGAGGACTACTGAGCGCACACACACACACACACACACATAATGGAAATGACTGGATATTCATGAGGATGCATCAGAATCAGCTGCACAGAACTATGTAAGTGATACATTATTCTGTTCAGCTTCTCTGTCAGTAGGTTTATGCTGTCCTATCTCAGGGTAGCATAAACTACTGACAGAGAAGCTGAACTAAAATGTATGGGAAAAGTGAATTCCAAGAAAAAAAAGTACCTGGCAAACTTAATGTGGTCATGGAAAGTAGGGAATTCTTTGTCTCTTAGGGACTGTAAAGCGCAGTACAGAGATTCGTGATAGCCAGGCCCAGCAGCGTCACTTCTAAATAAAAAATGGAAGAAGTGTATATGTGGCTATAAAAACAAAGAATATCTAAAATGACCGGCTTTGCACATGAATGGAGCATTACTTGTAGGATGGACTCTGCTCCCACTGCATATTCCTCCATGCGGCCTGAAAGTGAATCTCCTGCAGCTCTGAAGACCACTCTGGATTCTCATGCTCAAGGCCTCGCAGGTAGGTGGACAGCATGTGACACAAGCCAAAGTTCTGTAAGGCCTGAAGGACAATGTAATTATGAAGAGAGGAGAAAAGAATTACCACTATACAAATAATATTAATGGAAAGCACAAATAGGAACCAGGTTATTCATGGAAAGCACAAAGCAAAGGGGGCCAGTCGGGAAGGGGTTACAGCTGAGAGTCCAGGACTCCTGGGCATCAGCCAGGATCCAATTCACACACAGTGCATGACCGATTAGAATGTAGTTTTCTCAGTTATGTTGCCATATAGTTCTGCTTACCACATCATCTATGTAGTATCGTTAGCAGTTTCAGTAATGACAAAATCCCTTTAAAGCCCCGCATTCTCGCAGTAGATTTTTATTCCGCTGTGAAATGCAGTGGCGGCCATGTTAACTACTTAACTGCTGTGGGGTTAACAAATAGTAAACAGCCAATGTTTATCTGCCCACAATTCCCCTGAGTGCTCCTGCTTCAGTCTCCAGGTCCCCGCACACTGACAGCTCGCTCTGTCACTCACTGGCTGTAGAGGCACAGCTCACCCTTAGGGGGAGCTCTTAGCCAAAAAACTTCTGCTTTGCTTGAGTTCCCTGGGATCTGTACTTACCATCATCAGTATGTACCTCCTAGCAGTGGCGCCGCAATGATGAGGCGACCTGAGTCGTCTGCCTCAGGCGGCGCCACCAGCTGTTATCATGGGGGCGGCATTCAGTGGCGTAGCTACCACGGTCGCAGTGGTCGCCGCCGCGACCGGGCCGCTACCAAGGGGAGGCCCACGAGGCCCCCCTTGCCACTGTACTGCTCCCATCCCACTCCCTCTTGTGACCGCAAGCAATGTTTTGCCTGCGATCACAAGAGGCAGGCTGGGACGGCCCCCGGCTGACTAGCGGGGCTGGGAGCATCTTGAGGGCAAAAAAAAACAGGTCCTGCGAAGCTCCGCCCCCTCCACTGGAAGCCCCGCCCCCAGCTGCGGTAAGCCCGCCAGCGCGCGTGACAAGAAGACTAGAGGAACCATTCAGGTGAGTAAAGATTTTTTAGTTTTAAAGGGCATGATGGGGGTGTAGTGGTATGATGATGATGGAAGAAGAGGATGATGGGGGTGTAGTGGTATGATGAAGGAACAAGAGGATGATGGGGGGGTGTAGTGGTATAATGATGGGACAAGAGGATGATGAGGGGTGTAGTGGTATGATGTTGAAGGAACAAGAGGATGATGAGGGGTGTAGTGGTATGGTGATGATGAAGGAACAAGAGGATGATGAGGGGTGTAGTGGTATGATGATGATGATGGAACAAGAGGATGATGGGGGGTGTAGTGGTATGATGATGGAACAAGAGGATGATGGGGGGTGTAGTGGTATGATGATGATGGAACAAGAGGATGATGGGGGGTGTAGTGGTATGATGATGATGGAACAAGAGGATGATGAGGGGTGTAGTGGTATGATGATGATGATGGAACAAGAGGATGATGGGGGGTGTAGTGGTATGATGGTAGAACAAGAGGATGATGGGGGTGTAGTGGTATGATGATGGAACAAGAGGATGATGGGGGTGTAGTGGTATGATGATGATGGAACAAGAGGATGATGGGGATGTAGTGGTATGACGATGATGGAACAAGAGGATGATGGGGATGTAGTGGTATGATGATGATGATGGAACAAGAGGATGATGAGGGGTGTAGTGGTATGATGATTAAGGAACAAGAGGATGATGGGGGTGTAGTGGTATGATGATGGAACAAGAGAATGATGAGGATGTAGTGGTATGATGATGAAGGAACAAGAGGATGATGGGGATGTAGTGGTATGATGATGATGAAGGAACAAGAGGATGATGGGGGTGTAGTGGTATGATGAAGGAACAAGAGGATGATGGGGGGTGTAGTGCTATGATGATGGAACAAGAGGATGATGGGGATGTAGTGGTATGATGATGATGAAGGAACAAGAGGATGATGGGGGTGTAGTGGTATGATGATGATGATGGAACAAGAGGATGATGGGGGTGTAGTGGTATGATAGAACAAGAGGATGATGAGGGGTGTAGTGGTATGATGATGGAACAAGAGGATGATGAGGGGTGTAGTGGTATGATGATGAAAGGGCAGGAGGATGAAGGGGTGGTAGTATTATGATGGAGGTGTTTGTAGTATGATGATGGAGGGGCAGGAGGATGAAAGGGGTAGTAGTATGGTGATGAAGGGGCAGGAGGAGGGGACAACATGGGGGGCATCTGTAAGAGGGACAACACAGGGGGCCATCTATAAGGGGGAAACATTGGGGGCCATCTATAAGGTGGACTACATGGGGGGTGTATACAATAGGGCATGCACAGAGGGGGGCATGTACTGTAAGGGGGGTCACATAGTGTCGGGGCTACCTACTAAATGAGGGTGTAAAGGGGACAGTACAGATGTGCAGTTTTTAGAGAGATGAGGATGGTGAGAAGCGAGGAGTCTAATATGTCTGTCTGGCAGATTCTGTGGATTCGTGGCCCAGAGAAGTTGTCATAATGGCCCAGGGCAGATGGAGAAGATGAAAAGGGAAGAACTCCGATCAGAGAAGACGTCCCCTGTGAGTCACTTGATATAACTGCTCTGTAATGTATATGGTGTATAGATCCTGTGTACAGTGCGTCCACCTCTATATGACTGTATGAAGTGATATTGGTCTATGTACAGAGGATTATATTCAGTAGCAGCAGCGGTGGTGTTAGTTAGTATGTGGTGGTATTATTTGTTACTTGTTATCTGGTACTGTGTTTTATTGGATTTAGTATACTGGATTTGGTCAGTAACAATATGGTGGTGATGGTTGTGGTGTGGCGGTAATATTTCCCCTTGTGTACTGGTAATATTGGCAATATTGGTCTCAGTAAACAGGATTTGTTTAGTAACAGTATGGCGGTGATAATATTTCCTGTATACTGGTATTATTGGTAATATCAGTCTTGAGATATATATATACCAATAGCATTGAGAAGGGGGGGCCCAAGTTGACCTCTTGCACCAGGGCCCAAGAGACATTAGCTACGCCCCTGGGGGCGGCATTCAGTGGCAGATTATAATATGAGCGGTTCGGGCGGCCGCCCACATTATAATCCGCCACTGATTGTACCATGTACCAGAGACCCCCGCGCCCGGACAGCATCTGTAATTAGATGCTGGGAGCGGGGGAGACTGTATTCATAAGCGCCGCGCTGTAATGAATCAGCCACCCGGTGCTGTTACTACAGCGCGGCGCTTATGAATACAGTTTCCCCCGCTCCCAGCATCTAATTACAGATGCTGTCCGGGCTCGGGGGTCTCCGGTACCGGCATTCCACGTCCGTGATCTGTCAGGATCACAGAACGTGGGAATGCAGCCTTAGTCCCCCCGGCTGATGTGTGGCTGCCGGGGGTGTCCCATCCTGTCCCCGGCAGCGCGCGCATCAGAGAGCTCCCTGTGCGCCGGAAGTCACAGCCACAGGCGCACGGGGAGCTCTCTAATGCCCGCGCTCCCGGGGACAGGACGGGACACCCTGGGCAGCCGCACATCAGCCGGGACCAGACCAGAGAGGCTCGACAGGGGAACGAATGGCAGGTGAGTTGTGTGCTGTTTTTTGTTTTTGTTTTATCTGCTGTGCAGGGGGGGGGGGACCATATATAAGGGAGAGGGGAGAGGGGGACTATCTATAAGGGGGGGGGGAGAGGGGGACCATCTATAAGGGAGAGGGGAGAGGGGGACCATCTATAAGGGGGGGGGGAGAGGGGGACCATCTATAAGGGGGGGGGGGAGAGGGGGACCATCTATAAGGGGGGGGGGGGGAGAGGGGGACCATCTATAAGGGGGGGGGGAGAGGGGGACCATCTATAAGGGGGGGGACAGGGGGATCATCTATAAGGGAGGGGGACCATCTATAAGGGAGGGGAGAGGGGGACCATCTATAAGGGAGGGGGGAAATAGGGGGACCATCTATAAGGGGGAAAGAGGGGGACCATCTATAAGGGAGGGGAAAGAGGGGGACCATCTATAAGGGAGGGAGGAGAGGGGGACCATCTATAAGGGAGGGGGGAGAGGGGGACCATCTATAAGGGAGGGGGGAGAGGGGGACCATCTATAAGGGAGGGGGGAGAGGGGGACCATCTATAAGGGGGGGGGGAGAGGGGGACCATCTATAAGGGGGGGGAAGAGGGGGACCATCTATAAGGGAGAGGGGACCATCTATAAGGGGGGGGGGGAAGAGGGGGACCATCTATAAGGGGGGGGAGAGGGAAGAGGGGGACCATCTATAAGGGGGGGGGAAGAGGGGGACCATCTATAAGGGGGGGGAGAGGGGGACCATCTATAAGGGGGGGGAGAAGGGGACCATCTATAAGGGAGGGGGGAGAGGGGGACCATCTATAAGGGAGGGGGGAGAGGGGGGCCATCTATAAGGGAGGGGGAGAGGGGGACCATCTATAAGGGAGGGGGAGAGGGGGACCATCTATAAGGGGGGAGAGGGGGACCATCTATAAGGGGGGGGGGAGAGGGGGACCATCTATAAGGGGGGGAGGGGGACCATCTATAAGAGAGAGGGGACCATATATAAGGGGGGGAAGAGGGGGTCCATCTATAAGGGGGGGGGGAGAGGGGTTCCATCTATAAGGGGGAAGAGGGGGACCATCTCCTAAAAGATCAGCACCCTCCTCTCCTGACATTCTCTGTGCTGCTGGGAGTTCTCCTATAGGATTAGTACCCTCCTCTCCTGACATCCTCTGTGCTGCTGGGACCTCTCCTATAGGATTAGCACCCTCCTCTCCTGACCTCCTCTGTGCTGCTGGGACCTCTCCTATAGGATTAGCACCCTCCTCTCCTGACCTCCTCTGTGCTGCTGTGACCTCCCCTATAAGATCAGCCCCCTCCTCTCCTGACATCCTCTGTGCAGCAAGGGACCAAACAATATGTTTATTGGGGACAGCAGTGGGTGGGGGGGGGGCAGTAGTGGATTATAATGTGGGCGGATTGACGGGGGGGCGTCATCCTATAGTTCGCCTCGGGCAGCAGAGAGGCTAGAATCACCCCTGCCTCCTAGATATCCTATTAAAATGTATAAACAAGTAATTTTGTATCTAGTTATATCAAAGGTGGACAGATAAAGAAGGCCGTCCCACCATTGACACATCCTTTATTCCCAGGATGGGGCATAGGTGTACGATTAGGAGGTGGTAAATGTATGAGTACAGCACTCAGCAATCTCCAAGCAGCTGCCATAGACAATGAATAGAGCGGTAGTGTGTGTATATGTCCACCACTTTATTCCAACAGGAGACTTGGAACTCTATTGTCAAGTTAGCAGGGGGTTCCTAGCAATTTGACCCCTGCCATCATATACTTATACCCTTTCTTGTAAATAGGTGATTAATGGTGGGGCAAATTTTAAAAGAAATGTTCTTAATATATAGATATATACAAGCAGTAGTGGATTATAATAGGTCCTTTTCGGGTGGTAGCCCGGGGCCCTGAGCTCCTGGGGGGGCCCATGGCTACCCAAAAAGACTTATATTTTTAATGGTGTAGTGTCTCCTGGCTACATTTCTGCCATGATTTGCAAAAAATCACTGCTTTTTTAGCGCAATTTTGCACAGATCACGGCATCATGAGATTATCTATCCTGTACTATCCTGAACACCATGCTATTCCAGCCATTGTTACAGTGGGGTGGGAGGGGCCAAAGCTTGGTGAACAGCCGGGGCCTACGATAAAGTTAATCCGCCCCTGTATACAAGCAAGAATCAGACAACCAATACCTGCATGATCCCAGCCTGGCGAGTAGACGGAGGCAGGTTAGTTTCCAGGTCATAAGTAACCAAAGCTTTTCCCCACTTGGCTTCATGTTCATATGTTCGGATTCTGATGCAAGAAAAAAAAAACATTTAAAGAAAGCATTTAAAAAAATCTTGACGACCTCATTATAAGACAAGGATAAAAAAACAAAATAAAAAAAACAGTACTTGGGGTGGTCATGCTGCCTGAGCTGCTACTCTGCCTTGTTGACAGCATTTAGATATGTGCTTTACAACAGCCATATGGGCCATAGAAACCTGTGAACAGGAGGGGGGAGATTTGTCAAAGGGTGTAAAATATAGACTGGTGTAAATTGTCCACAGCAACCAATCACAGCTCATCTATCAATTTACCAGAGCTGAGAGCTGAGCTGTGATTGGTTGCTGTGGGCCGTGTATATTTTACTTTCTTTAATAAATCTCCCCCGAGATGTTCATTGACTTGTATGGGAGAATGTTGTGAGCATGCTCTGTGACCTTGATCCCTTTACAGTCAGAGAAGACCTATCTAAGTACTAACTTATAGTTGTAGGTTAGAACGGCACTGTGTGGACTTTCCAGTCACTGAGCTTCTAGCTCGTGGGTGCAAGTCTCCAGGTGACTGACCTCAGGCACCACCAAATACCAATAAAGATGAAGGAGAGACGGCACTCCAATAGAAAGTAAGGTGAGAGTTTAATTACCCAAACACGTGTAGCGACGTTTCAACTCTGCTCCAGAGTCTTTTTCAAGCTTGAAAAAGACTCTAGAGCAGAGTCGAAACGTCGCTACACGTGTTTGGGTGAATAAACTCACACCTTTACTTTCTATTGGAGTGCCGTCTCTCCATCTTTATAAGTACAAACTTAGGTGTCTTACCTAGCCAGGGGATGAAGCATTTTTCCTCCCCCACATCCATACAAGCTGTCAGGTTCTCCAATACTTCTGTAAATGTCCATCATGAGAGCCTAATATACACAGAAAGAAACAATGACAATTTTGGCAAGATATAAAGAAAAAATATTGGTAATACTAAATGATTTAGGATAATTCTTTTTATGTTTTATTACTTTTCCACAATTAGGCTGGGTTCACACTACGTATATTTCAGTCAGTATTGTGGTCCTCATATTGTAACCAAAACCAGGAGTGGATTAAAACACAGAAAGGCTCTGTTCACACAATGTTGAAATTGAGTGGATGGCCGCCATTTAATGGCAAATATTTGCTGTTATTTTAAAACAACGGCTGTTATATTGAAATAATGGCCGTTATTTACTGTTATATGGCGGCCATCCACTCAATTTCATCATTGTGTGAACAGATCCTTTCTGTGTTTTAATCCACTCCTGGTTTTGGTTACAATATGAGGACCACAATACTGACTGAAATATACGTAGTGTGAACCCAGCCTTAAAGCGCGGCTGTGTCTTTACAGAAGCGTGAACATTTAACCTGTTTCAGGGCTCCCAGCATCATAATGATACATGATGGCGGGAGGTCTGCGATTCCGGCCTTCATCACATCTTCTGTGCATTGACTGTAATCACAGAATGTGACTACTATGTAGTGTACAGCACCAGACCACTAAAGGCCCTATTACACAGGTCGATCCAGAAGAACAAGTGAGCAGGTCAATGCTCACTTGCTCCACGCTGGCACTATTACACACGCCAATAGTGAGTGTGTAAGAGGTGTGGGGGGGGGGCACTGGAGCCCATAGAAGATAGTGGTGGGCGGTCTGCTGCCACTGCTCCTATTGCACGGAGTGACGGCCACCAGACCGTCACTCTTGTTCTAGTTTTTTTCAGCACGTTGTAAGACAAGGATCAGCCAACTACGTGCATGATTATCGGCTGATTATTGCCTTTTAACAGGAGTTATTACACCAAGTGATTATCAGCCGTAACAGCCGATAATCTGCCAAATAAGGCCAATAATCACTTGGTGTAATAGAGCCTTTAGTCTAGTAGTGGGCTGGAGCAGTTCTAAGGATAAGATTGCTGTAGCACCGTGAACCAATCGACCAATTGGGTGGGAATAGGGCCTTTTAAAAAATGTTGGCATTTCCTCCCTTGGCCAAATTTTTCCTAATCAAGAAATACTCCTATAGAAAGGTTGTCTTCCTAATCTTACAACCTCTTTCCATATGTGCAGTTCAGTCACATAGATGTCATAGAGAAGACCGAACACAGGACCCCTAAGACAAGGAGGAGAGATTTGCTAATCCTAGTTGGCTCTCAGTCTAGGGGATTCATAATGGTTACACATAGCAAAGGCTACATAAGTAATCGCCATGAACACAAGCATGCCAAGATATAAAACAACCGCACTGAGTGCAAGTGCTAATAAAGAGAAACCTATGTATGTCCAATGTATGTGCTATGTACTTCGGGAGCTATTTGGGCAACCACTTTTTAGATTGGCTTTAGGCTAAGCCAAACACTTCAGGGCACCAAATTGTATCAAGGGCTGTCCACTGTTTAAGAAATGAGAGTCACATACAATACTACTTTGAACAATGACATGGTTGGGAGCAGGAAGTTGGGTTTTCAGAGTCCAGAGGGGGCCTAATTGCCCAATTCCTTTCAAATAATAATAATAATAATAATATAGAATGTCTTGTCTGTTCATCATGAATGCTATACCTATATTGTTGGAATTTCTTACTGCATTTATCATGTTGGCCATTGTTCGGCCTATTGTGTTTAGCCTATGTTGGGCTATCACATGTTTGATTAAAATTTTAAAATTAATGAATTTTTTTGTAAACCAGAAATGAGAGTCATGGTGGCTCCAGGGACTTGATGAGGCTCTAGGGAGGGTGAAATATTTTCTACAATCCATTACAATCTGTATGTGTAATCATGTAAACCAGAAAATCTAAGGAATACCTGCAAACTTATCCCCGTTTCATCTTTGCTCTTCTCGCTTATACTGACAATAGTCATCGTCTGACTCTCCTCTTCAAACTTGAGAGATTTGCGTGCAGTGAACTTGCTTCTAAAAAACACCAGTCACATTGTTTAGCACAGGATAAGTCAGGTTAAAGGTAAGCGGTAGAAACCAATACAGAAAAAATTACAATAATAATACTCAGTATGTTATGTAAAACTGAAGAGAGGTGGTGGCGCCCGACCTATCAGTCTGGGCACAGGCCTCATTAATCACTTACTTTACTGTTTTTTCTCCATCTAACTTGATCTTGTCAATGTAGATTTCAGTATACAGCAGAGCAGTAAAGTGAGCCGCACAGGACTGCACCGCCATGGCAACTTCAAGGTAATTCAGATCGAGCCAGAAATTATCATCAAAGGCTGTTCCTTGTCCGGGTCTAAAACAAGAAGAGGATGAAGTCTATCCTGATGTAGCACTATGCTATGCATACTACCTCGTCATGCTGCCATGTAGCAGATACATAAAGGAAGAAAATAAAAAGTGGAGTTTTTTTTTATTTATTGTGGAGGCCCCCCTACATTTTGATAACTACAGGGGCAGATTCACCATTGCAAATGTGCCAAAACTTTTGCTCTCCTCCGGAAGAAAGAAAAAGGTCATCCTGAAGGAGAAGTTTTTGCATACTCTAAGGGCCCTATTACATGAAGAGATAATTGGCTGATCATTTCTTTAGCTTCTAACCTAAAATCGTGTAATACATGTAATAGTGCTGCGCGGATAACGGCTGATGATTGTAGTATAGAATAATAAAGTATTAACTCACCTTACCATGTTCCCGGTGTCCTCGGGGGCTTCCCTGGTCTCTGCAGTTCTGCTTTCTGCTCCCTTCTGTTTCGGTCTCTGCACTGACAGGCCGTGGCCGCTCAGCCAATCACGGCTCGAGACCTGTCAGTGCTGAGACCAGAAACAAAGGCAGAGCTGCAGACACCGGGGAAGGCCTGAGGACACAAGGGAATGTGGTAAGGTAAGTTAATACTTTATTATTTTACAATAAAGGCAAGGGCTGCACGGACATTGCTAACTATGTCCGTGAAACCCTTGCTGTCCGATAGTTGGCCCGAGTAAATGCCCAGTAAATGAGTGCCGATCTAGCAGATCGGCGCTTGTTTACAGTTTATGATCGGTCTGTGTAATAGGACCCTAAGGCTAAAAAACAATTCAATGTTACGTTTTTTGACAAAGGTTTAAATTTGACTATTTTGGTTCCTTCACTGTGGACAAAATTCTGACCTTTCTAGGTAAATAGGCACTGTTATGCTGCGTTTACACGGAACGATTATCGTTCGAATTTTTGCCATAACGATCGCATTTGAGCGATAATCGTTCCGTGTAAACACAGCAAACGAACAAGCGACGAGCGAAAAATTGTTCATTTTGATCTTTCAACATGTTCACAAATCGTCGTTCATCGTTCGCTAAAAAATTGCAGATCGCTTCGTGTAAACAGTCTTTCAAAGATTCACCCTATGTAAAACATGGGCTTAAGCGATCTTAAAAACGATCGCAATAACGATTCTAACGATTTATTAGTCGAAACACTGATCGTTATAAAAGCCAAATCGTTGCTTCAAAATCGTTAAACGATCGATTGGGCGAATTATCGCTTCGTGTAAATGCAGCATTACAGAGAGGTCAAATGTTTTGATCGGTCAGGGTCTGCAGAGACCCCGCAGAGACCCCCAGCAATCAAGAGAACAAGCCGGGACAAGAGTGTGCTAGCGTATTATTTCATTCAGCAGCTCTCAGTGATCTCTGTTCAGACAGCTCCATTATAAGTATATAGGCCAGCTGGAAGAAGAGGAATAAAATCACACTACCATGTGCTTCTCCCTGCTTGTTCTCCTTATTAGTGAATATACCATGTTCTGTTACAAAACTACAATTCCCATCATGCCTGGACAGCCAAAGCTTTAGCATACCAGGAATTGTAGTTTTGTAACAGCTGGAGGGCCTGAGTTTGACACCCCTGTTCTAGAGGAAAAGTGAGCTAAACAAAATGAATACATGAACTCTTCCTACCGTCTCTGCTTCCTCAAATACTCCACAATACTGAGCATTGTTCTTCTGGAAGCAACGTTCACCGTTCCACGGGCCAAGCCTTCGGACTCTGGTTTAGAAACGGACATGTTATTGATTCAGTCTGTGATCATATAATGTACAGTTCTTGGCCTGAAACCACCAATACATATATAGGTTCATTCATTGTAGTGTATGCACTATATATGCACTGCTGTTCATATACCCATATCATTACAAAGCATTTTGGTACCATCATCTGTGATTTCCATACATCGCTGCAGTGAAGACCAACTCTGCATAGGATTGTGACTGTACCTGAGTCTGAACTTGCCGGAGTGGCGGATCTGCTGGACGTCGGTGTAGAGCGGCAGCATGCTGTGAAAAATCCTTTAATGTGCTTTGATAAAAGTGTCCTCCATGTATTGTTTGGGTCATTGAGTAGGATATTATGTATGAGATAAGGCAAGATAGCCTGGCAGAAATCAGCTTTGACCTACAAGGTTCAGAGAAACACAATTACATAGAGGCATCATATACCATGACACCGGAAATGCTATTTCTCATCGGTGCTATGTAATCATGGTGCAAAAATACTAAACATAACACAATTTAGCTTAGTTTCTCTTCTACAGCTTGCTGTACTACTTGCTGTTTGCGCTGCTTTCTCTTTATACATATGCACAACCCATGTGATTCTTCCCTAAAACCTCATGTATCTGCTCTCCTGTGTACAGTTTCTCTTCTCCGCTGTCCAAAATCTGGGAGACGGTAGGAAGAGATCATGTGTTCATTTTGTTTAGCTCACTTTTCCTCCAGGGGAACCATTTCCCTGCCGAGGGCCAGTCGGGCATTAATAAAATCATTCGAGGGCCGCATACTGTGCGCAGCAATTAGCAGTGTGGGTTAGCAGCACCCGGGGCAAGGCAATGTATTGTTCCCCTAATGCCCCTACTATTGTAGTTAACCCTCTGTGATGCCTCTAGTATCTGATGTGAATCCTTAGTGATGCTGGTAGCCAGAGTTAACCCCCAGTGATCCCCTGAACCCTCAGTGATGCCCCTGGTAGTCCTAATTAACTCCCAGTGATGCCCCTGGTAACTGACGTTAACCCTTAGTGATGCCCCTGGTAGCTGATGTTAACCCCCAGTGATGTCCCTGGTAGCTGATGTTAACCCTCAGTGTCTGTACCAAGTAAAAAAATAAACATCCCATCCCACTCACCTTTCCTCCGCTCCCACGCTGCCCAGGTCCTCTTCTCTCTCTTCTCTAGTCTGTATCAGACTTCTCCTGCAGGCGGCACGCGAATTAACATCATCAAGCGTTCAAGGAGAAAGAAGATGTGCGCCACTCTGTTAAGGAAGTAGTCGTCACGCACAGCATCCTCCTGTGTCATGTGGCTCTGGGTGCTGGCTTCTGCCCTACCAGTGCGGTGCACATCACAGGAAAGCCGCAGGCCGCATCGGGATATCTCAGGGGCCAGATGCGGTCTGCGGGCCAGACGTTCCCCGCCCCTGCTCTAGAACATGGGTGTCAAACTCAGGCCCTCCAGCTGTTACAAAACTACAATTCCCAGAGAGCAAGAACTATGATGGATTCATCTCTCTCTGTGAGCAACAGCAATACGGTAGGCCATTTTTAACAAAGACTATTAAGAAGTTGTTTCATTTTGAGAGTACTGATGACTTCACTAAAGGTGTATGGGTGTATATTGCAGAAACAGCTGCCACCGGCACTCCCGTCAATGACGGAGGTGCTGGCGCAGATGAAACATTATCTGTTCCTGGATAGAGTGGAATGTGAGAAGCTCAAAGAGGCAACCACTAACAGATTTTTTAAGAAATATAGACGTTTTGCGGAAAACTTTCTTTCTGATCAGAAAATTAGTGACCTAGCTGGATCACTAGGACGCCTGAAAATCTCAGGTAGATAAGTGCTGTTCTAGACATTTAACGTATATGTTTTATTTACTTTTTTTTCTCTGCATCTGTGGAGGGGGTGGGGGTTTTAGGTTGGAAAGTTTCTGTAGGGCGGTTCCTCATATGTCGGCAAAGGAGAATGCTACAGATGCTACTCCTGACTATTTCGCTCATTCGGACATGTGATGTATATATGTCCAAATGTTGTCATGTAAATTTTATATGTAAAAACTAATTAAAAATAAAATCTAATAAAACAAAAAAAAAAGAGACCTGGCTGTGACTACTAGAGAACGGGCTAAGAGAGGTTTTGGTATGACTATTGAAAGGGGGAAAAGGACTACGTATTTTTAAAAATGTAAGTGCCCAGAAACTTACCTCACACATTGGTTTTAGTAAAAGAAGAACTTCACTTCTTACTCCACCACTGTCAAGTAACGCACAGGTCAAGCCCTTTATCCAGTCCTCGTGGTTGTCATTTTGAGGTATCCATAAGCTGTGATCATCCACAGTGTCATATGCACCATCTGTCTCCTGCATAGGTTCAACTTGAAGGATCTAAAAGAGTCAAGAACAAGGACCCTGTTTAGCACTGAATTCCACATTTTCCCATGTACAATTCAGCAATATTAACATCAAGATTGTATCCAAAGGGAATTTATTCAACCGTTCTTTAGGTAATTTTTTACATCACACGTTTTGCACCATAACTTTTTAATCTCTCCATTGAAGAAACCATATGTTAAAGGGGTACTCCGGAAAAAAATATTTTCTTGTCAAATCAACTGGTTTTAGAAAGTTATATAGATTTTTTATATTTTTTATATTAGATTTTTTAATATTTAAAAATCCACAGTCTTCCAGTACTTATCAACTGCTGTATGTCCTACAAGAAGGGGTTTATTCTCTCCAGTCTGACACAGTGCTCTCTGCTTTCACCTGTGTCCATGTCAAGAACTGTCCAGAGCAGTAGAAAATCCCCAAAGAAAACCTGTCCTGCTCTCCAGACTGGAAAGAATACCACTTCCTGCAGGACATACAGCAGCTGATAAGTACTGGAAGACTTGAGATTTTTTTTTTAATAGAAGTAAAATATAAATCTCTGGCACTTTCTGCCACCAGTTGATTTGAAAGAGATTTTTGGGGGGTGAACAACCCCTTTGATGGCTACTTATTATGTTTTATTTGCACCGGTTAGTAAAATTTGCTTTTCAGTTGTCTGAATGGTTTTGCATGCACTGAAATTATTATACTCAACTATTTAAGGGTGCAGCTGTGAGTCACTTACTTTCTTTTTCGGAGTCCGGAATGGCTGCAGGTATACCAGCATGGGATCTCCATGGTCTTTGTATGAATCCCAAAATTGACAACCAGTTTTTGTGGCCAAAATATTCTTCAAACAAGTAGCGGCAGCTGATCGGACATTGATGCTAAAATAAGAAATGTATATTAAAATCGATGAGTGAAATATAAAATGGCCGCAGAAAAGTCATCTACAGCTGGTCATAGACAAGGTAAGGCTATGGGTCCTGATTCTACATATCTAATGGTGGTAATGGTGCTGGAGAGAACACCGGGAGCAGGGAGAGGTAAGGTGTCAGGTGTTTGGACAAGGGTTGCGTGGACATCGCTAACAATGTCCATGCAGCCCTTGCTGCTCGAATATCGGGCCGTCTAATAGGCCCAGTAAACGAGTGCCGATCTAGCATCTATCTAAGTCCTGCAGTTCCCAATCCCCTGCTCTGTTCTAACGCTGCCACACAGCGCTATACAGGCCTGGGTCCCATACTCCCTATGTACTGTATATTACTATATGCTTACTGTGCAGAGGCTGCCAGACACATCGATCGTGTCGGACAGCCTCTCCCCAGGTATTGTATATGAGAACATGTATAATGTATATGGGAACGGAAACCTGCCCTGTATAGTGCTTTGCGGCAGAGTTAGAACAGAGCAGGGGATCAGTATTGCGGGGCTTCAATAGCCCTGCAGTTCCCGACACAAATGTTGGTGGCAGCAGTGGGGGGGGGGGGTGATGTTGCCCCTTACTGCTGCCAGTGAATAAAATTGCATATACAAATAAAAAAAAAAATACTAAAAAAAAAAAAAGTTGGTCTCTGATTCCTTAAGGTGCCCACATACATTAAATAGCTGGTTCGACCTACAGCTATTCATTATGACCAACCCTCCATCAAGCTTCATGCTTCACCAAGCATTCATGCATTGCAGCGGAGAGAAGGAAATAAGATGCTGCCAGACACCTCAGGCTATGGCTTTTCGCTAAGGAGTAAAAAGGATCAAGCACTGACATAAACATGCCTGATCCTGCTTTCTCCTATACATATAAGGTTTATGGGTTCTGCCAACTTTTCTGTAATGTGTATGGGGATCTTAATTATACTATTCATTCTGACACCACAGGCAGATATGACATTCAATACGTACCAGTGGTCCGTCAGGGCATTATTTATTAGCGTCAGAATGACGAGGACACACTGAAGCTCCTTGTCTTCGAAAACGTCCCCGGCTCTGCCATACAGCAGCTCCTTCCTGTGCTGTAATGCTATGGTGCAGAAGTCAATGGGTCCCAATTCTCCAAGGCAGCTCCCGACGGCCTCTGCAAACGACAGCATGTAAACAGCAGCCGGTTACAATCTCCTGAATTGTCATACAGTATAATGAGACCTTGTGGAATAGCGAAGTGATGTGAACTCAACGATCCATGAAGTCTAATGCTGTTATTAACAGATGTGGAAGTAACCAGTAATGTGGACAGGAAGGGATTAACCTGAATTACTGTATAATTTACATAGAACTATTAAAGAAGTACACACTTACTAAAATTATTATTGTGATTATACAGATTCTGGGGGTTCAAATGTCTTCTCTATATTTAATTAATGGAATTCTCTACAATTTAAGGCAGGGGTAGGGAACCTTGGCTCTTCAGCTGTTGCAAAACTACAACTCCCATCATGCCTGGACAGCCAACAACTTTGGTTGTCCAGGCATGATGGGATTTGTAGTTTAGCAACAGCTGTAGAACCAAGGTTCCCTACCACTGATTTAAGGGATTCTCAGACTCAACTGCTTTGATGTTTATCTTTGTTATTTTTTTGCTGAAATTCCCCCTTAATATTATCTCTGATTTTTTAGGACTGTTTAAGGGGTTAATGTCTGCCCCCACGGTAATCTAGGTAAGTGAAGAGCTAAAAGGCAGTCCTAACTCTTGGCTCATAGCTGTTTCTCCCAATCTCCCTTATACACATGAATTCTCAGCCAAGCGTTCTAGCGTTTTGGATGAAAAGGTGTGAGCTGCTGCCAGACTCCTCTAGTCTTATCTCTCAAATAACAAGGGATCAAGCAGTTGAAATCCAACATGCCTAATCCTGAGCTGGGGGCCCCACTTACATATTGGACAGTTATCCGCTCGCACCAAAGCCGATTACTTTTTTCTAATGTGTACAGGGTTCAAAGGGGTTATCCTCAGACTAAAAAGTTAAAGTAGCTGATTAGTTGGATTCCAACCATTGGGACCCCCTCCCAGGGCCGGGACAAAGGGTAGGCGATGGCCTAGGGCGCCATCTCCTGGTGAATTACAGGGGGCGCAATGTAGCTCCACGTAAAAATCCCCCCACCTGACCTCACACAGCAGCATCCCTTCTCCACTCTGCTCCAGCTCCGCAACGGCAGGACCTGCGCTGCTACTCCTCTCTTCTGCTTGGTTCCGGAGCTGAAGAAAAGCTTCTAATTAATGTCACATGACCTCTGGAGCCAATCAGGAGAGGGGAGAAGTGCAGGGACAAGTGTAATGGCAGATGCCCCAACCCCCGCCCCCCCTCCCGACAGAGAACGATGAGGAGACTGATCGGCATCCTCAGAAACATCCTCAGTGTCCTCCTCCACTGCTACTGCTGTGTGGGTGGGTGAGTATTTGTGTACTAATGGAGTGAGTGAGTGTGTGTGTGTGTGTGTGTGTGTGTGTGTGTGTGTGTGTGTTGGAATGTGTGACTGAGATAGGACAACTCCCAGCATGACCTGTGTGGCTGAGGTAGGACAACAACTCCCAGCATGACCTGTGTGACTGAGATAGGACAACAACTCCCAGCATGACCTGTGTGGCTGAGGTAGGACAACAAGTCCCAGCATGACCTATGTGGCTGAGGTAGGACAACAACTCCCAGCATGACCTGTATGTCTGAGGTAGGACAACAAGTCCCAGCATGACCTATGTGGCTGAGGTAGGACAACAACTCCCAGCATGACCTGTATGTCTGAGGTAGGACAACCACTCCCAGCATGACCTGTATGACTGAGATAGGACACCAACTCCCAGCATGACCTGTATGTCTGAGGTAGGACAACCACTCCCAGCATGACCTGTGTGACTGAGATAGGACACCAACTCCCAGCATGACCTGTGTGGCTGAGGTAGGACAACAAGTCCCAGCATGACCTATGTGGCTGAGGTAGGACAACAACTCCCAGCATGACCTGTATGTCTGAGGTAGGACAACCACTCCCAGCATGACCTGTGTGACTGAGATAGGACAACAACTCCCAGCATGACCTGTGTGGCTGAGGTAGGACAACAACTCCCAGCATGACCTGTGTGGCAGAGGTAGGACACCAACTCCCAGCATGACCTGTGTGGCAGAGGTAGGACAACAACTCCCAGCATGACCTGTGTGGCAGAGGTAGGACAACAGCCCCCAGCATGACCTGTGTGGCTGAGGTAGGACAACAACTCCCAGCATGACCTGTGTGGCAGAGGTAGGACAACAGCCCCCAGCATTCACCTGTGTGACTAGGGTAGAACTACAGCTCCCAGCATGCTCCTGTGTGTGGGGAGGGGGGGGGGCGCCATTTGCCTTCTCTGCCTAGGGCACCAAAACTCCTTGTCCCGGCCCTGCCCCCTCCTGTCCCAAGAATGGAGGTAAATCATCCCCCCCAAGTGTATGGAGCAGCAGAGTAAGAGCTCAGCCACTGCTTATTGTCTAAGAGACTTCTAAAGATAGCAGGATTTAGCACTCTGCAATGTTATAAAATGTTATGGAGAGTGAATGGAGTAAAGGCAAAGTCCTTATACATATCTATTTAATGGGTCCACATACTGTGTGCAACTGTGGATCAGGAACAGTGGACAGTTTCAACCCCATTTTAGAGGCCTATTCCACGGAACGATAATCGCCCGAATCGGGCCGATTATCGCTCCGTGGAATAGAGACAACGATTATCTGATGATCCTGTCATCGGCTGATCGTTTATTTAGGTGCAAAACTAAAATCATCAGGCACCGACTGTGCATCGCTGAGTGGAATAGCGGTTCGCGGCAGGTGACCGACGATTCCACAAACAGCATACTTTACCTAACCATGCTGCGGGGCTTCTCCTGCGCTCCTTCTCCCGGTCCCGCGTGCAGCAGCAGCTTTAGAGCGGCCTGTCTGAGCTGACAGACCGCTCGGCCAACCACTGTCCGGGACCGCCGTGGCCAGTGATTGGCTGAGCGGTCTGTCAGCTCAGACAGGCCGCTCCGAAGCTGCTGCTGCACTTGGGACCAGCAGAAGGAGCACAGGAGAAGCCCCGCAGCATGGCTAGGTAAAGTATGCTCTTTAAACAAGGGCTGCAAGGACATCGGTAACAATGTCCCTGCAGCCCTCCCTAAACGATTATCGGGCCATGGAATCTAGCAGATCGGCGCTCATTTACATTATTGATCGGGCCCCCATCGGCCCGTGGAATAGGACCCTTAGTCTATGATCCAATGCAAACAACCATTGAAACCGCAGTCCGTGGATTCAGCTGGAGCCCAGACAAAATAATGAGATCTCAGGGTGCCATAGACTTTAAACTTCTTCACAACTGAACAGTCTGTGATTGCCGGTGACACATGGAGAGTCATCCAAGGGTTGCCGGCAATCACAGACTATGCATTATGGGAGCACACGGATGTGTTCAGGAGGCCAAAAACTGAGTTCTGATTGGTTTCTATAGGTAACAAAGAGAAGTTTCTATAAGACAGCGTGGGGTGGATAGGGGATGACCTTTAATCTTGGGAAACCCTATTTAAAAGCTGTGTCCCTGGTGGTCTAGGGCAGAGAAGGAATCACTGTGTTAGCCATCGTCCCGAGGTTTTCTCACCCCTTTCAGGGTTGTATTATTACATGTATGTACTTGCTTACTAGATTACCAGAAGACAATGAAGGGCCTGTTCTCCATGTTGCTGTGCACACTCACCCAGCACATCTTTCCCATTGTCAAGTTCAGCTGCTTTCTTGCTTAACTCCAAAAGACTCATCACCAGTTTGGGAATGACATTATTCTGAGGATTCACTAAGAGAAGACAACAGTGCAGTTATTATAGGTATTACCTTAGGGGCAGCGTTTGCCATGGCCCTGTACACACACAGTGCAGACAGAATACCTTGGAAATCACGCACTATATCTTTCATTTCATCCTTATGTTGTTGCAGCTGTTTTCTTAAGTCATTTAGTCCTTCTAGTCGTGTTAAAGGAAGAGAATCACAAACACTTACAGACAGAAAATGGTTTACTTCCTGCAGAGAGAAAAAGAGAATTTTAGATAGTTGACCAAGTGCTACAGAGAGAATTGCTTGTTTTGTTAAAGGGATTGTCTCAAACATACAAACTCTTTTTCTGGCAAATTAGCTCCTCAATTCTGGTCGTGCTGGAGAGACCCCAGAGCAGCTGGCTGTACATTCCCCCTGCAGCGGCCACTGCAGGTAAACTGTGGTACTACATGGCGCTCTTTCAAATAAATGCATGACCATATGGTTGTCAAAGTGGAAGGCAATCATGGCAGCGGCTCTCTGCTCAAAGAAGACTGTAGCAGCCATTTTTGCGGCTGGAGATGGGGGATGCGGCCGAGGATGAGCTAATGCGGTGGCGGGGCTGCGGACAGCGAGGGGTTAAGGCACATATTCACAGCGGGATGTTAATCCCGCTGCAAATATGTGCTATCATAGGGGTGAATGGTACCGGATCCGCAGCGGTTCTCGCTTCGAATCCGCAGAAGTGAGATCCGCTGTGGATCCGGTAGTGTGAAGGCACCCTTAAAGTTTTAGCTTAGGCTGTCCTGGCATGATGGGAACTGTTATGTAGCAACAGCTGGAGGGCCACAAGTTTGACATCTGTGCAAGAGACCCTTCCTTTCATGTTCTCCATTACACTAGTGATCATACCTCTATCAGCGAGAAGGCTCCTTTGCTGTATTTGATTTTCTGGTGGGTCTGCCGCAGGTTCTTGAACAGAGGGTGGTCAGGGAAGGGGTCCAGAAGTTTAATAGTGTGGTAGAGATTCTCATTATCCTTGCTTTCAATTACCAAGAAGGTCAGTAAGTCGCACACCTATAGATTAGATAGGAGACAAAATATTGCTTACATTACCAGAAATACTATTGCTAACCCTTAAAGAGTCACTGTCTAATTTTTTTTTTTTTTTTGCAGAAATCAATAGTCCAGGCGATTTTAAGAAACTTTGTAATTGGGTTTATTAGCCAAATCTGCCATTATCTGCATGTAAAAAGCCTTTTCCCAGGTCCCCCCCTCCTTCCTCTTTTCCATCCAGTGCAAAAAATCTGTAAATTGTGACTTGTTGCAGGAGTCGTACCCTGTCTGCTCTAGGGAGAGGGGAGGGGGGAGGAGGAAGGAGGGGGTTAGCCGGCAGCAGAAAGCAGATAACAGAGGATTACAGGCAGGGAGCTGGGTGACAGCTGTAATCTGAGCTCAGACAGGTCACTGGTGACTGTCACAGGAGATATCCCGTGAGGGATTTGTAGATTAACTCTTTGTTGTCCTGTTTTGGTCTTTTCTTTAGCTCTCTCCATAGGAGAACAATGAAGACAGGGGGGAGAGCTTCAAACTGATTTTTCATGATAAAAATGCATTTTTCGGATAATAAACCCAATTACAAAGTTTCTTAAAATCGCCTGGACTACTGATTTCTGCAAAAAAAAAAATTCACGACAGTGACACTTTAAACCACCCTGCATATAAATGTGTCATGTGGTTCATACACATCTTCTGGAAAAGGGCAAGTATAAGCAAATCTTATTAAAAGTTAACACATAAGGGGAGATTTATCAAACATGGTGTAAAGTGAAACTGGCTCAGTTGCCCCTAGCAACCAATCAGATTCCACCTTTCATTCCTCACAGACTCTTTGGAAAATGAAAGGTGGAATCTGATTGGTTGCTAGGGGCGACTGAGCCAGTTTCACTTTACACCATGTTTGATAAATCTCCCCCATAGGCATTAAAATAGAAAAAAAAACTACGTTTTTACCTGTTCTTGAATTTCAGCCTGAGAGTTTGCCAAGGGGATCAGGCTCCCCACAATGACATGTAGGTGGCTTTCTAGCGCATCCTTGCAGTAAGCGACTGCTGCTCCACAGACCCGATGTAAAAGATCCAGACACAGCATGGTGCTGCGGGTGCAGACATCACTTGTAGGGCAGACAACTCTAAGGAGAGGAGGAAAGCAGAACAAATAAATCTAACGGTTACTATAGACCAGCATACAAGGCTGGGGACACCACAGGGACAGATCTTCTTGATCTGTTTATGCACACAAATATGTGAGTGTGTATGTATATATCAGCTACTTTTATGTATTGATTATATACCCTTAGGATGCATTCATAGTCACCGAGAGCTTTCTCCGTACGCCGAACAGTGACTTACTAAACTAGTGCGAGACTACATGGCTGAATGTTTATTATCTTATACACATACATATGCATGGTGTTTTCCGGGATTAAAAAAAAAAAAAACACAAACGGCTACCTCCTTGCAAAAATAGCATCACCCCTGTCCTCAGGTTGTAGGTGGTATTACAATTCAGCTTCATTCACATCAATTTAACTGAGCTGCAAAACCCCACACCTAATCTGAGGACAGGAGAGGTGCTGCTTCTGGTAGAAAGTCGCCATGTATAACCCCCTTAAGGGTCCAAACGTACCTGCTATTGATATGATGGATCAGGGTGTAAATGACATCTCTGAGGACAAAGGCCCATGCGCCCCCTAAACCATCTTTAATTTCTGTCAGCACCAGATTAACAAACAGATGATAAACAATGAGAATACGGTGCTTTTTGTGGATATTGTTGCTTTCTGCCGCTTGTCTGCATATGGACAGCAAAATCTTTTGAAAAGCATCCTAGAAAAGAAATATAGAATGTAATATATTCATGACCCCATAAAAGATTTCATGTACAAGCAGTGACATCATTCCTGATAATAATCATGAAACCAGGAACTTAAAGGGGTTATCCAGCACTAGAGAAACATGGCCTCTTTCTTCCAGAGATAGCACCACTCTTGTCCCCAGTTTGGGTGTAGATTTTGCAGCTCAGTTGAAGTGCATGGAGCTTATTTGGAAGACACACCTGAACTGGAGACAAGAGCGGTGGTGTCTATGGAAGAAAGTGGCCATGTTTGCTGTGAGCCTCCCCGGCTCTGATTTTTTTTGTTTTTCTTTTGTTACAGAGTGCCAATTGGTTTATTTCTCAGACCGGGAGGGAGGCAGACTACTGGGATACCCAATGATTCTCTCTGAACATCAGCTACTGTGAATGGTGCCTTAATATCTACTGGTGTCACCTGTCACTGTACTCTTGTTTATAATGATGCGGAGGGCACTGCTGGAAAGTGATCTGTACAGAACAGTGTCAGCTTAACCCATGCCGTACAGGTACGTCATCGAATCCTGTCACTTAAGGACCCATGCCATACCCAGACCCATCAGGAGCTGAGCTCACTTCAAAGCATGTGGGGACCGGCTGCTATATGCAGCCAGGTCCTCACTGTTAATGATGGGCCGCCACATCAGCTGTGCTCCTGCCACTGACCGTGACTGCGGGGGTTCCGATGACTGCCGGAGGTCTCTTGCCTTCCTCCCAGCAGTCAGATCGGCGATCACTGTATAGAGTCTGCACAGGCAGGCTCTATGCAATGATCGTAGATAACACTGATCAATGCTATGCTATGGCATAGCAATGATCAGTGTAAGAAATCCAATGTAAAAATGTTAAAGTCCCCAAAGGGTACATAAAAAGTGTATAAAATTTTTTTTTTTTAAGTTTTAAAATACAATATAGCCCCTCCCCCAATAAAAGTTTAAATCACCCCCCTTTCCCATTTTATAAATAAAACACACAACAAAAAATAAACATATAATATACCATAGTGTACTTAATCTATAATAAATCAATAGTGTTCCCGCACGGTGAAAGGCGTAAACAAAAAACGGTAAAAAAAAATGCCAGGATTGATTATTTTTATTACATTTTATTTAAAATAAAATGAATAAAAATTGATAAATACATCTCATCTACACAAATATGGTATTAATAAAAACTAGAGATCATGGCGCAAAAAAAAAAAAACCCATACAGCTGCCTACATGAAAAAATCGAAACGCTATAAGAGTCAAAAAAGAGCCATTGTAATCACACCTATTTGCAAAAAAAAAAAGTTTTACTGTTAATAAAAATACATAGGAACATAAGAAAAGCTATATAAACTGCATATCGCTGTATTCAGACTGACCTATAGAATAAAGATAAAATGTCAGTTTTACTGTTAAGTGCATTACGTAAACAGTGAACCCTCCCACAATTCGCTAAAGTGCATTTTCCCCCCCAATTTCACCCCATAAATGATATTTTGGGGGTTCCGTCATACATCTTATGGTAGATCAAAAGGCCTTTACAAAGTACACCTGTTCCTGAAAAGAACAAGCCCTTACACGGCCCAGTAGCTGGAAAAAATGGCCTTTAGAAGACCATTGTCCCGGACGAAAATTGTCCCGGTCCTTAAAGTGTCACTGTCGTTAACATTTTTATTGCATAAATCAATAGTATAGGCGATTTTAAGAAACTTTGTAATTGGGTTTATTAGCCGAAAAATAAATTTTTATCATGAAAAAGCAGTTTGAAGCTCTCCCCCTGTCTTCATTGTTCTCCTATGGAGAGAGAAAGTAAAAGCAGCAAAACAGGAAAACAAAGAGTTAATTTACATTCACATCCGGGCTCTCTCCTCTGACATCAGCACTGAGCTATCTGACCACTAATTAGGGCTCTGAATAGCTCCTTTGTTCTGGCTCTCTGCATCTTGCTCCTTCCCCCTCCCCTCTTCATAGACCAGACAGGATCCGACTGATGAAAGAGATGAAAAAACAGTCGAGATTTCCTGATTCTGAGGAGTGGACAGCAGAAAGGAGAGGAGGGGGGACCTGGGAAAAGGCTTTTTTACATGCAGATAATAGCATTTTTGGCTAATAAACCCATTGACAAAGTTTCTTAAAATCGCCTGGACTATTGATTTCTGCAAAAAAAATTTAACGACAGTGACACTTTTTGGGCTCCGTCCTTAACCCCTTAAGGACAGAGCCTGAAATGGCCTTAATGACAGAGACAAATTTTATGAATATGACCAGTGTCACTTTAGTCATTAATAACTTCGGGATGCTTTTACCTATCCGGCTGATTCTGAGATTGTTTTCTCGTGACATATTGTACTTTACATTTCTGGTAAATTGGAGTCGATACTCATAACAAATCTTTATGAAAAAAACCCAAATAAGGTGAAAAAATGTGAAAAAATGCATTTTTCCAACTTTGAAACTTCTTTGCGTATACAGAAAGTGGTTATACCACATAAATTATATATTAAATAGCATTAGCAACATGTCTACTTTATGTTGGCGGCATTTATTAAACTATCTTTCATTTTTTTTAGACGATAGGAAGCTTAAAACATTAGCAGCAAATTTCCAAATTTTCAGTAAAATTTCAAAATCAGATATTTTTAGGGACCTGTTCAGGTTTAAAGTGTATTTGAGGGGCCTGTATGTTAGAAAGCCCCACAAAGCACCCCATTTCAGAAACTGCACCCCCCAAACTCTGCAAAAGCACATCCAGAAAGTGTTTAAACCCTTTAGGGGAGTCACAGAAATAAAAGCCAAGTGTGTAAGGAATTTGAAAATTTTAATTTTCTGTGCAGAGATTTTATTGTAATCCAATATTTTTCATAATTATAAACCTATTACCAGAGAAATGCACCCCAATAATTATTGCCCCGTTTCTGCAGTTTATAGAAATACCCCATATGTGGCCCTATTGCGCTATTTGACGCAACCACAAGCCTCAGATATAAGGGAGCGCCTAGTGAATTTCAACGCCTCCGTTATATTTGGTCATTTTTGACTGTACCACTTCAGGTTGGCAGAGGCTCTGGGGTGTCAAAACCTAAAAAACACCCCTAAAGGGACACCATTTAGAAAACTACACCCCTCAAGGAATGTAACAAGGGGTGCGGTGAGGATCTGGACCCCACAGGTGCTTCACAGATTTTCCGAACAATATGGCGTGAAAAAAGAAAAATTTATTTTTTACACTAAAACGTTGTTCTAGCCTTCAATTTTTCATTTTCTTAAAGGGATAAGAGGCAAAAAAAGACAAAAAATGTGTAGCGCAGTTTCTCCCGAGTACAGAAATACCCCACATGTGGCGATAGAGTGCCAAGGGGGCGCAGGACGAGCCTCCAAAGGGAAGGAGCGCCAATTGGCTTTTGGAAGCTGAATTTCACTGAAAAGGATTTCAAGGGCCATGTCGCATTTACAGAGCCCTCGTGCTGCCAAAACACTGGAAACCCCCCACAAGTGATTCCATTCTGGAAACTACACCCCTCAAGGAATCTAACAAGGGGTGCAGTGAGCATATGGACCCCACTGGTGACGGGCACAAATGTGGAACAATGTGACGTGAAAGGGAAAAATTTCATTTTTTCACTTTCATGGCACAAATGTGCCCGTCATCAATGGGGTCCATATCCTCACTGCACCCCTTGTTAGATTCCTTGAGGGGTGCAGTTTCCAGAATGGGGTCACTTGTGGGGGGTTTCCAGTGTTTTGGCAGCAGGAGGGCTCTGTAAATGTGACATGGCGTTCATCATCCATTCTAGCCAAATCCAACCTCCAAAATCCAAATGGCGCTCCTTCCCTTCGGAGGCTTGCCCTGCGCCCACATGGCGCTTTATGTCCACATGTGGGGTATTTACGGACTCGGGGGAAATTGCTCTACACATATTGTGTGTTTTTTTCTCTTTTAACCCCTTGTGAAAATGATAAATTCAAGGCTAAACCAACATTATAGTGTAAAAAATGTAATATTTCATTTTCACGCCACATTGTTCCACATTTGTGCCCGTCACCAGTGGGGTCCATATGCTCACTACACCCCGTGTTACATTCCCTGAGGGGTGTAGTTTCCATAATGGGGTCACTTGTGGGGGGTTTCAACTGTCTTGGCAACACAGAGGCCTTTTGAATGCAACATGGCCCCTCAAAATCCATTCCATCCAAATCCAGCCTTCAAAAACGAAATGGTGCTCGTTCCCTTCGGAGGCTTGCCCTGCACCCGCATGGCGCTTTATGTCCACATGTGGGGTATTTACGGACTCGGGGGAAATTGCGCTACACATTTATTTTTTTCTCCTCTTTTAACCCCTTGTGAAAATGATATATTCAAGGCTAAACCAACATTATAGTGTAAAAAATGTAATACTTCATTTTCACGCCACATTGTTCCACATTTGTGTCCGTCACCCGTGGGGTCCATATGCTCACTACACCCCTTGTTACATTCCTTGAGGGGTGCAGTTTCCATAATGGGGTCACTTGTGGGGGGTTTCAACTGTCTTGGCAACACAGGGGCCTTTTGAATGCAACATGGCCCCTCGAAATCCATTCCATCCAAATCCAGCCTTCAAAAACCAAATGGCGCTTCTTCCCTTCGGAGGCTTACCCTGCACCCGCATGGCGCTTTATGTCCACATGTGGGGTATTTCCAAACTCAGGGGAAATTGCTCTACACATTAAATGTTTTTTTTATCTTTTAACCCCTTGTGAAAATGAAAAAACATGACAAGATTAATGATTTAGAGTAAAAATTTTACAAAAATTACACTAAATGTTGGTCTAGCCTTGATTTTTTTCCATTTCCACAAGGGGTTAAAAAAGAAAATGAACACAAAACGTGTAGGGTAATTTCCCCTGAGTACGAAAATACCCCACATGTGGACATAATGTGCCATATGGGCACAGGGCAAGTCACCAAAGGGACAGAGCGCCATTTAGAGGCTGGAATGGAGGATGGAGGCCATGTCGCAATTACAAAGCTCCTGTGCTGCCAGGACAGTAGAAACCCCCGACAAGTGACCCCATTCTGGAAACTACACCCCATAAGGAATCCAACAAGGGGTGCAGTGAGCATATGGACCCCACTGGTGACGGGCACTTACGTAGAACATGTGCCGAGAAAATAAAAAATACAATTTTTTTCATTTTCACGTCCCAAATGTGGCCGTCACCAGGGGGCCATATCCCCGCTGCCCCCCTTGTTAGATTCCTTATGGGGTGTAGTTTCCAGAATGGGGTCACTTGTGGGGGGTTTCTACTGTCCTGGCCGCACAGAGGCTTTGTAATTGCATCATGGCATCCTCTAATGGGAATGGCGGCCATACCTATTTAGCTGGGGAAAAGGGACAATTCTAATTTATTTTGGGGGTATTAGGCCAATTATTAGTTTATAAGGTTGGAAATGACAGGTGTCCATCAAACTCAACCTGTGTTGATCCAGAGGAAGGCAAAAAAAAACCCTCGTAAGGCAGACGACAGTAGCCTCATCACAGGGGAAAAATTCCTTCCCGACTCCATAATGGCGATCAGAATAATCCCTGGATCAACGTGACCCCTGAAATAGGAATAAGGGACAGAATTTAGATAATGTAGAACCCCAATGACGTGTAGTGCGCCTTGGAGCGATCCAGTATGCAGAGGCCGGGGTGATCAGGACAGGTGTCACACTGGAAAATGTTGTCCTTCCTGATCCCCCTGTTACACCACACTCTGCACTTCTTCTGGGGTCTCCCTTTCTCCAGTGTGGGGGACGTCACCTGGAAAATGTTGCCCTGGTGCGATACGGGGTCCCTCATATCCAGAAGCGCTGGGTCCGCTCCATGGCTACTAAATATTAGGGCGCTATTACTGCTTCTGATATGTTCGGATCGTGCCGCAAGCTACAGGGCAGCGAGGGACTGGAAGAGGGGGGCGCTGGTATAAAAGTTATCCCCGTACAGGTGGTGACCTTTATCCAGCAGTGGGAAGATCAGTTCCCGGACGATCTTCCCACTAACTCCGAGGATGGGGGGGGAGGGGGCATCTGGGGGCTGGATTCGGGTGTCCCTTTCTTCATACAGTCTAAGGGTACGTGCACACTGCGGAATGGCGAAGGATAACCCTTCGTGCATTCCACAGCTGGCACCCACCGGCGGACTGATGCAGGCGCGCGTCTCCACACGTGTCATAGACTCCATTCTATGCACGGGCGGATTCCGCTCTCCGTCCAACGTGTTCATTCTTTGGATGGACGATGGAATCCGCCCGTGCATAGAATGGATTCTATGACACGTGTGGAGACGCGCGCCTGCATCAGTCCGCCGGCAGGTGCCAGCTGTGGAATGCACGAAGGGTTATCCTTCGCCATTCCGCAGTGTGCACGTACCCGAAATCTGTAAGTGTACCCTGAGGTACGCTCACAGAGTTTGTAGAATTTCACTCCATACCGTCATCTCTTATTGGGACGGTACTGGCGGAAAAGATGTGTCTGGGGGGCAGCGTACGCTACACTACCCCCAGACACGTCACTGGATGATGAGGATGATGAGGATGAATGGAGGAACGAAGGACCCCCCATTCATCCTCACTGGCTGTTTCGGTGTCGGAGGTAATAATAACGTATCCCTCTGACGCCGAAAACACCCAGGGGGCCATCTTTATACGGGGAATAGTATATGGGGTATGTAGTGGTGTAGTGTCAAACTTTATTCAATGTAGTGTGGTGTAATGTAGTGTTTTTTACGTGTTTTTTTACAGTAAGTATAAAAAAAAAACCTACGCCAACAAAGGAGTTGCTGATAAATGCGCACTTATGTGCGGCATTTATAAGCAGACCGTGGCAGTAGAATATAGAAAAAAAACACCCTACGCCAAAAAGGAGGAGTTGCTGATTAGCAGCGCACTTTCGTGCGATGCTGATCAACACTCAGCGGCGATAGGGTGCGGAAAATAGAAAAAAAAAAATTTGAAAAAAAAAAAAAAAAAAATTCTGAACATCCCTGTAGCTGCTGATAAGTGTATTACACATATCAGCCGCTAGAGGGCAGCAGAGCGCAAAATACGGAAAGAGCCGACGCTGGAGCCGAAAATAGCCGAGAGAAGCCGAACGTGACGTCACGGAAGAAGCCGAAGACCCGAACGAAGACGAGGATGCCGCGAACCCGGAAGACGCCGATCAGGAGCCCGGGACAGGTGAGTAATGTACAAATACCTGCTCTGGACCCCTCGGCTGCCTAGCTGAGGGGTCCAGGGCAGGTATTTACTATATTGTGGGACTCTGATCGCCGTGCCACCGGCCCGATCGCCGTGAATGGCCGGCCGGTACCGGCCGGCCGTTCACGGCGATCGGGCCGGTGGCACGGCGATCACCATTACTTTTTACAGTAATGGCGGTCGGTGCCGTCCTCGGACAGCACCGACCGCCATTTTTTTCCGGGTCATCGGGTCGCCGATGACCCGGAAAGGTTCCGATCGCCGCTATTGGCTGATCTGAATTGATCAGCCTATAGCGGCGATCGTAAGCACGGGGGGTGTTAACCACCCCCCGTGCCGTGAAGCTAAGATGGCCTGCTATGATTTATAGCAGGCCATCTTCCCCGACCGCTGTGTGTGAACACGCAGCGATCGGGGAAACATCGGGCGTAAATTTACGCCCTGATGCGCCAAGTACCAGGGCGCGAGGGCGTAAGTTTACGCCCGATGTCGTTAAGGGGTTAAGGGTTTATTAGGCCTAGTGGCCAGAATGGAAACTGCATGATTCAAGAATTCTATTATGATAAAGATAGTAACATGGAAAATTAGAAAAGCATCACCAACTATTCTTAAAAATATGTTTAACATAAAAACCTAACATAAAACCTTTAAATAAGTCATTATCTAATGACGTATTCCCTTTAAGCATTTGGTTTGACTCACGGTTACACCTTTTATCCAGTTATGTTATATACTCACTGGAGTTTTTGAGAGAATGGATATAAGACTTTTCTGCTTGCTCTTGTGACATTTGCTTATATAATCCAATGTCGCCCTAATCACTGAAGAAGAAAAATATGGAGGGTTTGGAGCCGGATCAAGTTCCCTAGAAGAAAAAAAAAAGATTAGAAGTTTAGAGTCACTGTCGTATTTTTTTTTTTTTTTTTGCAATCAATAGTCCAGGCGATTTTAAGAAACTTTGTAATTGGGTTTATTAGCCAAATCTGCCATTATCTGCATGTAAAAAGCATTTTCCCAGGTCCCCCCCTCCTTCCTCTTTTTCATCCACTCTGAAAAATCTGAAAATTGTGACTTGTTGCAGGAGTCGTACCCTGTCTGCTCTAGGGAGAGGGGAGGGGGGAGGAGGAAGGAGGGAGTTAGCCGGCAGCAGAAAGCAGATAACAGAGGATTACAGGCACAGAGCTGGGTGACAGCTGTAATCTGAGCTCAGACAGGTCAGTGGTGACTGTCCCAGGAGATAAAGGGTGAGGTATTTGTAGATTAACTCTTTGTTGTCCTGTTTTGGTCTTTTCTTTAGCTCTCTCCATAGGACAGGCATGTCCAAAGTCCGTCCGGAGGGCCATTTGCGGCCCGCGTTCCGAACTTTTACGGCCCCCCAGGTATCCAGCTTGCTATTATCTGCCTGTGTTATAAAGCATATAGCATGTAGCATGTAAAATGGTCGGCCCTCGCACATGTTCACTTCATCAAATTTGGCACTCTTCGAAAAAAGTTTGGACATGCCTGCCATAGGAGAACAATGAAGACAGGGGGGAGAGCTTCAAACTGCTTTTTCATGATAAAAATGCATTTTTTGGCTAATAAACCTAATTACAAAGTTTCTTAAAATCGCCTGGACTATTGATTTCTGCAAAAAAAAAAAAAATTCACGACACTTTAAAGGAGAAGTCCTCTCCCTCCTGCAATGTCACAACCCGCCTGTTGGATTGCCGCTCAGCCAGTCAAGGACTGGAGTGGAATAACACTACTACCTCGTGACGTACCAGGAAGCTGGGGAAAAATTTATTTGGTGGCAGATGTGGAAGCAGTAATACAACGCTGCGGGGGCACAGGGATGGGTACGTATACTTTATTATGTTCCCATATGCCTGCCTGCACCAGATTTTTTATTTTTGCCTTTCTGACTTCTCCTTTAAAACCAAGAAACTATTTATAAGTTTTAAACAAATAAGACTGAAGTTTTTATACTCATAGGAGCTTGATATAGACAGTCTAATGTAAGGTGGAATACAGCAATTTATACTCTGTCCTACCTAGTGTACATGGCCTAGCAGGAGGGATATTGCTGCAGACCAGAACTTCACAAAGTTAAAGTGTTGCCTATATCTTGCATTAACATAACACAATCATGACCTGAAGGAAGTCGGTGACCACTACAGCAAATCTAACATGGATTTTCTTTGCAATGGCCAGATGTATAGTTACCTTGTATACTGCAGAATGTCCCTCTGGCTTGCTTCTCCATCACTTGGTGACTCATGCAACGTCATCAATAATTCCACCACAATATCCGGTAGATTCCGCTGAAGTAAGTTGTCTATTTGCTAAAATAAATTACAATCAGATTTCACTTATTAGAACGCAGTTTAGCCTTTGTCTCTATATGGTGTAGTCATACACTGATAAACTGTAAATTTTTTATAACCCAGAATAAACGAGACTTGATAGATAGCAACTGGGGCTGGATTTTAAGACGTTCGTGATTATTGGTTGTGAGACGTTGATTTTTTTACATTACAGACAGAAGTGACTACTATTTACCTGTGTCCCTAAGCAGTTCTCATCTCGTAGCAAATCATAGACTTTTGCTGCAACTTCTCTGTTTGTTTTCTCTGCGTCGCTGGAACATTCGGATGCATAATATGGCAAGATATTCACTAATATTCTAGGGAAACAATCAGCCAGCAGGCTCTTCCAGTCTTCCTCTATACACTGAGCCATAGACTTGATCTCATCAAAATCATTCCTCATGACTAGGGGCGGAATAAGCACTTTGTAGCATGATCTGTGGTGAGTAGAAAAACGGTTGGGACAAATAAAGTGTGATATTGGATGGAAGGATGGATAGATAGATAGATAGATAGATAGATAGGAGATAGATAGATAGATAGGAGATAGATAGATAGATAGATAGATAGATAGATAGGAGATAGATAGATAGATAGATAGATAGATAGATAGATAGATAGATAGATAGATAGATAGATAGCCGCACATTCAAATTTAATTGGCGGGTGCTGTACAGAGTAAGTCCCTTGGCTCGGGATCCCAATAGATAAAAAGCAAAATTCCGCAGCACACCAGCATCAGGTGAAAGGTGGTATACTATAATACCACCTTTCACCTGACGCTGGTGTGCTGCGGAATTTTGCTTTTTAGATAGATAGATAGATAGATAGACAGACAGATAGAAGATAGATAAATAGGAGATAGATAGATAGATAGATAGATAGATAGATAGGTGCTTTTCTCCTGCTTCTTCTAGCGATTGGTGGGGGGTCGGTATCTACAACATGTCAATTATTTTTTCCTATCACAGGTATACTTTAATCTTACTAACCTATAGAAATCTCTGAGACTAGGATAATCTAACAACATATAAGGAAAAGTGGACAAGTTGTATTCCGGGAGCTTCATTTTAAGCCATTCAAGAACCAAGTAATCCAAGTGAGAGGTCATGAGGTCTTTCATATTTCTGTAACCCAGAGTGGTAGAAACCTTTTCCAAAACCTGCGGACAAATGGCAACAAGTCACCTCATGTTTAATAAATCTGACCCACTGTTTTTCCAAGCCTGTTTGGCAGGCTTAGAAAAACATGGCTGCTCCCACCCCCCCACCCCCCCCCCAAAAAAAAAACACCTCTCCTGTCCTCAGTCTGGGTGTGGGTTTTGCTCCTCAGTTCCTTTGAAGTGAATAGATCTGAACTGTAATACCACACACAGTCTGAACACAGGGGTAGTGCCGTTTTTGCAAGCATCCAAGCATCTAATGATAGAATTCTGACATATTAGGGCAATATACACTGCAAAGACATTGGGGGAGATTTATGAAGTCCTGCGTTTTTTTACGCCGGGTTTACAAATGTCCCCGCAGCTCCGGAGCTTAGGGGATTTATGTAGAGGCGCATTGCCTCTACATAAATCCTGAGCGCACGGAAGGCGTCCGTGCAAAAATCTTGAAACCTACGCCTGCTCAGAGCTGGTGTAGGTTTCAGTATCATTTTTCTGCCGGAAAAATTATAAGTGTGGCGCACGCAGATGCCGCGCCCCCTCTACGTGCTGCCGCACCCCCCCAACGCTCCCTCTCCGCCCCACTGGCGAAAGTGGCGGAGATGGGGCAGATGCAAAAAAAAAAACTGCAAAAATACCCTTTGCAAATATTTTACACCAATCTGTTCCATCTGCGCCTACAAAAGGCATTTTTTCGCCTTTTCATACATGTCCCCCATTGTGATTTCACCTTAACACACACCAATTCCTATAAAATGACTTACCTTTCTGATATGCTGAGGATCCAGGTTGTTTTGTTTCACAGACTGACATATAGCAAATAACGCCTGCTTCTCACACACTGGGCTGGAGAACAGGATCACAGACACCAACATAAGAAGAGTAGAATTTCTGTTACACTTCTCATCAGGAAGATCCTCTGGGTCCTGAGAACTGCGAGACTGGACAGGGGAAGATATACAATGACAGAATGGATGGATTTACTTTTTTATATCAGTTGTAAAATAGTAATTGCAAGAATAATTGAAATTATTGAAGTGACAAATATTACAAAAAAAACTGTGTGTAGTCAGATCCTAACATCATGTATTACTTGCTCGCATCTGACCAACTTAAAGGTTTTATATCAATACAAATGGGGAGTAACACATAACTGTGGGATCAGACTACACACGGCTTGTTTGTAGTCTGTAACCATGTGAACAAAAGAGGTCTTCATAGGAGCTGTACACACCAAACCACATTGCGCTTTTATTGTAGACTATTGTAAGTTTTAAAGGCTTTTTTATGACAGATACTGTGGTGTACAATAGATGGTACATTCATTTACTGTACAGTCATCCAGTGACTACATTTGGCATAATTTCCACTGGTTTACGCTAATTTCAGGGGACTCAATAGCAGAACAGACTATGATATTGAGTTCATTTACAGTAGCGTACACCACCTGAACTTGGTAACTAAGTTACTCTGTTTGATCTATTGAAATGAATGGCGCCTCCTGTAGATGCCACAATCACATTCTTGGCAAGATCCTGATGTATACTAGTGATGTACACATTAAACTTTGTGCAGTATTTTTTGCAGTATGTATAACAAATTTGTTTTTAAATGGTTACTTACAGAAAAACATAGTCGACATTTTTGTGTACACTAAAAAAAAAAGTTCAGCTTCAATTTATCATTTTTTATAATTTAAGTCAAAAGAAAAATGAATGGCACACAACTGCGTCTGTTTTTTGGGAAAAATTGATGCAAAAAGGGACGCAGTTGTGTGCCATCCATTTCCAAAAAAACGGAAATGTCAAACGGACTGCAAAAACGCAGTGTGAACCTAGCCTTAAAGGGGAGCTATCAGCTAACCTACTGATAGCCCACTATAGCACCAGGGACACTGAGGAGGAAGGTACGTGTCTTACCTTCCCCCTCTTCGCCGTTCCCGTGCTGCTCCGCTGCCGCATCATCCGACCTGCCTCTTCTAATGATGATCAATGAGGGGGAGGGCTAGATGACGCAGCAGAGCTCCTAATGGTGTCCTGGAGCAGAGTTTACCCCGACAGCGCGGGACACATACCCTCCTCCTCAGCATCCCTGGCACTATAGGGGCCTATCAGCAGGTTAGATTCGTCCAACTTGCTGATAGTTCCCCTTGAACATTTATACAAGCTATGTAAAGAAAATGAACAAGAAAGTACTTATGGTATGTGTGATAGATGAACCAACAAAGGTATTGTTTAGACAGATAGATGACAGAATTAGAGATGTAGATAGATAGACAGAGAGATAGAACTGAAAATTTAGACTCTTATTACCAAGTGACTCATCGCCTCCTGAGCCTTCATGTAGAGATTTTCAAAAGCCTTCTGCTGCAGTTTCAGGGGGAGCGCCTGTAACTTCACGTCCTGGAAGAGTCTGGTAATGATCAGTATACAAGATGTTAATGGTTTGGGGGGCAGTATCCCGCCCCAGGAATATTGGGTCTCATAGACAACTCTATCACCATATTAGTCTTTCAAACAAAACTCCCTCCTTCCCCCGACAGTCAGTGGTACACAGTAGACAGTTGTCGGCGGACAGATATTGAACATGTATGGCTACCTTAAAACTGATCTCCTGCCCATTCTTCAGACTGGGCATGGAGAGATGCAGGTCAGCAGGGGACAGATGACTTAGTGAGGCAACCATACAACACCCCCTGACTTCTGTGCACAAGCCCTATTAATTAGAAAATGGCTCGATGGGCATCCTATTCTTCCCTTGGCAACATGACCATCCATAATGGACCTGCGTCCCTCCTCCCCCGAGCTGAAGAACAGACAAAAGCTTGGCTTTACAGGTAAGCTCTAACCTTTAGATTTACAACAAAACACCCTAGTATATGCTCAGTTATACCTGTTAGCACCCTGCGCAGCAAGCATGCGGACTTGCTGATGGGTATCTGCAAGGAATTCTGAGAATGCATCCCTCACAGAAAGATCCGTCTCTCCAACGGTGAGAATTGCCCATTTGCTTTGAGGGTCGACCTGTCATACAAACAATGCACAAAGAATACAGTGAGACATAAAGCTAATGAGACTGATAAAAACAGCTAGGATCCCCCCCCCCCTACAGCATTGTTCCAGGAGACACTTGCTGTTAACTCACTAATATACCCAGTAAACTCAGCACAAATTTTAACCATGCGATGGACCCATGAGCTCAGGCTACATTGGTGTCCTGACATGTTCTGGATTTACCAGGAGGGTAAAATTCTACTGTATCTATTGTCCCGGCAAGACAAGCTCCTACATAATGAAGCGGGCCTGACATTATTTCACTGGAAGATACAGCCAGCCACGAAATTCACCTGCGTGGCATATATTGTATTACGACAGCTGATCTCATACTACTGCAACTGGGGTAAAATGTGGAACGTTTAATATACAAGTCAACCCCAATAGCAATAAAATTCTGTATGGATCAATTATGTACAAAGCACTCACACTGAAATCAAAGGGATTGTAATGTTTGCATATCTAAATAAAAAAAAAAATAATAATAAATTTTATATATATATATATATATATATATATATATATATATATTTAGATATGCAGTCTATACAAACATTACAATCCCTTTGATTTCAGTGTGAGTATACATAAAAACACACACATATATATATATATATATTTATATAAGAAATTCAGAATGAATGCAGCACTCGTGTAGCGATAGATGTGGTGCCAGGCGGTATATACCAGCGACCACCCGATATAGGTAATATAAATCAGAAGCGCTCAGTGTGGAGAGCGAAAAGTCGCGGTTTGGGGAAACAAACACGTTGTGTTGAATTCTATCCCATGAGTGCTGCGGTATTGTTTTGATTTATATATATATTGTGGACATGTCACTGGTAAAGTGCTCGAGGGGATGTACATCTCACCCAGGTTGATACATAGTGTGAGATGGTGAGTCCAGGAGGCATCTGTGCTCAGCAGTGTTATGCTGCTGAGCTATTATTTATTATTGCCGGGCCTGGACTTACATGGAATGGCAGGTAGGTTTTGGTAGTGGGACTTGCCATTCCCTCCCCCTCGATCCAGTGTGGGTTTTGGGATCAGGTGAGCTCTGATCCCAATCAGCCTGAGAAGGCAAAAGGTGGGCTCAGTGTACAGGTCTCTCTCTCTCAGCCAGGAGTGAACAGCCTGCATGCTGTTTGATGAGAGCTGGGAAGACGGCCGCTGCTGGGGCCTGTTCACACCCCGCAATACTGACCACTGACGTGCCAGAGAGGTAACCTGCTTTGTTAGTTAGCGCCCAGACGGGCAAGACCTTTTGTTTTGTTCCTAAAGCACCGTGTTGCTATATTTCTGTTATGGACTGTTTATGCTGCAAATAAACGCCAAGCTGTTATTTTACAAGTCCAAGTCTGCTGTGAACTGTGTCCAAACACACCATCCCCCGGGAAGATCCCCACAATTGGTGCTGCGGAGCGGGCAAAACGGTTGCTAGGGGCAACGGTGTGCATCAACTTGGATACAGCTGCTTATGTCCTGGGTGAAGGCTGCGGCTTCACTCCAAAAACAGACAAGCAACATGGAGGAGATGATGAAGCAGTTAATGCAAGTGAGTCTGCAACAGCAACAAGCTCTGACAGATGCTAACCTGCGCCATGAGCAGGCATTGGCCGCACACCAGCAGGCTAATAGGCAGCAACAACAGGCTCTGACAGACGCCAATCTGCGCCATGAGCAGGCTAATCGGCAGCAACAACAGGCTCAGGCAGATGCTAATCTGCGCCATGAACAGGCTCTGGCAGATGCTAATCTGCGCCACGAACAAGCGATGGCTCAACAACAGAGACTTATTGAGCACCTGATAGCAAAGCAAGAGGCATCTGCAGGTGCTAATCCCCAGCTGGTGGCAGCAGCCGCGCCAGAGACTTTGTCTGTGAGAAGAGCCGTGCAGCGAGCGCTGCAAAAGATGACTGCTGATGACGATGTTGAGGCCTACTTAACTGTCTTTGAGCGTGTGGCTGAGCGAGAAAAGTTACCTTCCACTGAGTGGGCAGAGGTCATTGCTCCCTATTTAACAGGCGAACCTCAAAAGGCCTACTATGACCTCAGTGAGCAAGAGGTCAAGGACTATCCCCGGCTAAGAGCAGAGATACTCGCCCGACTAGGAGTTACTGCTGCTGTCCGTGCCCGGAGAGTCCGCAACTGGAGCTACAGTCTGGACAAGTCAGCGAGGTCCCAGATGTACGACCTGATTCATTTGGCAAGAAAGTGGTTGGAGCCAGACACCTCTACTCCTGCACAGATCCTAGAGAGGGTCGTGATGGATCGCTACCTCCGCGCACTTCCTGCTGATCTGCAACGCTTGGTGGGACAAGGCGACCCTAAGAGTGCCGACGAACTTGTCAGCCTTGTGGAGAGGTTCCAGGCGACCGAGGACTACCTCCGTGATGTTCCTGCAGCACCGTCACCTCCCCGGAGTGCCAGACCTGTGCCGTCAGCTGGTAAGAGACTTCCATCTATTGGGGGAGTGTGGAGGGGTGCTGATAGAGGGAAGAGCGCTCAGGAGGCGTCTCAGGGGCAAAAGACTGGTGGTGGTCCCCGGTGGCTAAGTGGCCCTAAAAAGGACTCCCTGCCAAGGAGACCAGGCCCTATCCAGTGCTGGAGATGCCATGAGACGGGACATATGTCTGCCCATTGCCCTCTTACCACTGAGCCCATGGAGTGTGACGCTAGCCGGCGTCAGTCGCTATTTGCGGAACCGTCTTTTGTTGCGGTCACTGGACTAGAGACTGAACCGCAAATCTGCAACATTACTGTAAATGACTTCCCTGTTAAGGCGTTGCTGGACTCAGGAAGCCTTGTCACCCTGGTGCATGCCAGCCTGGTGACTGGGGACTTTGTGCCAGCAAGACATATGAGTGTGGTATGCATACATGGTGATACAAAGGTTTACCCTATAGTACGGGCTAATGTCGGGACTGAACTAGGCGCTGTACAATATGAAGTGGGTGTGGTTAAAAATCTTATGCATAATGTGATATTGGGGCGTGATTTTCCTTTGTTCTGGGCTCTATGGGGAAAACAACAATCCCCTGAAAGGAGTGAGGAGACCCCTAAGTCTATTGCATTACCCCCGGTAAATGATAAAAATGTACAGGATGAAAATGATGCTTTTCCTTTGCAGGTCCTGACTGGTGAGGAAGAGGCTCCTCCCACTGCGCAAAATGTTCCAGACTTAGAGGTGTCTAGGGATAATTTTGGTACTGCACAATTACAGGACCCCACTCTCAAAAATGCGAGAGAGCAGGTCACTGTTATGAATGGGGTACCTCAGGAACCAGAAGCTGAGAAAAAATTTCCACATTTTTCTATGACTAATGATCTCTACTATAGAGTCACTAAAATTAATGATGAGGTGGTGGAACAGCTTCTGGTGCCTAAGTCGTACCGGCGTCAGGTACTTGACATGGCCCATAATCATGTCCTTGGGGGCCACTTGGGGACAGATAAAACACAGGAGAGAGTCCTCCAGAGGTTTTATTGGCCTGCGATTTATGCTGACATAAAAAAATACTGTGAGTCGTGCCCCACATGTCAGCTTAGCGCTCCAGTGTCGCATTTTCGCAGTCCTTTGGTTCCACTCCCCATCATAGAGGTACCTTTTGACCGGATCGCAATGGACTTGGTGGGTCCCATTGTAAAGTCAGCTAGGGGACACCAGTACATTCTAGTTGTGTTAGACTACGCGACCCGCTATCCTGAGGCTGTACCCCTAAGAAACACTACCTCTAAAACAATTGCACGGGAATTGTTTTATATGTTTTCCAGGGTGGGGATCCCCAAGGAAATCTTGACTGACCAAGGTACACCATTTGTGTCAAAGGTAATGAAAGAGCTATGCAAACTGTTTAAAATCTCACACCTACGTACCTCTGTATATCACCCACAGACAGACGGGTTAGTGGAGAGGTTTAATAAAACCCTGAAACATATGTTAAAAAAAGTGGTGGAAAAGGATGGTCGTGATTGGGATCACTTGCTACCTTACCTGATGTTTTCTATTAGGGAAGTACCCCAAGCGTCCACAGGGTTCTCTCCCTTCGAATTAGTCTATGGTCGTCACCCCAGGGGTTTGTTGGATATAGCGAAAGAGACATGGGAAAGTGAGTCCACCCCATACAAGAGTGTTATAGAGCATGTAGCACAAATGCAGGACCGTATAGCCACTGTAATGCCCCTAGTAAGGGAACACCTCCAGAGGGCGCAAGAGGGCCAAAGCAGAATTTACAATCGTTCTGCAAGAATCAGGACATTTAGCCCAGGTGACCGGGTACTCATTCTTGTTCCCACGGTAGAAAGCAAATTCTTAGCAAAGTGGCAGGGTCCCTATGAAATTGTAGAGAAGATCAGTGAGGTCAACTACAAGGTACACCAACCAGGTAGAAGGAAGCCTTTCCAAGTTTATCACATAAACTTGATCAAGCCCTGGAAAGACAGGGAATCCTTGGTGGCGACAAAGCCTGTTGGTCATCTGTCACCACCAATCCCTCCGGTCAGGATTGGTGACACCCTATCAGTGTCCCAGAAGCAGGAAGCTAAGGAGTTCCTGCAGAGAAATAAAGACAAGTTTTCTGACCTACCAGGGCGTACGCATCTCATTAGTCATCATATTGAAACTGAGCCTAGAAGCAGAGTAAACCTGAAGCCCTACAGGATACCAGAAGCACGGAGGGAGGCGGTATCATCCGAGGTAAAACGTATGCTTGACCTAGGAGTCATTGAGGTGTCCCAGAGCGAGTGGTCCAGCCCGATTGTGTTAATCCCAAAGCCCAATGGAACTTGGAGGTTCTGTAATGACTTTAGAAAGTTAAATGAGATCTCCAAGTTCGATGCCTACCCCATGCCCAGGGTAGATGAGTTGATAGAAAGGATGGGTAATGCCAGGTACATAACTACACTCGATCTCACAAAGGGCTACTGGCAGATCCCACTCACTCCTAAGGCTAGAGAGAAGACTGCATTCTCCACCCCTGATGGGCTCTTCCAATATGTAGTGATGCCATTCGGGTTACATGGAGCCCCTGCCACTTTTCAGAGGTTGATGGACTTGATTCTGCGACCACATCGTGATTACTCCGCTGCCTACCTCGATGATGTGGTCATTTTTAGCCCGGATTGGGAAAGTCACCTCTGTAAGGTCCAGGCGGTGTTAGATGCCATAAGTGATGCGGGGTTAACCATCAATGCAGAGAAGTGTGCACTAGCCTTAGAGGAGGCTAAATACTTGGGCTACATTATTGGGAGGGGGTTAGTGAAACCACAACTAAATAAAATTGAGGCAATACAGAATTGGCCTCAACCCCTCACAAAGAAACAGGTCAGAGCTTTCCTGGGTATTACGGGCTATTACCGAAGGTTTGTGCCGAATTTTGCTTCAGTTGCAGCCCCACTAACTGACCTGACAAAGGGTGCAAAGTCCGCAATGGTGACATGGACTCCAGAGGCTGAGAAGGCTTTTCAAAGCCTTAAGTCTGCCCTGTGCCAACAGCCTGTGCTAGTTACCCCTGACTTTAGGCGAGAGTTTCTAGTACAGACAGATGCCTCTAACACAGGGTTAGGTGCCGTCCTCTCACAGGTCGTGAATGGCGAGGAGCACCCGGTGATGTACTTAAGCAGGAAACTATCCCCGGCCGAGAAAAACTACGCCATTGTGGAGCGAGAATGTCTGGCAGTGAAGTGGGCCCTAGAATCCCTGAAGTACTACTTACTAGGCAGGAGGTTTAAGTTAGTGACAGACCATGCCCCCCTAACATGGATGAAATTAAACAAGGAGAAAAATGCGAGGGTGACTAGGTGGTTTCTTTCCCTCCAAAACTTTAATTTCATGGTGGAACACCGGCCAGGGAAATTACAGGCAAATGCTGACGCCCTATCTAGGGTACACTGTCTGTGGGGACAAAATGCTCAGCCCTCCGGTCTGAAGAAGAGGGGGGGGATATGTGGACATGTCACTGGTAAAGTGCTCGAGGGGATGTACATCTCACCCAGGTTGATACATAGTGTGAGATGGTGAGTCCAGGAGGCATCTGTGCTCAGCAGTGTTATGCTGCTGAGCTATTATTTATTATTGCCGGGCCTGGACTTACATGGAATGGCAGGTAGGTTTTGGTAGTGGGACTTGCCATTCCCTCCCCCTCGATCCAGTGTGGGTTTTGGGATCAGGTGAGCTCTGATCCCAATCAGCCTGAGAAGGCAAAAGGTGGGCTCAGTGTACAGGTCTCTCTCTCTCAGCCAGGAGTGAACAGCCTGCATGCTGTTTGATGAGAGCTGGGAAGACGGCCGCTGCTGGGGCCTGTTCACACCCCGCAATACTGACCACTGACGTGCCAGAGAGGTAACCTGCTTTGTTAGTTAGCGCCCAGACGGGCAAGACCTTTTGTTTTGTTCCTAAAGCACCGTGTTGCTATATTTCTGTTATGGACTGTTTATGCTGCAAATAAACGCCAAGCTGTTATTTTACAAGTCCAAGTCTGCTGTGAACTGTGTCCAAACACACCATCCCCCGGGAAGATCCCCACAATATATATATATATACATATATATTTATATATATATATATTTTTTTTCTATTCTGTATCTATATCTATCTATCAATACACACACAAACATATTCTCTAAGGCTCCTGTTACACGTACAGATAAATTGCTCAAGCGCATGTTTAGCGACCGACGATAGACATTTAGGCAAAAATATAAATAGCTATTAAAAGTACTTAATGCACTCGTAGTGATGAGCGTTTACACTGAAAGACTTGAGAACAATTAACAGTGATTTTGAGATCAGATCAAAAGACGCTATCAACGACATACAAATTTCTGTTTGTCGTTTGATCGTTAACACATTTTCACCAGAAGATCATCACTTAAATTCGAATGATTTAGCTATTTTTTTGAAAGATAATTGGCCCATGTCAAAGCCCCTTAAGAATGTACCTCAATGAGAGTTTTCATGCAGTTTACAAGTGCCACGCGAACCACTGCTGTATATTTTCCATCGTTTGTTAAATGCCTATGGAAGACACATGGAAACAGAAAATAGGATAGAATATGTAAAAAAGAACTTCAAATGACAAACAACTTCATAATTAGTTCAAATGGTCCACGTACCAAAAGGCATATACGACATTTAGCAGCTGTCCCTCTGCATCAGATGTCTCCTCTGTGTCTCCGCCATCCTGGCCCAAGCATTTTACAATAGGAAGGAGACTTCTAAGAATGGCAGTACAGACCTCCTGGTCCCGTCTGTAGGCCGAGCAGACATCCCTGAAAGGAATATCAAGACAATGGAGCTAAAGTTGGATCGGTAAGCTTGATGCACACTATTGTATAAAAAGCATTCATAAATTCTATGGACTCATAATGTATCAATATCACACAAGAGCACAAATACATAAGGATTCCAATATATATATATATATATATATATATATATATATATATATATATATATATATATATATATATATATAGAGAGAGAGAGAGAGATAGATAGTCTTCATTAGCAGCAATACTTCTAGTGCAGACTATGCACTCTCAACGCGGTACTCTATAGAGAGTCAGTAAGTCCAAGGTCTATAATACAGACTACACAGCAGTTCAATCATGAGGCCTAAAATAAACAATAGCAAATAGACAATGAATGTTAAGACAGGAATAATAATAATAAAATAAAACTTACGGGAGACTCTTCAGCAAGATAGCGATGTCATCTACAGGCAGATCTTTCACTGGAAGATCATTTAGCAGCTGTAAGAACTGCAAGGAAAGAAAGGAAAAGAAGAAAAAGAAAAGATGGAGTGAAATCAATTACATTTCTTAGCTAAGTTAGAACTTGCTTTAGATTTTCTGTCCTGGTCCTACAGTAGCTCAGCTGGATGTAAATACCCAGGATAAACATGAAAACGTATCTCAACACTTATGGGAGCTGTGACAGCTCACTGGTTACTATAGACCATAAAACAAAACAGATGGAGTATACATCAGCAGAAAATGACATGCTGACATATACTACGTCATACTCACCAAGTTTAATGGACCAAACGTAGTCTTACAAGGGACTACATTGTCCATTTCTTGAAAGATCCAAAATTGTGGTCTACTCCACAGTGGAAGAGCATACATTCAGGTAATGGACTGGATGTAGTCACTATATTCAGTGCATTAAAGGGGAACTATCACACGTTAGACGAATCTACCCTGTTGATAGCCCCCTATAGCACCGGGGACGCTGAAGAGGAGGGTAAGTGTCTTACCTTCCTCCTCGGCACCGGTCCCGTGTTGTTAGTCGGGGTAAACTCCACTCCAGAGCACCGTTAGGAGCACTGCCGCGTCATCCGGACCACCCCTTCTAATGATGATCAATGGAGGGGGCAGGCAAGATGACGCGGCAGTGCTCCTAAGTGTGCTATGGAGCAGAGTTCACCCCAACAAACAGCTCGGGACCAGCGCAGACGAGGAAAGTAAGACATATACCTTCCTCCTCCACGTCCCTGGCACTATAGAGGGATATCAGCGGGGTAGATTCATTTAACTTGCTGATAGTTCCCCTTTAAGCACTGTGAATGTGCTGTCAGTCTGCAAGAGTAAACATACTTTTTGACGATATATACCCTAAACGTGATGTGGCTAATGCTTCCTGAGCTATATTATGCTGAAACAGTAATCATATCTGTGTTGTATATGAAATTCATTTCATTTTTAGAGCAAGTAGCATCAGGGTATCGTTGAAGCCGCCCCAAAGTTAGCGCTCTGATCTTACCACGCGGAGATGCTGCGGTTTGTTTGTGTCTAATGAGGTATCCACGAGACTCAAGAGTCTTCTCCTTATGTCAGACGGTCTGAAATTGACATTGTGATGTATGGCAGGAGATGCACAGAAACACAGAAACTGCAACGCCTGGGACAACACCATCTCAGGTTTGGTCAAATGTTCCTCAGATAATGGACTCACTGCACCTATAATAGGGAGAAACGTGATATAACACCGTTCACATCTAAACCTCTTCCACTGATATACAATGGTCTGTATATCAACCTAGCTGATTATCTACCAAAGTATCACATCTACTGGCTCACACCTATTGCTACAAATATTTTACTTTTCAACATACCATCAAAAGGCAACCCAAAAAGATATTTATGGTGCACATCAAGCCAACAGAGCACCATGGACACATTTTTATAGGTTTAGATTGGTTTCCTACCAGTGATATTCTGTAGTTCCCCGCTGTCTATACTTTCTGTAGCTTCAGTGGAAGAGTCATCATCGAAGAAGTCTGCATCTCCTTGGTCATCAATATCCATTCTTGCCTCTATGTCTATGTCCATAGGATCTCTGTCTATAGCCTCAACAATACCATTGCCATTGGTGCCATTACTATTCACCTGCAATCATAGTATGGAATATTAAGGTGATGCAACATTAAACTAATAATTTACATTGCAATATTCTGTTCCCTATCTCTATGTCCATTACTTTTTGAAATCAGATCATTTTTATTTTAGTTTTTCTTACAAATAGACATAAAAAACATTTTTAATACAATTGGAACATCTCAGATAAATGCAGAATCATGAGACAGGGAATAATGTCCAACTGTAGGTCATGTGAAACAATCAGGTATCACACATCATAACTATGTGCGTAGAAATGTATAACATCTAATAAAAATAGAAAGGTAATACAAAAAAACATTAAACATGTCTTGCAAACATTTGTCAGAAATTTAATAAACTGCTACATCCCTCTCCTATTGTGCGAATCGTAGACTGGCTAGACAGGTCATATGACAAATTACTTTACATCAATATGTTGGAGCATCATATCACCATTAAATTGCATTTAGAAGAATCTGAAATGGGTATCTACAAATCCTATGTAGTATAGGTGACGGCAAGCCAGGGGCATCTATCCACTTTCCCCAGATGTTTTCAAACTTCTTGATACATTTCCGCTTCATGTATACCCCCCTCTCAAGCCTAATCACTGCATTCATTCTACAAGTAAATTCTCCCACTGTCGGTGGATCAGCGTGTGTCCATTTAGAGGCAATGGTTTTCCTGGCTTGGTAGAGGATCCGCTGTATCCCCAGAGCAGTATAGTCATCAGGTTGAGTATTCCCCAGAAGTCCCAGTACACAATGTTTAGGCGTAAGGGGCAAGACAACACCAAATACATCTTTCACAAGAGTAACTATTCCTCTCCAGTATACTTCCAGCTCCCTACAGGCCCAGAACATTTGTATCTATGTCCATTACTAATTGAGAATTTGCCCCCCTCCCCCAAGGATAAGGTGGTGGTTGACAGATAAAATGTGTTAAGGTCTGAGTCACCCGGCCATAAGCTTGTTAAGCTTTCCCCATTGTCCACAACTTTTAACCATGCGATGATGAGACTGGTACATGACCAAAGGTTTCTTTGGACACTCAGCTTCTACTCAACCTGAAGGTTCAAGGTTGTAGAATGTAGATCAGGGGGTATCAAACTCTGAGCCCTCCAGCTGTTGCAAAACTACAATTCCCATCATGCCTGGACAGCCAAAGCTATAGCTTTGGCTATTCAGGCATGATGGGAATTGTAGTTCTGCAGCAGCTGGAGGGCTGAGAGTTTGATACCTGTGACTGCCATGACTAAACATGATGGATATGCATCCTTTTAACCTTACTATGTTATTAGGTTAACATACCAAGTGTCGACATATTTCACATAAATCCGTTAACATCCTCGGTGTTATAAGGTGAAGAAACAGATCTGTGGCAAATCGAGCAGGACCCGTCTAGAATTAAAATAAGTGTAAGCAAAAAGTTAGTTAGAAGTTTACAGTTTATTCTTTCAGTTCTATATATAGTTCTAGAAGGTGTCACTTTGATCTTTTTAATAAAATAGGAGAATCCCTTTAAGGTTTATAGCTAAAAACACACACATAGTACTGTACTGAATGCCCCTTACACTTGACACATTACCTTTGCGCAGTTGCAGACGCAGTTCAGACACTGTAATATCAATGCTCCCAGTGATACAATTTTTTGTTCCTCACTTAATTTTCCCCTTAGAATTGATGTACTCTCACCAGCACACTGCATTAACATCTGCAAAAAAATAAATAAAGATCAGTGAAAATCTATTGACTTAAAGGGGTATTCCAGAAAGTAATTTTTTGGTGCGAACACGTCCAAGGCTAAATTGCTTGGTAAATTATTCAGGAAGAGTGAATGTGATCAACCTACAATGGAATTGCATCATTGAGCACTTTGGGTGAACCGTATCTTTGTCTGTGAAACGTCACTATGTCTTCTTGGATGTGTAAGTAAATATGAAGAAAGACAATGTTTATGCTGTAGCGTTTGGTTTCTTTTACATATGCGCACTGAGGACATGTTTACACTATGTAAGAGAACGGCCCATGTCAGAAAAGCCCATCCCGGCCGGTACTGCAGTATCAGCTGGATGATCTTTATTGCCACTGAATTCGCCTGCATCCAAATTCCCCACTGCTCACAATGGAGTGTGCGGACGGAGTGTGAACTGACGATAGGGCGCCGATAGGGATCCCGTCCAGAGTGTATACCATGTGTATACACTCCGGCCGGGATTCCCTCAGTGGCTGTGATCACTACGGTACTTAAGTAGTGTGAACATAGCCTGATTGTGGAGTTGAGAGCTTCTTAATTAACCCACACGTTCCCCAGTGCAATGTACTACTCCGCCTGTGTGTTCATTGTTTGAGATGACAAAACAATTGAACTTATTAATAAAAATGTAACAATTAAACAAATATTAATAACTGCGCAGGTACAAAAAAAAAACCACAAAGAAATATTAAAACACTGTTCATGACAAAAAAACACAAAAATAATACGAAATTATTTGGTGATATATTCCCTTTAAGCCTACATCAGGTTAGAGCTATGAGGCAGCTTTGGCTATGCAACCCCTAAGTTGCCATGACCTTCACCTCGACCTGACAATGACCACCAAAAATGTAACCCTACTGCAGTTCTGGTGACTGTCAGCTCATGGTTGCAGCAATAGGCATATTGCATTAATTAAATTTTATATATTGTAGTACAGGTAGGGCAACAATGCAGTCTTTGGCCATGGCGTACACAGCACAGTTAGGGTACTATTACACCAACAGATCTGATGAAAGATTATCTGCCAAAGATTTGGCGCCAAACCCCGGAGTGGATTTGAAAAGAGGAGAGATCTCAGTCTTTCCTTTATGACCTGTTCTGTTTATAGTCTGTTCCTGGGTTTGGCTTCAAATCTTTGGCAGATAATCTGTCGTCAGATCTGTTGGTGTAATAGTACCCTTAGAGTTGCTTTATTTTTTTTTTTTTTTTGGCAAAACATTGGTTTGGTGATACTCTCCCATATATAAATGACAGCACCGCCTACCTTGGCTTTCTGGAATAGGCTAGACTGGCAAGCCTCATCTTCACTGATGACCTCTGCATGACAATAACAAGCTAACACTCCAGTCAATAGACTTGCACATCGTACCAAGGATTCAGGGGGTGTGGTCTAGGTTTAAAAAGAAAAAATAATTATACAATAACATAAAAGTAAAAACTGTCATTCAAATGCAAATGTTAAAACACCAATACTAAGAAAAAGCTGAATGAAAGTTACAAAGATTCATGGTAAGATTGGTTGTATCATGGGGGGGGGGGTCAATGGTACTCTGCAGAACTACAAAAAAGCTATGTATACCTCAGATGAGTAGCTGTTGAGTAGCTGCTCAGAAACAGTAAGTAGATCGAGCTCCAGCTTATTCCTGACACACTGATGCACAGTGAGACACGTGGAGCTTGTTTTTAGACAGGTTGTTGGATCCGATGCACTGCTTAGCATTGTAATTTCATTAAAAGAGGACACAAGATGGAGTTCTTCAGTTTTGGAGAAACCAGGTGAATCACTTCCCATTTTCTGATGAGAACTGGAGATGAAAGTAATAATCAGCAACAAATGTCAGTATAAACCACTGTATAGAACCCTGTGCGAGACATGTAATTGCCACAGTGCCGAAAAGCTGCATTCTACCAAAAACAGTACCACACCTGTCCTTAATCAACAGCTGAGCTGCAACACCAGATACAAACTGAGGACAAGAGTGGCACTGTTCCAGGAGGAAGGCGGCCATGTTTTTTTTTTTAACCCTGATTAACCCCATTATTTGAAACTAAAGATCCGATGACATATAGCAATTATCTGCCCAATCAGGATAAATCGTCCAGATATTACCCTGTGTAATAAAGACAACGATCAGACAAGGACCAGATGATCGTTGTCTTTCAACAAGATGAAAAAATCATCATCCGGCAACTGTGCATCGCTATGTGTAATAGGAGATGCGCAGTCTGCAGACGATGAAAGTTTATAGTAAATAATAAACATATATACTTAAGGCCCTATTCCACCAACAGATCTGACAACAGATTATCTGCCAAAGATTTGAAGCCAAACCCAGGAGTGGATTTGAAAAGAGGAGAAATCCAGTCTTTCCTTTATGACCTGTTCCCTGTTTATAGTCTGTTCCTGGGTTTGGCTTCAAATCTTTGGCAGATAATCTGTCGTCAGATCTGTTGGTGGAATAGGGCCTTTACCTGTCCACGCTCCCCAATGTCCTCTTGCCTCTTCCCAGCTGACTGGAGATACCACTGAAGTTTCTGCACCAGTCTTTGAAGTGACAGGCCATTCAGCCAATCACTGGCGGTGGCACTGTCCCATCCTGTCATTTCAGAGACGGGTGTAGAAGCTTCAGCAGTATCACCAGTCAGCTGGGAAGAGGCAAGAGGACATCGGGGGCGGGGTCCCCTTGCCGCATAATAGTCAAGCTGTGTAATAGGCTCTGTAAGCAAGTGGCAATCTAGCAGATCACCACTCGCTTATTCTGCACATCAGGCCGTGTAATACAGCCTTAGGCCATGTTCACATGGAGTAAAAGACTGGCCGTTCCGTGACCAGGCCGTGTGGTGCCAGGAGTGATGCCAGGGTGTGGGGGGGAGTTGCCGCTGGAGGTCACCGAAGAGATGCCATCACCCGGTGAGGCGAGGGGGCGGGGGGGGGGCTGGGGGCCGTCCGTGATGCGGAGGGGGGGGGGGGGGGGGGGTTAGTTAGTTCAGGTGGACATGTCACATGAGATGGGGGGGGGTGTTCGTGCCGCTGCCGGTCACCATCAGGAGCGAATAGGGTTACACATTGGGGGGGGGGGCTGCTTTCAGAGTTGGAGACAGTGATCAGAAGCAGCTGTCAGTGTCCTCCCTCACTTCAGTGTGCAGGGTTAAAAGCCGGCCCATTGAAGAGACTGAGGACACGTGATGCCGTCTCGGAGGGTCGGGCCGGGAGCAGGGACCATGTCGGGTTCGACTGAGTGTTGATGATTCTATGCATTCTGTGGGGGTGAATGCATCTAGATAACAGCAAAACTGTGCAGAATCTATAATAACTTTATATTGGAAAGATGGAAATCTACGGGTGGGCAATGTATTAATGCAAAAATAATTTTGGGGGAAAAACCCCTTTAAGAGCATCATACATTTCTGCATTACTACTCACCACTGTAAAAAGCTTCCAAAATAATCCATAGCAGCACTGGAATTCTTCATTGTGAGGCTAACAAGAGACTTCTGAAAGGATGGTTGGGAAAAGTACCTGGGGATGTCAATAAACACATTAGCAATAATACCATTAGATTGGAAAGAGGGGTCTATATTAAGAGTAAGTGTTCACACAAGTTTGAAAAAATCTGGGGATGCTGGATATACATGGCAGGCTTGCCATTGAGAGCACTATGGGAGTGTTGTAGAAACCCTATACAGGTTATGCTCAACCAAGTGGCAACTCGGTAGATCCGTACTGCCTTCCACCACTGGATGTAATAGCTCCGCTTGCTGGAGTTCAAGATTTTATATTAAAAATTTTTTATATCAAATGTACTTTATGCTCTGCTATAATCTCCCTCTGCGCATGGCACTTGCGTACGTTGTTAGGTTTTTGTATCTCTTTTTGTTTTCTTATGATATTTGTTAGAATATGAGTAGTATTGAAGAGAACCATAGCATGACTGCTTGATTTATTGCCGCAAGAGTCACAAGGCATACTTACAGTACATGACTGTAACTTTTGGTCTTTTATTGTGCTATTTTTCTAAATGTCTCCCTATAATTTATATGTTTGATAAAGCTAAATAAAAAAAATATCTGATTTAAAAAATAAACACATTAGGTTATGTACCACCATCTACCTAAACATAGTCTATATGTACCGAAACTCAGTTAAAGGGGTTGTCCGGCGAAAAAAAATTATTCACAGAATAACACACATTACAAAGTTATACAACTTTGTAATGTATGTTATGTCTGTGAATGGCCCCCTTCCCCGTGTCCCACCACCCCCACCCGTGTACCCGGAAGTGTGGTGCATTATACTCACCGCATGTCGTGTCGTCCACGGTCTCCGATCGTCAGCAGTGACGTCTTCTTCGGGAGCTTGGCGGATCTTCCCGAGTGCCGGCCGCCCTCTGCAGCGTCATCCGAAGCTCAGCCGCGATTGGCTGAGCATAACTGTGCTCAGCCAATCGCGGCTGAGCAGCTGATGACGTGGCCGCGTCATCAGCCGCTCAGCCGCGATTGGCTGAGCACAGTTATGCTCAGCCAATCGCGGCTGAGCTTCGGATGACGCTGCAGAGGGTGGCCGGCACTCGGGAAGATCCGCCAAGCTCCCGAAGAAGACGTCACTGCTGACGATCGGAGACCGTGGACGACACGACATGCGGTGAGTATAATGCACCACACTTCCGGGTCTAGCGTGGGTGGGGGGAAACACGGGGAAGGGGGCCATTCACAGACATAACATACATTACAAAGTTGTATAACTTTGTAATGTGTGTTATTCTGTGAATAATTTTTTTTCGCCGGACAACCCCTTTAAGCAGTATTCCCTCACGCAGTTACCATAATAACACACATCTGAATGGGGAAATAATTGTTCCGTAGGGAAAATCAACATAATCCGGGTTCTAGTTACTAGACAACAAACCAATGAAACACAACTGAACCTCAAACTGATATCAAAACAAACAAGTCTTTATTGTATGAAATATTAAAAAACATGTAATGACAAACAGCAGAAAGGGAATGAAGCGGTAAACCACTTCTGGGAAGAAAGTTAAAAAACACAAAACAACAACGAACATGTAAGCCGGGGGTGGTGGTGGTAACTCATAAGGTGCAATGCAGATGGGAGTAATATCCCATCTGTAGGAGCGAAAGTACCTACACCTAAATGCTAATATCTAACACATAATAGTTGTAACTTAAATTAAAGGTATATTACCACAAGTGGAAGTAAAGTAGGCTGTTGGTGGACCTTCTACTTTACTTCCACTTGTGGTAATATACCTTTAATTTAAGTTACAACCATTATGTGTTAGATATTAGCATTTAGGTGTAGGTACTTTCGCTCCTACAGATGGGATATTACTCCCATCTGCATTGCACCTTATGAGTTACCACCACCACCCCCGGCTTACATGTTCGTTGTTGTTTTGTGTTTTTTAACTTTCTTCCCAGAAGTGGTTTACCGCTTCATTCCCTTTCTGCTGTTTGTCATTACATGTTTTTTTAATATTTCATACAATAAAGACTTGTTTGTTTTGATATCAGTTTGAGGTTCAGTTGTGTTTCATTGGTTTCTAAACATAGTCTAGACCAGGCCCACCCTTAATGGCAGCTGGATACCCTGAAGGCAGTGGCCCTTACAGCAAGATAATACCCTGGCCACAATGGTTTAGGAAAAGGAATGGTCCGAACCTGCTTCGGTTCGGGTCCGTACGAACCTGAACTCTTAGCAATGATTCCCGCTGTCTGCCCGCTCCGTGGAGAGGGTGGATACAGCGGGAGGACCGCCTGGAAAACTGGGATACAGCCATAGTCATAGGCTGTATCCCAGTTTTCCAGGCGGTCCTCCCGCTGTATCCACCCTCTCCACAGAGCGGGCAGACAGCGGGAATCATTGCCGAGAGTTCAGGTTCATATGAACCTGAACCTCGGCAGGTTCGGACCATCCCTATTTAGGAACAAGGAACACGACAAAGAGATCAGGATGATGACTCTGTGTGAGGTGCTAGAAAAACACATCTAGTTCATGGAGGCCATACTTCACAACCTATGAGACTTAGGGCACTATTACATGAAGCAATTTTTTGCCGATTAACGATAAACGACCTCAAACGAACGCTATGGCGAACGACCTGAAATCGTTCACCCAATTACACGGAATGATGATCGTTACTTATGATCGTTATTGCATTCGTCCTGTCATCGCCACTGCATTTGCCGCTACTGCGCATGACCGAAAAACACCTTATTACAAGTGAGCCATCAACGCTTAAAAATAGGTAAAAATTCTATTAAACGACCAATGATTTCCTGTTGGTCGTTTAATCCTTGTCTGCTATTAAACGATTATCGTTAAAATCCAAACGATTATACGATTTTTCGAACGATAAACGCTCTGTGTAATACCACCCTTACAGGGTCAGCCGCTAGAGGTTTGGAGCCAGACGCCCAGAAGTCTTTTGGAGTCCACCACTCAGTGGCTGAACAGTATATGTAGCCACCAGCAGGCAAGGTACTTTGCTCCCTTTTGCCCCCAAACCACCAGCGTATACTACAAGATTAAACAAGCTGCTTGTTTATTAACACTCACTGGTTTATTGAGGGTGCATGCTCATTGATATCCTCCATTTCATCATCCAGATGACCAAACAGTAACCACTTAATGACCTCTTCCTTGAGCAGCCTTTTACCACTGCCCTCATGTACAGGTAGCTCCAGGTGAGAAGTAAGATGATCTGGGACCATGCAGGAGGTGAGGGCCAGACTCAGGCACTGCACTGCCGAGCTACAAGAAATGAAGACAATTAGAAAGATACTGATTTATGCCGGTTGTAACCTGTTATATTGTCTATGACCAAATAACTATATAAACACGAGTCATAGAGCAAACCAACATGTATCAGCAAAAATCACTATACCACAACAGGACACCGGGTGGGCGCAGAGAGGTACACGTGCTCTTTATTGTTTTCATTACCCGCCCAGCTGATGGATTGCCCACTCAGCCAACTAGCGACTGCAGCAGGGTCCCCCTGACTGGCTGAGCGGGCAGTCCATCAGCCGGCTCATGACAATCAAGTGGCAAAAGATCCCGTAGCCCAGCGGGGGGGCCCGGAGAAGCTACCCAGCACTGGAGAGGCTAAGGGAGAGATAAGAAATGATTGTTTTTTATGTTCCCCCCTGCCGGCTGACTTTTTTTTTAAATTACAGGACCTACTACAACATCAAGGCTTCACTTTCTGGATAACATGGTGATGTCACTTCCTGGATAACATGGTGATGTCACTTCCTAGATAACATGGTGATGTCACTTCCTGGATAACATGGTCATGTCACGCCCCGACTCCCAGAGCTGTGCGGGCTGTGGCTGCTGGTGAGGATGATGGCAGGGGGACACTGAGGGACACAGGGCACTGGGGGGACACTGAGCATCCCTCTGCCATCATCCTCTCCAGCAGCCACAGCCCGCACAGTTCTGGGAGATGGGTCTTGACATCACCATTTAATCCAGGAAGTGACATCACCATGTTATCCAGGAAGTGATGCCTTGATGTAGTAGTAAGTGCAGGGAGAAAAAGCACTTTATAAGCATTTACTGTAATGAGTGTATTTTGGTGATTTGTATAACTTTTGGGGGGCAATACAATACTTTAAAAGGGTAGTGTGGAGCTAAGAAATTATTCACAAAATAACACACATTACAAAGTTATACAACTCTGTAATGTATGTTATGTATGTGAATCGCCCCCTTCCCCGTATTCCCCCACCCTCGCACGTGGACCCGGAAGTGTAGTGTACCATACATACCTGACGTGCGTCGTCTCCGTCTCCGATCTTCTGTCAACAACGTAATCTTCGGGAGGCCGGCCGAATCGCTGCAGCCGTCCCTGATGCCGGCCCCCCTCTGCCTTGTCATCAGCTGCTCAGCCGCGATTGGCTGAGCATAACTGGGCGATTCACATACATAACATACATTACAAAGTTGTATAACGTTGTAATGTGTGTTATTTTGTGAATAATTTCTTAGCGCCGCACTACCCCTTTAATAAAAAATTTCGCCAGACTTCTCCTTTAAGGGTGGATAAACACACCCTTAGGGTCATGTAGAACAAAGTAATAAGGAAAAGAAAATGATATTAAAACAATGTAGCACAGTGTACACAGACATCATTACTATTACTTATCATTACCTGGATGGTTTGCCAGCAGACCCTGAGAAAATCTTCCAGAAATCTCTGTCCGCCGGTACTAGACCTCCTTGTAACATGACACCTAATAGCGCAAAGCTGTCAGCCTCCGTCTGCGGAGAACTTATACTGCGCAAGGTAACAGCCCAGATTTTTGTCCATAGCTTCTGCAGATCTGATTTTGGGGTGGCCACCACATCTGTCTTTTGTTTTTGACAAATTGCAAGTTCCTTCAAGCATCTCAGAACAAAGGCTGCCTTCTCTCCTCGTCTCTGCTCCGCCAGGAGCTGGTGAAGGAGGGAGAGTAGTGGTGTCAGCTCACTGCTAGGTAGGCTTATGGGATGCCGTGCCATCAGACAGGCTGAGATTTGTAACCTTAAAAGATAAGGGGAAGAAAGAAATTATTCAGGTAAAAAGCTAATTAAAAGAAAAAATTAAGAAAGGCCCCTCTTCTTCGTCATGTAATGCCTCAGAGATTATGCTGAGATCAGGGCTCTGTGGTGGTCAGATCATCAGGACTTATAGGACTCCTATCTGAAGAGGATAACTAGCTAAATGGGGGGGGGGTCACTGCTGCCCCCCTCCCTCAAGAATAGGGACCCCAGTGTCCTATTGGACTGGAGCCGCTGGTTACATATGTACGTCACTGCTCCAATAATTCTCTATGGGAGCTGCTGAAAACAGTCAAACACAGATGGTTCTGTGACTCCCATAGAGAATGACTAGATAAGTGGTGGGCTTGCATGACCTGCAGCTCCATTCTAATGGCATAGTGGGGTTCCGAGCAGTTGGACCCCAGTTTGGGGATAACATTGGAGAACTCCTTTATGTTTGGAGGTGATGTCCTGTTGAAGAATAAACATTTGGAGCCAAGCAGATGTCTCCTGATTGAATTTATATCTAATAAAAATTTTGCACAGTATAGTAAGCTAAGGTAATGCAGTAAAATAAGGTACTGCAATAAACAAGCAAAAAGGGTACCCATAAATATTGCCATTGTGAAAGCACCCCCAAAAAGTGAGTGTCGGCTGGAGGACTGCATATGAGAAATTAAGCATCCATGAAAAAAATGATGCTGTCTATATATTGAATTGACGTAAAAGTGAATGAGGATCACGCTTACCATGGAATGACATCAAAATCATTCTTTGACCTTTGAAGCTTATCACGGACCACTTCCCAGCCCAGTTCTATCCTTCTGCGTTTGCTTGGGCCCCCATTTCCAAGGGAGTCTCTCTGGGTCACAGCGAAGGAAGCCTGTGTGATTTCCAATATCCGGGTGTCTTCTGTGAAGATCTGAAAAACAACATGAGGATATAGAGATTTGTCCTTAAAGGCGAAGTCGTTGCAGCAGTCTCACCGCTCTGGGACTCCCACGCTCCAGGACCTCTTCGGCTGTAATGTTACGACCCTGTTGATGGACTTCCAAGTCAGCCAGTCAGTGACTCGGGCAGGACACCGCTCCAGTCACTGACTGGCTGATGGGGCAATTCATTAGCCGGGTTGGGTAGTTCCCACTCAAATCATGACGACATCGGAACTCGGGAGAAATGCCTTCTAATGGGGGTCCCAGGGTCTGCAACACAACACTACGTGGGCCCCGTCTCTGCTGGCTGACATATTTTTTCAAATCAACAGACTTCTCCTTTAATAGAATTATGAATGAAAGCATATCAGAACTTTCAAAAGAGTTTTAAAACATGCATGGATTTGATGCATTAACCCTTGGAAGTAGTCCTTTCAATGCTGCTATTGAGCTCCTGAGAGTACCTGCCATGGCTCACGGCTACTTCTCATTCTCATCGTTAAGAATAGAACTTGGTTGTTTGTCAGCAGTACTCACGCCTGGACTTCCTTTCCCTTACTCCCTGGGCCAGTCACAAGACAGCACCTCTTCCTCTATTCTATGCCATGATAAAGTGCTGGAGAAAATGTACTGGACTAAATACACTGCACTGTGCTAGGGGATGATTTACATAACAATGCTATAGATGACATGTGGAGGGAGAAGGAGGTTATTGATGTACTGGGTATGCAAGAGAAAAAAGAAGACAAACAGTGGCATAAAGGATCATAGCAAAGATGGTGTTACATCACAAAAAAGCTTGAGTTTGATATTGATGGTGTATATCAGACCAGATTATGGGGATCTGACACCCAACATCCCTGCCCATAAACCATTCACAAGCCCTCACTCATATGATCAATGGAAATTCTCATTATAATTTTTTTAACTACTAGTTTAGTCGTAGTTTTAGAACTCCTGTAAAATTTTTAATCAAAAAGAAAAACTGCTCAAACATTACCTGATGGCAAATATCTGCCATTAGTTCCACCAAGTTCTCCTTGACTGCGATGTTCCGAGATCCAGAGGAGTATTTGCCTCTGCTGCCGATCTGACTGATCTCACCCATCAGGGCATCGTACAAATTGTACAAATTCCTCTGCCACTTATCACCATCAAATGCGTAAGCACCTGCAAAGTGATGAAAAGTTTCAATAATCTATAAGCAGTCGATAGACTATGAAAAAGACAAGCAAACTGATTAGAAGCGGAATAACGCACCTTCCTCTGTAGTCTTGGCTCCCCTTGGGTGATGAACATGAAGCATTAACCGAAAAAACTCCACAATCTCTTCTTTTAGGGCATCTTTAGGTCTCTGCTGGGTCCATACTCGCAGCACTATAGGAAAGACATCTTCTCCTAACTTACACACCCTCATGCGGTGATTCAAAGAGGTCGTGGTGAGGAAAACATTCAGAGCAGCAAAGATTTGGTCCAGGCCGGGCAGATTTCTCTCCTCTCTAGGAACAGAATAAACACAATAAAACAAATTATAAATTCTATATTTTTTTTTTACCTATAAATTTGTTGTGTACAGTGAAATAATGGCATTATTATCAGTAATAACAGGTAGCGATGACACTCCCTGTCAGGGCTGTATTAACAGTTGCTGCTGCCCTAGGCACTAAACCTGAAGACGCCCCATCTTGGGGAGCGTGGGGGAGAGTGGTTTCGGCCACACGCATCTCTCTACATGTGGAAACATTGTCTAAATCACGTTTTTCATTTTTTTTTTAACGGCTTTAAACATAAATTTATTTCATTTGCATATTGTCTGATGGAATTCTCACCACTGGATTGGTAGGTAATAGCTTCAGGCATTACATTTAACACAACCTACCAGACCTGACCCCCTTTAAAAAGACACCAGATTTACTGGCAAGTCTGAATGGGAGGTTGGAGGTTGGTGCTGCCCCCCTGCAAGGTGCTGCCCTAGGCACCGGACCACGGGTGCCTAGTGGTAAATACGGCCCTGCTCCCTGTCATCCCCAAGAAAACCTCTAAGGGCCCTATTACACGGGACGATTATCGTGCAAAAAATCGTTATATCGTTCGAATTTAAACGATAATCGTTCAGGCAACAATCAAAAAATCGTTCATATGTCGTTGATTTTGATCTGAACCTAAAATGATCGTTAATCGTTCACTAATCATTTGCTGTAATTCCAGATTCGTTCGCACAAGTTCCACATTTGTTCACTAATCTTTCAGTGTAATTGCACATTGTCCATTGTTTTGCTGGGATCAGAAGGAATAAACGATCATAGTAACTGTCGCAATAACGATCGTAACTAACTATTATCGTTCTGTGTGATATGGTGAACGATTTCAGGTTAAAGATAAACAATCTCGTTAGCGATCGTTTATCGTTAGTCGTTAAAAATCGCACAGTGTAATAGGACCCTAATAGGGAACTCATTACATGAGTAGGGAAGGTGATTCAGATATAATTACATGAAAGAGTTCTCTACAGTTACAGTAGTTATACTATGAAATGTCTGATCGCAGATGATTACTAAGCATTTACCATATACCAATTATTTACATGATAAATGCTAAATCAGTCGGGGTCTGACCGCTGGGACCACAGAATGGGAGACCTTGGGTCTGCTGTTTATTTCAGCCACACGACCACAAGAACAGGACTTTTGACTGCAACTGCAATATAGCATGCAGTGGCGGTCTTTGGCACCAAGCACCCCAAGCGATCGCTTGGGGCCCCCAACATCCAGGGGGGCCCCCACGCCCCGCTCTTGTGCTCAAGACCACTGGACAGGGCTGCTGCCCCGCTCGCTGCTGCCATCTGAACTTTAACTATGAGCACTCGTAATGAGCGCTCATAGTTACATGCAGCAGCACTGACAGGGCAGGAGACATTGGCCCCCTTCCTGTCAGTCACTCTTGTGGCCGCAGGAAGTGTTTTCCCTGCGGTCACAAGTGGCAGCTTTTTCCTTGTGGTGCCGGCGCTCCAGTGACATCACTGGAGCATTGGCGCCAGGACAAGGGGAGTGCGGCCTCTTGTGATCGCAGGGAAAACCCTTCCTGCGGCCACAAGAGTGAAGAGAAGAGGAGACGCCCGGACCCAGGTGAGTATAAGTGTTTGTTTTATTGTGTTATATTCTATATGGGAGGGGGAGCACACAGGGGTCTGTTTAACTGGGGGAGCGCACATCGGGGGTCTATATAAATGGGGGAGCACACAGGGGGGCTATATAACAGAGGGAGCACACAGGGGGGCTATAGACTACTGGGGCTTCACAGAGGGGTCTATATACTACTGGGGGCAGCACACAGGGGGTCTATATACTACTTGGGGCAGCAGAATGGGGTCTATATACAACTTGGAGAGCACACAGGAGGTCTATATCCAAGTGGGGGAGCACACAGGGGGGCTACATACTACTGGGGGAGCACACAGGGGTCTATATACTACTGGTGGGGCACAAAAGGGGTCTATATACTACTGGGGGAACATACAGGGGGTCTATATACTACTTGTAAAGCACACAGGTGGTCTATATATAACTGGGGGAGCACACAGGGGTCTTTATACTACTGGAGCAGCACACAAGGGGTCTATATAATACTGTTGGGGCACACAGGGGGTCTATATACTACTAGGGGAACCCCACAGGGGGTTTATATACTACTGGAGGAGCACACAGGGGTCTATATCCAAGTGGTGGAGCACACAGGGGGGCTAAATACCCATGAGGGAGCACACAGGGGGCCTATATACTAGTGGGGGAGCACACAGGGGGTATATACACAACTGGGGGCAGCACACAGGGGGTCTATATACAACTGGGGCAGCACACAGGAGGTCTATATACTTCTGGGGGAGCACACGGGGGGCTATATATAACTGGGGGAACACACAGGGGTCTATATACTACTGGGGGAAGCAAACAAGGGGTATATACTACTGGGGGCAGGACACAAGGGGTATATACTATTGGGGGCAGCACACAAGGAGTATATATTACTGGCGGTAGCGCACAAGGGGTATATACTACTGGGGGCAACACACAGCGGTCTATTGTTTTGGAACGCGTGTCGAGGGGGGGCCCCAGACATAACTTCGCTTGGGGCCCCAGAAATGCCAAGACCGCCCCTGATAGCATGCACCCTGTTGCTCCATTTAAAGTCTATGGCACTGGTGGGAATAGCCGACTCAAAATTCTTCATTTTAACTTCTTTTAAGCGCTGCCTAGGGAGAACATGGAACCCGGATCTTAGCAGTTGGACCCCCCCATCTATTATTCATCATTCATCCATACAGTGATAAGTGCTTCTGATCAGAATACCCTTTTATCTTTACAAACCTAAAGGACCTATTACACACACTGATTAACAGTCAAATCAGGCAGTGATTTGTAATAGCCATTTTTACAATGCTCTTGTTTTCTGGTCTCAAGCTATATATGTCAACCAACATTTAAAATAAATAAATTAATATTTATATAATATTAATATTTACAATAATAATAATTAAATACAAAATATTGTAATATTTATTATACTAACATTTATTTCAATTAATATTAAATGTAAACTGCATTTTATAAAAGATTGCGCTATTTTTCCCCCAGATGTATAAGTTAGTCACCTGACCCGCTGAATCACCGCAGAGAAGAAGTTGAAGAATTTAGAGTGCATCCCCTCCGTCTGGAGACAGCAGCCTCTGGTAAGTGTGTGGATGATACGAGCCACCAGCAGCCGGTTTATTGCACTGTTTGGTTTCAAGTAAAGGTTGGCGTATATGCTCCATAACTCTGTAACATGGTAAGTAAAAGTACATGAGAACTGAATATACAATACATTGAAAGAGTTGTTTCACATGTTAGGTTTACCCCAAGGCTGACCTAGTACACAGGACACAAGCAATCCCACCAGCCATGGCCACAATATAACAAGCTCTAGAGCTCTATCTGGGATCCACAACCTTGTCATCATATGAATCTGTGTAGTGATCTCTTTACGGATTGTGTCCTAACCTGTGCTCCGTAACCTCTTAAAGAAGACAGCAGATTGATTCATTTAGTTTCAATATCCATTTTCATGTATTTCGACCAGGGCTTCCAAAGCTTATATATTGATAACGGAGGTGAGCTTGTGTCTGCCATGCAACATATTGAGACGTGAACCTCCAAATCATGCGTGTTAGGGGGTAGGAGTGTTAAAGGAGAGGTCCGGCGAAAATTTTATTAAAGTATTGTATTGCCCCCTAAAAGTTATACAAATCACCAATATACACTTATTATGGGAAATGCTTATAAAGTGCTTTATTCCCTGCACTTACTACTTACTAAGTGAAGCCTTGATGCAGTAGTAAGTGCAGGTAAAAAAGCACTTTATAAACATTTCCCATAATAAGTGTATATCGGTGATTTGTATAACTTTTGGGGGGCAATACAATACTTTAATAAAAATTTTCACCGGACTGCTTTAAATCTTAATTTACCCCTGGCCCTTTTTGAACATCATACATGTTATGATGTTAAGATGAGACAGAGAAAAAATATGAGGAAACAACCATCGCAAGACATTTTAAAGATGCAGGACACGATAGAACGTAAGCTGTTCCAATGGGATTGTTATTGGATCCATAGACTAGAAAGCATACAACCCAAAGCTTTGAATGAGATCTGTAGTTACAAAGCATTTTTATAACACTAACCCAATACTGCTAAACAGATAGCTTGGCATTAAATATGATATGATAGTACGGCTATAGACAAGTAGAGGTACTAATATTAATACCTGTAAATGAATAAAACAAATATACTGATAACTTGTATGACGATCACAGAGGGCCGGGCTAAGGTGTGCAATAAAGATGTAACGCTCAAAGCCTCTGACATGAGTTACCCCCTCCTAGAACGCCAGCTCATCTCTGTTGTGAATGTATAAGCCATGGAATGCATGAAAATGAAAAATGAAAATAAATGAACCATGAGTGCAATCTTATGTCTTCTTTAAGAGGTTAAGAGACAATCTGTAAAGAGAGATCGATGCTAGATGGTAGGCCAGTCCTGTTGAAATCAGCAGGTTTGGCAAAAATCTCTTAGTGAATCAGGCTGTGGAAAAGGGGGTTGGGCCTAATTTAAGACCGGCGTACTTTAGAAATCCCCCCTATATATTCCATTATACAACTATACCAACACACAACACAGTAACAACAATACACAGATTGATCCCAATGTCTTACACAGCATACCTGCCCATTGTTGTGGTGTGATCTCACACCAGTACTTCCGTACCGTCAGAATATCTTTTAGCAGAATGCTGCTGTAGTCGGCTCCATAAGCAGCGCACGTTGTGGGATCTTTCACTGTGTCGGTCACATGAAGCAAAAGCTCTGTACATTTTAACCGTGTCGCTCCTGTAGATATAAGACAGAGTTAGAACCCTGGTCGTAAAATAGAAACATAGAAGAGTGTCGGCAGAAAAAGAACACTTAGTTCATCTAGTCTGCCCTATCAGTATTTACTTGGTGATGGGATAGTGATGGGACAGAGTGATGGGGTGATGGGACAGAGTGATGGGTGATGGGACAGAGGGATGGGGTGATGGGACAAAGTGATGGCACAGAGTGATGGGTGATGGGACAAAGTGATGGCACAGAGTGATGGTTGATGGGACAAAGTGATGGCACAGAGTGATGGGACAAAGTGAAGGCACAGAGTGATGGGTGATGGGACAAAGTGAAGGCACAGAGTGATGGGTGATGGGACAAAGTGATGGCACAGAGTGATGGGTGATGGGACAAAGTGATGGCACAGAGTGATGGGTGATGGGACAAAGTGATGGCACAGAGTGATGGGTGATGGGACAAAGTGATGGCACAGAGTGATGGGTGATGGGACAGAGTGATGGGTTGAGAGGACAGAGTGATGGGGTGATAGGACAGAGTGATGAGTGATGGGGTGATGGGTGGTGGGACAAAGTGATGGCACAGAGTGATGGGTGATGGGACAAAGTGAAGGGACAGGGTGATGGGACAGAGTGATGGGGCGATGGGACAGAATGATGGGTGATGGGACAGAGTGAAAGGACAGAGTGATGGGACAGAATGATGGGTAAGAACCCTGGTAGTAAAATTCTGAAGAATTACTGATAATTATAGAAAACTTATCCTGATGCACATCTCTCTATTACGACTAGATTGATTAGAAATGATGTATATACTCCCGAAATGATGTGTATATACTCCTGGTAGGAGATGCAAATGCATAAAGTTGCGTCTATTTAAAAATCTCAAGTCCTCCGGTACTTATCAGCTGCTGTATGTTCTGCAGGAAGTGGTGTGTTCTTTCCAGTCTGACACAGTGCTCTCTGCTGCCACCTCTGTCCATGTCTGGAAGAGGTTTCCGGAGCAGGAGAGGTTTTCTATGAGGAGGCAGCAGAGAGTGTCAGACTGGATAAATACATTAATAATAATAATAATAATAATAATAATAATAATAATAATAATAAAATCAGCGCGAGTACCCCTGTAAAGTGCAAACACATGTAAAGCCAATTTCACATGGATATTTTGCATCACTATTTGTAACCCAAACGTAGACAGAGAAAAAAACGTTTCCATATTTTGGACCCACTGATGCGCTAGTCCAGAACAATACCATGTGTTAGTTGGCCCAAAGCGACGACATGTAGCCCACCATACTTCACAATACACAGCAGCTTCACCAGGGATACAAATATAGAAGGTATTGGTCCCTCACTTTTATTTGCACATCGGATGAAGTATTTAACCAGACTGCTGATCTCTTGCATTTTCTTCTGTCGAGCGGTTTGTGTTGACTGGGTGACATTTTGCTTTGCAGATTTAATGCTTTCAGTTTCTTTAAATATATATTTCTGTAGGAACCTGTTGAAAACACATCATATGTAACATCAATATGTTAAAACATACCTACTGTTTTCAGGATTGCAAAAACGCCCCTAGCAACCAATCAGATTTTACCTTTCATTTTCCAAAGAGTCTGTGAGGAATGAAAGGTGGAATCTGATTGGTTGCTAGGGGCAACTGAGCCAGTTTCACTTTACACCATGTTTGATAAATCTCCCTCTATGTGTGTACATGGGGAGTAGCACTATTTCTGGACATTATATACGTTATATATGACAGTTCTCTTTGTAGACTCCTTCCCTTATTTCCAGCTGTCCCAGAGCTAGTCTCTATGATGTCTACAATACACTATCTACAATACACTGAGCACACACACTTCTATCTTTCTATAGTACACCATAAAAAGTAGCAGCAGCATGGAGAACACTATAGAAAATTACTGAGGAATCTAAATTAGGGCCCTATTACACCAACAGATTATCTGAGCGATTTCTTTTTAAGCCAAAGCCAGGAATGGATTTGAAAAGAGGAGAAACCTTAGTTTTTCCTTTATTACCTGTTCTCTATTTATAGTCCGTTTCTGGCTTTGCCTCAAAAAAATCTGTCAGATAATCTGTTGGTGTAATAGGACCCTTATGCAACAATCCCTGGGGCGAGATACAATACTAACAGTAAGCTCGTGTGTAGTCTCTCTGCAGTCTCTTCTTTTGTCTCTCACTACTCCCCCCCATCCTCATCCATAGACTTGTACATGCAGCGTTATAATCTCTCAGTGTGCTGCTAGCCCAGGATTGGACTGTTTTTCACAATGAACGAAAGTTTGGGAGGTGGAGTCTGATAAGAAGAGAAATAAGTATTATCTCTGATGAGATACCATACTTCTCCAAAAGTAAGCCCTACCCCAAAAATAAGACCAAGCTTCATTTTGCATGGTTTTTAGAGTAGGCTTATGCTATAACTCTTAATCCAAAAATAAGACCTAGTTACATTCAGCTCCTCCACTTCTAGGTTATGTCACCCATGCCCTTTAATTTAGACATGGGTATATACCAACACTAAATTTGAAGGGGTAGTTCACAAAAAAAATTCTTTCAGATCAACTGGTCCCAAAAAGAGCCAGATTTGTAATTTACCTCTAATAAAAATTAATCTCCCGTCTTTCAGTACTTATCAGCTGCTGTATGTCCTGCAGGAAGTGGTGTATTCTTTCCAGTCTGGAGAGTAGGAGAGGTTTTCTATGGGGATTTGCTACTGCTCTGGACAGTTCCTGACATGCACAGAGAGCAGCAGAGAGCAATGTGTCAGACTGGAAAAAATACACCACTTCCTTTAGGACAAATAGCAGCTGATAAGTACTGGAAGACTTGAGATTTTTTAACAGAAGTAAATTACAAATCTCTGGCACTTGCTGTGACCAGTTGATCTGAAAGAAAAAAACAGTTAACAACCCCTTTAACATTTAAAATTAATCAGATTTATTAAAAAGATTGTTCCTGTTTGGTTTAAATCACAGAAATGCATTTAACCAACCAGTTGAGGCCAGATATGGTGGTGTATGTACAGCATGATTTCTTGGTTCTTCGTAGACTACTTAAATGGGTTACAAAGTTTAGGGGGGGAAAAAAAAACAATTTTCAGGCCCCCCCCTACCCATAAGTCAGAATACGGTGGATCTGGAAACATTTTTGTATTATGGAAAGGACAGCCTAGCCTGACAAGGCTTCCTACAGCCAGACCCTCAAAAATCATGAAATTCCAGTTAAAGCGACTCTGTACCCACAATCTGACCCCGCCAAACCACTTGTACAGTCAGACAGCTGCTTTTAATCAAAGATCTGTCCTGTGGTCCGTTCGGCAGGCGATTAAGTTATTGTCCTAATGGCCCAATGGCCGGGGCTTGTAATATCTGTGCCCTAACTTCTCCCCACCCTCTTCATCATTAGGAATGCCAGTGGAACATTTTCTCCTGTCTGAACATTGCACAGGTGCCTTAACGATCCAGCCTATGTGCCGTGCTGACACAGCTGACGAATAGTAGGCAATCTGCCTGTAGCATTCCTAATGATGAGAAGGGCGGGGAGGAGAGACAGAGAGGGTGTGCCAGCCTAATGCACACACAATGTGGACACAGGGCTGCAAGTTTAATAGTTGTTTTTTAGGACACTATCTGCATCACCTGCCGAACGGACCACAGGACAGATCTTGGATTAAAAGCAGCTATCCAAAGGTACAAGCGGTTTGGGGGGGGGGGTCAGATTGTGGGTACAGGGTCACTTTAAAAGGAGCTTGTATTCAGTTCAAAAGCTTACTATAGAGATGTTATATAACTGCAGAAATAATATGCCACAAAAAAAGATGCAATAACTGTGACATACAGTATCAATATGGAACAAAGCTTCTGGGAAACGCCTCTGGCAGAAGTGCGGCTTGTCTATTGATAATATTCACACCTGACATGGTAATATGTGACATTGCTTATTGTGTTTCTGATGTATTACAGCGCCACTAACCTGAATACAGTATCCCAGTTCAGCTGTTTACCATGGCGAGCATCAGAGTTACGATCTAACTGCTGGACTGTCTCTTGATCTCGAAGCAGACGCTTAAACCTTTCAATTTCCTTCTGCAATATAAAAAAACTGGAAACTGAAATAAAAGGCCAAAAGGAACTGGGTGCCAGTATTTGGCCAAGTACGGCTGATTGCCAGCTGATCGTTCCTTTAGGCCCTGACCTAAAATCATCAGGCGCCGACACGTAGTAGCAATGCGCAGCCGATGCCTGACAATTCTACAAACAGTTTACATTACCGATCCACGTTCCCGGTCTCCTCCTGTGCTCTGCATGCTTTCCTCCCTGGTCCTGTACACTGCAGCTTTAGAGCGACTTGTCTCAGCTGACAGGCCAAACAGCCAATCACTGGCCGGGACCAAGGAAGGAAGCAGAGTGCAGAAGGAGACCAGGAATGTGGATAGGTAATGCAAAAACTGTTTAGGCAAAGGCTGCACGAACATCACAAAAGATGTCAGTGCAGCCCTTGCTAAACCATTATCGGGCCATGTAATAGGCCCAGTAGACGAGCACCGATCCAGCAGATTAGCGCTCGTTTACAGTGTTGATCACGCCGCCATCGTTCCATGTAATAGCACGCATAAATACTGAGCAGGAGTGAGGCCCGTGGACAATCTAGTCCCTCATTAGCATATTGGATGTCTCCTGGTGTTCTTTAGATTTTTTCTTAGAATGTCCACAGCTGGTAGTCACACATACTCAGTAACTCAATGCCCCCACCCCACACACACACATATATATATCATTCTTGCTGCAGTTAGGGTCCTATTACATGGGCCGACTACGGCCCGATCATTTTAGTAAATGAGCGCTGATCTGCTAGATTGGCGCTCATTTACTGGACCCATTACACAGCCCGATAATCGGGCAGTAAGGGCTGCATGGACAATGTTAACGATTTCCATGCAGCCCTTGCCCAAACACCTGATACCTTACCTCTCCTTGCTCCCGGTCGTCTCTCCTGTCCTCTGCAGCTTCCCGGCCCCGGTGGCAGCAGCGTCTGAGCAGCCTGTCAGCTGAAACCAGTCCGCTCAGCCAATCACAGGCCAGCACTGCCGCAGTCAATGATTGGCCGCCCAGACGCTGCAGCCGCCAGGATTGGGAAGTTGCAGAGCACAGGAGAGAAAGCCACGAATGGGGAGAGGTAAGGTAACAGGTGTTTGGGCAATCGTTAACCATCAACCGTACATTGCTATTACATGCAGTGATGCGCGTTCGGCGCCCAGAGATGTTAGGCGAAACCTAAACCAACGATCAGCCAATGATCGCTGTCATCGGCTGATCTTTGTCTCTAATACAGAGAGCGATAATCGGACAAATCGGCCAATTATTGCTCTGTGTAATAGGGCCCTTAGAAGGAAGCCAATAGGAAGCAGAATATGAACCTTCTGCTTCGTCTCAGCCAGAATGGGCACATTATGTAGATGTTCAAAAGAAAAGCAACACCAGAGGACACTATAAGTGCAGAGTAGCAAGTTCTTTTTTATTTAAATTAGAACAATTCATTCATGGGACAACCACTTGAAACGGGTGACAGTTATTTGGTAAAATTGTTTGGATGACAATAAGATTAGCATATTATCAATACTTAAAAATAATGTTTCTTTTAACAGCCATTTCCTGGAATTTCAGGTAAAACACTGCATCAAAACCTAAAACATATGAATGCCATACCCGTCGTTCTGTGGCCTTGTCGGTTTCCAGCTGACGGCAGCACAGCAGCAGCTCATGTAAAGCGAGACTCATGATGCTGCAAATTCAAGTCTTCGGAGGAGCCTTGAGGAAAGAAAAAAGTGGTCAGTATTCACTAGCCATGGAAAAAAATTACATGCAAAGTCAATCACACGTTAGCATAAAAGCAATTCCCCTCATTCCCACCCTGTCACCAGCATACCACTTTGCCTATTTTGGCTACAAATACAAAAGTGCAGAGTGGTAAGGAAAACAGGGGATCCGGGGCTTCGTGACCTGACAAGTGTTTTGCTGCAAGGCATACAGCATCAGCTGCTGTACGTTCTGCAGGAAGTGGTGTATTCTTTCCAGTCTGACCTAGTGCTCTCTGCTGACACCTCTGTCCATGTCAGGAGCTCTTCAGAGCAGTAAACGTATCTATGAAAATTTGCCTCTGTTCTAGACAGTTCCTGTCATGGACAGAGGCAGCACTGTGTCAGATTGGAATGAAAAAACCACTTCCTGCAGGATATACAGAAGCTAATAAGTACTGGAAGGCTTGATATTTTTTAATAGAAGTAAACTACAAATCTATATAACTTCCTGACGCCAGTTGATTGGAAAGAAATTTGTTTAGGAACCTAGCTTGCCATGCTACACCCATTAATTCTAAGTAAGATATGTAAGAGGAGTTTATGACTTCCAGATCTCCTTAAGTTATGATATGTAGAACAGATGAGGCTAGGGAGCATAAGTGTAGGACGTAGAGGTGGAACTCACATATATCAAACATATAAGGTATACCATAAATGTCAAAATAGAAATACCCATTCAACACCCTTTTAAGGCCTCTGGGCTCACTTAAGCTCATGTGCACAATTAAATAACTATATAAACATGAGTCACGGAGCTAACAAGGATACAGCAGCAGAGGCCAGATCATCTCCCCTTGGAAGGATCCCAGTACAATTCACACTCCAGCAATAGAAACAGAGAATGTAACTTCAGATGAAAGTCAAGTACTGCAGCGAGGACAGTCTATTCATACTGCTACTATGTCACCTCCTGTGTTTTCAGATAAACAGTATACACAATCACTGCTCTGATATTTCTTAAAGGGGCTGTCCATGATTATTAAAAAAAAAAAAAAAAAAAGATCTTTTGCTCTGGAATGGTGCCACACTTGTCCACAGGTTGTATGTAGTATGGCAGCTCACACCATTTATAAAAACAGACAACCCAAGGACAAAATGTACTGTAACTAGGAACACATAAGCTGCCCACACCAGCGTCATTCTTTTAATTGTTTTGTTCTGACATAGCAGTAGAATGAACAGACAGTAGTCTGCGGACTGGACCTACGAGCTCTTGGCATTAGCATTCATGATGAAGCCAGAAGCTTTGAAACTGCTTAAAGTGATTGTACCATCAGGTACATCGCTTCAGGTTTTTTATCTCAATGGATAAGGGGATGCCGGTGGCGCAGTCCTTTTTTTGAACTGCTGCCTCGTTCCTGTTAGAATCGATGGAGCCGTGTCACAGAGGGGAGGGGGTTTCATCACACTGTAGGCTGGGGGGTCTGCCCCCAGTGCTCTGGGGTGGGCTGGTGCTCCCAAAAAGAAAGGTGCATTTAAAATAAAAAAAGGACCACTGGCATCCCTGCACCAGCGCCAATCCATCAAAGTAAAAAAAAAAAAAACTGAAGTGGTGTACCTGATGGTACATTCGCTTTAAATAATCATGCCACTGTAATCACACAGATTACCCATTGACGCTTTATTTTAAGCACCCTACAGCAAGCACTGTAAGAGAAAACCTTATTGGTTGCTATGGGCAACATGACTAGGATTTCAAATTTAGGCTGGGTTCACACTACGTATATTTCAGTCAGTATTGTGGTCCTCATATTGCAACCAAAACCAGGAGTGGATTGAAAACACAGAAAGGCTCTGTTCACGCAATGTTGAAATTGAGTGGATGGCCGCCATTTAATGGCAAATATTTGCTGTTATTTTAAAACAACGGCTGTTATATTGAAATAATGGCCGTTATTTACTGTTATATGGCGGCCATCCACTCAATTTCAACATTGTGTGAACAGATCCTTTCTGCGTTTTCAATCCACTCCTGGTTTTGGTTGCAATATGAGGACCACAATACTGACTGAAATATACGTAGTGTGAACCCAGCCTTAATTGGTTGATTGGTTGTAAGTAGAGATGAGCGAACCGGGTTCAAGTCCACCCGAACCCAATCATTCGGCATTTGATTAGCGGGGGCTGCTGAACTTGGATAAAGCTCTAAGGTTGTCTGGAAAACATAGATACAGCCAATGACTATATCCATGTTTTCCACATAGCCTTAGAGATTTATCCAACTTCAGCAGCCACCGCTAATCAAATGCCGAAAGTTCGGTTTCGGATGGACTCGAACCTGAACCCAGTTCACTCATCTCTAGTTGTAAGGCCCAGTGTGTCTTTGCTGCCCATAGCAGACTACCAGAGCTCATTAAGATATGAAAGCTGAGCTGTGATTGGTTGTAAGCCCGTTCATTTCCTATGGTGCTTTGAAAAAATGAAAGTAGCGCTGTCTATAATACATGGGGTCACACAAGTCCAGTCTCTGCTGTTTTACTGCCTAGATGCCACATACAATAGTGACCATGGCGTGTATGTGAGGAAGCTTCCTGTGCTACCCATCAGATGGGTGAATGCAATCACTGCTGCAGATGGTTGCCATGGAAGCTGGGGCCTAACAGAGGCCTAACATGCCTACTAGGCCACCCTAGTGGTACACAATGATAGACCGCTGCACATGGTTGCCATGGAAGCTGGGGCCTAACAGAGGCCTAACATGCCTACTAGGCCACCCTAGTGGTACACAATGATAGACAGCTGCACATGGTTGCCATGGAAGCTGGGGCCTAACAGAGGCCTAACATGCCTACTAGGCCACCCTAGTGGTACACAATGATAGACAGCTGCACATGGTTGCCATGGAAGCTGGGGCCTAACATGCCTACTAGGCCACCCTAGTGGTACACAATGATAGACCGCTCATTAAAGTCTAAAAGAAATGGGGATTGAAGGGGTTAACCAGAATTAGAAAAGTCACAGCTACCTTCTTAAAAGAAAACAGAACCTCTCCTGTCTTCAGGTTGTGTGTGGTATTACAATTCAGCTCCATTCATTTCAATGTAACCGAGACGCAAAACTTTTCACCCAAACTGAGGACAGAAGAGGTGCTGTTTCTGGAAGAAAGACGCCATGTTTTCCTAAGCCTGGATAACCCCTTTAAATAGAAACTATTAGCAGGTAATAATAGAGCTAATCAATAATTCTCTGTAAATAACAAAAATTACAATAAAAGCTAAAGTTCATTCCAACAGATTTTTATTATACAAAAATAACAAAACCTACACCTATTTGGTATTGCTACATTCATACCAACCCACAGAATAAAAATAGAGGGGGATTTACCATTGCTGTGCCTGGCGTACATTGTTTGCCAATCTGGTGGGCGATCAGGGGCAGGGCAAGACACGGTGTGGGCATAGCCTCCCCAGCATCTGCTTTGCCATGGTTTATAGTGACAGCCTATGGCAGCCTAGAGCTGGTATAGACTTCTGAGACTGTTGGACAGCAGGCACAGGTTTGCAGGATTTATTGAGAGGCGCGCATCTCTCATTAAATCTATTGTGTGAGATGGGACAGGGGGTTTGTTTATACGTGTATACATTTATGCCAATCTTGATAAATCCCCACCCCCAACCCAAAAAAAAGGAATGCATACAACTTTTGTCCAGTTACAAAAAACAAAGAACAAATGTGAATTGGTATTGAGCAAAACAAACATGTTAATTAGTGCTTATAGTGTACACGTTAAGGCTAGGTTCACACTATGTAAAATCAACAGCCGTATTTCATAACAACAGCCATTGTTGTGCAAACAGGAGCCGTTATTTGTGAATTAGCAGCCGTTGTTATGAAATATGCCTGTTGATCTTACATAGTGTGAACCTAGCCTTGGGGCCCTATTCCACCGGACGATTATCGTTTGCATAATCGTTAACGATTAACGATCTCAAACGACCGCTATTGCGAAAGACCTGAAAACGTTCACTCATTTCCATGGAACGATAATCGTTACTTATGATCGTAATTGCGGTTGTTTTTTCTTCGCTATTTATTCGCTATTGCGTTCGTATCTATTGCGAACGACCGAACAATGTCTTATTCAATGCGAACCATTTGCGAACGTTTTGCGAACGAACAACGATAAAAAAAGGTCCAGGTCTTATAAAGCGATCAACGATTTCTCGTTCGGTCGTTAACTGCATTTCAACCGAACGATTATCGTTTAGATTCGAACGATTTAACGATAATCTGAACGATAATCGTCCGGTGGAATAGGGCCCTTAGGCTACATTCACACATAGTATTTTGGTCAGTATTATGGTCAGTTTTTGTAGACAAAATCAGGAATGGAACCGACAGGGCAAAATTATAATACATTCGCTCACTTTAATAAGAATAGGGCTCGTACAAGAAACTCACAGACGATTAGGACGTTTTTACTTCTACGCGGAAGTTCAGGTGCCTCAAGCCTACGCTTGAAGGGGTTGTTTGAAAAAAATATGCAGAGAATCTATGATGGCAACCTAAGCCACACACACTGCTGTAGACTATCATTTTGAATGCTACAACTTTAGCAGCAGTTTTGGGTGTGGAGACTAAGCAACGTTGAGTGTGTAGGTAATCAAGAGCAAGAAATGGCAACGTAGCTAAAGGCCCTATTCCACGGAACGATTATCGGCCGTATTCGGCCAATAATCGTCCTTTGGAATAGAAGGCAACGATCAGCCGGCATCATTCATGTCGGCTGATCGTTGCGTCGTTTGTCTTTCAAACATGTTGAAAGACAAACGACTGGGATAGCAGCGATCTGCTGCCGTCGCTCCGACACACTGCTCTCTGCTGACATCTCTGGCCGAGACAGGAACTCTCTTGATTTTCTATGAATCCCCATAGAAAACCTCTCCTGCTCTGGACAGTTCCTGTCTCGGTCAGAGATGTCAGCAGAGAACAGTGTGTCTGACTGAAAATAAAAAAAACTTTTCCTGCAGGACATACAGCAGCTAATAAGTATGGGAAGACTTGATATTTTTTTAATAGAAGTTAATTACAAATCTATATAACTTTCTGACACCAGTTGATTTGAAAGAAAAAGATTTTCACTGGACAACCCCTTTAAGAATCCCAAATCTACACCGTATAAACAATAGTGTGAAATACCACTTACATTGGGCCGCAGTGTACACATACCCATAGCAACGAGGCTGAAGTTGGTTTCTTATTCGGCCAGTTTCTTATTCGGGGCTGAAGTTGGTTTCTTATTCGGCAGTTTCTTATTCAGAGGATTTTTCTTTTTCCTGTTTTAGCTATTATTCTTACAGAAAATGTATAATATTCATACCCTACCGTAAGTGAGGGGCCCTGAGAGGACTGGTGATAAAAATGGCAAAAAAGACCCCACGGTTGGCATAAAAATGGGCATGAAAGTAAAACCACAAAATTATTATTTAAAAATAAAATTTACTTTGGGCCACTGATCTCACACTGATAATACACAGAGAGGGATGCCCCGCATCACATCCAACAGAGTCCAGCCTGGCCCAAAGTGGTTCTGGGTATAAAAACTGGCATCAAAGTGGGCACATAGGTGTTTTTCATGATTTGAATAAGTAACAACTGTTTTCAAAGGGTTAAATGAGTTTGGGCCACTGATCTCACACTGATAATACACAGAGAGGGATGCCCCGCATCACATCCAACAGAGTCCAGCCTGGCCCAAAGTGGTTCTGGGTATAAAAACTGGCATCAAAGTGGGCACATAGCCATTTTTCATGATTTGAATAAGTAACAGGTATTTTCAAAGGGTTAAATGAGTTTGGGCCACTGATCTCACACTACGTACACACAGAGAGGGATGCCCCGCATCACACCCAAGAGAGTCCAGCCTGGCCCAAAGTGGTTCTGGGTATAAAAACTGGCATCAAAGTGGGCAGATGGGCATTTTTTCCTGATTTGAATAAGTAACAGCTATTTTCAAAGGGTTAAATGAGTTTGGGCCACTGATCTCACACTGATAATACACAGAGAGGGATGCCCCGCATCACATCCAACAGAGTCCAGCCTGGCCCAAAGTGGTTCTGGGTATAAAAACTGGCATCAAAGTGGGCAGATGGGCATTTTTTCCTGATTTGAATAAGTAACAGCTATTTTCAAAGGGTTAAATGAGTTTGGGCCACTGATCTCACACTGATAATACACAGAGAGGGATGCCCTGCATCACATCCAACAGAGTCCAGCCTGGCCCAAAGTGGTTCTGGGTATAAAAACTGGCATCAAAGTGGGCAGATTGGAATTTTTTCCTGATTTGAATAAGTAACAACTATTTTCAAAGGGTTAAATGAGTTTGGGCCACTGATCTCACACTGATAATACACAGAGAGGGATCCCCTGCATCACATCCAACAGAGTCCAGCCTGGCCCAAAGTGGTTCTGGGTATAAAAACTGGCATCAAAGTGGGCACATAGCCATTTTTCATGATTTGAATAAGTAACAGCTGTTTTCAAAGGGTTAAATGAGTTTAGGCCACTGATCTCACACTACGTACACACAGAGAGGGATGCCCCGCATCACATCCAAGAGAGTCCAGCCTGGCCCAAAGTGGTTCTGGGTATAAAAACTGGCATCAAAGTGGGCAGATGGGCATTTTTGTCATATTTTGAATAAGTAACAGGTGTTTTCAAAGGGTTAAATGAGTTTGGGCCACTGATCTCACACTGATAATACACAGAGAGGGATGCCCCGCATCGTACCCAAGAGAGTCCAGCCTGGCCCAAAGTGGTTCTGGGTATAAAAACTGGCATCAAAGTGGGCACATAGCCATTTTTCATGATTTGAATAAGTAACAGCTATTTTCAAAGGGTTAAATGAGTTTGGGCCACTGATCTCACACTACGTACACACAGATAGGGATGCCCCGCATTACATCCAACAGAGTCCAGCCTGGCCCAAGGTGGTTCTGGGTATAAAAACTGGCATCAAAGTGGGCAGATTGGCATTTTTTTCCTAATTTGAATAAGTAACAACTGTTTTCAAAGGGTTAAATGAGTTTGGGCCACTGATCTCACACTGATAATACACAGAGAGGGATGCCCCGCATCACATCCAAGAGAGTCCAGCCTGGCCCAAAGTGGTTCTGGGTATAAAAACTGGCATCAAAGTGGGCAGATTGGCATTTTTTTCCTAATTTGAATAAGTAACAGGTGTTTTCAAAGGGTTAAATGAGTTTGGGCCACTGATCTCACACTGATAATACACAGAGAGGGATGCCCCGCATCACATCCAAGAGAGTCCAGCCTGGCCCAAAGTGGTTCTGGTTATAAAAACTGGCATCAAAGTGGGCACATAGCCATTTTTCATGATTTGAATAAGTAACAGCTGTTTTCAAAGGGTTAAATGAGTTTGGGCCACTGATCTCACACTACGTACACACAGAGAGGGATGCCCCGCATCACATCCAAGAGAGTCCAGCCTGGCCCAAAGTGGTTCTGGGTATAAAAACTGGCATCAAAGTGGGCAGATTGGCATTTTTGTCCTATTTTGAATAAGTAACAGGTGTTTTCAAAGGGTTAAATGAGTTTGGGCCACTGATCTCACACTGATAATACACAGAGAGGGATGCCCCGCACCGCATCACATCCAAGAGAGTCCAGCCTGGCCCAAAGTGGTTCTGGGTATGAAAACTGGCATCAAAGTGGGCAGATTGGAATTTTTCCTGATTTGAATAAGTAACAGCTATTTTCAAAGGGTTAAATGAGTTTGGGCCACTGATCTCACATTGATAATACACAGAGAGGGATGCCCCGCATCACATCCAAGAGAGTCCAGCCTGGCCCAAAGTGGTTCTGGGTATAAAAACTGGCATCAAAGTGGGCAGATGGGCATTTTTGTCCTATTTTGAATAAGTAACAGGTGTTTTCAAAGGGTTAAATGAGTTTGGGCCACTGATCTCACACTGATAATACACAGAGAGGGATGCCCCGCATCATACCCAAGAGAGTCCAGCCTGGCCCAAAGTGGTTCTGGGTATAAAAACTGGCATCAAAGTGGGCACATAGCCATTTTTCATGATTTGAATAAGTAACAGCTATTTTCAAAGGGTTAAATGAGTTTGGGCCACTGATCTCACACTACGTACACACAGATAGGGATGCCCTGCATTACATCCAACAGAGTCCAGCCTGGCCCAAGGTGGTTCTGGGTATAAAAACTGGCATCAAAGTGGGCAGATTGGCATTTTTTTCCTAATTTGAATAAGTAACAACTGTTTTCAAAGGGTTAAATGAGTTTGGGCCACTGATCTCACACTGATAATACACAGAGAGGGATGCCCTGCATCACATCCTAGAGAGTCCAGGCTTGCCCAAAGTGGTTCTGGGTATAAAAACTGGCATCAAAGTGGGCAGATTGGCATTTTTTTCCTAATTTGAATAAGTAACAACTGTTTTCAAAGGGTTAAATGAGTTTGGGCCACTGATCTCACACTGATAATACACAGAGAGGGATGCCCCGCATCATACCCAAGAGAGTCCAGCCTGGCCCAAAGTGGTTCTGGGTATAAAAACTGGCATCAAAGTGGGCACATAGCCATTTTTCATGATTTGAATAAGTAACAGCTATTTTCAAAGGGTTAAATGAGTTTGGGCCACTGATCTCATACTGATAATACACAGAGAGGGATGCCCCGCATCACATCCAAGAGAGTCCAGCCTGGCCCAAAGTGGTTCTGGGTATAAAAACTGGCATCAAAGTGGGCAGATTGGCATTTTTGTCCTATTTTGAATAAGTAACAGGTGTTTTCAAAGGGTTAAATGAGTTTGGGCCACTGATCTCACACTGATAATACACAGAGAGGGATGCCCCGCATCACATCCAAGAGAGTCCAGCCTGGCCCAAAGTGGTTCTGGGTATAAAAACTGGCATCAAAGTGGGCAGATTGGAATTTTTTCCTGATTTGAATAAGTAACAACTATTTTCAAAGGGTTAAATGAGTTTGGGCCACTGATCTCACACTGATAATACACAGAGAGGGATCCCCTGCATCACATCCAACAGAGTCCAGCCTGGCCCAAAGTGGTTCTGGGTATAAAAACTGGCATCAAAGTGGGCACATAGCCATTTTTCATGATTTGAATAAGTAACAGCTGTTTTCAAAGGGTTAAATGAGTTTAGGCCACTGATCTCACACTACGTACACACAGAGAGGGATGCCCCGCATCACATCCAAGAGAGTCCAGCCTGGCCCAAAGTGGTTCTGGGTATAAAAACTGGCATCAAAGTGGGCAGATGGGCATTTTTGTCCTATTTTGAATAAGTAACAGGTGTTTTCAAAGGGTTAAATGAGTTTGGGCCACTGATCTCACACTGATAATACACAGAGAGGGATGCCCCGCATCGTACCCAAGAGAGTCCAGCCTGGCCCAAAGTGGTTCTGGGTATAAAAACTGGCATCAAAGTGGGCACATAGCCATTTTTCATGATTTGAATAAGTAACAGCTATTTTCAAAGGGTTAAATGAGTTTGGGCCACTGATCTCACACTACGTACACACAGATAGGGATGCCCCGCATTACATCCAACAGAGTCCAGCCTGGCCCAAGGTGGTTCTGGGTATAAAAACTGGCATCAAAGTGGGCAGATTGGCATTTTTTTCCTAATTTGAATAAGTAACAACTGTTTTCAAAGGGTTAAATGAGTTTGGGCCACTGATCTCACACTGATAATACACAGAGAGGGATGCCCCGCATCACATCCAAGAGAGTCCAGCCTGGCCCAAAGTGGTTCTGGGTATAAAAACTGGCATCAAAGTGGGCAGATTGGCATTTTTTTCCTAATTTGAATAAGTAACAGGTGTTTTCAAAGGGTTAAATGAGTTTGGGCCACTGATCTCACACTGATAATACACAGAGAGGGATGCCCCGCATCACATCCAAGAGAGTCCAGCCTGGCCCAAAGTGGTTCTGGTTATAAAAACTGGCATCAAAGTGGGCACATAGCCATTTTTCATGATTTGAATAAGTAACAGCTGTTTTCAAAGGGTTAAATGAGTTTGGGCCACTGATCTCACACTACGTACACACAGAGAGGGATGCCCCGCATCACATCCAAGAGAGTCCAGCCTGGCCCAAAGTGGTTCTGGGTATAAAAACTGGCATCAAAGTGGGCAGATTGGCATTTTTGTCCTATTTTGAATAAGTAACAGGTGTTTTCAAAGGGTTAAATGAGTTTGGGCCACTGATCTCACACTGATAATACACAGAGAGGGATGCCCCGCACCGCATCACATCCAAGAGAGTCCAGCCTGGCCCAAAGTGGTTCTGGGTATGAAAACTGGCATCAAAGTGGGCAGATTGGAATTTTTCCTGATTTGAATAAGTAACAGCTATTTTCAAAGGGTTAAATGAGTTTGGGCCACTGATCTCACATTGATAATACACAGAGAGGGATGCCCCGCATCACATCCAAGAGAGTCCAGCCTGGCCCAAAGTGGTTCTGGGTATAAACACTGGCATCAAAGTGGGCAGATGGGCATTTTTGTCCTATTTTGAATAAGTAACAGGTGTTTTCAAAGGGTTAAATGAGTTTGGGCCACTGATCTCACACTGATAATACACAGAGAGGGATGCCCCGCATCATACCCAAGAGAGTCCAGCCTGGCCCAAAGTGGTTCTGGGTATAAAAACTGGCATCAAAGTGGGCACATAGCCATTTTTCATGATTTGAATAAGTAACAGCTATTTTCAAAGGGTTAAATGAGTTTGGGCCACTGATCTCACACTACGTACACACAGATAGGGATGCCCTGCATTACATCCAACAGAGTCCAGCCTGGCCCAAGGTGGTTCTGGGTATAAAAACTGGCATCAAAGTGGGCAGATTGGCATTTTTTTCCTAATTTGAATAAGTAACAACTGTTTTCAAAGGGTTAAATGAGTTTGGGCCACTGATCTCACACTGATAATACACAGAGAGGGATGCCCTGCATCACATCCTAGAGAGTCCAGGCTTGCCCAAAGTGGTTCTGGGTATAAAAACTGGCATCAAAGTGGGCAGATTGGCATTTTTTTCCTAATTTGAATAAGTAACAACTGTTTTCAAAGGGTTAAATGAGTTTGGGCCACTGATCTCACACTGATAATACACAGAGAGGGATGCCCCGCATCATACCCAAGAGAGTCCAGCCTGGCCCAAAGTGGTTCTGGGTATAAAAACTGGCATCAAAGTGGGCACATAGCCATTTTTCATGATTTGAATAAGTAACAGCTATTTTCAAAGGGTTAAATGAGTTTGGGCCACTGATCTCATACTGATAATACACAGAGAGGGATGCCCCGCATCACATCCAAGAGAGTCCAGCCTGGCCCAAAGGTGTTCTGGGTATAAAAACTGGCATCAAAGTGGGCAGATTGGCATTTTTGTCCTATTTTGAATAAGTAACAGGTGTTTTCAAAGGGTTAAATGAGTTTGGGCCACTGATCTCACACTGATAATACACAGAGAGGGATGCCCCGCATCACATCCAAGAGAGTCCAGCCTGGCCCAAAGTGGTTCTGGGTATGAAAACTGGCATCAAAGTGGGCAGATTGGAATTTTTCCTGATTTGAATAAGTAACAGCTATTTTCAAAGGGTTAAATGAGTTTGGGCCACTGATCTCACATTGATAATACACAGAGAGGGATGCCCCGCATCACATCCAAGAGAGTCCAGCCTGGCCCAAAGTGGTTCTGGGTATAAAAACTGGCATCAAAGTGGGCAGATGGGCATTTTTGTCCTATTTTGAATAAGTAACAGGTGTTTTCAAAGGGTTAAATGAGTTTGGGCCACTGATCTCACACTGATAATACACAGAGAGGGATGCCCCGCATCATACCCAAGAGAGTCCAGCCTGGCCCAAAGTGGTTCTGGGTATAAAAACTGGCATCAAAGTGGGCACATAGCCATTTTTGATGATTTGAATAAGTAACAGCTATTTTCAAAGGGTTAAATGAGTTTGGGCCACTGATCTCACACTACGTACACACAGATAGGGATGCCCCGCATTACATCCAACAGAGTCCAGCCTGGCCCAAGGTGGTTCTGGGTATAAAAACTGGCATCAAAGTGGGCAGATTGGCATTTTTTTCCTAATTTGAATAAGTAACAACTGTTTTCAAAGGGTTAAATGAGTTTGGGCCACTGATCTCACACTGATAATACACAGAGAGGGATGCCCCGCATCACATCCTAGAGAGTCCAGGCTTGCCCAAAGTGGTTCTGGGTATAAAAACTGGCATCAAAGTGGGCACATAGCCATTTTTCATGATTTGAATAAGTAACAGCTGTTTTCAAAGGGTTAAATGAGTTTGGGCCACTGATCTCACACTACGTACACACAGAGAGGGATGCCCCGCATCACATCCAAGAGAGTCCAGCCTGGCCCAAAGTGGTTCTGGGTATAAAAACTGGCAAAGTGGGCACATAGGCATTTTTCATGATTTGAATAAGTAACAGCTATTTTCAAAGGGTTAAATGAGTTTGGGCCACTGATCTCACACTGACAATACACAGAGAGGGATGCCCCGCATCACACTGATAATACACAGAGAGGGATGCCCTGTGGGTCCTTACCAGACTTTGGAGCAAATGCCAAACTTTACTGAAACGGTATTGAGGATTAGGGTAAAACACATACCTTTATCCATGGAGTTTTTGGTGCAATAAGGAGCTATCAGCAGTTTAGATTAATCTAACTGGCTGACAGTTCCCCTTTAATAATGGTCATTATTTGCCCTTATTTTTACTTTGTTTAAACATAGCCTAAAGGGGTATTCCTGGAAAAATTGGAAAAAAAAAAGAACCAAAATTAACCCTTAACTAAACAACTTATATATTCCTTGTTGGCTTTACTCGGAGATTGCTGGTCCAGTCACATCATGCAACCTTTCTTACAGTGATGTCCTACTTCCTTTCATCTTCTTGGGTATGGTGACGTCAGCACTTGGGGGCAAAGCCATCTCTCGTACCCAGAATGGCCTTCCGACACGTGCGCAGTGCGATCATTAGTATTGCAGCATGCATCTGCTAATCCCACTGGGTACAGGGACATCAATGCTCCCGTAATCAGGTTCTGCTGGCTACAAGGGCGGTCTTACTGGCTACAAAGGGGTCCTATATGGCTACAAGGGGACCCTGACATTGCAGGCAACACATAGGACAAATATATTTCAATGGCCCTGTTCACACATCTGTACAAGTGTTCAGAAAGTGATGCAAACACCTCTGGATGCATCTGGGAAAGCAGGGAAACAGTTTACATGAATTGCTATTACCGGGGTTTGCGATCCTCTGCACTAATGCCGATGTCTCTCATGGTTAATCTATTAAAATAATAAAACACATTTTCGTTGTAATAAAGTGCCTTTCGTTGTTCAATAATTAAATTTAAACTAATCCATCATTTTGCAATTAAATATACTGTTAAAATAAATAGATATATAAATAAATGTATATTTATATATATATATTTATTTTTTGACAGTATATTTAATTGCACAATGATGGATTCGTTAGAATTAAATTATTGAACAACGAAACTGAATTTATTTCATCGAAAATGTGTTTTATTAATTAAATATTAATTAGTACAGGAAGCTCCATAAGACGTTAATTCATATGCCGGCAATAGAGCATTCTGTACTAATCATCACTTTACTTTAATGAAAACATCAAATGTTTCTTCTAATTATGTTATCACAATAGCATTATTAGAAGAAACATTTAGAATTATATGTGCGCTCAGCTGATTGGCTGTTCGGCTGAGCGCACATATAATTAGCGGGTCCACAGTACAGTGACTTCATTGTGCTGCGGACCAGCGAAGAGACTACATCGGGGTGAGTATAGAGCTCTCCCCACCCCCTCCCCAGCACTGCACCCATCTCAGTAAGGAAGGGGGGTCACTTAACCCCTTACTTGCTGGGATGGGTGCAGTCTGACATCAGTCTGGCCCCCAAGGGGTTAAGGGGGATGCAATAGATCCTCCCTTAACCCCTTGGGGGCCAGACTGTAAGCAGCGATCTGTAAAGATGCTGCATACTGTGAGGTGCACAACACCGCTCACAATGATGTGTGTTGTGCTCCTGTTTGTGTGTTTTTTGTGTGTTTCTCCCTTTTTGTTTTTCAGATATCGGTATCCTGTGGATTACGTCGGATTCCGTGGACTACGTCGATGACCAGCGTTTTTTTAATGTTTTTTTTTTTTAATAAAATGGTCAATGAGGGGTGTGGGGGTGTTTTTATTTGAATAAAAAAAATTTTTAACTTGTGTCTTGTCTTTCTTTCTTTACTTTATAGACTTAGTAGTGGAAGCCGTCTAATAGACGGAATCCATTACTAAGTTGGGGCCTAGTGTTAGCCGGTATAAAATGGCTAACACTAACCCCCTATTATTACCCCAGTACCCAATGCCACCAGGGGTACTGGGAAGAGCCGGGTGCCAGTGGTCCCGGAGCGTCAAAATTGGCGCTCCTGGACCGGGCGGCAGCAGGCTGGTAAGATTTAGGCTGGGGAGGGCCTAAACCAATGGCTCTTCCCACCCTGGTGTTACCAGGCTGCTGTCGTTTGGTTTTTAACCCGGCTGGTTATAAAAATAGGGGGGACCCTATGCGTTTTTTTTTTAAATTATTTATTTATTTTAAAAAAAAACCGCATAGGGTCCCCCCTATTTTTATAACCAGCCGGGTTAAAAACCAAACGACAGCAGCCTGGTAACATCAGGGTGGGAAGAGCCATTGGTTTAGGCCCTCCCCAGCCTAAATCTTACCAGCCTGCTGCCGCCCGGTCCAGGAGCGCCAATTTTGACGCTCTGGGACCACTGGCACCCGGCTCTTCCCAGTACCCCTGGTGGCATTGGGTACTGGGGTAATAATAGGGGGTTAGTGTTAGCCATTTTATACCGGCTAACACTAGGCCCCAACTTAGTAATGGATTCCGTCTATTAGACGGCTTCCACTACTAAGTCTATAAAGTAAAGAAATAAAGACAAGACACAAGTTAAAAAATTTTTTTATTCAAATAAAAACACCCCCACACCCCTCATTGACCATTTTATTAAAAAAAAACATTAAAAAAACGCTGGTCATCGACGTAGTCCACGGAATCCGACGTAATCCACAGGATACCGATATCTGAAAAACAAAAAGGGAGAAACACACAAAAAACACACAAACAGGAGCACAACACCCATCATTGTGAGCGGTGTTGTGCTCCTTACAGTATGCAGCATCTTTACAGATCGCTGCTTACAGTCTGGCCCCCAAGGGGTTAAGGGAGGATGTATTGCATCCCCCTTAACCCCTTGGGGGCCAGACTGATGTCAGACTGCACCCATCCCAGCAAGTAAGGGGTTAAGTGACCCCCCTTCCTTGCTGGGAGGGGTGCAGTGCTGAGGAGGGGGTGGGGAGAGCTCTATACTCACCCCGATGTTGTCTCTTCGCTGGTCCGCAGCACAATGAAGTCAGTGTGCTGCGGACCGGCTTATTATATGTGCGCTCAGCCGAACAGCCAATCAGCTGAGCGCACATATAATTCTAAATGTTTCTTCTAATAATGCTATTGTCATAACATAATTAGAAGAAACATTTGATGTTTTCATTAAAGTAAAGTGATGATTAGTACAGAAAGCTCTATTGCCGGCATATGAATTAACGGCTTATGGAGCTTCCTGTACTAATTAATATTTAATTAACAAAACACATTTTCGATGAAATAAATTCAGTTTCGTTGTTCAATAATTTAATTCTAACGAATCCATCATTGTGCAATTAAATATACTGTCAAAAAATAAATATATATATAAATATACATTTATTTATATATATATTTATTTTAACAGTATATTTAATTGCAAAATGATGGATTTGTTTAAATTTAATTATTGAACAACGAAAGGCACTTTATTACAACGAAAATGTGTTTTATTATTTTAATAGATTAACCATGAGAGACATCGGCATTAGTGCAGAGGATCGCAAACCCCGGTAATAGCAATTCATGTAAACTGTTCCCCTGCTTTCCCAGATGCATTACAGAGGTGTTTGCATCACTTTCTTAAGATTTTATTTGTTATTTTTAGTTGAACCAGATTTCCAAGTAAATGACCGTATGTTTTGAGCCGCATGTCTATTTTTTCCCACGGACGGAGTTTCATCCGCACATTTACAGCCGCATAAAAAATACAGCCGCAGAGTTTCATAGTGTGAACCTAGCCTGAATGTGCAGTAATAGTGCTACGCAGTTTACGGAGCACTATGTAGAAGACAATGATTCGTGCCGCAAATGCAAGTCCGCACTATAATCTATCCTTTATTTTTTTTGTAGCGCGGCACGTGGACCTGAACACTTGTACAGATGTGTGAACAGGGCCATTGAAATATATTTGTCCTATGTGTTGCCTGCAATGTCAGGGTCCCCTTGTAGCCATATAGGACCCCTTTGTAGCCAGTAAGACCGCCCTTGTAGCCAGCAGAACCTGATTACGGGAGCATTGATGTCCCTGTACCCAGTGGGATTAGCAGATGCATGCTGCAATACTAATGATCGCACTGCGCACGTGTAGGAAGGCCATTCTGGGTACGAGAGATGGCTTTGCCCCCAAGTGCTGACGTCACCATACCCAAGAAGATGAAAGGAAGTAGGACATCACTGTAAGAAAGGTTGCATCATGTGACTGGACCAGCAATCTCCGAGTAAAGCCAACAAGGAATATATAAGTTCTTTAGTTAAGGGTTAATTTTGGTTCTTTTTTTTTTTTCAATTTTTCCAGGAATACCCCTTTAGGCTATGTTTAAACAAAGTAAAAATAAGGGCAAATAATGACCATTATTAAAGGGGAACTGTCAGCCAGTTAGATTAATCTAAACTGCTGATAGCTCCTTATTGCACCAAAAACTCCATGGATAAAGGTATGTGTTTTACCTTAATCCTCAATACCGTTTCAGTAAAGTTTGGCATTTGCTCCAAAGTCTGGTAAGGACCCACAGGGCATCCCTCTCTGTGTATTATCAGTGTGAGATCAGTGGCCCAAACTCATTTAACCCTTTGAAAACAGTTGTTACTTATTCAAATTAGGAAAAAAATTCCAATCTGCCCACTTTGATGCCAGTTTTTATACCCAGAACCACTTTGGGCCAGGCTGGACTCTTTTGGATGTGATGCGGGGGATGCCTATCTGTATATTATCAGTGTGAGATCAGTGGCCCAAACTCATTTAACCCTTTGAAAATAGCTGTTACTTATTCATTAGGAAAAAAGCCTATGTGCCCACTTTGATGCCAGTTTTTATACCCAGAACCACTTTGGGCCAGGCTGGACTCTTTTGGATGTGATGCGGGGGATGCCTATCTGTATATTATCAGTGTGAGATCAGTGGCCCAAGCTCATTTAACCCTTTGAAAACACCTGTTACTTATTCAAATTAGGAAAAAAATGGCTATGTGCCCACTTTGATGCCAGTTTTTATACCCAGAACCACTTTGGGCCAGGCTGGACTCTGTTGGATGTGATGCGGGGCATCCCTCTCTGTGTGTTATCAGTATGAGATCAGTGGCCCAAACTCATTTAACCCTTTGAAAATAGCTGTTACTTATTCAAATCATGAAAAACACCTATGTGCCCACTTTGATGCCAGTTTTTATAACCAGAGCCACTTTGGGCCAGGCTGGACTCTCTTGGGTATGATGCGGGGCATCCCTCTCTGTGTAATATCAGTGTGAGATCAGTGGCCCAAACTCATTTAACCCTTTGAAAATAGCTGTTACTTATTCAAATCAGGAAAAATGGCTATGTGCCCACTTTGATGCCAGTTTTTATACCCAGAACCACTTTGGGCCAGGCTGGACTCTCTTGGGTATGATGCGGGGCATCCCTCTCTGTGTATTATCAGTGTGAGATCAGTGGCCCAAACTCATTTAACCCTTTGAAAATAGCTGTTACTTATTCAAATCATGAAAAACGCCTATGTGCCCACTTTGATGCCAGTTTTTATACCCAGAACCACTTTGGGCCAGGCTGGACTCTGTTGGATGTGATGCGGGGCATCCCTCTCTGTGTGTTATCAGTATGAGATCAGTGGCCCAAACTCATTTAACCCTTTGAAAACACCTGTTACTTATTCAAAATAGGACAAAATTGCCCATCTGCCCACTTTGATGCCAGTTTTTATACCCAGAACCACTTTGGGCCAGGCTGGACTCTCTTGGATGTGATGCGGGGCATCCCTCTCTGTGTATTATCAGTGTGAGATCAGTGGCCCAAACTCATTTAACCCTTTGAAAATAGCTGTTACTTATTCAAATCATGAAAAACGCCTATGTGCCCACTTTGATGCCAGTTTTTATACCCAGAACCACTTTGGGCCAGGCTGGACTCTGTTGGATGTGATGCGGGGCATCCCTCTCTGTGTGTTATCAGTATGAGATCAGTGGCCCAAACTCATTTAACCCTTTGAAAACACCTGTTACTTATTCAAAATAGGACAAAATTGCCCATCTGCCCACTTTGATGCCAGTTTTTATACCCAGAACCACTTTGGGCCAGGCTGGACTCTCTTGGATGTGATGCGGGGCATCCCTCTCTGTGTATTATCAGTGTGAGATCAGTGGCCCAAACTCATTTAACCCTTTGAAAATAGCTGTTACTTATTCAAATCATGAAAAACGCCTATGTGCCCACTTTGATGCCAGTTTTTATACCCAGAACCACTTTGGGCCAGGCTGGACTCTGTTGGATGTGATGCGGGGGATCCCTCTCTGTGTAATATCAGTATGAGATCAGTGGCCCAAACACATTTAACCCTTTGAAAATAGCTGTTACTTATTCAAATCAGGAAAAATTCCAATCTGCCCACTTTGATGCCAGTTTTTATACCCAGAACCACTTTGGGCCAGGCTGGACTCTCTTGGATGTGATGCGGGGGATCCCTCTCTGTGTATTATCAGTGTGAGATCAGTGGCCCAAACTCATTTAACCCTTTGAAAATAGCTGTTACTTATTCAAATCAGGAAAAATTCCAATCTGCCCACTTTGATGCCAGTTTTTATAACCAGAACCACTTTGGGCCAGGCTGGACTCTCTAGGATGTGATGCGGGGGATCCCTCTCTGTGTAATATCAGTGTGAGATCAGTGGCCCAAACTCATTTAACCCTTTGAAAATAGCTGTTACTTATTCAAATCAGGAAAAATGGCTATGTGCCCACTTTGATGCCAGTTTTTATACCCAGAACCACTTTGGGCCAGGCTGGACTCTCTTGGGTATGATGCGGGGCATCCCTCTCTGTGTATTATCAGTGTGAGATCAGTGGCCCAAACTCATTTAACCCTTTGAAAACACCTGTTACTTATTCAAAATAGGACAAAATTGCCCATCTGCCCACTTTGATGCCAGTTTTTATAACCAGAACCACTTTGGGCCAGGCTGGACTCTCTTGGATGTGATGCGGGGCATCCCTCTCTGTGTAATATCAGTGTGAGATCAGTGGCCCAAACTCATTTAACCCTTTGAAAATAGCTGTTACTTATTCAAATCAGGAAAAATGGCTATGTGCCCACTTTGATGCCAGTTTTTATACCCAGAACCACTTTGGGCCAGGCTGGACTCTCTTGGGTGTGATGCGGGGCATCCCTCTCTGTGTGTACGTAGTGTGAGATCAGTGGCCCAAACTCATTTAACCCTTTGAAAATACCTGTTACTTATTCAAATCATGAAAAATGGCTATGTGCCCACTTTGATGCCAGTTTTTATACCCAGAACCACTTTGGGCCAGGCTGGACTCTCTTGGGTATGTTGCGGGGCATCCCTCTCTGTGTATTATCAGTGTGAGATCAGTGGCCCAAACTCATTTAACCCTTTGAAAACAGTTGTTACTTATTCAAATCATGAAAAACACCTATGTGCCCACTTTGATGCCAGTTTTTATACCCAGAACCACTTTGGGCCAGGCTGGACTCTGTTGGATGTGATGCGGGGCATGCCTCTCTGTGTATTATCAGTGTGAGATCAGTGGCCCAAAGTAAATTTTATTTTTAAATAATAATTTTGTGGTTTTACTTTCATGCCCATTTTTATGCCAACCGTGGGGTCTTTTTTGCCATTTTTATCACCAGTCCTCTCAGGGCCCCTCACTTACGGTAGGGTATGAATATTATACATTTTCTGTAAGAATAATGGCTAAAACAGGAAAAAGAAAAATCCTCTGAATAAGAAACTGCCGAATAAGAAACCAACTTCAGCCCCGAATAAGAAACTGGCCGAATAAGAAACCAACTTCAGCCTCGTCCCATAGCATATGTCTGTATGTATTGGACTCACTCTATTATATATATTTAATCAATTTTAAAATAAAATCTGATAAAATGCACAGCATCAGATGCATAGCATAAAATCAACAATGGATTAAGTACATGGGAACAGCTGCAAGGCCTGGTGCGATCTGGGGACCCAAAATGATAGTATCATAGGGATCCATTATAGCAGAGGGAAGGGAACCTTGGCTCTCCAGTTATTGCAAAACTACAACTCCCATCATACCTGGGCAGCCAAAGCTTTAGCTGTGGCTGCCTAGGCATGATGGGAGTTGTAGTTTTGCAACAGTCGGAGAGCCAAGGTTCCCTACCCCTGCATTATATGGATGTCCCATTGCGGACACTTGCCTGATCTATGGGAGATGGCATAGGAAGCAGATGTGTGGCTGAAACTTCTACAACTGTTCCATTATATAGGGCAGGCAGAAATCCATGCATGTGATGTAAACCAACCCACTGTGTGTGAATACAGGTCAATGTGGATCACCCATCATCCATACCTTTTACCTTGCAATAGACAGATCCTGTTTATCACTTCCTCACTACAATAAGAAACTCTGTCCTTATCCGCATTCCCCTATTACAGGTTTTTCCTATGAAAAACATCCATGGACTGCTATGCAGACTTGTCTACAAGTATGATCCATAATAGGTCCACCATCTGTCCACAGCACAATACTACTGATCTCACATCTATTACATAACAAGTCACTATGCCATGCATATTCTTCATGGGGAAAACCCTATGACAGTTCTGCTAGACAATCAACAACCAGTGCATGAAACTGTATATACTGTACACACTGCTCCCTAACCTGCGGCTCTCTGGTTGTTGCAAAACTACAAATTAGTAGAGCACAGGCTATAACTTCTACTGCACAGTTCTCCCATTGCTAACGTCTGTATGTGGGCGCTGCTATATAATATATAGATAGGACGTTTACGACAGACGTGCATTTACGGCCGCACTGGCGCAGGTGGTCCCCACTTGTGACCGGTCTGGCAGCCAGCAGACTGCCCCGTCCCCTCCGTTACCTCTTTGCGGTGCCCCAGTCTCCTCCACGCTGTCTGCGGTGTCACACACAAAAACTTCCGCCACTTTCACTTTACCTTCCGTCCTGCAGGTGGCGCTCAGTGTGATGGAAAACTTCTGTATACACATCACTGGGCTGCAAAGGTTATACTGTATATACATACTACAATAATAATAAGCAAATAAACTCCATAGATGTATATATACACATAGTAATGTGCTACAGGAGGCTGATAGCTATGACTGTGTCTGCTATATACACACAGTGATGTGCTACAGAAGACTGACAGCTGTGATCATGTCTGATAGATATATATATATATATATATATATATATATATATATATATATATATATACATACACACACACACACACACAGTGATGTGCTACAGAAGACTGACAGCTGTGATCATGTCTGATAGATATATATATATACACATACACACACACATATATGAGATCACAGACAGCTGTGATCATGTCTGATATATATATATATATATATATATATATATATATATATATATACACACACACACACACTGTAAACACACATAGTAATGTGCTGCAGGAAACAGAGCTAAATCATTATCATGTCAGCTACATATATGTATATACACAGTGATGTCCTACAGGAGACTGATAGCTGTGATCATGTCTGATATATATATATACATGTCTGTGTCTAGGAAAGCTGGGTACCATCAATCTGTACATATCCCAACAGGATGGCTCCCAACCACCCCAAGCTTTCCTGGGGTCTCCTGCAGACATCTATATTGGTGTTGTGGCCCTCTAGACAAGGTCCATATGTCCGTACTACTGCCCACATCTGCAGACCCACAGCCACCGCAACCTGTCCATTTGGTTACATAATGGCTTGGCTGTTTTTTGTTTTTGTTTTTGCAACACGGACACCTGCCCCAACACGGGCCAATAACACGTACAGATGTGTGTATGGGGCCATAGAAATAAATAGTTCCTTCTTCTGTCTTTATAAGCAGATGTGTGAAGCTGGCATAAAGCACATATCCTTAATGCATGGACGGCCCATGGAGTGTCATCCGAGAGGCCATCTGCAATTAAACATATGAGCCTGGACTACCAATACTGTCCATATAATGACACATCTGTCCATTGTTTTTGCTGGGCTCCGGGCAAATACACAGACTGTAGAATCCATTGCCCCAGAGAACGTCCCACCTCTGGATCTGCTTGCTTTGGCCGTAGGTGGGTGGAAAGCTGATAATAGAGTAAGGAGAATTTTGTTTTACACTGTTCACACTGGTTCTGTAACTTGTGAGTGTTGTTCACATTGCAACTCAGTTTACACAACTCCGACTAACATAAATGGGAGTTGAACAATTTGCATACAACGGCCAAGTTATACAACTTTGTAATGTGTGTTATTTAAGTGAATGGCCCCCTTCCCCGTATCCCCCCACCCCCGGGAGTGTGGTGCAGTATACTTACTCAATTGCTGTCGACCCCGGCCGCCATCTTGGGTCGATGACATAATCTTCGGGAGGCCGGCCGGACCACTCCAGCCGTCCCTCATGCCGGCCCCCCTCTGCCACATCATCAGCTGCAATTGGCTGAGCTTATGCTGCATCACACTTCCGGGGTGGGGGGAACACGGGGAAGGGGGCCATTCACCTAAATACCACAAATTACAAAGTTGTATAACTTTGTAATGTGTGTTATTTAGTGAATAAATGTTAAACGCCGCACTACTCCTTTGAGGAATTATTTAAAGGAATCCAATCACCTCCTCTGAGGAAGAGTGAGGTGACCGCAGTACCTTACAGCTGATGGACCCAGCTCTCTGACGCTGTGTCCGGCGGGGTGACAATTTCAAAATATTGATCTTTAATCTCTGTCCCAGTGGCCGATAACTAGAATGCGTTGGTGGAGCCATGCTGCCTCCGCCTTCTTCCAAAACTACAATTCCCATGATGCCTGGACAGCCAACAACAGCCAGATGAATCGCAAGTCCCCATAGAAAACCTCTCCTTCTCTGGACAGTTCCTGACATGGACAGAGATGGCAGCAGAGAGCACTGTGTCAGACTGGAAAGAATACACCACTTCCTGTAGGACATACAGCAGCTGATAAGTACTGGAAGACTAGATTTCTGAAGACATCATTTTCACATCTCTTAAAACTTTCAGACATGAGTTGATTATAAAAACAAAACAAAACACATACATATACAAAGGTGTAATAATGAACTAATGTGGGATTTCTTCAGAGCGGAACTTTAGTGGCGCTGCACTGATCCGGAACCATTGACGCGGAGCCGCGTGGGGGAAGTTTTACAGTGAGGGACCGCACAGCAGCAGCGCGGGAGAAGCTGCTCAGTAACTGACGGGACTCGGCTCGGGCTCTCGGTGCAGTCAGGGGCTCCGGGCAGCGGCGGACGTCTCGGATGCCACTCAGGAGGGGGCGCCATGCTGCTTCCGTCCGATGTGGCCCGGCTGGTGCTGGGTGAGTGCTTCCTGAGGGGCCACACACTGGAGTCTACAGCTCCGAGGCCGCGGCCGCCATGACTTCTGTTTGTATACAGAGTGCTGTCACCCCGGGCTGTATACATGGGGAGCCCTGACTAATGCGGGACTACAACTCCCAGCATGCCTGACAGCTGGAGAACCCTGTCAGTGACTGGCTCCATATCCCTGTATAGACATCTGCTGCTGTGTGCTCTGTCTTCCCCTATGTGACCTGTGGCGGCCTGCTGGGAGTTGTAGTGTTATAGCAGGTTGGAGATCACAGCCTAAAGCGTCTATCGGGGAATATTTGTGCTTGGGCTACACATATATATATATATATATATATATATATATATATATGTGTGTGTTTTTTGTTGCTTTAGAAACCTATAAAATGACAAATGTGAGCAGAAGACCTGAGCGACCCCCTTACAGTCCGCGGGGTCTGTCGCAATGTGCTAGCAGTGATACACACACTTCTTTATTTAATCCAATGCAGATGTGTATCTGTCCTTATAGTAATGGTGTATCAATAGGATACATGTGATCATTCTGTGATAGGAGGGGGTCTGATCTCAGGGACCCCGTTAAAGTGGTACTCTGGGCTAGGGGTATTTTTACTGTATGGCTGGGGAGAGGGTTTATATAGATGCCGCCGTCCACTTACCTCCCCTGTACCAGTACCCGGATCTTGCCGCCCCGTTCTCCCGTCCCGTTGCGGCTTGAGACGTGACATCTCAGGGCAGCTCAGCCATCCAGCGGCTGAGGCGGGACCCCGCTATGACCGATAAATGGCTGAGCTGCCTTGAGATGTCATGTTTCAAGCCACAGCTCAGACCAGGAAGCGGGACGGGAGAACAGGGCGGCGCAATCTGGGACCCAGCGCTGGAACCGGGGAGGTAAGTGACCGGCAGCCTCTATATTCAACCCCAGACCGGAGTAACCCTTTAATTCTCAGGATGAAGGGGCTGCAATGGAAATTAAAGGGGTTATCCTGCGCTACAAAATCATGGCCACTTTCTTTCAGAGACAACACGACTTGTCTCAAGTTTGGGTGGGGTTTGCAGCTTTGTTCCATTGAAGTGATTGGAACTTAATTGTAAACCACACCCGAACTGGAGACAAGAGTGATACCGTCTTTAGAAGAAAGTGGCCATTTAACGCTAGATAACCCCTTTAAGCGCAGAGTTTATTGCACTAAAGCGCTACCAACTGCTTTACAGAAAAAAAGACTGAAGGGGGCAACATCCTGACCCAGCGCTTCAGCCCTATCATTCTTACAGAATGTGCACATAGCGGAGATTTCAAGCGGCGTCTGTGCGGCCGTCTCCAATTGTAGTTCCGCTTGTTGTTCTCCCAAAGAATTGTCATGTCAGTTCTTTGGGCGGGCAGCAGATTGAGCTTCAGAATATCATTGCATTTATGGGACAGGCGGAATTACAATCGGAAACTACCACACGGACACGCTTGAAATTTCTGCCCAAATTCTGTAGTGTACACATACCTTTAGGTATGCCTCCCTGGGGCACAGATACATCAGCTCCTGTCATAATCTGGTTCTCAGATATCTGTGCACAGACCCCTTTCTCTTCTATGGCCTAAACGCAGTCGCTATTGACTTTCAGTTCATTTACTGCACTCATAAACGTGGTTTTCTGCACTTCCAAGTCCAAGTGATAATTGGTATATGTGCAGAAAACGAACAGAAGGTAATCACTCGCTTACTACATTCTGGCCATAGAAGTGAAAGGGGTCTGTGTACATATACTACAATACCAGATATTGACAGGGTGCCTTACAGTCATGATGTGACCGCACCCTTACTTGTCAACATGTTGGTGTCCTTAAAGGAGAAGTCCGGCAAAAATGGTTATTAAAGTATTGTATTGCCCCCCCCAAAAGTTATATAAATCACCAATATACACTTATTATGGGAAATGCACATAAAGAGCTTTTTTTCCCTGCACTTACTACTGCATCAAGGCTTCATTTCCTGGATAACATGGTGATGTCACTTCCTGGATAACATGGTGATGTCACTTCCTGGATAACATGGTGATGTCACTTCCTGGACAACATGGTGATGTCACAACCCGACTCCCAGAGCTGTGTGGGCTGTGGCTGCTGGAGAGGATGATGGCAGGGGGATTCTCAGTGTCCCTCCAGTGCCCTGTGTCCCTCTGCCATCATCCTCTCCAGCAGCCACAGCCTGCACAGCTCTGGAAGTCGGGGCGTGACATCATCATGTTATCCAGGAAGTGACATCACCATGTTATCCAGGAAGTGACATCACCATGTTATCCAGGAAGTGACATCACCATGTTATCCAGGAAGTGACATCACCATGTTATCCAGGAAGTGAAGCCTTGATGCAGTAGTAAGTGCAGGGGAAAAAAGCACTTTCTAAGCATTTCCTGTAATAAGTGTATATTGGGGATTTGTATAACTTTTGGGGGGCAATACAATACTTTAATAAAAATTTTCCCCTTTAAAAACATGTTATGTTTCTACTTAATTCTTCTTCTACTTTATTCCGTATGTAATGTTTCTATTTCCTTTTACTTGTATATTGATCTAGATATATTAACATGTAACTATCATTTGTAAAGACTTCTGACATGTCATAGCGAGTGTGTATCAGTGGGGGTGCTGATGCTGAGACCCCTGCTAATCACTATAATGAAGGGGCAGAAGCGCTCATCAGCCCGCGGTCTGCCCCTTCGCTCCACTATACCAAGATGAATTCTGTAAACTGCTATTACAAGCAGTTGATGGAATTATAATGGCAGGCTATGGAACTTGCAGCCAGATTTTCTTCGGCTGCAACGTCATAGCCTGGTTGATGGACTGCCCGCTCAGCTGGTTAGTGACCGCAGTCACTGATTGGCAGATGGGGCAATCGATTAGCCAGGTCACGTGTTTTTCCTTGAGTTATGACATCAGCCATCTTGAAGGGGTCCTAGAAACTTTGACACAGTGCTTCAGGGGCATGGGAAGAGGAAAGTAGCCATGTTCCCCTCTGCCCCTGCTGGCTAATAAATGTATAATATTGCCCGATTCCTTTAATCTGTCTGAGAAAAAAATCTGACGCGTTTGTCTCAAATGGAAAGCTACCAATCACAGCTCAGTTTGCAGAATGAACAAGTTGGCTGGCAGCCCCTCACCCCAGCAGCCCGCTGTCCTCAGTGGTGGTGGGCGGGGGAGGCCAGTCTTATCAGACACATGTTTGTCTCAGACAGATAAGCAACCAATCACAGCTCGGTTTGGGAAATGAAATCTGTGATTGGTTGCCACCTGTCTGACAGATTTGATTAACCTTGGCCAATGTTTCCGCTTCCTTCTGCTATATTGTTACTTTCCACTTCCTTATGCTTAGTACCTTGGCTGTTTTTGGTTCTACTTCCTTTCGCTTTGTATGTTATTCTCCCACCTATGTTATCATACCACTTCCTTCTGTGTAGTATGTTAGCTGTTATAATGACCAGTACACAAACGGCCTGCACTAATCCGCGAGTGTTGGTGCAAACGGGAACGTCCAATCACTCCATCATGTCAAAGACAAGCCTAATCTAACTGAAGGATACTTGTCACATGATGCTTTCTAGCCAATTCCATTACAACACCGCTATCTTTCACCCGTACAATGCATTATACACTGAAACTGTTTCCACAGAAGTCTTCACTATGACCCTTCTGAATAGACTTATTGACCTCACTATGAATCGATTTATTTTCAGCATTGTCGATGCTGCCATTTCATCCATATTTGACTGTCTATCTAATAGCTACAGGTTACTGGTTCTGCTCTTCTGACTTACAATCTCCCATTGATTTTAGGTTACTTGCAGCAAGAAAAGCTCACGTCTACCTGCCGATCCTTTATCGCAGAGTCTCCAAATCTCAAGGAATATGCAGAGCATCATACGGACGATGGCAGCATTCCCGGATGCCTGCTGGTGAGAATTCCTATGATAGTTTACATATATTCATATTTGTTGTTGTCAGGCGGTATTAGTAATCCATAGTGCATACAGCTATGTCCTTTTATTCCTCTTACCTGAGGTTATCTCTTCTCTTGGAAGAGGAAGAGCTTGGATACTGGCATTGACGGTATTCAGCTCTATGCTTTCAGGCTGGAGTACAGACAACAAAACCTCATCCACCTGTGATTACTTGGTTGGCAAGGAGACTGGCATCGGGTCACTTAGACTTGTCAAATGTTCTGATTGGTCAGGGTCTCAGTACTCTTGATATACCAGCATGCGGATGATTTGCTGTGCCTGTTGTTCATGTGTATGGGCAGGAGAGTTAAAGGAGAAGTTTGGTGAAAACACTTATTATGGGAAATACTTAAAGTACTTTTTTTCCTGCATCAAGGCTTCCCTTCCTGGATAACATGGTGATGTCACGTCCCGACTCCCAGAGCTGTGCAGGCTGTGGCTGCTGGAGAGGATGATGGCTGAGGGACACTGTGCATCCCTCTGTCATCATCCTCTCCAGCAGCCACAGCCTACACAGCTCTGGGAGTCGGGTTGTGACATCACCATGTTATCCAGGAAGTGACATCATCATTTTATCCAAGAAGTGAAGTCTTGATGCAGTAGTAAGTGCAGGGAAAAAAGCACTTTATAAGCATTTTATGTATATTGGGGATTTGTATAACTTTGGGGGGGTGGGGGGGGGGGGTGGTTGGCAATACAATACTTTAATAAAAAGTTTAACTAGACTTCTCCTTTAATTGACAGCTGAAGAGTTATTTGGCAGCCATCTGTTATTTGGGGGTATGGGGACCTTTAGGGTGTGTTCATACGTACAGGATCCGCAGCAGATTTGATGCTGTGTTCAAGTATTTAGATCTGCATCAAATCTGCTGCGTTATGGTACATGTGAAGCTACCCTTATAATAGAGCCCAGCTGGAGTGTGAAGCCTACTGCATTGTGCTTCTTTTTGCTGTATCTAGAAATTGTTGGAGGCTGACAGATCAGAACTTCCATCTTACATGTCAAATGTTTTCTTTTAAAAATGACTGTAATCCCTTAAAGTAAAGACTGACTGACTATGCTAGTTTTAAGAGCTGACTATACAGCAGTGGTTTGCTTTGTCGATTAAACTGATTTATATTTGCATCCTGTTCCTTAATAATTCTATATTGTCTTCTTTTTAGTCTCTCTTTGGAAAAAACCTGACCACAATCCTAAATGAATATGTTACAATGAAAGCAAAGGGTAAGTGCATTTTGCTTGTGGAGTACGGTAGTTGTGGTTTCAATGATTCATATCATACTTTAGAGCTGCTAAAATCTCCCAGCATTCACCGGTTGAGTTTCTTGTGGCAGAAAATGTGTTATTTATACCAGGCAATGTACAGTAATTGGATGTTTTGACAATGCAGGCACGATTTCTGTGGACTATAGTTCTCGCTTCTGAACCTGTATTGTTCACCTCAGGTTTTCATAGAAAAATCACTCAGCTTTTCCAGACTCCTGATTTATACACACTTTATTAAAAAATGTGACTGTAGTGTGAAGTGTGTACTTATTATCTTGGGCATGCACATATATATGTTTGACTTGGGTATGAGTATATGTGTATGTATGGAATACATAACTGTAAGGGCCCTATTACACAGAATAATTATCGATTTGTGTTAAAGAAACAGCGATTAGCAGATGACAACAATCATTGGCTGATCGCATCTTTTGGTCCTGACGTAAAATTATCGGCCATCGACCGTGCATCGCTACGTGTAATATCAATGCATAGCTGATTATTGTATAAAAAAATAAACTGTATACATTACCTGTCCACAGTCCCGTGTTGTTTTGCCCTCTGCTCGGTTCACAGAGACGCGGCTGTAGCTTCAGAGAAGCTTAGCCATTTACCAGCCGCAGCGGTCCAGTTCAGTGATTGGTTCAGCGGCCTGTCAGTTCAGAGACCCGCTCTGAAGCTACAGCAGCGGCTCTGGGAAGGGAGCAGAGGGCAGAAGAACAACACCGGGAGAGTGGACAGGTATACAGTTTAAGGGTAAGGGCTGCATGGACATCACTAACAATGTGCATGGAGCCCTTGCTTAACGATTATTGAGCTGTGTGGAGGCTCGATAAGTGAGCGCCCATCTAGCAGGCATTGGGTGGTCTAATATGGCCCTAAGAGTCCACTAACTGCCCCTCATCCAAAGAACAATAGAGCTATGTTGTTCTATCATTCTAATCCTTGCTCATTATTATAATAAGGCTACCTTAGGGTCCATTTACACAAGAAGATTATCTGACAGATTATCTGCCAAAGATTTAAAGCCAAAGCCAGGAATAGATTTGAAAAGAGGAGAAATCTCAGTCTTTCCTTTATGACCTCATCTCTGTTTATAGTCTGTTCCTGGTTTTGGCTTCAAATCTTTGGCAGATAATCTGTCAGATAATCTTTCTATGTAAATGGACCCTTACATATAACATCTTCCCTTTACAGCAGCAGTAAAGTAACAATAGTTTTCTCTTCTGTTCAGCAGATTGAATCCTGACTGCTGGCTGCTTGTAAAATTTGTGTTTAATTTTTAAATGCGTAGAACTGCTGTAAAAAAAAAAATACTACCAAAAATTCTAAAAAGTATTGTTTTCCATAAATGAGTAAAAAAAAAAAAAAAAAAAAAAAAAAAAAAACCTCATCTGACGGAAGTGTCACAATTGATACAACTTTTTTTTTTCTCTTCAGAGAATCAAGCTGAAATACCATTTATGATGTCATCGCTGTGGAAGAAGCTTGACCTCACTCTTTCTCAGATCAGGTTTGTTAAACACACGTTATCTGTCTTATGAGAATTGGTCCTTTTACAATTGTACAATGAAACGTATTTAACCGGATGTCTCCACCTGTCAGGTCCATGCAGGAATCGGCAGCGTTTAACAACCATCAGAGATGTAAGTGATCAGTGTCATTCTTGGCTTTATTTATTTGCCTTTGTAACTTCACAGTCTTGTGCTTAGCAGCAGAAATCTTTCCTTTCCTCGTCTTCCCAGCTCTGATATGTCTTCCTGCTTTTTTCACTAGAATACAGACTTGGACTATCCTTATTTTATGTTAAATGTGTATATATATTTTAATATTTTCTTTTAACCCTTTATTTTATGACTTTTTTTATTTTAATGACTCCACAGCACGCACGAGAAAGGGGATAAATGACCGATTACGGCAGAGAATGCTGACCTCCCCTCTGGCTGTTTCAGGTTCCCCGGTATCACAGCCGGTGGTACATCAGACATCAACCCCAATAATGGCAACTCAGTATATTTTGCGACCTCTAAACACTCCAGGTGCCTTACAACCCATCGCCAGCTCTTCATTCGGAGGAGAGTCTGCTGTGCAAAACAGTGCCATTACTTCCATCAGCCGTGAGTGAAAGTGTATCATACTAGTGATTTTTTTTTTTTTTTTTTTTGTGTGTGTGAGATTCTAAACCCTCTTTGTATTTTAGGTATTGGCTAAATGCTAAAAGTTTAGAAATCTCTGTTAGCACTTGCCTCTTAATTTTTCTGTTTCAAAATTTATCAAGAATTTAGGGAAATGTTTAAAGTTAAAGGGGTATTTTTGTGATGCTAAAACGTGGCTTCCCGTGTGGTTGGGAAACTGAAGACAGCTGAGCCAGCTGTCTTAGGCCAACTCCCATTTACATTGATGGGAGTTGTGTTAAAGGAGAAGTCCGGCCAAAATTAATTTTTGATATGTTGTTACTTATGAAAAGTTATACAAATTTCTAATGTACATTAATTATGGGAAATGCACATATACTGCTATTTCCCTTAATTTAGTAGATCAGGAAGTGTTAGAAATATCTCTGAAGAAGTGACGTCACGACCCAGGGTGTAATTCCTATGGAGTGTCCAGCAGGGGGCGCTCTCTATATAGAAGTCTATGGGACTTTATTGTTTCTATGGGTTTCTATGTAATGTAATGTAATGTAATGTAGTGTACAGTGCTTTATTGAATGAATACATCTATGGAATACTTTGGGGAGCAAGTGTCCTTGCTCCCCAAAGTATTGCATAAATGTATTCATTCAATACATTCAATACACAGTAAGCCCGCCGATGCGCCGCATTTCCGCCGAATTTCCGCCGCATTCCCGCCGATCCGCCACACGCTGATCCGCCGCATTCCCGCCGATCCGGACCATATACATTGAACTACAGCTCCCATCATCTGCTTCTAGTATGAACAGGTGATGGGAGCTGTAGTTGGGTAATGGATATGACATGCCGCCGGGCGCAGGGGGGAGCCGCTCAGTACACAGGAGCGCTCCCCCCTCCTCCTCCTCCTTCCGTGATAACTTCCGCCTATACCAATGCTGACTCCCTGCCTGGCCGCCGCTCCCCGCTCTCCCCCCCCATACATACCGGCTCCCGATGCATCCTGGTGTCCGCGCTGATGCCGGGAGCCGGTATATGTGAGCGGAGAGCGGCGGCCAGGCAGGGAGTCAGCAGTGCTATAGGCGGAAGTTATCCCGGAAGGAGGAGGGGGGAGACCTGCTGTGTACTGAGCGGCTCCCCCCTGCGGCATGTCATATCCATTACCCAGCTCCAGCTCCCATCACCTGTTCATACTAGAAGCAGATGATGGGAGCTGTAGTTCAATGTATATGGTCCGGATCGCCGGGAATGCGGCGGATCAGCGTGTGGCGGATCGGCGGGAATGCGGCGGAAATTCGGCGGAAATGCGGCGGATCGGCGGGCTTACTGTGTATTGAATGTATTGAATGAATACATTTATGCAATACTTTGGGGAGCAAGGACACTTGCTCCCCAAAGTATTCCATAGATGTATTCATTCAATAAAGCACTGTACACTACATTACATTACATTACATAGAAACCCATAGAAACAATAAAGTCCCATAGACTTCTATATAGAGAGCGCCCCCTGCTGGACACTCCATAGGAATTACACCCTGGGTCGTGACGTCACTTCTTCAGAGATATTTCTAACACTTCCTGATCTACTAAATTAAGGGAAATAGCAGTATATGTGCATTTCCCATAATTAATGTACATTAGAAATTTGTATAACTTTTCATAAGTAACAACATATCAAAAATTAATTTTGGCCGGACTTCTCCTTTAATTGCAGTTTCCAGTCCCATGCTGTTTCCATAACTCCCTAGGAGTTAGGAAAAAAGGTAAGAAATCAGCCAAAAATAGGCACTAGGGAGCCATATTTTAGCAACATGGGAACTCACTTTTAAAGGGTTATCCAGTGCTACAATAACATGGCCACTTTTCCCCCTCTTGTTTCCAGATTGGGTGGGATTTAAAACTCCGTTCCATTGATGTAAATGGAGCTGAATTGCAAACAACACCTGAACTGAAGACAAGAGTGGGGCAAAAGTGGGCATGTTTTTGTAGCGCTGGATAACCCCTTTAAGTCCCAAATTGGTTTCAGTTGCTATCTGCTGCTCTCAGACAACATTGTCAGCTACATTATTTTACTCAATTGAAAAAAAAAAAACCCTTGTGTAATCACATTAATAAACATCTCTTCTGCTTTGTTCCATTTAAAAAGTACCTGTTACAAGTTTTTTTGGGAGTGTTCAGACTGCAACCGATCAGCAGAACAAAAAGAAGTCTGCGCTCAGCGCATTTAATGCTGGATCTGCGTCGTGTTACCTGGATGGCCGCATAATGTAAATCTATAGAGCCGTCTAGCTCACACACACACTGCAGGGAGAGGAATGCATGGCGGCATGGCCTTCTCCTGGCTAATTCTCTTGATTGGTCACTGTCTGAACACTTAGAACCTAACTGATCAGAACTGTTGACGTGTGATGTTTTTTTTTCTGATGACAGATCTTTTTAAAACTGTCCTCCATGGTTTTGTCAGGAACAGAGCATTGATAGAAATGTGATTAAAGCCTAAATTACTACTTGAGCTCTCAGTTAGAGATGATCTAACAGCGCTGATGTTCAGGTTTGTACCAACTCGAACCATCGGTATTTGACTCCCACAGTCTTCCTGTTCTGTGGGGAAGGTGGAGACAGCTCGAGTCCTGCCTGGAAAACAGCAATAAAACCTATGGCCCAGGCTGTATTCCTGTTTTACTGGCGGGACGTTGGCTGTCTCCACCTTCCCCACGGAACTGGAAGACTGCAGGAGTCAAATACCGATGGTTTGAGTTTGTGCGAACCTGAACATCAGCGCTGTTCGATCATCTCTACTCTCAGTTCCCAATTTTGCATTGATAGGTTGTATGTATATTCACATGCTCAGAACAGAAAATGTAAATCTGCGATGAGCATATTGAAGATCATTTACCTAGTCAGTCCACAATTCTACTTGTTCTAAACGAAAACAGCCGCATTCTCTTCTGGTTTGGTGTACAAGTATATTATGTGGTTTAGTAGTGTTATACATCCAAAGAAACACAACCTATTTAAAACCGTAAAAACGTATAGAATCTATATTTGCAATGTGAATGCCTGTCAGCAATTTAATGTTTCTTTTTGCCTAGTTGTGGAGCCAGCACAAAGCAGTTCTGCGGTCTATACACAGAAAAAGCAGCCACCTGCAGCCACGGCTTCTCCCATGAGGCGAAAACAGTAAGTTAGTTTATCTCGCCATTGTATTGTTACACCTTTATTGTTCACACTGCGTATGAGTCCGGCCGCATTTCATACACCACCGTACATGTCCGGATGAAACTACGGGCGTGGGAAAAATCGACATGCGGCCTGATGCGTACGAACCGCGAACATACGCCGTAGTACAGTTATGCTTCCCTAGCTTGTTTTGAAGCGATCTGAAACAGGTCATTTACTTGGAAATCTTCGCCCAGCCCAATAAAACTCACAGAACCTTTTGGATCGAAAAATCAAGTTCAATTTGGCTGAAATAAGCACTCCGTACTGGGCCGCATCGAAATCCACGGCCGTGAGTTGGAACATTTCCATCCTCAAACAATGGTCTTGTTCATTTTTCACGGAGCCGCATACGATCCGTCCGTAAGCTCATACATAGTGTGCACTGTGCGTGCGTATATCGTATACTTTCAAGCGAACGCATCAACCTCAAAACTACGTGCGTATATTCGCGGTTCGCACTACGGCCGGACTCATACGCAGTGTGAACATAGTCTTAGGCTGTGTTCCCACACAGTATATTTGCTGTTTTTTGGTCAGAATTGTGCAATCAAAACCAGGAGTGAAAACACAGGCTATGTTCTCAGACTGTTGCAATTTAGTGGTTGGCTGACATTTAATGGCAAATAACAGCTGTTTTAAAATAATGGTAATTATTTGCCATCCACTCAATTTCAATAGTGTGTGAACATAGCCTTTCTGTTTTTTCAATCCACTCCTGGTTTTGATTGCAATGTATTGAGCACAGTACGGTGTGAGTACATAGCCCTATATTGTAACAATGCAATACATCTTATTATATTGTCTATTATTATTATTATTATTATTATTATTATTATTATTAATATACTGGTGACCCTTCAGGCTCAGTCCCAGGACCGTCGGCTCTCTTGGTTGGAATATGGGCAGTTAGCCTCATTCATACGGGCTCTTTTTCCAAGGGGCTCGTACACCCTTACACTCACAGATTTTGACAACCTGGTTGTTTCCACATCTGCTATCTCGCACTGCATATCAGTGCTGTACCAGATTCTGGTTAGTACTGCTAATCCTGACAGAGCTCTCTTCTTTGACAAGTTGGAACGCGACTTGGGTGTCTCTTGGGACGGTCAGTCTCTCCAGAAAATCTGTGAACTTTCCCATGGCATCTCCATGGCCGTAAAAGCAAAGGAGAAAAATTACAAAATCCTTTTGCGGTGGTACTACTGCCCAGTCTCCTTACATAAAATGTTTCCTGAGGTCTCTGACCGGTGTTGGCGATGCCTTACTAAGGCTGCATATCTGGTGGGCCTGCCCGGGCATCCGAGAATTTTAGGACAAGGTCATACTGCGTATTCTGGAAAGACTGTGGTCAACTCCCCACAACTGACCCTGCTCTTGCAGATCCCAGGTTCCCTTGCTACGGCTAAAAAGGGGATTTTGCGACATTTTCTGACCGCAGCTAGAATGGTTATCCCCCGGCACTGGAAAACAGCCGTTATATCCTCAATAGCAGAGTGGCTTGGTGAACTTAGGGAACTGGGTAGAATGGAAGAGTTGATAACAGAGGCTCATGAGCAGTCTGCTAAATTTGACAAAGTGTGGTTTTCATGGCGCTTGTTCATGGACTCAGAGGACTTCCTTGCTCTCACTTGTTAGTAGTGAGAATTCCATGATTCTATAGAACTGTACTAGCCGCTATGTATGGTTTTGGTGGCTGTCCCCGCCTGCCTCCTCGCCTCTTTCCTGGTCTTCTTCTTCTTTTTTTTTTTTTTTTTGCTTACTGCTCCTCTTACTTTTCTTTCCTTTCTTTTTCCTTCCTGAATCTTACATCACTCTTATTGTGATTGGCATTTGGTTTGTGTGGCACTACTGTGTTGGTGGTGCATGTGTTTAGAATTGTTAGCATTATGCTGCTCTTTCTCTTGTTCTTTTTATATATATATATATATATATATATATATATATATATATATATATATATATATATATATATATATAAAATAAGTGACACCATGCGACTTGCAGGTCGCCCTGTACCAATATTTGTTGGCTTTGTATTTACTGTACGTTGTATGGTTGTCAATAAAATCAGATTACACATATTATAATTAATATAATATATTATTTTCTTGCAGAGATGTTCAGAAGAGGAGACGAGCAGCCCAGACAAGCTCAGTTACAGTGGCTTCAGATGGAGACATGGCTGAAGATGTTGATACCCTTCAAGCCATCATTGATAATGACTTATCTGTAAGTGAATTCATAATAGATGATTTTTTTTCATGTTGCTGGCCATAGCTGTAGAGGCAGTAAAAAGATGACAACTCTCAATGACTTAGCTCATCTTTAATATTGATCTCAGCGGGTCTAACTGTTGAGGACCCACTACCATATGAAGATACAGCTGGGGAGATTGAGTGGCAGCCAGTGCGTTCCATTCCCCTGCCACCAGCCAGTTCCCTCACTTTAGCCTCATAGACTTGAATGAGGTGAAAATGTTGGAACGAGTCTCTGCTTATGCAGGTGTTCTGTAATCTGCAGGAATGAGAGCATGTTTGGCTAGGTAGAATGTTGGCTTAAAGGGAAACTGACAGCTCACATATGTACTAAATACTGCCAGCCATGTAATAAAGTGCGTAGTGTAATTGTAAAGTCCTGATCGCTCCTCACACTACACAAAAGGTTGGAGATGAGAGCAGATCAGATGTAAAATTTTATTGGAACAAACCACAAAAAAAAAAATATTTCCATGTAAAGGCGAGCTCAGTTTGTCACAGATATGTTTCTCTTTCAGCAAATGGTGATTGAAAACGCCAGGGAAAAGATCTTAAGCAATAAGAGTCTTCAAGAGAAGCTGGCAGAGAGTATCAATAAGTTTCTTGGAAGGTAAGACTGTGTCTTCTATTTACCAGCTCCCTTGGGAGATCCTGCTTCTTGCTACTTGTTTTATTCATGCTTGCATTTGTGTATGTATACATGGGGGTATTACTGTTTATGGCATTTATAGCTTATCCATAAGATGTCTCCTAGATAAGTATCCTACTCCTGGGACCTGCACTTGTGCCATGATCCAGAGCCCACAGACCCCCTTCAGTCTGCTTCTGGCCCCTTGAGGTTGTTGGAAGCCAAAAACAACTGAGTGGGCTTTATGGATAACTCCTGTTGTCTATAAAGGGAGGTGCATAAATTATGTGGCAATGAGCTATGCTGTGTTTATAACTTGGGACTTATTTAGTAATAATAATTTGTGGCTTTAATTCACACTGTTATTCCTCTTTCTAAGTGACTCGGCTGCACAGAGTTCCAAGCAGACAGATGGAACCACTGCTGAGCAGGACGCCTCCATTGATGAAATCCTTGGCCTTCAGGTAACTTTATTACAACTGTCTTTGCTTGTAAATGCTTTTTAGTATGTAGTTTTTCTTTCACCACAGACCTGTACTTATAGCATCATAGTAAACTATGAGATCTCTAGGCCCACAGTCAGGCCAGGATTGGTGGCTGTGATACAATATTACACTCACATCAAACCAGCATTAGTTGGATTGTATCTGCTTGTTCTAGAGCTCAAGAATAGCATTTTTATTTTCTCTACTCTACCTTTTATGATAGAGATGATAAATACAGATAAGTTTATAGATGTCTGTATGACAATTTTTCACTCATCTGTCTGTGTTCCTAACAGGGAGGAGAGATACACATGACTGAAGAGACCATCCATGATATCTTAACCCAGACCGAATTGGACCCTGACTTTCAGGAGCTCTATGACTTGTTTGCATGTGGTAAGTTTTCATGGTTTACGTCCGTCACACACTCGTTCATGCAGCGTGTTGTGATGGACCTTTGCCTGTATAAAAAGCGTTGACTTTTTCTGCCATCTTGAACATTGAATAATTTCTCTAATAAATTTCCCAGTTACATCCAAGGCTCCAAAGATGACAACCCGTGACTCTTCCACCAGTAATAACGATCCTAAGAGTAATACGGCTGAAAAAGGGAAAAGACAAGAAGTAGTGGAAAGATTACTGGATGTGGAAAGTGGTGAGTGTTTGTTTTGCACAATGCGGCTTGCGGCTGCATGGATCACCCAGTGTAGTTACTGGTATTCATTAGCTTATCCTAGTGTTAGAATATCATTTCTTACACCAGTGGGTATATGAGTAGCTTGTGAGCAGCATATGTGTGATCACCTTACAAGTTGATGACTACATTTTTTTTTTATTCAAAATTTTTATAATGGAGAAGCACATATTACTTATCATATAGTATGACTTAGTTTGTCTCCAGGGTATCAGCAACATGGCCAGATTTAAAGAGGTTATTTAAAATAATAAAAACATGGTTGATTTCTTTCAAAAACAGCACCACCCCTGTCTTCAGGTTGTGTGAAGTATTGCAGCACTACTCTATTTACTTATTTGCAATACCTCCCACAATCTGAGGACAAGTGTTGCTCTGTTTCTGGAAGAAGGCAGCCATGTTTTCTCTAACTATGTATAACCCCTCTAATATCTTATTCACAACATTGGCACTGTAATATTCAGTTGTTTTTCTGCACATAAATCTATACATACCCATTCTGTAGTGTTTAGTTATTTGCTATGTCAGTTCTGTGCCTGTTCATGTTCACAATTGAAATGATCATGTATACTTTTACAAGTGTTATATGATAGACGTCAGTGCATCCATTTAAAATATTAACCAAAATGTTTCATACACCAGGTTCTACAGAGAGCGCTAAGAAAACTGATGTCTCCTTAAAGGGAAAGGAATGTACAAGCTTAACTAGCCAATATGGAAAATCCTTGGAGAACCAGACTTCCCAACTTCCTAGTACTTCCAAATCTTGTGCAAATGAAAAGCCCTGCTCGGAGAATCAGACTTCAAGTTATGACAACCAGAATACTGCTTCAATAGAGAATACAGACTGTGACATAATAATGGACACTTGCACCGACTACCCAGAGGCTGATGTAGTGGTGGAAACACAGGGAGAGGATATAGAGGTGGAAACACAGGGGGAGGATATAGTGGTGGAAACACAGGGGGAGGATATAGTGGTGGAAACACGGGGAGAGGATATTGTAATAAGTGATTTATCTCTTTCAAAAAAAGAAACAGAATATAATAGGTTCCGTGTTGATGAGGATATTTTAGAGTCAAACACTGAGGATAAATCTACAGGTACTGGGTCTTCGAGGACTGCAAATGGGGAACCAAAAGATATGTCAAGCACTGCGGTGACCAGTGATGGTCCCTTGATGGATACAATTCAGCAAGATACAAGTAAGAGTGACCCAGTTATTCCACCTCCAACAACAGTGGCAGGGACCCCACAAAAGGAAAATAAACAGACGACAAATAGTCCTTCAAATAAACTTAGTACTGCTCCAACAAACCTGCAAGAAAATGCACTAGAGACTATAACGTCTGCTGCAAAGGAACAACCAGTGGAAAATGCAGCGGTTAATATTGAACTGGCAGAATGTCCTGGACAGATCTGTGCAGAACCTGAGTCCGTAACCCTCTGTAGTTCTGTGCCAGGTACCAGCCAGGCAGTCCTGGACGACTCGAGCATTGTAACGCTTAACATCATTACAGAAGGTTTGCCAGAAGATAGCGATTTACATGACGCCGTCCAAAGTATAGATGCAGAGAACTATGCAACCATTATATTATCACCTCTAGTGAAAAGTCCAGATCTTAAAAGAGCAATTCCAGCCCAGGAAAATGCTATCATAGATCTTACCGACTCGCCCATTGTAGGACAGCATGGTGAGCTGGTGACTCAGTCAAGTGATGGCTCTATAAGCATCAATACCTTAAGTGGAGACTGTACGGTTTATTCAATATCTGGGACTTCTAGTAGCTCTGGAGAAAACAGTGTCATACAGCTAATGCCGGCAACAGGCACTACATTTGCACAACCCGGTAACGTGTATATCAACAGTTGTATGCCAAATAGTGGTCCGACTATGCAGTCTAACATTGTCATGCTGTCTAATAGTCAAAAGCAGCCAAATCTTTTCCAGACTCCCCCCAGGCCTGGGAGTGTTTACACAGTTGGACAGACAATGTCACCAAAACTTTCTCAAGGTGCGTGATGTTCCCAAATTCACAATTAGAGGTCATCCAGAATTATGTTCTGTGCTCCACTTTCTCCTTCTGGTCGTCTCGGATGATAATTTCCGAGACTAGACTGGGCGGGAGCATGTTGTAGGCGATTTTTCAGTAGCTGCCCGATGTCACTGATGTCATGGCGTTGACATTACATTGCGTGCGGGCGTTACCACAATGTTGGCAACATGCACCCATCCCCCTCTTGTTGTGGAAGTTATCATCCGAGATAGCCACGGGGGAGATGTGCAACATTGTTAAAGACTACCTATCTCTTTATGCTTAAAAAAAAAATGTCTTGGGTCATATCAGAAACTTTGATTGATGTGGGTGCTGTGACCCTCACAAATCACTATTCATTGTCTTTGTCAATTTGCAGTATTGCAGCTATGTCCCATTCTCTTCCATGGAGCTTGGTTGTTACACCAGGGATGACCCATAGGTGGTGTGCTCTTTATAGAAGACATCAGCCATGTTATTCTAATGCTAATCCAACCCTTTTGGCTTGTTATCCTCCATCTTGTGGATAGTGAATAACAAGCTGGGATTTGACCACCAGGACCCCCATTGATCCCTGATTGCTGGCTCTTTTAAACAGGTCAATTATTTGCAGTTAGTATTTCTGCCTGGGGATAAACTTTGTGTAAAAGGACCTTAAAGTGACACTGTTGTTACATTTTTTTGTTGTTGCAGAAATCAATAGTCCAGGCGATTTTAAGAAACTTTGTAATTGGGTTTATTAGCCAAAAAATGAATTTTTGTCATGAAAAAGCAGTTTTGAAGCTCCCCCCCTGTCTTTATGGTTGAGGTGAGGCGCCAAAACAGAACAACAAAGAGTTAATTTATAGCTACATCACCAGGCTCTCTCTGTAGAGTTAATTTATAGCTACAGTCACCACTGACCTCTCTGACCTCTGAATAGCACTCTGAATAGCTCCCCCATTGTGTAATCCTTTGTTCTCTGCTCTCTGCTGCTAACTAATCTCGCTCCCCCCTCCCCTCTCCATAGCTCAGACAGGATCCGACTGATAAAAAAAAAACACAGTCAAGATTTCCTGATTCTGAGTCGTGGATGACAGAAAGGAGAGGAGGGGGGACCTGGGAAAAGGCTTTTTTAATGCAGATAATGGCATATTTGCCTAATAAACCCAATTACAAAGTTTCTTAAAATCGCCTGAACTATTGATTTGTGCAAAAAAAAATAATTTAACGACAGTGACACTTTAAGGGTAGAAACACACCAACCGGATCCTCAGTGGATTTCACGCTGCAAATTTGCAGCAAAATGACAGAAAAGTGACAGCCCTGTTAACCACCTGCAAGCCCGTACATACATTACCTGCTCTGGCTTGCTTCAGGGATTCCCGGCTGTACGTCCTGCTTAGCAAATCAGTGCGCTGCTCAACCGCAGCAACTGATTGGCTGAGCGGGATGTCCAGATGCCAGGAGCGTGTGTTTCTACCCTATAGGGTTATTCCTATCTAATCTGTATCTAATAGATTAAAACTTGTAGCACTATAAAAATACTTAACACTTAAAGGACAAGTGCCATAAAAAAACTTTTTCCCAGTAATTGAAGCACATTACAAAGTTATATAACTCTGTAATGTGCTTCAATCACCTATCTGCCTCCCTTCCCTATCTTTTCCCCCCTCCACCCCCCACCAGGAAGCGTCCTACCTCACACAGACCTGATTACTGTCGTCACCATCACCAGGCAGCTCCTTCTTGTGAGGATGAGTCATCAGCAGGAGGGCTGCTCTAGGTCCTGTTACACCAGCCTCCCCCTCCCCCTCCTTGTCAGGTGACTCTGCTTGCTCAGCTTATCTTCTCTAGTGACATGACTCCTTCACTGAGTCCATAGCACCAGGAGAGAGGGTATGAGGGGAGGGGGGAGCTGCCTAAGTGCCGGAGTCAGTCAGAAGGAAGATAAGCAAGTGAGATGTGACAAGTGATGGCTTGCAGTTGTTCAGCCAATGGGAGCTGAGCAAGCAGAGTCACCTGACAAGGCAGGGGAGGGGGGAGGCTAGTGTAACAGGAGAAGGAGCTGAGAGAAGAGCTTGGTGACGGTGACAACAGTAATTAGGTCTGTGTGAGTTAGGACACTTCCTGGTGGGGGGTGGAGGGGGGAAAAGACAGGGAAGGGAGGCAGATAGGTGATTGAAGTATATTACAGAGTTATATAACTTTGTAATGTGCTTCAATTACTGGGAAAAAGTTTTTCATGGCACTTGTCCTTTTTAAATACTTTTGCAAATACATTCATTGAGCAAACTTGTTTCCTCTTGATATGCTGCTCTTTCCCTCACATGGTCTATACCCCGCTGTTTAGGTTACCGAGCACCACTCTGCTCTAAAAGCAGTGGTCTAGCTGGTGTGTTTATATAGCTATAATGTAGATATGTACTGTATGCTGTATATAAATATATATACTGTAGCTATATATATATATGCACAAGTTCAACTATATTGGTCGAGATGGAAAAATCCCTTCTTTTTAAATCATTTGGGAAGATCAAGTGACACCTCAGGACTCCATTTTTGCCCTTTAAAGCAGCTGTCTGTACCAGTTCTTTCAGCAGAGTAATAGGGTTGAGCTCTTCTAACCAGGGTGCCTTGCCTTATATTCTGATAGGACAGCCCCTTTGAGACTTCTGTATGTTGTTTGATGTGCATTTTATAGTAGCCATCTGTGTTTATAAACCCATGTTAACATTTACTGTTGTGTAAAAGAATCTTAGTGTTATACTTTCTTTTATACTTTCAGGCTCCACCATTATACTTGCCTCTCCCATCCAGCCTGTCTTGCAGGGTGTTGTGGGTATGTTCCCTTTGTCTCTTGTTGGCCAAGGTGGTAACACCTTCACTGCACCAGCTCATCAGGTATTAAGACTAAACCATTACATTATTCATGTAAAGATGTAATAAATCTATCATGTAGACCACAGGTGTCAAACCCTCTAGGCCCTCCAGCTGTAGCAACACAACTCCCATCATCCTTGGACAACTAAGGATAAATCTTTTCTGTCCGGGCATGATGGAAAATGTAGTTTTGCAACCGCTGGAGGGCTGCGAGTTTAACACCCCTGACGTAGACCATTTTATACCCTTTAGTGATCGTGTATGTTTGGCAGTGATCATAGCAATATCCCCCGAGATGTATTAAAACTAAGTGATCCTCCTACTGGGCTCTACAAATAGATGTACATTGTCTTAAAGGAAAATCTCCAAATTATTGCAACTTTAATTTAGATGTTAATATAAAATCAGAAGCCTATGCTATTTGGCTTGTCACGGTAGCTTGTTGTGTGTGTGATTTCCCTGGCAGGTAGTATTAAACACGGTCTTTAGATTGTCCGTCTCTTCCTGTATTGTTGGTGAAACATAGGATGATTTTTTATTTTTTTTTTATTTTATTTTTTAGATCTTGCACGTTCCTGTTACCAAGCCTATAATTCCAAAACTGCCGTTGCCTCCAAGGTCTCAGAAACTCGCTCCATCGAAATCTAGTGTAAACACAGGTATTTATATGGATTGTTACTTAAAGTTTTTCCCTTGCTGGGTGTGCTATCTTACATGGCCAGATGTCCACATCTTAGTGACTATAAAATACTAGCTACTCCCCAGACAGATGACAGAAAATGTAAGCCTTCATTCTTTGTCAATAGGTGAACGAAGTAAAGTTATGTCTCTTCGTATAAGTCGATGTAAAAAAATATTACAATCATTTGGTTGTTATTGCTTAAAATAGGGCAGTCCTTAAAGGGTTAAATGCTACCTTATTTATAAATAATTGCATTTTGAGGGTATGTGCACACTACGGAATCCGTGTTGATAACCCGCTGCAGATTCTGCCGCTCACGTCTGCGTCCATCTCCACCTGAGCCATAGACTCCATATTATGGTCAAGCGATTCTGCCGAAAGATTTAACCTGTTCAGGCACATTCCGCCATCCTCCCATAGAATGAACAGGTTAATTCTTTGGGCGGATGGCAGAATCCGCCTAACCATAGAATGGAGTCTATGGCACAGGCAGAGATGGGGGCGAGCGGTGTGTTATCCACGTGGATGCCGTAGTTTGCACATACCCAAAGACTGAATGTGCACGGCTTGTGGGGATTTGGATAACTGCCTATGATATAGCTTTAGCTAAGTGATTAAAACAATAGAAACTGCAAGGTTTCCAAATGTAAAATAATGCACTTGGCTAGAAGAAATCCTTTGTCTGAGTATCATATCGGTAGTTTTGTGTTGGCAAAGACTTCGGAAGAGAAGGATTTAGGGGTAGTGATTTCTGACAGTCTTAAAATGAGCCACCAGTGCAACCAGTTGGTGGATAAAGCTAATGGTATGCTGTGTCCAGTTCTGGTAACAGCTGAGGGGCTATTGGTTTGACGCTCCTGTTGTACAGCAATGCAGAGTTTCTCCAAGTCCATATTACACATCTACTCTCTATGGAGAAGATTATTTCCACTAGATCTTCTTACTTAAGCTAAACGTTGCATTGCTACAAGCCACAAATAAATATATTCTTCCTTTGTCATTCTAGGCAAATCCTCATCCAGCTCAGCAGCCGACTCTTCAAGTGCTTCTTCCAGTTTGCTTGTGCAAAGGTCAGCACTTGGCTAATAATATAGACAGATTCACCCTGACTGTGATTGTCTTTAGTTTATTAATAGTTGTGATTTTTTTTTTTTTCTTACAGATCAGGAAATGGAGGTAAAAGACCTGAATGTGAGTCAGCAAATAAGCCCGATGACGCCACTCTCCCAGACAGCACTAATGCTGCTGCTGCCAAAGAAGTGGAAGCACATAGGAGAGTGCTCTGCTTTGATGGGACAACTTCAGCAGCCAAATCAGGTTCTCCATCCTCAAACAATACCAAAAGTCAGAGAACTGATAGAAAAGACTCTGTCCAGAATGTGGGATCTTCCTCGGGAAGCGCTGCTTCATCCAGATCAAATGTGTCTAAAGAAAATAGAAAATCTGAAAGTTTGGCTTATTCTGGAGCCAAGAATCCAAAAGCATCCATTGCTTCTGGTCCTACAAAGGATCAAGCTGCAGAGAAGAGACCTGGAGCTCCAAGTGGCGGCACACTTGGCAACAAGGAGAATGTTCTGCAGGTAGAGATCGGACATCAGGAAAAAGCGCAAGCGGAGAAGAAGAGCAATACTCAGGAAAGCGATAAGAATGTCAAAAGACCCCAGGAAACCAGTAGGACATCATCCTCTCTGCCAAACATTCTTAGGAGGACACCGCAAAAGGTGCCCCCGGAAAGAGTCTGTCCGACTAGTCCCCTGGTGAAGCAAGCCAGCCAGTTATTACAGAGCATGCAGTTTCAGAGTCCAACGTCAAGGCAGTCATCTCAGGGAGATTTGCCCATTCCGCCCACTCCAGGATCTGGAATGGAAGACAAGCCATTGGATAATCACATAGAGCACACAAGGACCCCAACGAGTAAGCGTTATAATGAAGATGGTGGAACTCCAAAACCAATGTTTCCTCCCGCAACTCCAGATATGCCCACTTGCAGCCCTGCCAGCGAAGCTGGTAGTGAGAACAGTGTCAATATGGCCGCTCACACCCTCATGATACTGTCACGTGCCACTCTGGCAAAGTCTAGCGGTAACACTCCTCTGAAGGATAACGCTCAGCAAGTAAAGTCTTCCAAAAGTGCTGCTAAAAAGAGAAAGCTGGAGGAAACCGAGGAGTTTGAGAGACCATTGCACAAGAAAGACCATCTAAGCCCAGCTGCTTTGCAGAAAAAGAGGAGAACAAAGGTATTGTCTATTTTATTTATTTAGCCAAGGAATTGTCCATGAAATTAGTTTTAATGGCTTTTCTATTGGATCTTTAATGTTTGACCAGTGATAGTCGGGTCTCCTGGCTTGTCTCATTATCATGCTTTCTACAAGCAAAGTTATATGTTTGTAATCACTTGAAAGCCAATATCGAGCCCCGCTGCCATGTCACATGAGCTACTTTGGCGCTTATTTTTAAAGAAAAACGGTATGTCCCTACACTGTAGGCCCACTCTATATGGTAGTTAGTCACCATACTGTATGTTCCGCTACTGTTAGGCTCCTATACTGTATGTTCCCCTGTAGTTAGGCCTCCATACTTTCCAGCCTCCCTTGCAGCTTGTGATGAGCAGGTGGGGACGGAGCATAACACGTCTAGCACTGATTGGCTGATGCTCAGTGTCAGGGATCTGGTCAGCTGACTTATTTTTGGAGTTGGGCTTATATTTCAAGCCTACTCCAAAAAGCCTGCAAAATGAAAGTAGGTCTTATTTTTGGAGAAACACATAGAGCACAGCGTGTGAACTTTAACTAATTCAGCTATTTTACCTCTTACAGAAACATCGAAAGAAGAGCTTAGACATGGAGCATTTCCCAGCTGGGATGGATGTGGATAAATTCTTAATGTCCCTTCATTATGATGAATAATGTGAATCTGAAGCATATCTGCACAATGTACCTTAGAGCAATTATTATTATATGTAAAGATGTACAAAGAGCTATGTAAATAATAGACCTGACAGGTGTGTGTTATGTAATATAATGTTAAAGCACTTGCCGTGTTGCTTTTTGCCTTTCCAAGCTGTAAATATAACAAAAAATACTTGGAAAAGGGTTCTGTATGTAATGATGTCAGTCCTGACCTACTCACCCAATACAGTTGTAAATTAGAGATATTTTTGATGCTTTATCCAGCTTTATGCCTCGTTCTTTTACATGGCCGGGCAGTTCTGTTTTAATAACATCTTATTAAAAAAGTCTGTGAATAGGTTTCTGTGTGATATTGCTACATCTTACAAATCCAGTCTAAAAAGGAACAAAAACTTTTACCGTTGTGGATTTGTCAGCGTCTGAGTATTCAGACCTCAATGCATCGCTAGAATAAGTGGGTAGAGAAGCGTGTGACTAAAGGCCCTATTACACCAACAGATCTGATGACAGATTATCTAGTCTTTTCTTTACGTCCTGTTCTCTGTTTATAATCTGTTCCTGGGTTTGGCTTCAAATCTTTGGCAGATAATCTGTCGTCAGATCTGTTGGTGGAATACGGCCTTAAAGGCTTATAGCCCTGCTCTCTGACATTTGAGAGTCTGTCCCAGTCACATGGTACAGAAGAGAATACACTTTTCTCACAGTTCTCTCTACTTGTTCTAGTGATCAATCACATTCTGGACACTGGTTTGATTGTTTTGCCATTCCACCTATATTAGCGTTCAGTTGTTCAGCTCAGGGATACAATGCCACAACTTGTCGATGGATTACAGGGTTATCCGCCTCAGATCTTTCATTTGGGGTCTACATTTTGTGACATGGAGAGAGAGGAGCGGCTGCACATCACACCTATGGCTGATACTAATGCTGCTAAGCCTATTTTAAAAAAACAACTTCAGGATGTTGGAATATGAATTAATCAAGCCATATCGCCCCGTGTACCAACGCGCAGGTCTCCTGGTTCACACGGGTCCCTACGCTAACTCCGCACCGTGTCGGTCAGCGACCGCCACCCCCACAGAGCGTGCACATGCAGGGAAAGGAGGCCATGGAACGGCCCTGCAACCCCCATGTCACAGGACCGAACCCAAAGTTCCAGCCAGCACCACCGGCGGGGAAGGCTGCCCCAAAACAACACAAGTATGGATATGGTATTACACTCGCCAAAACAAAAACCATTTTGTGGTGCAGTGTCTGTATTTAGGGGTCAGGAATAGGAATGCACCGAAATATTGATACTGGCCAAAAAACTGTTTGATACCAGGATTTCATGGTATTGATACTTTATGTTAAACTGCGCTATTATGCAGCTTAACAAAGTATAGCGCAGAGAACACGGCCGGTGGCTAGCTGAGTGCCGGCAATGTTCTCTGTGTGCCACCCCCTGCTCCTACCTGTCATCTCCTCGGTCCCGCATACCTTCTGTCCCCAGTGGCGCCAAATTCAAATAGCCGACACATAGCGATTGCTTGTGTCGGCTATGTAACTATATAGATGCCGTTGTCTGCTAATAGTCCGGCTCAGCCACACTTTACTAGCAGAGCGCTGATTTTATTGATGCTATACTATATACTACACTATAGCATATTTCATAGCATAGGGACTTGAAAAGGGCAGAGCAGGGTCGGCGGCGCAGCGGTCTGGGAGAGGACACCAGAGGAGAGGGCTGGAGGTGAGGAGATGCGGCCACTACATCTAGCTGCACTGTGAGGTGGGGGTGGCAGGCCGGGGCCGTCAGGACACAGCAATGTGGGGGGTGAACAGGAGGTTGGCTCTGATTGGGAAGGGGGGGCGGGGGGTTGTAGCCTGCAAATTACTCTGCCGCAAATCCAGGTCAGCAGTCAGCATGGAATAGTAAAAATATAATCCCATCATTCCCCTCATAGCTGCTACGTGTTACATGACTACAACCCCCATCACCCCCTGATAGCTGGTGCGTGTTACATGACTACAACTCCCATAATCCACCTGATAGCTGAAGTGTTATTGTCCATACTATAAAATTATCACCTTCCTGATCACACATGGTAAACAGAGCAAGCACCGAAACCACCAAATTTAGTACCACATAAAAACATTGTACTAAATGAAACTACAGGTCAGGGCACAAAAAATGCCCCCTCATCCCAGAGCCAGACAGGCTGAGAGAGAGAAAAGTGTTAGGAGTCAAAGTAGGGCAATTTTTTTTTTAACCCCATTTATTTTAACCCCTAGACCACCTAGGACGTACCGGTACGTCCTGGAAGTCTGTCCCCAGACAACCCTGGATGTAGTGGTACGTCCTGAACTATAAAGCGTGCTTCATAGCAGGTGGGGGCCGGCTGCAATCAGCCGACACCTCACCGTTAATGACGCGCTGCAGCGTGACATTAACTCCTTAAGCGCGGCCACAGCGTTTAAATGTAAGTGACGGGGAGTCCCCTGTCACTTACCGATCGGAACCCCCGCAGTGTGACTGCGGGGCTCCTGATCGGTAGAACGGACCGCCGGAGGTCTCTCACCTGCCTCCGTGCGGTCCGAACGGCGCTCTGGTCACTGAGCCTGCACAGGCAGGCTCAATGAGCAGATCGACGTTAACACTGATCAATGCTAGGCCTATGGCGTAGCAGTGATCAGTGTGTAAAATAAAAGTAATGTATGTACAAGTCCCCCAAAGGGACATAAAATGTATAAAATAAAAAGTTAAACACCAACACACTACCCCAAAATCCCTCCCCAAATAAAAGTCTAAATCACCCCCCTTTATTATATAAATAAAACATATAAAAATAAACATATAATATACCATAGCGTGCGTAATTGTCCGATCTATTAAACTATAACAAGCGTCATTGTGAACGGCGTACACGAAAAGAGGGAAAAAAAGTGCGCAGATTACCGATTTTATGTAACATTATATATATAAAAAAAAATAAAATAATAAAAAGTGATCAAAATGTCCGATCTTCACAAATATGGTATTAATAAAAACTAGAGATCATGGCGGAAAAAATGACGCCCCACAGGTAAAACATAAAACCGTTATAAGCGTCACAATAGGCCCATTTTATTCATATTTAATTGCCAAAAAAAAGGATTTCATAAAAAAAAAATATATATATATAACATTAAAGAATCGGTGTAACCTGCATATGGTTGTGTTCAGACTGACCTATAGAATAATGGTATCATGTCGCTTTTACCATATAGTGCATTACGTAGACACAGGAACCCCCCAAACGTTACCATATTGCATTCTTTTTTAAGATTTCACCTATTTATATCTTCATAAATAATATATTTGGGGTTCCATCATACATGTTATGGTAAAATGAATGACGCCATTACAAAGTACAACTATTCCTGTAAAAAATAAGCCCTTACATGGCCCTGTAGATAGAAAACTGAAAGTGCTAGAGCTCTTAGAAAGGGAGGAGTGAAAAACGAAAGCGCAAAGATCAAAATTGGGTCATTTTGGGACTGGTCCTCAAAGGGTTAAATAATGTAACCTTTATTTTTAAAGTAATAAGATGAAAGGGACAAAAATTGGTTTGGTGTTTACAGGGAAAAAAAAGCATGCAGGCTTGCTTGGGTAGCGTCTCTGATCCTTCCTAGACCCTTTCTGCTGTGGGCATGTACAGAAAGTGATGTCAGACAGCAGCCCTATCCCCAGGAATGCGCCATAACACATCGGACCATGATTGGAGTTGTAGTCTTAGCCTGCAATACACTAATTTACACCTAGATATTACTGAGAATATTGAGAATGTATTTGTATTTTCTAACTACCACACTACAACCCCTCAAATGTCGATGTTTAAAGTGTACCTGTCACAAAGTAAGCTCAACCCGATTGGTGTGCAACCCATATGCCCCCTGGAAGTATCTATAGAGACAACTAAGCTGGGTTGGTACTGCATGTGACCCACATCCTAATACAATTGTGGTCATGCAGACCTGGGGCGGCCATCTCTATAAATACCCACACTTCCTGCGGGAATCAGATTGCATGCCGATCAGGTCCAGTCCATAAGCTGTAGAAGGCGTTGTGAGTCTATGTACCTGGGAGAAAGCAGAGAAGGCTGTTGTGGAGATGGTCCAGATAAGAGTACAGTACTGTCCCCACACTAGAGACAGACTCAGGCACACATCTTGCAGCTAGCTACACCCCAACAATAAATTGTTTATTGGTAATTTTCAATGCACTTGGTGGAAAAATAAAACAGGCTGTTTACACTCCATTTTATTATATAATAATTGTCATTCTTGTTGTTTATCAGCTGTTGTAGAAAAATGGAGACCAGTTCACAAAATGTAAGTTTTGCAGTTCTGGATATTGCATTTGTTTGTCCCTTATTGTACTGTTTCCCCTCCCCCCTCCAGAACATTACCGCTCATATAAACAGGTTGTGTCTACAGTACTGTTGCTAAGTCCTACACACCAAGATGTAGATAAGCTGCAATACCAGTCACAACCTATGTATAAGAGTGGCACACTTCAGGGGAGAAAAACCGACAATTCCCTCATATTTGTGTGACCCGACAGTCATACCACCAGGTAATAGCTTATGGTCTTGGATACTGCAGACATATTGAGTCATAAAACAAATAAACAGGCCAACTATTGTACTGATGGTATAAACCCTATACATTCAGATGCAGTATGTCTATACAATGTATTGGATGTTTTGTAAAGGCTGGAAAGGTCCCGGTTCAGCTGCTGCCCCTAGATTGTTTGACCTGATCTATTATAAAAAGGATTCCTGTCGCTGGAAAATAATTGTAACAGATACCAAAGGATTATGAAGTGCACGGATCGGATTGTGAATGCTCCAGCTTCCTGTCCAGTATTTAGCTTATGGTTCTATAACTTCTCAATCAAGATGGCTGAGGCCCCTCCTCCACCATTACAGATTCCGGCAAGTCCGAACTGTCCCTTCTTCAATGCATGGGCCATGTGACCAACGATTCTAGCGCCAGACATTCTAGAGGTGGAGATATAAAAAAAAAAGATTGAGATCGGTTCTAATTAGAGATGAGCGAACCTGGAGCATGCTCAAATCCATCCGAACTCGAACTTTCGGCATTTGATTAGCGGTGGCTGCTGAAGTTGGATAAAGCCCTAAGGCTATGTGGAAATCATAGATATAGTCATTGGCTGTATCCATGTTTTCCAGACAACCTTAGAGCTTTATCCAAGTGCAGCAGCCACCGCTAATCAAATGCCGAAAGTTCGCATTCGGATGGACTCGAACCCGGTTCGCTCATCTCTAGTACTAATGTAAGACTCAGCAGGCCGTAGGGCCCGGACGTGCTCCTCCTATCCAATCAGCGGAGACCGGGAGCGTGGTGCGCTGCGGCGGGCCGTAGCGCACACGTTGATTGGATGCGTGCATCACAGCCTGCCGCAGCGCACCACGCTCCCGGTCTCCGCTGATTGGATAGGAGGAGCACGTCTGGGCGCTACAGGCGGCCAGTAGGTGAGGCGGACAGCAGCAGCGGGGCGATCTGCAGGGGCACCATAGTTTAGGGAACTTTCCCCGCGGCACACCCGACCTTGTGTCGCGGCACACTGGTTGAAAACCACTGCATTAGGGAACATATCAGCAAGTGTCTGCACATCCTACATGGCAAAACTGCTTGAACCATATCACGAGTACAAAATGCAAGGACTGTCTAACATGCAATTTAAGGGGTTATCCAGGTTTTGAACAACATGGCCCGTTTCTGTCAGAAACAATACCTCTCCTGTTCTTAGTCTTGGTGTGGGTTTTGCAGCTCAGTTCCATTGACTTGAATAGAATTGGACTGTAATACCACACACAACCTCAGGACAGGAGTGGCGCTGTTTTTGCAAGAAAGTTGTGTTTTTTTTCTAATTTTGGATAACCTCTTTATTCTAGACATGTATCACATACCCAATGGGGTGGCCAAGAGATACCGCTCCACCATTGACATTGACTTTTGCAGGGTCGATATCCAACATTTTTATGTTGGCCAATACAACAACACTGAAGGCTTCATTGATCTCCCACATGGTAATATCTTCTATCTTTAATCCAGCAGCACTCAGCACCTGTAAACAACAAAGTTAGAGCGTTATACTTAAACACAGATCATGTATCCTTTAGAATGGCTTCCTGTTTAACCGTACAAAAATATAGCAGATAGATTTACACAATGTACTGGGAGCCATAGAGGCAGATTCATAATTGGAAGCATGCATACACACATGCCTTGTTTTAAAGGGGTATTCCAGACTTAGGGTATATGCACACTGCGGAAAAGTGACGGAAACTCCGTTGCGTAATCCGCCGTGCGCCCGCGTCTCCACCCGTGTCATGGACTCCATTCTATGCACGGGCGGATTCCTTCCTCCGTCCAAAGAATGAACTTGATTATTCTTTGGACGGAGGAAGGAATCCGCCCGTGCATAGAAAGGAGTCTATGACACGGGCGGAGACACGCGCGACGGAGTTTCCGTCTCTTTTCAGCAGTGTGCACATACCCTAACACCTATGGTGTTGAGGACAAGTGTCTAATTGCAGGAGATGGTCCAAACAATAGGACCTCCAGCAAGAATTGAGAACAGGGTTGTCCCACTGCTCCATCAAGTATCTATAGGAACTGTTACTATGGCTGTACACCATTAATACACTGAACTCCATAAAAAATATCATGTAAGCTCCCTCTAGTGGTGGATTCCAGCAGCCAGCAACTTATTGAAAGGGTTTATCCAGCACTTAAAAACTTCATATATGTTGCTACCCTTATGTAAAATGTAAACATCTTACTTAATACTTACCTAACCACGTTCCTGGGTCCCTGCTGACTCCAGCAACTTCCACAGGTGAACTCTTCTTGGTAGTGACAGCCCGCTCAGCTAATCAATGACCGAGTTTGGAGGAGTTTGTCTGTGGAAGTGGCAGCTGCTGAGGTCAGCAGGGACCCAGAGACACAGCAGGAGGACAACGGGGGAACATGGACAAGTAAGTACACTCACCGGCCACTTTATTAGGTACACCATGCTAGTAACGGGTTGGACCCCCTTTTGCCTTCAGAACTGCCTCAATTCTTGGTGGCATAGATACAACAAGGTGCTGGAAGCTTCCTCAGAGATTTTGGTCCATATTGACATGATGGCATCACACAGTTGCCGCAGATTTGTCAGCTGCACATCCATGATGCGAATCTCCCGTTCCACCACATCCCAAAGATGCTCTATTGGATTGAGATCTGGTGACTGTGGAGGCCATTTGAGTACAGTGAACTCATTGTCATGTTCAAGAAACCAGTCTGAGATGATTCTAGCTTTATGACATGGCGCATTATCCTGCTGAAAGTAGGCATCAGATGTTGGGTACATTGTGGTCATACAGGGATGGACATGGTCAGCAACAATACTCAGGTAGGCTGTGGCGTTGCAACCATGCTCAATTGGTACCAAGGGGCCCAAAGAGTGCCAAGAAAATATTCCCCACACCATGACACCACCACCACCAGCCTGAACCGTTGATACAAGGCAGGATGGATCCATGCTTTCATGTTGTTGACGCCAAATTCTGACTCTACCATCCGAATGTCGCAGCAGAAATCGAGACTCATCAGACCAGGCAACGTTTTTCCAATCTTCTACTGTCCAATTTCGATGAGCTTGTGCAAATTGTAGCCTCAGTTTCCTGTTCTTAGCTGAAAGGAGGGGCACCCGGTGTGGTGTTCTGCTGCTGTAGCCCATCTGCCTCAAAGTTGGACGTACTGTGCGTTCAGAGATGCTCTTCTGCCTACCTTGGTTGTAACGGTTGGCTATTTGAGTCACTGTTGCCTTTCTATCAGCTCGAACCAGTCTGCCCATTCTCCTCTGACCTCTGGCATCAACAAGGCATTTCCGCCCACAGAACTGCCGCTCACTGGATATTTTTTCTTTTTCGGACCATTCTCTGTAAACCCTAGAGATGGTTGTGCGTGAAAATCCCAGTAGATCAGCAGTTTCTGAAATACTCAGACCAGCCCTTCTGGCACCAACAACCATGCCACGTTCAAAGGCACTCAAATCACCTTTCTTCCCCATACTGATGCTCGGTTTGAACTGCAGGAGATTGTCTTGACCATGTCTACATGCCTAAATGCACTGAGTTGCCGCCATGTGATTGGCTGATTAGAAATTAAGTGGTAACGTGCAGTTGGACAGGTGTACCTAATAAAGTGGCCGGTGAGTGTATAACAGGTTTACATTTTATGCTATGCATGGATTTATCACTATATCAGAATTACGGGGATGTTACCTGAGGGTCTGTATAAGTTCACACTTACCTTGGGAATAGCATATGCCGGTGCAATTGGGAAGTCAATTGGATCTACAGCCGAGTCAGCAAAAGCTGCACAAGGGGGAGGAGAAAACACCAGAATATAAAATGGCATTTTTTTTTTTTAAATATTTATTTTCGAGTTTACATTTTAACATAGTAGATAAGGACATACAAATTTTAACAGACATAATAAACATAAACATCTCCATCACATCATACCGAGAACAAAAACATATAGATGAAAACCCCTCCCAGCCCTATCCCCCTCCGGATCCCCTAACATCTCATCAGAAAGTTTCCTTTTCTTTTTATGCTTAACATGTTTAGAATATCTGGTGATATTTTATCTAGTTTACCATTTTATTAGCTGTATTTTAAAAAGTAAGGGCCCAAGATTTGAAGCCAAAGCCAGGGATGGATTTGAAAAGAGGAGGAATCGCAGGCTTTCCTTTATGACCTGTTCCTTGTTTATAGTCAGTTTCTGGCTTTGGCTTCAAATCTTTGGCAGATAATCTTTCTGTGTAAATGTACCCTCATGCTGATATCTTGCAGTTATTATTCTCACCACTAAGCTAAGAATGTAAAGGGAACCTGTGACCGGGGACGCGGGGGCACAGAACCCGCCCGACCCCCCGATGCAGCCCCCGGATACTTACCCTTTCCATTGAGTCCCGTTCCTGGAGTCGGTCCCGGGATGAAGATATCAGCGTCCGAAGCCGTGTGCGCCACTGAGATGAGTCCGATGCCCATAGAGAATGACGGCTCCACTCATTCTCTATGGGCATTGGGACTCATCTCAGCGGCACGTGCACACGGCTTTGGGCGCTGATATCTTCGTCCCAGGACCGACTCCAGGAACGGGATTCATTGGAAAGGGTAAGTATCCAGGGGCTGCACCGGGGGGGGTCGGGCGGGCTCTGTGCCCGCGTCCCCGGTGACAGGTTCCCTTTAAAGGATTTATCCAGCAAAAATCTTTTTCTTTCAAATCAACTGGTGTCAAAGTATGGGAAGACTTGAGATTTTTAAATAGAAAGTTCTATAGATGTGTAATTTACTTCTGACACCAGTTGATTTGAAAAAATAAAAAATAAAAAAATTCGCTGGACAACCCCTTTAAGTTCTGTATGTGATGATTAGGAGGAGGCTGCTAAAAGGGATCTGTACAGAATTACAGCAAAAGGTGATACCAGGAGATAAAGAAGAGTATAGATGACATTCACAGCTCAGCCTCCTCCCTGCCTATGGAATGGTCACAGAACCTTTTCTATCCATGTCCCATGTCAATGAATTATGACCATGTGGCTTGTTGTAAAGTATATCACTAAATGCTGCAAAAACAAGCAACTTTTTCCGTGGAAGGCCTGACATGTGAGGAAAACAAGATGGCGGCGCCCGACGATACAGGATCAGAACAGGCTATGTACAAGATATAGACTGCCAAGGCAGTCTGTATTTTAATAAATGTACCTGAGAGGGGATATACTTATATGTCCAGTTAATATTAGGTGATTAGTTCTCTATATCTGTATTTCATATTATTGTCTTACAGTCAGTCGCTATTTCATGAAACACTGCTTTTTGCTAAATACCTATGATCCGTGCCAGAGGCTTCACTTTGAATTTGTCTGCAGCTTCTGATGTCATAAGAACCAAGGCTGCAGCCCCGTCGTTCAGCGTGCTGGCGTTGGCCGCGGTTATAGTGCCTAAGCGGAGATAAAATGCAGTTATAGAAGTGTTCCTCCTATATAGCTGGAAAACTGGTGAAACAAGGCATTTATTAGCTAGTCCTTACGTACAGACTAGAGATGAGCGAACCGGGTTCGAGTCCATCCGAACCCGAATGTTCGGTATTTGATTAGCGGGGGCTGCTGAACTTGGATAAAGCTCTAAGGTTGTCTGGAAAACATGGATACAGCCAATGACTATATCCATGATTTCCACATAGCCTTAGAGCTTTATCCAAGTTCAGCAGCCACCGCTAATCAAATGCCGAAAGTTCGGGTTCGGATGGACTCGAACCCGAACCCGGTTCGCTCATTTCTAGTACAGACACTACAACTTATCCTAACAAGTTACCCAAAATGATAGCTAGTTCTAGGTATCAACAGACTGGAGTGAAAGACATGCTGCTTATATAAAAAGATGTATACATCTGATAGAATGAAGTTCCTAACATCCTCAAGGCCGCACACTTCTGAGCATTCCTCACCATTTTCTTTTTGGAAAACAGTCTTCAATTTTGGAACCTTGCTGAAGTCTACTCGCTTGTACTCCTCATCTTCTTGTACGATGACATCAGGCTTCCCTGAAAGAGAGAATAATGCTGAGATATTTATTCTGTTAAAGGGGTTATCCAGCGCTACAAAAACATGGCCACTTTTTCCCCTCTCTTGTCTCCAGTTTGGGTGGGGTTTGGAATTCAGTTCCATTGAAGTAAATGGAGCTTAATTGCAAACCACACCTGAACTGGAGATAACAGAGGAGGGAAAGTGGCCATGTTTTTGTAGCGCTGGATAACCCCTTTAACAGAGCACAGGCTCCAGCAAAATGGCTGCCTCCATAAATGATGAAGGAAAGAAAAATAACTACAAATCAGGAAAAAAAATGAGTATCTGACTCGGGAAACAATCTAGAATCTAGATGACGCACATTAAATGGAAGGTGCACAACATTTAAAGGGGTTATTCAGCACTACAAAAACATGGCCACTTTTGCCCCACTCTTGTTTCCAGTTCAGGTGTTGTTTGCAATTAAGCTCCATTTACTTCAATGGAACGGAGTTTGAAACCCGACGCAATCTGGAGACGAGAGTGGTGCAAATGTGGCCATGTTTTATAGCACTGGATAACCCCTTTAATTCCATCTCTTAAAGCACCCTAAATTAGGTTTAAAAATAGAATGTGCTATACATTTTTTTTTCTGTATTTTTTTTTTTTATAATTTTACCATTTACCACATCACTTACTTAAGCAATAAGGAAGCTATATAGGTCTAAAACTAGATTTTGAGCCTATATGGTGTCAGGGACTTATATGAATGAAGACAGTCTCTGTACAGCACTTAGGAATATGTGAGTGGAACATATTTAAATTTAAACAACAAATTAATTCCCTTCATTTTTAAGTCTACAGAAGCATTAAAAAAAATATTTGTGACCTCTATATCATGCTTAGCGCTTGAGGGTCAAGGAGGTGTTGCTGAGCCGCAGTATTCATGCCTGCTCCCTCCACTACCCTGTTTTGACTGATTTAAGTACAAGGTTCATTGCTGAAAGCCAAGCAGGGAGGGGTTGGGTGAAGGAGGACATACATATAGCAACTGGGTTGGACCCCAACAACCTAATCATTATTTTTAGTTCTGTGCACACATGTAATCAGTTCAACTAGCACATGGGGTGTATTAGTAAAGTTAAAGCAGTTGTCCATGATAAACACACAATCCGCGATGCTGTGTGGGGCACGACAGTGAGGTATACTTACCTGTCCTGCTTCACTGCAACTGTCAGAGTTTCCCTAACATCCGCTGACCTGCCATTCCCACCAGAAATGGTCGCTCCACATAGATCCTATACTGTCTATGCTAAACAGCCATTTCCGGTGGGAGCGTTACATTACAGGATGTTGTGTACACACTGACAGGCTGTAGACTATATAATTTCCCTGTACTCACTCTCCCCTTGTCTGAACTGCTCTCACTTATACTGGAAAATATGTATATTAGTGTAGAATTAATATCTGTACCTTTTTGTGAAATAGTGACAGGAGCAATTTCAGGTGCCATGACCCCGGACTCCCAGGCCGCTTTACTCTTGGTATAAGAACTGATTGCAAACTTGTCCTGTTCTTCGCGCCCAATGTTTAACTTCTTTGCTGTGTTTTCTCCACAGCTTCCCTGCAATAAAATATGACTTATAAGCAGGTGTGTAACACACACACAGATTATATTATATAGTAAGAAAGTCTAGCTTTGTGGTAATGGTGATACGATGTGGACGGCACAATGGAGTCACCAGGTTACACCGTACCATATGGATTTTGTTGTAAACATCGGTCAGTCCGTCTTTCACAATCAGATCTTCCAGTTTGACTCCTCCGTACGGCGTGGCTCCTCTACTCATGCAGTAAGGGACATTAGACATGCTCTCCATCCCGCCAGCTACCATCACATTCTGTAGGGCAACAAAATAAATAGAACCTAGAAACAGAATTCAAGTAAAACAGATTCACACTAACAGGATAAAACCCTTTCTTTAATATCCTTAGGGTCAGTTTACACAGAGTAAAAGAGCCGCCCGCCAGCCTCTGTGTCATACAGGTCGTCTATGGGAGGGCTTGCGCGACTCCAGTCTCCGCTCAAATAATTAACCTGTCGCGGACATGACATGAGATGTGGAGAGCGGAGGCGCGCAAGCCCTTCCATAGGCAGCCTGTATGAGGCGGATGCTGGTGGAATTTCGCGGCAGAGAGTACTCAGTGTGAACTTGCTCCATAGCCCCCAAAAAAACAAATCTTAAAGTGTCTTTATGATCGGGTCAGGGACTTAACACCCAGACCAATCAAAACTTTCTCTCTGTGAAAACCTTTTTATATATCAATAGTGACACTATAAGTCTTGGCCACTCGGTGTCTCCCTTATGTGCAATCTGCTGTCCTCTGATTTTTGCTGTTTAAAGGGGTACTCCGGCAGGGGGGGGCATTTTTTTCCTGGGACCGGGGAGGAGGTGGCTGAGGGAAACAACATCCACTCACCTCCCCGGTTCCAGCAGCGGGTCCCGCATCACAGCGCTCCAGTCCCCGGTTCCCGGCCGCTTACTGGTGTCTGACGCGGGCCCGAAGCCTGGCGTCTCAGGTCCGCTCAGCCAGTCAGTGAAGGAGGCTGGATCCGTTTCAAGTCCGCTAAGATCCCGCCCCTGTCACTGACTGGCTGACACCGTCAGACACCAGGAAGTGGCCGGGGACTGGAGCGCTGCGATGCGGGACCCACTGCTGGAACCAGGGAGGTAAGTGGACGTAGTTTCCCTTAGCCACCTCCTCCCCGGTCCCAGGAAAAAAATGCCCCCCCCCCCGTGCTGGAGTACCCCTTTAAGAGAGCCCTTAGTCTGGGTTTGTCTCTAGTATCAGAGGGACCAGGGGTTTGCTAGTCTACCTGCAGGAGTGAGAGGGTTTGGGCCATGTACCGGCCCCCATAGAGAACACAGGAGGACGGGAGAGAACTGTTCACCAGTCAGTTATTGCCGGTGTATGTCACCATTAGAGTTGCACTTTATAAGGCGAGAAATCTTGTACTGATGTTAACATCACATCTTACCTGGTGTCCACACATCAGACTCTGTGCGGCTAACATAACAGACTTCATTCCAGAAGCACAGACCTTATTTACGGTGGTGGTCGGTGTAGAGATGAGGAGACCTGGGGTCAGCCAAGAAAACAAAGAGTAAGGTAAGTATCTCACAATATCACATGTGGTTGGTGACTATCTGGAAAGACGCCTGCCCAGTATATGTACCTGCACCAAGTGTTGCCTGCCGGGATGGTGCCTGCCCCTGCCCTGCCTGCAGGACATTGCCCATGTACACCTCATTCACCTCCTCAGCAGGAATACCTAAAAGATGGAAGGAAAAAAGGTAAATCACGGCGGCGGATCACATGACGGATTAGAAAAGAAAGTCGCTGTACGTACCGGCTCTATCAACTGCAGCTTTAATGGCAATGGAGCCAAGCTTTGTGGCAGGAAGAGATGACAGGGACCCCTGGAATGATCCTATGGGGGTTCTAGCGGCACTCGCGATCACCACCTCCTAGAACATAGAAAGCAAGTCAATGGTAAACGTAGATTTCTGAGGTTTTATAGAAAATGTCCTAGAGAAGGTGGAAATACTTGGCTGAGAAATAGACGGAGGTGTAAATGGGAACAGCCGAGCGCTGGTATGCTGGGAAGGATCTGAAGTAGACAGGTGAATATCTCTCTACTTCACTGTTTCTTAAAGGGGTTATCTAGCAAAAATCTTTTTCTTTTAAATAATATACAGTGGTGCCTTGGATTACGAGCATAATTCGTTCCGGGACCGTGCTTGTAATCCAAATCTGCTCTTAAACCAAAGCAAATTTTCCCATAAGAAATTATAGAAGTGCAGACAATTGGTTCCACACCCCAAAAATAATGATTTATTTTTCTGAATTACATGTAAAACAGATGAAACAAAGATTAAGAAACAGCAGAATATGTAATATTATAAGTTACTGTACAGTAATGGAGAGGATGGGAAACACAAGAGCTGAGAGAGACTGCAGGGAGCATGAAGGAATGAGCAGGGCAGATGTGGGCACATACATGCAGCGCTCTCTGTCCGGGGAGAGAGGGGTTACAGCTATGAAGAGATTACCTCCACAGTCCTGTCCCCTGATGTAAGCCCCAGCCTGAAGTGGATCTGCTATGATTTGGAAGGTGAGGGAGACTTCCTGGGTCAGAGTACAGTGCTGTAGACCCCGCTATGCAGACCATGACCCTCCTCCACTCGCGCTCCCAGCCAGAACATGGAGCTCTTAAACCAAAGCAATGCTCTTAAACCAAGTCACAATTTTGAAAAACTGTGAGCTCTTAAACCAAAACGCTCTTAAACCAAGTTACTCTTAAACCAAGGTACCACTGTAGTTTCAGAAAGTTATATAGATCTTTAATTTATTTCTATTTAAAAAATCTCCAGTCTTCCAGTACTTATCAGCGGCTGTATGTCCTGCAGGAAATGGTGTATTCTCTCCAGTCTGACACAGTGCTCTCTGCTGCCACCTCTGTCCATGTCAGGAACTGTCCAGAGCAGCAGCAAATCCCCATAGAAAACCTCTCCTGCTCTGGACAGTTCCTCTCTTGGACAGACGTGACAGCAGAGAGCACTGTGTCAGACTGGAAAGAAAGTATGGGAAGAGTTGAATTTTTTTTTTTTTTATTCTAAATTTTATTCATTTTTCTAAAATGTAGAAAACGGGTAATACAACACGCATCTAAAAGATGCAAAACACAAGTCATCCATCACAGTGCAACAGCAGTTAGGGAACGCAGAAAATAGGGAAGACTTGAGGTTTTTAAATTGAAGTTAATTGCAAACCTATATAACTTTCTAATGCTGCGTTTACACGAATTGATTATTGTGCGAATTTGCACGATAACGATCGAATCGAACGATAATCGTACGTGTAAACGCTGCGAACGATCAAACGACGAACGAGAAATCATTCATTTTGATCTTACAACATGTTTCAAAATCGTCGTTCGCAAAGAATTCGCAGATCGTTCCGTGTAAACAGTCGTTCGCCGATTTAACCAATGTGTGAGATAGGCTTAAGCGATCGCAAAACGAATTTCCGTACGATATAATGTACCGTCTAAACGCTGATCGTTATGAAAAAAAAAATCGTTACTCCGACATCATTAATCGTACGAGCGGGCCAATTATCGTTTTGTGTAAACGCAGCATTAAACCAGTCGATTTGAAAGAAAAAGATTTTCAATGGAGTACCCCTTTAACTTCATTCAAGACTCACCAGCAGGTCATGTTTTGAGGATATCCCATATCAAGAACACCTGATGCACTGAGTATAATTATATCACCTGTAAAATACTAAGGAGATCCTCAAAACATGACCTGTTGGCGGCCGCGAGGACTGGGGTTGAGAAGCACTGGTTTATGCTGCGTTTACACTAAGCGATAATTTAACGATTTTGAAGCAACCATTTGGTTTTTATAATGATCAGCATTGAAAACGAATAAATCGTTAGAAAAATCGTAAGAATATTTGTAAGAAAAATCGTTATTGCGATCGTTTTTAAGATCGCTTAAGCCCATCTTTTACATAGGGTGAATCTTTGAAAGACTGTTTACACGAAGCGATCTGCGAATTTTTAGCGAACGATGATTTGAGAACATGTTGAAAGATCAAAATGAACGATTTTTCGCTCGTCGCTTGCTGTGTTTACACAGAACAATTATCGCTCAAATGCGATCGTTATTGCGAAAATTCGAACGATAATCGTTCCGTGTAAACGCAACATTAGTTTATGTAATGACCCCCAACCTGTGGCAAGACTACAACTCCCAGCATACCTTGCCCTAATACATTAAAAGAAAACAGCACAAAGTTACTTGAACATATTCTTGTTTAATAGAGACTAGTCCGAGGACAAACCTGCAAAGTGTTACGTTATATTCCTAAAAAGTTATAGTTATGCATTCTCTACATAATAAATGCCTAATGTGAACATAAAATACTTACATGTAAGGAGCGCTGTGATGCATAGGAGCGCTGGCCGTATTTCAGTGCCTAGGGAGGGAACAAATGATCGAACATTTACTTACTATCTATATATCGATGTGTGTGTGTGTGGTGTACATAATAAAAACCTAAATAAATGAACAATAAATAATTGATGGGAGTATATCCACCTAATAAAGTGTCAGTATGATATGGTAACGTAAGCGACCAGACACTGATTTAGTGTCCTATCCCGTTCACTGGTTTTCACTGCAGCGCGGCCTTAAAGGGACGATTTATACAGGTTGAAGCTCTAAGTTAGTGCTACACTCCCACTGATCATAAAGTGCTGCCATAATATGGGTCTTTATCTTTATAGGATCCTATGAACAGTGAGGCGCGGCTGACAGCCAACAATTGAACAACAATTGTTATACGTTACCTCTCCGCGCTCTCAGTCTTCTCCTGCCCCCTTGCTTGCTTCCCAAGGTCGCAGTTGCAGCTTCAGAGCGGTCCCTGAGCTAACAGGCCACTCAGCCAATCACTGGCTGTGGTGGTCCCAGACGGCAATCAGGTGAGCGGCCTGTCAGCAGAGGGCAGGAGAAGGCCGGGAGTGTGGCGAGGTAATGTATAACAGTTTAGGGCAAGGGCTGCATGGACATCGCTATTTTTTGGCATATAAGACAACTTTTTAACTACAAAAAATTTTAATAGTTGTGAATCGTCTCATACACCTGTCACCTGAGAGCTTCAGGCGAATGACAGAGGCTGCGTAGACCTCCGGCACGGGCAGTGTCTCTGTACCATGCTGCCTGTGCTGGGAACATGACAGAGGAGACAGTATATACGGTATATACTTTTTCCTAAACGATCATAGAACTGTGTAATAGCCTCAGTAAACGAACACCAATCGAGCTATTGATCAGTCCGCCATCGGCCCATCTAATAGGACCCTTACACTCGTAGGTAAAGCAGCAAAAACAACTAAAATCCTGAAGAAAAGAATTTGTCAGGAAGTCTCTTCTCTACAGAACAGCTTCCAATTCACCTTGCCTTCACACACAACAGGGTGCATTCACTTCAATGGGCTGACATACTCGCAGCATCAAACCAAGCACGATTAACCCCCGCAGCCCAGGAAGATACTGCACCGGGTCCCCATTCCAGCTTGCTTCAGGGCCTCCTGGCGTCTCCCGGCGTTAGCCCATTGAAGTGAATGGGCAAGTAACAGCAGCGGATACGTTGTGTGTGTAGGCACCTGCCATCCTGTGCTCCATGATATTTCAGTATTTTACATGTCCTTGTCCTCCCCAATGATAACATTAGACACTTAGAGGGTCTGATTCATAAGGGATAGCACCTTTAAATATGCTGGGGCTGCTGGGTCCTGCTTCTTGCAAAGAGCTGATCATGAATTAGAAGGCAACCATGCATGTAATTCAAGGACAGGACGAGTCCGGCAGAATAAGAGCAGTAGTACAAAGCGGGATCTTAGTCCAGAGTCATAGTCCTGGGGGAGGGGAACACGACAAGTATGGGGGGATGGCTACACATCCTATCATGTCTGTCTGTGGAACAGGATAAGACACGTCTGCAGCAGGTGATCTTTGTACTACGTTACAGCATTTCCTCCTGATATCAGTCCAGGTGTCCGGACTCCATTCATGGACTTCGTATTACAAATAATCTGCACCTAGTGCATAGAAGTGAAGGAATGCTCAGCTGACTCCATTACTGCAGAGACCAAACATCATCATTAAAATCAGCACAAGCACTGTGCCCGCAGGGAGCTTCATGACGTGGATGTCCACAGCTGAGCAGCTGCATGCAAGCCGTACATCACCAAGCTCTATGCCAAGTGTCAGATGGAGCAAAGTCTCCTCCACGTGAGCAGAGGAAACATGTTCGGTGGAGTGATGGATCACATTTCTGTATATGGCGTCTGATGGATGAAGAATATTACCTGCCTGACTGCATTGTGCCAGCTGTATAGTATAGTGGAGGAGAATAATACTATGCGGTGTTCCCAAGGTTAAAGGGGTTATCTGAGTAACAAAAACAATATTCTAAACGATTCCCCTTCCCAATACCACGCTATGTCTAACCTATCTTGCACCCTTTCCCTTTTTTCCCCCCTCATTCTTATCCACTCTGGATGTCTAAAATCCTCTACTCTGGGTCCACTCTGACCACGCTCAGCTCCCTCTCCCCCCTCCCTTGTAAACACAGGACATGTGATCTCCTCTCTGGGGGCTGGGTTAGCCGTCTATTAATTTACTAACCCGACTCCCAGGAGACATTATCTGCATCATCTCCATGCACCTGTGCTGCTTTCATAGACTTAACTGTGTCCCTGAGCTTAGTTTTCTGTAATATGAAAAGTTATAGTGCTACCTCTGCTTGCTGTCAGTGAATGCAGACATATGTACCTTTCTCTGTGTCTCAGCGTGGCATATTGTAAGTATTATAGATGTTCTTAGAGTCTGGTGGAACTAGAAGGTTTTCATTCACAGTCAGCAAGCAGAGATTTAAACCTACACTACCCCCCCTACCCCCAGTAAACAGATGCCGGGTATGCAGCACATATCTACACCATGTGCACCTCAGCTCTGCTACATCATCAGCTGGTATAGAATACACATTGGGGTGATGTGATGCAAAATCAGTGAAAACAACAGTCCTGTGATTACTGTGCAATAGTAATGAGAGCAGTGGGCAGGAAAGAAAGCTAAGGGAGCGAGTACACAAATGGAGCAATCAGGGAGATGCATGATGGGAAATGTAGTTTCCTATCTTGGTTATAGATTGATTTGTAGAAAAACTTGTAACTCAGGAACAGCAGCAGCTAGAAAGACAGAAGACGGCTCAAAATACTCAGGAGGACTTGGTGAGTAAGGGTGGGTCCATACTGAGGAATTCTCGCAGATAATGTCCGCGCACCTTTCTACCGGCTCCATAGACTCCATTCTATGGGCCGGCGTATTCCGCTATCCGCTGAAAGAAGTTTATCCACGAGAATTCCGTAGGGTGCCTTTACACAGACAGATTTATCTGACAGATTTTTGGAGCCAAAGTCAGGAATGGATTTAAAGGAGAAATCTCAGTCTTTCCTTTATGACCTGTTCTCTGTTTATAGTCTGTTGCTGGCTTTGGCTTCAATAATGTGTCAGATAAATCTCTCTGTGTAAAGGCACCATTAGACAGCAAGCATTTCATTGTATCGCTCTTAGGTGGATAACCCCTTTAAGCCCAGACATTGTACACAACAGCTTTGGCTTCGGCCCCTTTCTGCTCCATCATGTCTGAATGTCCACAGCACGATCCATAGGACACAGTGACTGATCTCCAGCTGATCTCCTACCTGCAGCTCTGATGGAAAACTACAACTCCCAGCATGCTAGAGGAGAAGCAGGAGTTGTATCACTGTGTATAAGGTAATGTGCACTGCGTCCTAGGCTTCACCTCCCACCTCTGCCAGCTGCCATAGCCTACCAGGCCACCACCGCTGCCTAATGACACCTGGCTGCATCATTCTATTCCTACGGTCACAGCGCCCCCTGCAGGGAGCGGCGGCGGGGAACACTCACCCGGGATGCGCCGGAGGACAGGCGGGCGGCGGGACGCGGGATACAGAAGGCCATGACTGCACCGGCGGCTGTCACACTGCGAGTCACCTCTACACTACGCCAAGGCCACAGCCCACTAATCTGACCAATCACCGTCCGTACACAGCTCTGCCCCCGAATTCTATTGGGCCGTTTTATAATTGAGGCGTGGCTAAACCAAATCAGGAAGCTGATTGGCGGACGGGGTTGGCAGGTCGCCATGGAGATGACACGGCTGGGCGGCCATGTTTAGTCCTGGAAAACCTTGAACGTGAGGGATGAATGGAAAAGGCGTGTAGTGACGTCACATAGAGGGATGGGAATGACAGTGGGGATGGACCACAGCCAGGGATAGGGCTGCTTGAAGGGATTTATCTAGGTTCTATAAAACTAAGCTAAGGATGGGCAACAACCAAAGGGTCTGACCCATCATTAGGACCTATTGCTATTCACAACATAGGGAACAAGTGTATGAGTGTGTGGGTGGGGGATCTGCTGGGACCCCCCTGAGATCACCAAGAGGAACAGATCCCAGTGTATTTCTGGCATCTTCCATAGACAATGAATAGCATACGCCATACCTCTAGGAGGCTGGAGATCCAGAGGAAGAAGCCCAACAAGCAGATAATATTCCATATCCTGTAGATAGGGGACATGTTAAAATGGCTGGACCACCCCTTTAAAATTTAAAGGGAAATTCCTATGTGCACATCCACAGGATATACTGTAAAAGTCTGATAAACGTGGGTTCCATCACTACACTGACATCCCTCCATTAGCCTCAATGGGAGCTTCACAAACAGCCAGGGCCGTATTTACCAGTAGCCAGCCGTGATCCGGTGCCTAGGGCAGCACCTTGCAGGGGGGCAGAGGGGAGGAAACAACTTTTTTATTTTTATTTTTTTAGTCTCCCACCTCCCGTTCAGACTTACCAGTAAATCCGGTGTCTTTTCGAGGGGGGGTGGCTGGTATGGCGGTATTGGTCAGCTCAGGTCTGGTATTGCGGTGTTATCCAGTCACAGTATGGTGGTACTGGTGAGGTCTGGTGTGTACTCCCCACTTCTTAGTTTGGGCGGACTAGAGGTCTCAGCCAGTCTTTAAACACAGAGATTTCTGTTGCAATGTGCATAGGTATGCTCGTTCTGCTAGGGGAGATAGGAAAAGGACACAATGTGGTTTGTGCCGCCGGCACTTCTCACCGCTCCTGACGTCCTCTCCGGGTCTGATGCTCCCAAATGTCACTCGTCTCCTCCATCCAACTGCGCGTCCTCGTGGTCCTCTCGTTCTTCACACGTACACGTGGCCTCGCTGTCGTCTAGGTATAGTAGAGGCAGCAGTGTTGGGTCTTATTGCCGATATGTAGAAGTATGATGCCGGGGCCCCGTAGTAATAGCGCTCTTATTCTGCAATGATCTTAATGCATGTGATACTGGAAACAGATAGTTCATAAGTGTAATATATCAAAGCCTTATTCTTTTGTATGCCATGTAAGTTTTTAGCATGTAAATGTACAGCTCCCATGACCTAAGCAATGGGAAGTTTATGCTGGGAGTTGTTGTTTCAGCCTCCATTGTGCAGACCTTACAACTGACTACAGCACTGAAGACACAGGAGAGGAGAACTCAGGGACTCATACAGGTGACGTCTTATTTTCAGATGTCCGAACCCGAATGTTCGGCATTTGATTAGCTGGGGCTGCTGAACTTGGATAAAGCTCTAAGGTTGTCTGGAAAACATGGATACAGCCAATGACTATATCCATGATTTCCACATAGCCTTAGGGCTTTATCCAACTTCAGCAGCCACCGCTAATCAAATGCCGAAAGTTCGGGTTCGGATGGACTCCAGCATGCTCGAGGTTCGCTCATCTCTAGGAGGAAACCTTCGGCCCTCTAGCTGTTGCAAAACTACAATTTTTTAATCATGCCTGGACAGCCAAGGTTCCCTACTAGAGATGAGCGAACCTGGAGCATGCTCGAGTCCATCAGAACCCGAACTTTCGGCATTTGATCAGCGGTGGCTGCTGAAGTTGGATAAAGCCCTAAGGCTATGTGGAAATCATGGATATAGTCATTGGCTGTATCCATGTTTTCCAGACAACCTTAGAGCTTTATCCAAGTTCAGCAGCCCCAGCTAATCAAATACCGAACGTTCGGGTTCGGATCGACTCAAACGCGAACCCGGTTCGCTCATCTCTATTCCCTATCTCTGCTCTACATCTTGCCTCTGGGAGCACCATTTGGATATGTATATCATCATTTGTGGCCAGCGTCACATGGATCACTATAGGTGGACGGTCTGCACTCCACTCCTGTGTACAAAGCTTCTGCCTAATATGAAATAAAGAACTGAACTGGAATTTGTGAGTGTTGGGCTCATCTAATTTCTAAGCCACATGAATGACAACTCCCAGCATGTAATAAACTTTGCTTCAGCATGGTGGGGGTTGTAATCCAAGTGCAGCTGTCGAAATTAGACAATAATAATGTACCTTCATTTTGGGAGTTATAATCCATGGGAGGCTGTGCGAAAGTTACATTATTAAACAGCCCTATATGGATTACAACTGTCAAGTAGTTTCTAGTTGGCACTGCTGTACCATCCAGACCAACCCCTGACATTTAGTAAAGGCAAGCTCTTCATAGCGCTGTAAAACACCCCCTGACTATGGTATTACATCACAGGGTGCCCCCTGAAAACCACCACAAATATAGTAATGCCCCAAGATATCTCACCCAAATAAAACTGTGCCGCAACATGGTGTCACCCAGAAATAGCTTTAGCTTCTATAAAGTTAAAATTCATACCATATCCTCTGAAATTCATTTTAATAGACCCTATTTTCTATTACATATTATGTGAATCCATTGACCAGATTTTCTCTTGAACCACCAGAAACCAAACACACATTAAAGGGGTTGTCGATTTTTTAAATCAACTGGTCCCAGCAAGTGGCAGAGATTTGTTACTAACTTCTATTAAAAAATCTCCAGTCTTCCAGTACTTATCAGCTGCTGTATGTCCTGCCCAACAAGGTGTATTCTTTCCAGCCTGGAGAGCAGGAAAGGTTTTGTATAGGGATTTGCTGCTGCTCTCGACAGTTCCTGACATGGACAGAGGTGGCAGCAGAGGGCACTTTGTCAGACTGGAGAGAAGACAGCACTTCCTGCAAGACATATAGCAGCTGATAAGTACTGGAAGACGGGAGATTTTTTTAATAGAAGTAAACTACAAATCTCTGACACTTGCTGGGAGGGGTGAACAACCCCTTTAAGAGCAAAGTAACACAGGACACAAACAGACTTTAATATATATTTTTTTTAATTTTGAAGGAAAATAAATTATACAACTTAAAAAATAACATTTTAAAAATTGAGCGGTACATCTCTGCACCGCCAGACAGACCTGCTTCATGTCAAGACTGCACAGCATTTACCATCTGCAGCACATTCATAGCGCTACAGAACATACACATGCAGGCTGGGTTCACACACAGTATATTTCAGGCAGTATTTGGTCCTCATAGCAACCAAAACCAGGAGTGGATTGAAAACACAGAAAGGCTCTGTTCACACAATGTTGAAATTGAGTGGATGTCCGCCATATAACAGTAAATAACTTCCATTACTTCAATATAACAGCCGTTGTTTTAAAATAACAGCAAATATTTGCCATTAAATGACGGCCATCCACTTAATTACAACATTATGTGAACATAGCCTTTCTGTGTTTTCAATCCACTCCTGGTTTTGGTTGCTATACAGCCTCAAACATACAGCCTCAAATATACGTAGTGTGAACATAGCCTCATACTGTATATAGTCAACTATGTAAATACTGCTCCACACTTCAGACTATGTATAGTGCGCATACAGAGGAGGCCATCACATCACTGACTTTGGGTATATGCACACCAAGCAATTCTTGAGGAATTGAAGCAGAAAGTTTTCAGGCAGAATTAAAGCAGAATTTAAAGGAGAAATCCGGCCAAAATTAATTTTTGATATGTTGTTACTTATGAAAAGTTATACAAATTTCTAATGGACACTTGCTCCCCAAAGTATTCCATAGATGTATTCATTCAATAAAGCACTGTACACTACACTACATTACATTACATAGAAATCCATAGAAACAATAAAGTCCTATACACTTCTATATAGAGAGCGCCCCTGCTGGACACTCCATAGGAATTACACCTTTCGTTGTGACGTCACTGGACCTGAGAGAATTCTAACACTTCCTGATCTACTAAATTAAGGGAAATAGCCCTATATGTGCATTTCCCATAATTAATGTGCATTAGAAATTTGTATAACTTTTCATAAGTAACAACATATCAAAAACTAATTTTGGCCTGACTTCTCCATTAAGCCCCCCATTGATTTCTATAGGATTCCTCTAGCAGATCTACAGCAGAAAATTCTGCTTAGAAATTCTGCAGTGTGAACAACAGAGCAGAAAACCCATTGAACACAACAGGACTTTGCTCTGTACATATTTTACGGGAGGAATTTTAAGCTGAAATTCCTCTTCAATTCCTCGCCTTTTCCTCAGTGTGCACATACCCTTACAGAGGAGGCCATCATATCACTGAGACTTACAGAGGTCACCTGGGACCCAGTTACAATGACTGCATCCTTCCACAGAAAATACTATTTATTTATGGGGAAAACATTCTGTAACATACATGAACCTGCCTCACCTGGATGCATCCTGCTGGACATACGTGATAGAGGCAAATAGAAAAAAAAAAAAAGCCTGGCGTTCTTGGATCCTTAAGTATCCAGCCGGAGTGCAAGGAGTGAAAACCTTACATAAAGTATCAAGGCAAATAAAGGGGAAGACGACTGGAAACTGCTGCTGAACCTCCGTGGACACTGGACAACGCAACGTGGTATCTAACAGCTAAGGCTGGGTTCACACTGCGCTTTTGCAATCCGTTCAATTTTTAATTGGTTACTTTTAACGGTCAGAAAAACAGAGTCAACAATTATTTTGTTTGCGTTAAAAAAACCACATCTGTTTCGATCTGTTTTTTTTTTATAATGGAAGTCAATGGAAAAACGGATCCAAACGGATGACACACCAGTGCACCTGTTTTTCCATAAAACGTATATGTTAAACGGATTGCAAAAACGCAGTGAGAACCCAGCCTTAGGATGCAATGTAAAAAATAAAATTTGAAATGATAAATGCTCACATGATCAGAAATGCAGATAAACCCAATGTTTCCAACATGAGTGTGGCAGTATATGTTATAGGCTTTATACTATTCTTACTGCTAGAAACCTATATATACACATAGTTAGCAGGTGTATTTAAGGGGTTCTTATTAGTGGTGAGTGGACTGGCTGAACTGTTCAGGTTTGGCAACATTCTCCGAACGCTCAGCATTTCACTCACGGAGGCTGGAGAAGTTGGATGTTGCCCTAGTGAGTGTGACCTCAAACAGTTCAGCAAGTCTGGTCACCACTAGTTCTTATTACCCCTTGTTGAGACCTCCTGCAGCTCTTATGACCTTTTACCAGCATGCCCTATGGCCTCCTTAGCTCTTATCTTATAGGCAATATTTGTATTCACTGTAAAATAACTAAGTCAGAGGTTTTCTTTTCTTTCTCTTGGAACCTGTGTCACGCTGTTCCTTTGTTATTCCTCCTGGAAGGTAGAGATGAGCGAACCTGGAGCATGCTCGAGTCCAGCGGTGGCTGCTGAAGATGGATAAAGTCCTAAGGCTATGTGGAAATCATGGATATAGTCATTGGCTGTATCCATGTTTTCCAGACAACCTTAGAGCTTTATCCAAGTTCAGCAGCCACCGCTAATCAAATACCGAAAGTTCGGGTTCGGATGGACTTGAGCATGCTCCAGGTTCGCTCATCTCTAAAGCTAATGTATTAAAGCGGCACTATCAGCAGGTTCTTCCCAGAGAACCTGCTGATATGGCGCAGTAGCAGAGGACCTCAGTTGTAATAATTACATTCCTCTTCTCCTCCGCATTGTTTATTAAATCGGTAATTGATCTCAAGTAAATTAGTTGCTTAAGAGCATTTGGGGTGTTGCCGGCAGCCCTGAGCACAACCGTACCCCGTCTGCCCACTATACATATTCATATATGCATAGTGGGCTCTATGTGCGGCGGCTGAGCAAGGAAGCTGTCCCATCGGAGAAGGGCTGCTTCCCGCGCATGCGCGATTCCTCCAGGCCGCCGATCCTCCCAGAACTCACTCAAGATGTAAATATAAGTCTATGTTTGTCTGTGTGTGATTGAAGTGATTGTTTTTTTTTTGCAAATTGTATGAATGAGTGTGGCTGATGAGAGTGTGCATGGCGTGGCTGATGAGAGTGTGCATGGCGTGGCTGACGGGAGTGTGCATGGCGTGGCTGACGGGAGTGTGCATGGCGTGGCTGACGAGAGGGTGCATGGCGTGGCTGACGGGAGTGTGCATGGCGTGGCTGACGAGAGGGTGCATGGCGTGGCTGACGAAAGTGTGCATGGCGTGGCTGACGGGAGTGTGCATGGCAAGGCTGATGAGAGTGCATGGCGTGGCTGATGAGTGTGCGCATGGCGTGGCTGATGAGAGTGTGCATGGCGCGGCTGACGGGAGTGTGCATGGCGTGGCTGACGAGAGTGTGCATGGCGTGGCTGACGGGAGTGTGCATGGCGTGGCTGACGGGAGTGTGCATGGCGTGGCTGACGAGAGTGTGCATGGCGTGGCTGACGGGAGTGTGCATGGCGTGGCTGACGGGCGTGTGCATGGCGTGGCTGACGGGAGTGTGCATGGCGTGGCTGACGGGAGTGTGCATGGCGAGGCTGATGAGAGTGTGCATGGCGTGGCTGATGAGTGTGCGCATGGCGTGGCTGATGAGAGTGTGCATGGCGTGGCTGACGGGAGTGCATGGCGTGGCTGATGAGAGTGTGCATGGCGTGGCTGACGAGAGTGTGCATGGCGCGGCTGACGGGAGTGTGCATGGCGTGGCTGACGAGAGTGTGCATGGCGTGGCTGATGACAGTGTGCATGGCGTGGCTGATGGGAGTGTGGATGATAGGAGTGAGCATTGTGTGCATGATAGGTTCACACAATACTCACTCCTATTATCGCACACATTCACAGACAAACATAGACTTATACTTACGTCTTGAGTGACCTACGGAAAGATCGGCGGCAGCCCCGAGCAATCTTGCATGTGTGGGAAGCGCAGCTGTGTTAGGTAGAGCCCACTATGCATATATGAATATGCATAGTGGGTGGGAAAGGAGTAGGCGGGCTGGGCAGGACACAGTAGTGCTCAGAGCTGCCAGCAACGCCCCAAATGCTCTTAAGCAACTAATTTGCATAAGAGCAATTGGTGATTTGATAAAGGGGGGGAGAAGAGGGATGTAATTAATATCGATCTACTATGGAGGTCCTCTACTACTGCGGCATATCAGCAGGTTCTCTGGGATGAACCTGCTGATAGTGCCGCTTTAAAGTGACTGTACCACCAGGCCTGGGATGAAGCACTGGAGGCGGGCCGACCCACCCTTAGTGGGAAGAAACCCCCGCCCCTCCATGACGTGACTCCATTAGAATCAATGGAACCCTATCATGGAGGGGCTAGGGTTTCCTCCCACTAAGGGTGGGTCGGCCCATCTCCAGTGCTTCAGCCCAGGCCTGGTGGTACAGTCACTTTAAAGAAACAGTGCCACCCCGTCCGCAAGTTGTGTGTGGTATTATAATTCATCTCCATTTACTCCAATGGACAGGAGCTGTATAAACCACACTCAAACTAAGGACAGGAGAGGAGCCATTTCTGGAAAAAAGCAAGGTGTAACCATTCACTTGGGTAATGGAGCATGTTCCTGATTAGTTTGACAGCACTGACTGGGTAGTGCGAAGGACCTTATTCCCACGTTCCACGCACAGTTCGTATATACGGGCGTTTGGACGGTGTGTTACAGAACGGATTATCGGCATCATGTACCGTTGTGATGCTGGGAGCTCGGAAACAGTTTAAATTTTTGCAGTAATGTACTGACACAGCTGTGTGGACTGTGGGGATACGGCCTTTAACACTCAGTCATCAATGTAGTCATTAATTTCAGGAGCAATAAGAGATATGGCACAATGCAAAGTCTAAAGGTCCTTTTACATGTAGCAATCTTCAGCTGTCTGTGGCTGCAAACCCACGCCGATCAGAGGAATCGTTCATGCAGCCATTTTAATACATTGCTATCTGCCGCACGCCCTGAGGCGGAAATAAATAACATGTCATTACCTCCCCGTCTCCAGCGCTGATGCATTGACCACTGACTGTCTAAACTGGCCTGGAAAGGGTGGCAATATTTTTACGAGCTACGCTTTTTCTAATCTTGGATAACCCCATTAATTTGTGGCTCATTTAAGGTGCTCTAAAACCAACCTAAGGGTAGCTTCACACGTACTGACTCGCAGGGTTAATAACGCTGCGAGTCGACTAGGTCCTGGCACATTACTTTCACTACATACACACAGCGGTCTGAACGTCCGCTGCGTGTATGTAATTCTGCCGGCTGCTTAACCCCTTCAGCTGCCGCCCGGCTCCCGCTCTGTATACATTACCTCTCCTCGCTGCACGGGGTCCCGGCGTACTGCTCTCCCGGCCGGCCAATCAGTATGTTGCCCTGCCGCAGCCACTGATTGGCCAGGCAGGAGAGCAGTACGCTGGGACCCCGTGCAGCGAGGACAGGTAATGTATACAGAGCGGGAGCCGGACGGCAGCCTAAGGGGTTAAGCAGCCGGCAGAATTACATACACGCAGCGGTTGTTCAGACCGCTGTGTGTATGTAGTGAAAGTGATCTGCCAGGACCTAGCCGACTCACAGCGTTATTAACGCTACGAGTTGGTACGTATGAAGCTACCCTAAGGGCGGTTTCTCAATTGCATAATGTGGCCTATCATGTCTTCCAGGTCTAATGGTGCGTTTACACAGAGAGATTTATCTGATAGATTTTGGAAGCCAAAGCCAGCACTGGATTTGAAAAGAGGAGAAATCTCAGTCTTTCCTTTATGACCTGCTCCCTGTTTATAGTCTGTTCCAGGCTTTGGCTTCCAAAATCTGTCAAATAAATCTCTGTGTAAACGCACCATAAGGGTACAAACACACACAGCAGATACGCAGCAGATTTGATGGTGCAGATTTGATCCTGTGTTCAGTTATTCAGATCTAATCTGCTGCGTATCTGCTGCGTATCGCAGCAGTAAATACGCAGCGCATATGCCGTGTGTGTTTGTACCCTAAGGGTCCATGTACACAGAAAGATTATCTGACAGACAGGGGCGTAGCTAAAGGCTGATGGGCCCTGGTGCAAAATGTTAGCTTGGGGCCCCCCATCTCACCCGATCAGGCAAAGTCCTATCTAAAGTTATATCCAATTACTCTAATGTGCCACCATGTTCTAATACCCTGTCACTGCCTCCACCTCATGTACTGCACTATTGCCCCCTATAGATAATGGACTGTACTGTGTCATTGTCTAATCATTGTATTCCAATCTTTGACTCTACAGCTGAAAAACTACAACTCTCATCATGAACTGCCAGTTGGAAACAATGGGGGTTGTAGTGCTGCAACCTGAAGAGCCACATGCTGCAAAACTACAACTCCCATTATAAACTGTCAGCAGGGCATGATGAAGTTTGAACTTCTGCAACCTGGAGAAGTCACCTGATATCACCTGCAGTCCTATGTAACACCACAGATAACAGTGATATCCCTCTGAGTACAGATAATGTAGTAGATGTCACTTGCAGTCCTATGTAACACCACAGATAACACAGTGATATCTCTGAGTACAGATCATGTAGTAGATGTCCCCTGCAGTCCTATGTAACACCACAGATAACACAGTGATATCTCTGAGTACAGATCATGTAGTAGATGTCCCCTGCAGTCCTATGTAACACCACAGATAACACAGTGATATCTCTGAGTACAGATCATGTAGATGCAGCACAAGCTGGAGCTCAACGCGGTAAAGATACGGCCATAGGACACAGCTTGGGCCGCCAAGGCAGATGTCTGGAGGAGGGGGCGCTTGTACTTGCTGTCATCTGATTAGGTAAGAGGCCCAATCAGATGACAGCATGTGCCAGCGGACGCAGCGGGACAGATTAGCGCAGTGCTTCCCAACCTTTTCCACCTCGGGGCACCCCTACTAAATGATGTTCTACAAAATAAGAAAACCGTCATACAGTGACTCACCGGTGATGTCTTCTTTGATCTGAGGCGTCACTTTCCCTTTTCCTCTTCATCCGGCCCAGACCTCCATGATGATTCCTTCCAGATACGTTTCATCCCCTTAAAACCTGCGAGACAAACAATTTAGGCTCCGCACATTTCTAGCAACTTCCTTTCCTTTCTCTCCCCTGTCGGCTCCCATAGTAACTGCGCTGTGTGGTGTAATGTGCAGTAAAGTGAGTAGGAATGTGGGATGCCCCCTGTATGTAGAATTCCCTGCTGTGCCCCCATGAGCTAATAATGGCCCCAGAGGTGCCCCAATACAATAATACCCCCAGAGGTGCCCTCATGAGGTAATTATGCCCCCAGAGGTGCCCCCATGAACAAATAATGGCCCCAGAGGTGCCCTCATGAGCTAATAATGCCCCCAGAGGTGCCCCCATGGACTAATAATGCCCCCAGAGGTGCCCCCATCAACTAATAATGCCCCCAGAGGTGCCCCCATGAGCTAATAATGCCCCCAGAGGTGCCCCCATGAGCTAATAATGCCCCCAGAGGTGCCCCCATGAGCTAATAGTGCCCCCAGAGGTGCCCCCATGAACTAATGCCCCCAGAGGTGCCCCCATGAGCTAATAATGCCCCCAGAGGTGCCCCCATGAGCTAATAGTGCCCCCAGAGGTGCCCCCATGAACTTATAACGCCCACAGAGTTGCCCCCATGAACTAATAATGCCCCCAGAGGTGCCCCCATACACTAATAATGCCCCCAGAGGTGCGCCCATACACTAATGATGCCCCCAGAGGTGCCCCCATACAATAATGATGCCCCCAGAGGTGCCCCCATACAATAATAATGCCCCCAGAGGTGCCCCCATACAATAATAATGCCCCCAGAGGTGCCCTCAAGAACTAATAATGCCCCCAGAGGTGCCCCTAAAAAAACAAACATCCTACTCACCTAATCCGCGCTGTGGCTGCAGGCAGCAGCTCTCCTCCTCCTCTTCGGGCTCCATCTTGCGAGCCGCAGGGACGGGACTTCCGGCAGACGTGATGACGTCACATCCTCACGCCTGCCGGAGAGGTCACGGCCCGGCCTCCCATAGGCTGCTGGTATGAAGTGCCGGCAGCCTATGGGAGAGAATACAGGAGGAGGACGCTGACAGGTCCTTCTCCTGTATTCTGATCGCTTTGATGTTCCGCCCGCTCACTGTGCGGGCGGAACATCAAAGCGATCAGTGCATCCCGAGAAGCTGCGCGGCCGCAGCTTCTCGGGATGCTTAAAGTGACAGTGTCACAAGTGGCAAGGGGGGGCCGTGCGGGCCCCCCTAGCGTAGGGGCCCGGTCGCCATGGCGACCCCGGCGACCCCTATAGCTACGCCACTGCTGACAGATTATCTGCCAAAGATTTGAAGCCAAAGCCAGAAACAGACTATAAACAGAGATCAGGTCATAACGGAAAGCCTGAGATTCCTCCTCTTTTCAAATCCATTCCTGGCTTTGGCTTCAAATCTATGGCAGATAATCTTTCTGTGTAAATGGACCCTTAGCCCAGCTGTCAGGTGGGGTTCTCAGACACACAGTCAGACCAGGACATGCAGCCATAATATAGATGCAAAAACATGGCCACATTATGTTGGTGTAAAATCGGCCAAAGTGATCACATTGCATTTACAGTGATGCTCCCGTTTTCCACGCAAATGTTTTTTTTTTAGTGCCCAGTATGATACAAAGTGATTTCCTATAATGAAAATCACTTATTTCAAAGAACTAAGTGTTTTCGCCCCTGTTCCCATTTGGAGGAAACCAAAGTATCCGGAGGAAACCCACACTAACCCGGAGTGCTGATCAAGAACAGAACTTTAGACCTATACAACACCCATATGTAAGTATTTTAAGGGTGCCTTCACACCTACCGGATCCACAGCGGATCTCACTTCTGCGGATTCGAAGCGAGAACTGCTGCGGATCCGGTATCAATTCACCCCTATGTGAATATGTGCTTTAACTCCCTGGTGCCCGCAGCCCCGCCGTTGCATCCCCCCCATCCCGGCCACATCCCCCCCATCAGCCCACCCCCAGCCCGCCGGCTCCGGTCCCGCTCAGATCAGCTGAGCGGGAGCGGAGCCGGGAGCCTCACTGCAGCCACGCCGCTGAGCAGGTAATGTATGATCGCGGCGGCGGGGCGGAGATGGGCTGATGGGGGGATGTGGCCGGGATGGGGAGGGGGATGTGCCGCCGCCGGGGATGGCGATGGCGGGGCTGCGGGCACCAGGGAGTTAAAAGCACATATTCACAGCTGGATGTCAATCCCGCTGCGAATATGTGCTATCATAGGGGTGAATTGATACCGAATCCGCAGCGCTTCTCGCTTCGAATCCGCAGAAGTGAGATCCGCTGTGGATCCGGTAGGTGTGAAGGCACCCTAAAGTAGAATTGTTACTGGTGAAGAAACTCACATGTTAAAGGGTTATGTAATGTGTGCCTGTCTTCTAGGACTTCTAGACCAGACTTTGTACACTTCCATAACTCTGTGCACATGGGTGGCATATCTGAAAAAGAGCACTGCAATTCTCAGAGATCATGGGTGTCAAACTCATGGCCTCCAGCTGTTGCAATTAGCTGTCAAGACACAAGGAGTATGGGAGTCTTGAAACAGCTGAAGGGCTGCAGTCTGACACCTCTGTTCTAGATGGTCGGGAATTCAGCTGCTTGTCCGACACAACGACGGCCTGACGGGTGATAGGTGACAATCATCAACATAATGATCAATGAATCACTGGATGAGACACGGAATCTATCAGGAGATGATCATCTGATCAGCAAACCTTTCCATGTCTGTCTGCTTTTTTACACAAGCCATTTAGCAGCAATGAGTGTACCTTAATGTCCAATAAGCAGGCCGTATTTAAAAAAGAAAAAAACAAACAAAAATATTAAATGAGACAGATGTTTCTATTCTGGTTGGTGACATCGGCCCTATTCCCAGATCTACAGCTCTGTTGGCAGCCATTACGGTACGATACATGTATATATGCACGATCTACATACAATTTATGGCTCTAAATGTATGAACATCAATGTGCGATCAGAAGGACGGGACCCGAATGTGCGATCAGAAGGACGGGACCCGAATGTGCGATCAGAAGGGACGGGACCTGAATGTGCGATCAGAAGGGACGGGACCTGAATGTGCGATCAGAAGGACGGGACCCGAATGTGCGATCAGAAGGGACGGGACCTGAATGTGCAAACCTCGAGCATGCGCGAGTCGATCCGAACCCTAACTTTCGGCATCTGATTAGCGGTGGCTGCTGAACTTGGATAAAGCCCTAAGGCTATGTGGAAATCATGGATAAAGTCATTGGCTGTATCCATGTTTTCCAGACAACCTTAGAGCTTTATCCAAGTTCAGCAGCCCCCGCTAATCAAATGCCGAACGTTCGGTTTCGGATCGACTCGATCCCGAACTCTGTTCGCTCATCTCTAGACGAAACCTGAATGTGCGATCAGAAGGGACGGTACCTAAATGTACGATCAGAAAGGAAGGGACCTGAATGTGCGATCAGAAGGACGGGACCTGAATGTGCGATCAGAAGGGACGGGACCTGAATGTGCGATCAGAAGGACGGGACCTGAATGTGCGATCAGAAGGACGGGACCTGAATGTGCGATCAGAAGGACAAGACCTGAATGTGCGATCAGAAGGAAGGGACCTGAATCAGTTGTTCTTTATAATGCAATTTAATGATTGATATGTCACGATACCAAAATTTTGAGTTTAATACCGACACCAGCTTTCGGATTTTGATACTCAATACCAATTCGATACTAAATAAAGTTTGAGAAAAAAAACCACGTAAAAATAAATATAATTTTCCTCCTCCCTGACTGCAGATATGTTCCCCCATCCACAACATTTTTATTTATGTGACGTTTTGAACACTTTGTTACATTTTATAGTTCGGACAATTACGCATACAATGCCAAATACATGTATGTTCTTATTTTTTTATTTAAATTCCCCTCTACACTCAAGCAACTCTTGTGGGGAGTTGTAGTGCACAGGGTGGTATGCTGGGAGTTGTAGTGCATAAGAAGGTATGCTGGGATGTGGTGTTGAAAGGCTGCTGCAGTTGTACAGCAGCAGCCTTTCAAAACAACATCCCAGCATTCCTTGTGCACTACAACTCCCAGCATACCTCCTTGCGCACTACAACTCCCAGCATACCTCCTGGTGCGCTACAACTTCCAGCATAACTCTTTGTGCTTTGCAACTCCCCAACTGGGATTTTTAGCGCACAAGAAGGTATGCTGGGAGTTGTAGTGCACAAGGAGGTATGCTGGGCCCCGCGGGAAGGGGGAGCGACAGGATTATGGACACGGGCAGCTCCCGGTGGTGCAAGAACTTGGGGGTGCAGGGGAACGGTGACCACGCCGCAACAGCGGGTCCCAGAGGGTGGGGAACTGGCCGGAGTGAGGGACCCGGGATTGCGGGCAGCAGTCATTGGCAGTGGGGGCAGCTCCCTATGTAGCAGACTCCTGCTGCATATGGAGCGGCTCTGGAGGGGTTAAAGGCCGCTATCTGTTATGACAGCTGCATCTACTCTGTAAACTAGCCGGCACTAGCGATCGCTATGTGCCGGCTATTTAAACTTGGCGCCTCCGGGAGTGGAGATCGTGCATGCGAAGAGGTGCCGCCAAGGGGCGGCTTCATGTTAATCTGCACTATTTCGCAGCTTTACATAAAGTATCGATACCAGGAAATCCTGGTACCGAACCTTTTCTGCCCGAAATATCGATATTTCGGTGCACTGTGCGTCACTAGTACCACGGCTCTGCACATCCTATGTAACATACACAAAGCATTCTACCAACATCCAGATCATCGCCCCATATACCACATAGTGAAGCCGCCATGGCATCCCGACTAATGTATTATCTGATAATTAAATGCATTCACAGATTATAGAAAGCTTTCATGCACCTCAAGGTTTTTATTGTACAGCTGAAAAGTCAATAAAACTAAAGGTTAACATGAAAAAGACAACATCATTTTTCAAATTTTTATACACAGAATCACATTCAGTATTGTATCGTGTTCTGTACAGGCTTTACCTTAATTCAGTGCATTGTACATTCACATCTGAGCGTGCGGGCACCATTCAGGAGGTACAGGTCAACTCCATACATGAAGCCCTGGTTCAAGAGACACCGTCATGTGCCAATACAGGTAGGTCCTCTACACCAGTCACCTGCACTGCTCATAGGTGGCAGGATATTGGTAAGAAAACAATAATGTCTAGCCAAGAGACATTGGCTTGACGTCTATGTAATGCAATGCAAATGACCAGCATAATGGAGAGATGTATACTAGTGTATATGGACAAGAACAGAGGATCGGAGCTGCATAGTAAAGAAATAGAGAACCAATTCCTGATTATGTATACTGTGAAAACCCACTCTAAAAAAAAAAAATCCCTAAGGTTACAAACACACACGGCATATACGCTGCGTATTTACTGCTGCGATACGCAGCAAATAAGCAGCAGATTAGATCTAAATAACTGAACACAGCAGCAAATCTGCTGCGTATCTGCTGTGTGTGTTTGTACCCTTAAACGGGTTATCCAGCAGTACAAAAACATGGCCACTTTCTTTCAGAGACAGCCCCACTCTTGTCTCTAGTTTGGGTGCAGGTTTTGAAGCTTAGTTGCATTGAAGTGAATCGAGCTTAATTGCAAACAACACCTGAACTGGAGACAAGTGGTGCTGTCTCTGGAAGAAAGTGGCCATGTTTTTCTAATACCAGATAACCCTTTTTAGGGTACAAACACACAGGATGTATATGCAGCGAGTTTCTCGCTGCGTATACGCAGTGAAACTTGCTGCGTGTCCCGTCCCTGTGTAGTCAATGGCAGGCAAAATCGCAGCAGGAATGAATATCCCTGCTGCGAGTTTGTCTGCAGCCCGCCCTTTTAACCCCCCCGGCCACCGGAGTGTATACTTTACCTGATCCCAGCTCCAGCGGTTCCCGGTCTCTTCAGCAAGCCAGAGCAAGGACCAGGTGAAGCATATGCTCCAGCCAGCCGCCGCCCGCAGCCTCCTTAACACATCCTGCAGCCCTGATCGCCCCACCCGCAGCCCCGATTATCCCCACGGCTGCCCGATCGGACGATCAGGACTGCAGTATGTGTTAAGGAGGCTGCGAGCGGCGGCTGGCTGGAGCATATACTTTACCTGGTCCCCGCTCCCACTTGCTGAAGACACCGGGAACCGCCGGAGCCGGGATCAGGTAAAGTATACGCTCCGGCGGCCGGGGGGTTAAAAGGGCGGGCTGCAGACAAACTTGCAGCAGAGATGTTCATCCCTGCTGCGATTTTGCCTGCCATTGAGTACACAGGGACAGGATACGCAGCGAGTTCCACTGCGTATATGTCCTGTGTGTTTGTACCCTAAGAGTACGTTCACACTTACCAGATCCGCAGTGTATTTTCTGCTGCAGATCCGCAGCAGATTTAATTTAAATAACTGAACACAGCATCAAATCTGCAGCGGATCCTGTAGGTGTGAACGCACCCTAAGGGTACAAACACACACACCGTATACGCAGCAGATACGCAGCAAATCTGCAGCAGATTTGATGCTGTGTTCAGTTATTTAGATCCAATCTGCTGCGTATTTGTTGCGTATTTGCTGCGTATCGCAGCAGTAAATACGCTGCGTATTCGGTGTGTGTGTTTATACCCTTATGGTGCGTTCACACCTACAGGATCTGCAGCTGATTTTCTGCAGCAGATTTCAGTTAAATAACTGAACACAGCATCAGATTTGATGCTGTGTTTAGTTATTTAACTGAAATCTGCTGCAGAAAATCAGCTGCAGATCCTGTAGGTGTGAACGCACCCTTAAGGGGTATTCTGGTGTTTTAGCAAAAAAAAAATCATATCCTTCTGGTCGCCCCATTGCTTGTGTCTTAGCACTCATCTCAGAAGCAGGCACAGAGCAAGACCTACCTGCTATGCTATTCACTGGCTAAGACAGGGCACTCCTGCAGCCAGGCTTTAAACGGGTTATCCAGTGCTACAAAAACATGGCCACTTCTCCCCCTCTTTTGTCTCCAGATTGGGTTGGGTTTCAAACGCAGTTCCATTAAAGTAAATTGAGTTTAATTGCAAACCGCACCTGAACTGGAGACAAGAGAGGGGGGAAAAGTGGCCATGTTTTTGTAGCGCTAGATAACCCCTTTAACTAGGTAGACAGGCCCTGCTTTAAGCACTTTAGAAGCTGGAAGACCAAAAAGATCTGAACAGGAGCAGAGGAGGACTAGTGGGGCGTCTGGGGATAGGCAAGTAATGCCACAGCAGGATATAAATATTTGGAGGATGCCAGATTACCCCTTTAATAGGTGTACCACCGCTTTTTTAATCCTTCCGTATAACAGGAGCAATGATTGCACATGGTTGTAAAACAGCTTGGTGCAAGAGCCATACCTTCAGAACAAAGCGTGGGATGAGAACCCGCTACATCAACCCTTATGGATGGAGTAATGGATCCTATTCCATTCTTAAAGGGGTTATCCAGTGCTACAAAAACATGGCCACTTTCTTTCAGAGACAACACGACTCTTGTCTCCAGTTCAGGAGCAGTTTGCAATTATGCTCTATTACAGGGGTTATCCAGCGCTACAAAAACATGGCCACTTTTCCCCCTACTGTTTTCTCCAGTTCAGGTGCGGTTTGCAATTAAGCTCTATTTACTTCAATGGAACGGAGTTTCAAAACCCCACCCAAACTGGAGACAACAGTAGGGGGAAAGTGGCCATGTTTTTGTAGCGCTGGATAACCCCTTTAACTTCAATGGAACTGAGCAGCAAAACCCCGCCCAAGCTGGAGACAAGACTGGGGCTGTCTCTGGAAGAAAATGACCATGTTTTTGTAGCGCTGGATAACCCCTTTAACACTAAACATACCGCCACTGCACATAACATGCTGACTTTGCGACTCCTGTTTTTATGACAGGACTAGACAACCATTCAACAATTGCATCTGTAGTCCTCTTTGGAACGCAGAAGACTGGCACAGAGAATAGAGCGTGACAACAGCTATGGTGCTGAAGTACCACAGGGGGGCTACATGGCAACTCTGGCACTATTATCGGAAAGACTTGCTGCTGTCCTAATGAACCTCTTGGTGCTCTGTGTTGGTTCAGTAGGACTATATTGAGTCCAGGGTTTAGCTGGCCTGTCCCATTCTCACAATAGTCCATTGAAGGAGAAATCCGGTGAAAATTTTTATTAAGGTATTTTATTGCCCCTCAAAGGTTACAAAACACCAATATACACTTACTACAGGAAATACTTATAAAGTGTTTTTTTTCCCTGCACTTACTTACTACTGCATCAAGGCTTCACTTCCTGGATAACATGGTGATGTCACTTCCTGGATAACATGGTGATGTCACGCCCCGACTCCCAGAGCTGTGCGGCCTGTGGCTGCTGGAGAGGATGATGGCAGGGGGACACTGAGGGACACAGGGCACTGGAGGGACACTGAGCATCCCTCTGCCATCATCCTCTCCAGCAGCCACAGCCTGCACAGCTCTGGGAGTCGGGTCGTGACGTCACTTTGTTATCCAGGAAGTGACATCACCATGTTATCCAGGAAGTGAAGCCTTGATGCAGTAGTAAGTGCAGGGGAAAAAAGCATTTTATAAGCATTTCCCGTAATAAGTGTATATTGGGGATTTGTATAACTTTTGGGGGGTGATACAATAGTTTAATAAAAATTTTCACCGGACTTTTTCTTTAACAAACAATGGGTGGGGGGTCTGACTCCTTGCTCTCCTGCTGAGGGAAAGGGGCGCAACCTCTCATCAGATCTCTCACTATACTTTTAGTAGTGCCAGTGAAAAGTACTGCAACAATGCTCTGTTCCGTGGGTCTCCAAACTACAGTCCTTCAGCTGTTGCAATACTACATTTCCCATCATGTCTGGACAGCCAAAGCTTTAGCTGTCCAGGCATGATGGGAATTGTGGTTTTGAAACAGCTGAAGGGCTGCAGTTTGGAGACCCATGCATTTGTTCACTTCAATGGGATAAGTCTACCATACCTTGCTCCACGGCTACTAAAATCTTTTATTGATAGCATATCCTTAGAACGGGGCGTCAATTTTATAGTTCTTGATAACATTTTTGGTTTCGTATGAATGTTATAGCCTCTGAAAAGGAAACCTAACTTTGTGCACCAAACATCGGCTCACCCCAAGTGTCTGTAATGTATAGAATGATTCCTGTATGATTGTTTGGCTAATGCCCTAAAACCAGATGAATCAGGCTTGGCAATGGTATCTGTGCATGTAGCCTTCAGGCTGACTGGTGTCTTTGCCCAGCGTGGAATTCTACGAGTCCAAGTCCCCAATATATTACACAGTCTACAGATGGACAACTATATAACGCTGTAGTGTACGGTCCATTTGTTCACGACTTCATGTACAGACGCTAACAACTTCATTTATTTTGCATGGAAGAGATTTCAGTAAACATAAAAAATATACTTACTGCTTACATGAAACTAAAGGGCCCCGTAGACAGGTCAATGGATTAAAACAAAAAAATGACTTTAATCTCTGGAATAACTATGCAGAAGAGACATTTAAAACTATATAAAAATATTAGGTGCAAATATTTAATTTATTTTGATATACATCCTAGAGCTGATTGTGTTGGCTTTGTGAAAGTCATGACTATGTACAAACACGCACACACATACATATGTACAGTATATACAGGCACATGCATATATATACACACATATGTGTGAGTATATGGGGAAAAAAATTATTACCCAAAGTATATATCTAGATACAGGAGAAGGTATCCAGACGCACATATATACAAATGCATACATATACAATACAGTCTTTTTGATGGCAGTCTCTGCTGTAGGAGGCCTTCAATATAAGAAGGGGAAATTATTCTATAAAAAGCGGGAAAAGTGCAGCAGACCTGTTCATTTTTTTTGCTAATACATATATTTTTGCTTTTCTTTTCAATTGCAGGTCAGCATGAAATTCCTGGGTTGATGGTTTCAGTATTGGGTCTGGTTCACAAGGGGTATTACAGATGGCCTTAAAGTGACTGTACCACCAGGCCCAGGCAGAAGCACTGGAGGCGGGCCGACCCACCCTTAGTGGGAAGAAACCCCAGCCCCTCCATGACGTGACTATTAGAATCAATCGAACCCTATCATAGAGGAGCTAGGGTTTCCTCCCACTAAGGGTGGGTCGGCCCGCATCCAGTGCTTCTGCCTGGGCCTGGTGGTACAGTCACTTTAATGTGGACATTATCCCTTATCCATGTAACTTACAGATTGCTAGGGTTTGACTGCTGCCACCTAACCATCATCTTGACCCATTTCCCTGTTAGAATGGTGGGCCATACATGTGCGCTGCCACTGTTTTTATTCCCCATGGGAGCCTGGAAACAGCCAAGAACAGCTCTCGAGATTACAGGGGGCCCCAGCAGTCAGTCCTCCCACAATCGTCTTTGTCAGATGCCAAATACCCACCAAAGTCCTGGTTCGATTGTAGGTGTCAAAACTTGATCTGACAGGTATCAGTTTGGGTCAATATACCTATGGTATGGTCAGGGCTTGCGGCCATAATACCAATGAATTTTAATACATCTATGGAAAACTGGTCTTCTTTGGAGAGTCTAAAGCTACCACTGGCATGAAAGGACAGGGCAGTGTAAAGATGGCCATGCACAGAAAATTAATGTCAGCTTTTGGCAGGACAGTCCAACCATCAGTATGGGGGTGGCCTGACTTCATCAGATAACCAGGGGGAGAAAAGGATGGGGCATGCCTGATCAACATGCCTGATCCTTTTTGCTTTTAGGGGAGATAAGCCGATAGTGGCAGCTTATTTCCTCTCTCCCTATTCAGAACACATGCATGCTCGGGTAAACCAAGCACATATGGTTATGCTGGAGTCCAGAGACAAACCACTGTTCGCACACAGCCATCTAATGTGCATGGCTATCTCAAAACTGACCATTACACTAGTTAGCTGGCAACCTTACCGTGTATCCTTACAACGATTACCATTAAAATTTACACATCAAAAGCACTTTTCAAAAGAGGACATTTCAGCTCTCCTGACTGTTTGGTAAATACTTGCCATCCCTGTGATACAACGCTGGAGCATCTTCTCATAGAATTATGTGTTGTGTCGTTCCTTTGGTATTCTTCTTTGCATGAATTGTATGAATAAAGTGACAAGGGGGCATTTCCGCTACCTCTGTCAATATCCTTAGCAATAATTGGATCTTATCAATTAACTTATACATCTAAAGGAGGAACAACAAAAGAACAGCAAAGTGCAAGGTTCAGGGAAAAGATTCTCCAGTATTGCTTTTTTCCATCAGTAACACAGGGATCAGCTAAGACAGACAAGTCAGGAGAGTGGACAGATCCTCTAATGTTTACACTATTTAATACTAACCTCTTCAGTATTCATGATATGCATAAAAGAGTCACAAAAGTCGTGCAGGAGAGAATGACTGCAATTAAATTAATGCAATTATTTGATGTAAAAAGGTGCTGTTTTGGGGGGGTGGGAATTTTCGTTAAAGTTTTTTTCTTCCTTCCTTTCTTAAACAAAGTCTAACAGTAACAGCGATCAGTGCATGAAATGTGATAATCCCATCCCCGAGTGGGGGAAAAAAAAAATAAAATTAAATGTAAGGGGTAGTAATGAACACTAAAGTTTTATGGTTGAAAAAAAAAATACTCTACAAGCTCACAAGTTCTTCCAACACGATTTCCCATTAAAACAGCATGCTGGTAAAAGCGATGTGAAAGATGCTGTCATGCTGGCAGAATGACATTGGCAATATAGTTTCGTCCTTTAGTAAGGTAAGGCAGGGGGACTGTAATATTTATGCAGTACAAAGGTCCGCAGTGTTTTGCTTCTAGCATAAATATTCGAGTTGGCCTGCTCCAGCACTCACGTCATCCAGATATGTTAGGCAGGCTCCAGAGATTATGCCATGTATATGAAGGTGTTGATATCGGACTCGTCTCTTCGGATGTATTTGTGTTCTATAAGCCATTCAATTTGTTCTTTTATCATTTTTTTCTGTGGCAAAAACATATTTTTCAAAATTTCTACAAGTTCTGTCTGGAGTTGGGCGTTGGTAATTTTCTTCCTCATCTTCATGATCTGAATAATTGCCTCCTAGTAAGAAAAAGCAAACGACTTAGGAATCACACAACAAAGTTCACAAGACTCTTCATGAGAGCGGAGAGAATCTAAAAGTTAGGTTTTAATTTCAGCTTTTAGCTGTTGCAGAGGTTTATCTCTTAGAGAACCAAAGGGGTCGAGCAGTGAGAATCCATCACACCTGACCCCCATGTTGTTGAAGACTTGTGAGGACCCCATGTACTTTATGCTGAAAGACGGACCACCACCACCACCACCAGCAGGTTCGACATCAGTACAAAGTGCATTGGCACCTTTAGTGACACAAGTTGTATGTAGCGACAGGTACAATGATGTTTTGCCAGTACGTACCTGTGTCCTTAATATTCGCAGTTGTACAATGCCTTCATTTTCTTCCTCTCTCATCCTTTCGGTCGTCAGCTGTAAGCGGCCGATTAAGTTGATCTTTCCTCGCTTCTGAACTTTGCCATTTTTTCTACAAGAAAACAAGGTCAAGTTGTAAAAACAAATGTTTTTACAGGAATCCTACATTGTGTCCAATCAGATCTCTATATGACCCTCCTAGAAATAAAGTAGGATTACTAAACAGCTCTTGCGGCCTTTGCTAGTTCCCTGGGCTGTCATTACGAAACAGATAACCCCTGCAATTGCAATGCAGGGTAGAAGGATGTTTTTAAATAATAGCATAGAAGGTGTCAAATGATGTGATAGAGTCTTGATCTTTTAAAGAGGTATTCTCATTTCAGAAAGTCTTCCCCTACCCCCTGTGGATACAGGATAACTTGCTGATATGAGAATACCCTTTAAACAATAAGCAAAATCAGCAATTACAACACTGCATATGTATTTGTTAAAGTCTATAGTTCATTTCCCACCTGTTCTGCAAAGATCAGTGCAGTTAGAAGTCTGCTGGACTATCAGATCAAATGGAAGAAAAATATTGGATTGAAACCTACAGAAGAATTTGCTCAAACTGGCTGTCCAATTCAATCCAGATCTAATGGCTGATTCAGATTCTTATAAGAGCAAGACTTTTTGCTGTAGCTGTCCCTACTCCTGTACACCAAGCGGTGAGACATATAATGAATTCCACCCTTCTCTTGGCCCAGAGAATGGGTGCCAAAGCTTACAGTGTATCCAGGACTGCTCGGAGTCCCTGCTCTCTTACACTGCAACTGAAACAAATCCCTCTATAATGTAGAAAAATTATCTAGCCAACACTGTCAAAGACACATTGGCCACTATGTTTCTTCCCATGTACAAATCCATATTTTTTAGTTTTTTTTGGTCTGATATTCCAATAGACATGTCATTACAACATGCAGCCCTTTAATAGATCAATAAATTGTGATGACAGATCCGCACACATACAAAAGGATTCATTTACCAGAACACCCATAAGACATTTAGCAAAGAGCCGGGTTCATATAATCCCAAGCATTTTCCTTCTGTTACTTGTGAAGCATAAAAAGCAGAACACAGGAACAAATAAAACAGACGTCTCTTCATTGAAGTACTTACATTAAGCTGAATTCCTGGTTCACAGAAAACAAGGTACCTTCAGTGAAGTCTTTAGGGGAGTTTACTTGTGGCTCATAGGACAGAACTTGCCTTTTCAACTTGGGAAAAGCTACTAGTGACTAAATAGAGGTGAAAATAAAAAAATGTTTATATTGCAAAAATAAAATTAATAAAGCTAAAAATTAGGTGTGAATAAAGCAATAAATAAATAGTGCTAATAAAAATACACAATCCCCGCCAAGTACGCACCCATAAGGTTCTTCTTAGTTCTGCATCTGGTAATTCTGTTGCTAGTTTGAGATTTTCAAAACTTATTTTTTCTTTAGGTCTTTGATTCCAGGCAAACAAGACCGCCAGCTGAAATGTGGTCACCTCCAGGTCATACTGACCCACCTCGTTCTTAAATGTAATCTGAAAAGTCGAATAACAACATTTAGCATCATCGGGTAGTTCACAATATAAAACTGGAGTGTGAATATTAACAGGATACAAATGCATACCTCAAAAACTGATGAAGAAACAGGCTAAAAATCCTATCAGTGACTGGTATGGATCTGATGAAGGGAGTGACTCTTAAAACACATCATCTGACTGTTTTATAATGAAGTTCAGCCTCCTGCTTCTTCATCTGTCTTTAAAGCACCCATGTAAATTTCCTATGTCATAATCATGCTGAATCTCCTTGGTTTGGGATGACAAGCTGTCCTTGGACACACCTGAACGCCTACAATAGTGCTGGGGCCATCTACTGTCAGGATTGAGAGGGTACTTAAAAGTTTTTTTGTTTTTTTTTATGTTGCTGTCCTAGTATAAAACACTTAAGATGTTTGATGTGTTTTATAATAGGACAGTAAACCCTTTAAAGGGGTATTCCAGGTTATTTTGATATTAATTCTACTGATTTCTCTTGTAATATAATTAATATATCTCATTGGTTTCTATAATAAATTTTGTCTCTTTCTCTCTATTTTTATGTAAGTCACGTGTTTCTGTGACGTCACCGAACCGGAAGTGTGGGGACTTCCCCGACTCGGCCGGCCTCTTGGTGTTTATGTAGTTAGAAAGCTAGCAGAGCTTTACAAACGGCCTCCCTGCACACGGGAGGTCACATGACACCCTGTTCCCGGGCGGCCTGTCAGTGTGAAGGAGGTCGCATCCACCTCCTGTATAATCACTAAAACCCTCCACCCCCTGCCAGTATAATCCTCCCGATGTCTCCCCCGGCCCCCTCCATCCTGTGTATACAGTCCTTTTCAAAGATCTCTCACCCCATCCCCCGGTCTCGGCACCTCTTGCACTCAGCTGACAGGCTCTCTCTCTCTCTCTCTCTCGCTGTGTGTGAAGCAGGAGAGATTTCTTTCCTGCTCCGTACACAGTTCCTGGCAGCTGAGTTTTATCGGGGCAATTGACAGGAACTGTGTACGGAGCAGGAAAGAAATCTCTCCTGCTTCACACACAGCGAGAGAGAGAGAGAGAGAGCCTGTCAGCTGAGTGCAAGATGTGCCGAGACCGGGGGATGGGGTGAGAGATCTTTGAAAAGGACTGTATACACAGGATGGAGGGGGCCGGGGGAGACATCGGGAGGATTATACTGGCAGGGGGTGGAGGGTTTTAGTGATTATACAGGAGGTGGATGCGACCTCCTTCACACTGACAGGCCGCCCGGGAACAGGGTGTCATGTGACCTCCCGTGCGCAGGGAGGCCGTTTGTAAAGCTCTGCTAGCTTTCTAACTACATAAACACCAAGAGGCCGGCCGAGTCGGGGAAGTCCCCACACTTCCGGTTCGGTGACGTCACAGAAACACGTGACTTACATAAAAATAGAGAGAAAGAGACAAAAAGAGGATTTTTTACTCACCGTAAAATCTCTTTCTCGTAGTCTTCATTGGGGGACACAGATACCATGGGTATAGGCTGCTGCCACTAGGAGGCGCTGACACTAAGAGAAACAAAGGAAGTGACTCCTCCTGAGCAGGATATACCCGCCCACAGGCACTGAGCTAAACCAGTTTGTACAAGAGCAGTAGGAGAAGTCAAGAACAGGTAAAGTAGGAATAACACCAAAAACGGAGAAAACTACCATACCGAGGAAAAACCCCAAAAGAAAATGGGTGGGTGCTGTGTCCCCCAATGAAGACTACGAGAAAGAGATTTTACGGTGAGTAAAAAATCCTCTTTTCTCGTGCGTCTTATTGGGGGACACAGATACCATGGGACGTCCAAAAGCAGTCCATGGGGTGGGAAAGATAACCGCTAGACAAGAGCGCTTGGTGAGAAGGCACAGAATAGCACCAACACAACCATCAACTAGGAATAGAGCAAGGGATGATGCTGAATGCATCAGAGAAAACCCCTACAGGTCTGCAGCAAAGGAAAGCGGGTCTAGTCCCTGGAGCAACGTGCTGCACGGCAGACAGAGTGGGTTGTGTCCGTCCTGGAAGCCAGCAACATGATGTAACATCGAGTCCAACAGAACTAGTAGGCTAGATGTGGGGAAAAAAAGGCAGACGCCCAGCCAAGTGGGTGACCACAGGCGGCAGGGACTTACCCTGAGGTAGAACAGAATAAAAGGCAAATACAACCATGACGGGAGAGACTGGAAAATGTTTCATGGCACATAGAGGTCTAAGGCGTCAAATAAAGGAGAGAGAGGACTGAGCGTCTCTCATAGAAGGTGCCACATGAGATGCAGGAGAAGCTGCGTCCTTGACTATGGAGCTGGGAAGAATGGCCAGGCTGGAATCTCCATAGGCCTAGGAGTACAGTCTTCACTGAGAAGACAAAACTTGAGCACAAGAGAAGCCATGGCCTATGACATGAGTTATCCCATCTGAGAAACACATGTTAATAAGAAGAATCAAGCTGTCCAAGCATAATGCAGTCCAGGGAAGGAAGGAGCTGGAGGAAGGAAAAACAAGATCAGAATCTTGAGTAAGTTGTCCTGGAAGGAGTACAGTAGTACCTGGTACCCCGCAGTGCCCGGCAGAAAAGAGGAGCAGAGGAAAGCCGGTAAGCCGGGGAAAAAACAACTCCATGGGCTGTTAGAGCCTTAGAAAGGAGGTTGATCATATAAAACACTCCGCTCCAAGGAAGCCTAGAGGTACTCGAGAGCCTGGAGTCCCAGAAGAAAACTGTCAAGGGAGGTCAAGGTAAGGCTGATGGGCATGGGAGTTGTCACAGGACAATGGGCACAACAGGTAATACATAGACTAGAGTCCATATGTAAACTAGATCCAGAAACCAACGCCTCAAAGGGTGATCAGAGACGTTGCTTGGTAAGAGCAGAACAGCAAATGTAAGTCCTGCCAGAATGGGCCAGTGAACAACCCTGTTTCCAAGGAGAGGAAACCCTTAAGGGATTAAGTTCTCAAGGAATCCACATGGGAGACAACATAAGGGAGGGGGATGGCCAGTCAACAACAAGACCAAGGACAAGGAATTCAAGCAGGAGTGCTCATAGAGGCCAGTGAGGGTCAGAAACCCACACCTGCCTGTCAGAAGAAGCTATTACGGAATAGCAGTCCTCAGGAGGATACTTATACTAAATATTCCATCCTCCTGGAGGAGGGAAGGGCTGCTTGAAGATTTTCTGACTGAGTGGTAAAAAACCAAACCCAGGATGGGGGGGTCATGCACAACAGTGCATTAAGCCAGGGAGAAGGAGTAATGGTGTAAGCGGGAGCACTGCAAAACCCTGAACTGAGAGCAATGCTTCATAGTCCATATGGCCAAGCAAGGACACCTGGAGAAGCTAGACCACGAAGAGACCATACACCTATGCTTAGGACGGTAGAGAAACAGTGCAGGCAGTAAACAGGAAATCCTCACCCTGTGAGACTGCAGCTGCCTAAGAGAGAAGACTAAATACTTGCCATGTTGGCCATAGGCAGATGCAGAAGGAGAAGTCCTAAAGTAGCACTGTGATAGACATGTAGGCAATTGATGTCCTACATACACCAGGGGTAGAAGAAACCCTTTACTGTTTTACCTGAGGAGCAGAGAGGCCTCACTTCATCCAGATCAAAGAGGGGACGGCCTAAGCAATTCAAGCCATACTACTGGGGAACAGCCAGCGAGACAAATGCCAGAACATGGTAGTTATGCCCAGACAAAGGACAGAAGAACTACCCTGACAGTACCAGGATGAAATAGTGACCGGATCTGTATGCTGCCGGCCACTCAGAGGACCAGAGTATGAGAGTCCAACAGTCCAGGGGCAGGTAAAGCGAGGGGTTCTGTACCTCGTGTAGTGGGACACGTAGCAGGATGCTTGGGCTTTAGAAAGGATACAGCCCAAGAGGAATACAACAAGGTTACGCTGCCTGAGAGCAGGTAATGAGACTTGTTAGTGGAAACATATAGAAGACAACATGGTGTAGTAACAAGTTACCCCATGATGATCCCCTGAAGTGACAGGCACAGATCATGGAAGTCCTACGAGGATGAAAGGTAATATACAGGGTAACACGAGCAGAGTAGCTGCAAGCAGTAAGTAACAGAAGACCAGCATTCAAGAGATACAAATACCTGGACTGGAAGCAGGTAACGTGCCTGGTCAGACCTGTAAACAGAAGCCTACAGTGTGTGCCCTGGGAGCAGGGAAGAGATCAGGACTGTGTCCCTATGTAAATGAGGACTGGATACGAGAACTGCCCAGCATCACCAGGATAGTGAGCAGACCTGAAGGTGGTGTATTACATCGTGTAACAGAATACCACAATCTGTGCACACCGAACTACAGGTAATGTAGTTGGAGCCATATCATGCAGCAGAGGGGAGAGGTCTGAATAACCTTGTACCACCACCTGGGAGGGGGTAACATGTCCAGTTCTATGTCTGTGACATCATGTAGTAAAGGAATCTATGTCATGAAGATGAGAGGCAGGTCTGAAGCACCGCCCGCTAATGGGTGATGTGAGTGACAGGACTGGAAGCTCTGAGTAACACCGGAACAACGACTGGCAATGGGTGATGAGTCTGGTCCCATAACCTGTCTAACAAACCATGTAGCAGACGGTTCTGTTGTGAGAGCACAGGAACACAGCATAGTAATAGGTAATGTGTCTGGTTCCATGTCCTGCTTGCGACATCATTTAGCAAAGGATTCTGCCTCAAGAACACAGTAGTCCCCTTAGGAACGGTAATGTGTCTGGTCTCATGTCCTGCTTGTGAAACCATGTAGCAGAGGGTTCTGCTCAGAGATAGTTTGTCAACGAGTAACGTGTCTGGTTCCATGTACATACCGTGACACTGTGTAGCAGAGGGTTCTGCTCAGGGCACAGATACACTGTCTGGAAACAGGTAACGTGTCTGGTTCCGTGTACTTACCGTGACACTGTGTAGCAGAGGGTTCTGCTCAGAGCACAGATACACTGTCTGGAAACAGGTAACGTGTCTGGTTCTGTGTACTTACCATGACACTGTGTAGCAGAGGGTTCTGCTCAGAGCACAGATACACTGTCTGGAAACAGGTAACGTGTCTGGTTCTGTGTACTTACCATGACACTGTGTAGCAGAGGGTTCTGCTCAGAGCACAGATACACTGTCTGGAAACAGGTAACGTGTCTGGTTCTGTGTACTTACCATGACACGGTGTAGCAGAGGGTTCTGCTCAGAGCACAGATACACTGTCTGGAAACAGGTAACGTGTCTGGTTCTGTGTACTTACCATGACACTGTGTAGCAGAGGGTTCTGCTCAGAGCACAGATACACTGTCTGGAAACAGGTAACGTGTCTGGTTCCGTGTACTTACCGTGACACTGTGTAGCAGAGGGTTCTGCTCAGAGCACAGATACACTGTTTGGAAACAGGTAACATGTCTGGTTCCGTGTCCTGCTCGTGACACCGTGTAGCAGAGGGTTCTGCTCAGAGCACAGATACACCACCTGGATAGCGGGTAACGTGTCTGATTCCATGTACTTCTCGTGACACCATGTAGCAGAGGGTTCTCAGAGCACAGATACGCCACCTGATAGCGGGTAATGTGTCTGGTTCCATGAACATCTCGTGACACCATGTAGCAGAGAGTTCTCAGAGTACAGATACACCGCCTGGATAGCGGGTAACGTGTCTGGTTCCATGTACTTCTCGTGACACCATGTAGCAGAGGGTTCTGCTCAGAGCACAGATACACCGCCTGGATAGCGGGTAACGTGTCTGGTTCCATGAACTTCTCGTGACACCATGTAGCAGAGGATCTCACTGAGGGCACAGAAACACTGTATGGTGATGGGGAATATGTCTGTGCGTATGTGGTTGGAGGGGAACCAGAGTGTCTGTATATAAGTATTAATGTAATCTTATATATATAAAATCTGACACAGAGGTGTCAACCAGCACCAAAAATGCTGGATCTGCAGACCAAGGGTTGCTGGAACATTATATGGAACATTGGCCATAATAAAACATGATGCAAGCCATTCTCATATATGTAATGGTGTAATAACACACTTCCACCAGTAGGTGGCAGGAGAGATGCATCAAGTGTCCCAAGCTGCTGGAATAGAAGGGTAGTGTGTGTGGTAGCTCCATCAGGAGACCGCACACACACACACATGGCAGGGGGAGGGGGAAGCAGCATCCCTCAGTGCAGGCTCTGGAGAGAGCCAAAAGGGGGAATGCCACGGTCCGCGCTGCACCCGAAAAGGGGCGGGGCCTACCGGGAGGGGGCGGAGCATCTTACTGTGAAGGCTCCACGGAGAGCCACAGGTAAGATTAAGGTGGGATGCTGAGGCCCACCCGACTCCCGAAGGGGGCGGGGCCTGCCGGGAGGGGGCGGAGCATTCCAGTGCAGGCTCCACAGTTAAGAAAAAAGGCGCAATTCTCCGGGCCGCGCGGCAGCCCGGAAGGGGCGGGGCTTACCTGAGAAGGCGGGGCATCCCCAGAGCAGGCTCCAGTGAGAGCCAAACATAATGAGAAGTAATGAAGAGGGCCGCGCAGCGCCCGAAAAGGGGCGGGGCATATCAGGAGGGGGCGGAGGTAGCCCTGTGTGTACTCTGGAGAGCCACAATATAGGGAAAAAAGGGCAGGATGCCGCGGCACCCGGTAAGGGGCGGGGCTTAGGGAAAAGGGGCGGAGCATCCTTTAGTATGGTCTCTAGAGCCACATGAAAAGGAAAAGTGCGGGAAGCTGCGGCCTGCGCAGCACCCAGTCAGGGGAGGAACATCCCTCACAGTGGCACCCAGAGAGAGAGACACTAATAAAAATAAAATGGTGGAGAGGGCTGGCCTGCTACCGACTGAGGAGAGAGGAGTATCTGCCTGGGAGGGCTGCAAGTGACTGGAGAGGGAGAGCTGCCTATGTGGAGTAAAATGGCGGCCTGGGAGGGAGGGCAGGGGGAATATACTCACCTATATAGGAGCACATACTCACCATTGTCGTCTTCAGCCGGTGGGTGCCTCACCTTACGCGCCAAGCTCTGGGGGGCGAGGCGGGAAGGGGCTGTGCGGATACAGAGTCCGCAGAAAGGCGACCAGATAGTCAGACTGATCTGGGGCCCTGGTGTCACGTTGCCGGCCGGTGGCGACCGAGGGGTCACAGCCCATTTACATTTATGGTCTGTTCCCTGGTCGCATAGTGGGGGGATCAGGGTGAGTTTTAGATAACCCACCGTGCCCAAGAATCCATAAGACCTAGAAGGAAAAAGAAAAACCAACTAACTAAACATAAAGGAAGAAACTGGTCTGGAGAACCCAGACCTGTGTCTGCCTCCTACTGACACTAAGCTAAACTGGTTTAGCTCAGTGCCTGTGGGCGGGTATATCCTGCTCAGGAGGAGTCACTTCCTTTGTTTCTCTTAGTGTCAGCGCCTCCTAGTGGCAGCAGCCTATACCCATGGTATCTGTGTCCCCCAATAAGACGCACGAGAAATTTATTATAGAAACCAATGAGATATATTAATTATATTACAAGAGAAATCAGTAGAATTAATATCAAAATAACCTGGAATACCCCTTTAAGGTTAAAGGGGTTATTTAGTACTACAGAAATATGGCCACTTTTGCACCACTCTCGTCTCCAGACTGGGTGGGGTTTGAAACTAAGTTCCATTTTGTAGCACTGGATAACCCCTTTAAGGTTGGTTAAAGGGGGTTGGCAATTTTAGTGTAAATTTAGTGAGCTGTATTAATAAGTGTATTGGGAGCACCTACCCTCTTGATGTGCCTGTAGTCATGCTCCTCTCATCTCTTGGCATACTCCATAGGCACACAAAGGCTTAATGAAGGACACTGGGGGAGGAGCATGGTCACATGTCCTTCCATGCTTGGCCATATTATGGACAGAATCGCTAGCTACAGGTTACAGCAAGATGACAGGATGCATGGCTAAATCCAAGCAAGAATCCTGGCATATTTTGCTTTGTAAATCTACCCAAAGCTTTCTACTTAGGGAAATTATTACTAAAGAAGTTCAATTGAAGCCTCTGGCAAGAGGACACATAGATGAACGACGTGTCTAACATTATATACATACTTACAATGCCATTAGACATCAAATGGTGCCAATGCAGTTTTCTACCACTGTGGTTTTTCTTGTAGAATTCCTCCACTTCGGGGATGAGGTCTTCCAGTTCGGTGGGCAAGGACACAAATACCTTTTCAGAGCTTCTTGACCAAGCACCAGCATTTAAAATTTTAATATTCACAGAATCAGCTGCAATAACAAAGGATTACAATGGGCATGAGTAACCAATGATTAACGTAATGCTTCTCAGAAGAAGATAGGAAATAAATAAAGAAAATATGAGACAAGCAAAAAGAATATGAACATACATTACAGATAACAAAAATGCAAAGTAGTAGCAGAAAGTCTAAGGGATATAGACAATAGTTTCTCTTGTAAAATTACTACAGCCATTACTGTATATCTGTATTGTCACCCCATATATATATCATAACAACCCACTGTCTGTAGAATCATTCATGTTAAAAGCAATATTATAGTTTTTTGTAGAGATGAGCGAATTTACAGTAAAAAACTATTCATTATCTCAGCAGTCGGCTTATCAGCCAGCTGCCTTTGAACTCTGTGCCGCTCCGCTTGCCAAGAAAAGCTGAATCCAGTCCTGGGAAACTGGGAGAAGTTTCCCAGGACTGGATCCGGCTTTTACAGGTACCAAGTGAGGAGTGGCATAAAGTTCAAAGGCAGCTGGCCGATCAGCCGACTGCTGAGCTAATTCCCTCATCTCTAGTTATTTGTACCAATGACAACAAAAATAGACCTGACATATTTTCCCCTACCTGGAAGAGCTAATTTATTATTTTTATGCATTTCCTTAAAAGCTTGATTTAAATCTTCAGAAACTTTAATGTCTTGGAACATTCGAGCCAGTTTGTTGACATAATCGGCAGGCATTCCCACTTCCTGCAAAGAAAACAGGACAGGATAGTTATGACACAATGCATTTACTACAGAACGAACTACTTGTGAATTGGAATCAGGCTTACAAGAAATTGAATGAGATTATAAGGAATGCAGCATCGTCTATTCCATACAATTAAGGGGGGTTGTTTAGGGTTACAAATATATAACTGCACCACGCCTGTACACAGGTAGTGTGTGGTCTTCAGGAAAGAAGAGGACATGCAATTTTTCTGCAAATATCTGAGGCAGGCTCCATGATGTATGTGTATACTGGTGTCCAATAGCAGCTGACACTGGAAGATCGCACTGTCCTGGACACAGTCTGCATAGGCTGCATCCATGGTAATGGCATCTTCTGGTGTCAGCTGTGACTATGCGCCAATCTGCACATTGATTCTTCGTACAGGTAACCTTTAAAATCTATGGAGAGTGATGGAAACAGTAGACAAAGCGCTCAAATACTAATAGCATGGGCACCTGAATAGAAATTTCATAATTCAAAAAAAATGCAATAACCAGTATTAGAATGAGGTACATGGGCATCATAAAGGTGTGTGTGTGGAAAAAGGGCTATATACAAGTTAAAATGCCTTTGTATAAGGCTTGTACATGTCACCCTAGAATGTGTTGTATTTTATCATACCCTGAGCCATTCAACCATGTTCTCTTCAATTTCACTATCAGCAGATATGTCCAGGATGAGACGTCTGGTAAGATGAGCTTTATGGTATCTCATGAAGACATCTTTGTTCTGAACATATTTCAGCACCAGCAGCTGCGAGAAATATAAACAACATTAACTATTTAATCTATGCAAATCTGCTCCATGTAGAAGGAAAAGAACTATCACATACAAGTCTCCTGCAACCCCCCCCCCCCTCAAAACAGCGATTTCGAGTTTCTTGCCCTTAGTTAACCCATTGTGCTACTTAGATAGATAGATACATGACCCTTACCACTTCCTTGAGCTTTGCCTCAATTTCTTCAGAAGTCAACTTTTTACTGAGAGGTGTTTTCCGTAACAACATGTCACAGTAATTTGCAAGTAACTCAGGACACTTGGACTCTGGCTGCGTTTTCAATCCCACTCTATAAAAAGACAAAAGAAAACAAAACCCCCAAAAAATTAAGACTCAGAACGTATGCCATGCCGGAGAGCACAACCAGGTACAACACAGTCAGTGGTAAGGAGTTAATAATCACTGAATTACAACATAAAAAATAATAAAACTATTTGACTATCATTTGAGAAAACTTTTAACATGTCACATGTTTTGATTGGTCCGGGTCCGAATGTTCAGACCTGTACCGATCAGAAGAGGATGCGCTGCAGCATGGTCCACTCTTGCTCTGTGTTCGGGAAAAAAAAAAAAAGTCAGGCTCATAATGTAAGTGTTGAGCCAGACTCCTTTTTTCTAACACAGAGCAGGAAAAGGACACGCTGCAGCGTGGTCCTCTCCCAGCTCATTCACCTGATCGGTACGGGTCTGAACACTCATTCCCGAACTGATCGGAACCTTTGACATGTCTCTTTGACATCTCAAATTTTTTTCCAAATGACAGTGACACTTTAAATTATTTTTTTTTGCAAAAACCCTGGAAATCTATAAATATGTAAGTTATGAATGTAAAATGTTACCCTTTCTGCTTTAGCGGCAGCTCCAGCTTAAATATTGTAGCATCGTTCACAACAGCTTTATATGCCTAAAACACATGGAAATAAATCAAATCAACTGAAGTGAACAAAAATACATGATAAACTAACAAGGGTTTATGGGGTCAAATTGTAACGTATCATAATCAGAATCCACTGTCCACGTGAAGATGGCGCTAAGAAAGCCATTTTATCAATCAATTATAGCTATATTGTTAGGCTGGGTTCACACTGCATTTCTGCTGTGCGTTTAATGAAAAAATAAAAATGATAAAAATACGTTTGACACCCGTTTGATTAATTAATGTTTTACTTAAAATATAAAACTGTATGGCATTTGCAAATATACATAACCAAAGGAAAAAAAACAAACAAAAACCCTACCTTGTCCCGAGCTGTTAGAAACCTCGGATCATCTTGAAAAGCTTCTTTAACTAATTTGCTAAATCGATTAAACAACGTCAGTAATTGTTCTACGTACTTCTCAGAATCCTTGTGAAGAAAAAAAAAAAAAAAAAAAAAAACTATGAAAATAATCAATTATTGTAATAACCAAATCCCAACACGCTGGGCTGCTTTCTGCACTCTTTTACAGTTTTCAGCAGCTCTTACCAAAGGAAAAGGTAATACAGACAGACCGAAAAATATGAGATGATTAAAGACAGATATGAGTAGATGGATGGATAGATAGATAGATAGATAGATAGATAGATAGATATGGGAGTAGACAGATATGGCCTTGACTGTACAGGAGCTGTCACCATGTAAATAAAGTAAGTAAAATAAAAGTAAAATACTTACAGTAGTAATAGTTTCTGCAGCTGCCACCATATCAGCTAATCCAGCACTTACAATGTGTTCTTCCAAATCTTTTAACATTGGCTCAATCCCATTCGGTACTTTATCCATCAGGGAAAACATTAAATGTAATTCTACAAATAATATAAAGAAAATCTCATCACATATTTTGCTCAACACAACAATTTATATAGATGTTAAAAAAAGGTAAATATTGTAGGTACCATTGCTCTCACACGACTACATGTTGTTGCACCTTTATAGATTCTTTCTTACCTTTTACACAATGATAGTTAGAGAGGTACTACAATCTCAAGAAGTTATCCACATGATGGGGGATAATAAGCTGATGAGTGAGGTTCGGACCACTGCAACCCCACCAGTTCTTAGAATGGGGATAGAATCCGTCCCGGAATGAATAGAGCACACTGTATTTGTATGGTCAGCACTGCGTTCTCTGTAGGGCTTTTGATCATTGATAAGTGCTAAACTGGTTGGTGGTCAGACCTCCGCTGACCAGCTTATTATCCCTAGCCTAGACAAACTGTCATTTTTTTTCAATTTTTTAATGCTACTAGTATGGTTTTCCCATCTCAAGAAGTTACCTACGTCTCGTCTCATAGTTAACCTGGACATGACACTAGACAAGCCTTTTAATTTTCGTAGTTCCACTTACTTTCTGTTTCATTGCGCTTGATCATTCCTTGGCACTCAGCTAAAATAGTTTCTTTGAAGGATGTTACAAGGGCGTTCACACAGCACTCCATCAGCTGTAAAGTCAAACGTAGAGGTCATGATCAGATTTTTTTTATTATATTTTGCTCTATGGAAATAAGAAATAATAATTTTTCATAAAAATATGAAAAACTAAAATTAAACTTTAGACCAGCATTTGAAGGTGCTGACTTATCAAACATATCAGATTTACTAGAACAACCATAGACCTTAAAGGGTACCTATCATTTAAACAAACTTCTTACATGTCATAGCCACATGTCAGAAGTTTGTATCCACAGGGGTCCGGGTACTAAGAACCCCACTGATCGCTAGAACTAAGGGGCAGATAAGCTCAGCAACGTGCGCTTTGCCCCTTCATCTCCGCTCTCACTGGTTATGTCTCAGTGGACGGAATTATAATGGAGTCTATGGAATTTACGGCAATTGTTCCATTGACGCTATTATAATTCAGCAGTGAGAGCTGAGATGAAGGTGCAGAGTGTGTGCTGCTCAGCGTGACTGCCCCTTCGTCCTAGCTATCAGTGGGGGTCTTACCACCCGTACCACCACCGATACAAACTTATGGCATGTGGCTATGACAGGTCAGAAGTTTGTAAATTATACGTATGCTTTGAGATTTCTTGTTACTTATATGAAATAGGAATAGTTGTTAATGCAATTAAGAAAAACATTATTAAAGCATCTCGGTCATTTACATAGGATAGAGGCTGGGCAGAAAATGGTTTGACATGTCAGAGAGATATGTTTAATGTCTTGATCACTTAATATCTGAGTGTCCGGACTCCAGCTGATCTCTAGATATTGCCAGGAGAAGTTCTTGGTAGTGTGCTTCATTTCCTGGATAGCCATGATACATGCCGCATAGGATAGGATCAAGCTGCATTGGATGGACTTCATAGATGTATAATGGAGCCCATTAGATGCATATGAACGGCCAGGTGGGAATAGAATTACACTACAGGATAGTCAATAACTAGCTGTTCAGTCAAGGTCAAAGTGTTGGGACCCCCACTAATCATAAGAACAGAATTACTGTGTCCACCAAATCAATGAAGTGGCACACTGTATTTCCACTCTGAGGGCCCAGCATGTGATCTTAGATCCCCAACAAGCTCTGCCAAGTGATAACAGATTCTTGGGTAATTAAGGGCACACTCACCGCCTGCACAGAGTTACACTCCCGCCTTGTCTCCAGGTACCGCACTGCTCTTTTCTCTTCTTCCTTAAGTTTAGCATCTGCCTGTTCAGTGTGAAACAACCATTAAAAACTGAAGATAATGCCAAGTCACACGAAACATCATTTACCTATGGTTATCTTACATATTTCATGTAGTTCTGTACACCATTTTGCTGCAGGTAGGAGGGGGCTTGGGTCCGGTAAAACCTCTCTGTCGAGTCTAAGTAAGCTTTTTCAAAATTATCTCGATAGATCTGGAGTTTGTCTTCTGGATTTGAGCAGAGGTTAACTGCAACCAAACACATAAAAACTGTGACCTAGACTAGTTTACCAGTGAGGAGGAGGATGCAACAAAATCACCCAGCAAAGCAACCACCTTAACTTCTGTCACAGTTATGTATTATATAAGGGGTTGTATGTGACGGGAAAAACATTGCTGCTGCTGGCACTTTTGTGTGATCTTCCAGAGTGAGGATCAATACGTCAGCAGAAGCCGGCAGCACAGGAGCACTGGTGGGGCCAGAGGATCGCACAGCGGTTGTTAAAGGATGGTTCGTCTCTTTTACACCATGGGGAAGCACTGTGCATAGTATAAATTTTCCCCGGACAACCTCAGTAATTATCTGAGGGGAGTCCTTGATATTCATGAGCACCAGCTCCCGCTCCCCATCAGACACTGATTGGCAGTTGTCTATCTATACTGTGTATATTTACGGTCTATAGGCAGACAGCTGTCAATCAGCAGCTGGAAAGCAGGGATAGCGGTGCAGCATAAAGCCCATCCTCCTGTATATCAGGAGAACGACTGAACAGAATGCAGAATGATGTAATACATGTTCTGTTCAGCATTTCTGTCACTAGTTTATGCTGCCCTCATTTACGGCAGAATAAACCTAGAGAAAGATTCCCTTTAAGTTAAGTGAGTCATTATATTAGGAACTCCAGGATGTAAGGATGAGCTGCTGTAGGGTTCAAGAGCACTGCAGGCCCTTTGTTGTGCAGATTAGCAGGAGTACCAAGGTCAGATGCTACTTATCCCTTACAATGATTGGATAAATGCCTATAAACAGTATCTGCAGGTTACTACAGTCTGTACAGTACTGAGATAAACTTTAAACAGACCAGGCATGCACTAAATTTCATGCATTAAAAGAAACTGAAAACGTTACAGCTTTTACAATGACTGCTCTTGTAGCTGCTTCAGGTATTGCAGCTTCCATAAGACATTTGCTGGTTGCAGGCTCTGTTCACAAATGCATTATTGTAAGGAAAAAATTATGGATACTATTTATAAAGGAAGCCACAACTCAGTAATGGATCAGTCGCACAATGAATACCGGAAGTAGCCAACACACCCCAGTAAACCTTTAATGGGGTGTCTTGGTTTATGCTTCAATGTTTATTTTGAGGAGTTAAACATGGTCTAGGGAAAGATGGCAACTGAATTGGACTTGGTTAAAACTGTGAGACTTACCATAGGATTCTCGAACGCCAATGACTAGTTGGGAGTCAAATGCTTCCCCTAACCTTTCGGCATGGACCAGCTTCATTGCGCTATCCTGAAGACGATTTTTAATATTTGAAAATATAGATTCATTCCAAGTATCCAGCATTAGCTGCAAAGAAAGACAATGCACAAGCAGATTAGAAGGAAACCTACAATACAAAAGAATAAAAATCACATTGAAGGAAACAGCAAACTACCGAATACTTGAAACCCTCTCTATATGGCGCATAACGGATAATGAATACGGAGCGAGACCTACCTTTCTAACAATACTGTCTTCCACATTGGATTTCTTGTTGCTTCCTTGTTTACCCATTAAAGTAATTTCTAGCTGACAGAAGGGCTTGGGTAAGATGTCACACTGGGTGAAGAATTTACGCCATTCTACAATATAAGCTTTAAGTAATGCGGTGTCATCCTGATGACTCAATACTCTCTTTAAAGGAAAAAAAAAAAAATCAACATTACTCGGATTGTAGGTAAATGTCCATTCGATCAGACAAGAAACAATGTAACAGACAAATAACACAATATTTCCATAGGTTTCAGAGTGTTTAAAACGTCGCTGTAACTGGATAAGCAATAAAACTTATTAAGGGTGCGTTCACACCTACAGGATCTGCAGCAGATTTGATGCTGTGTTCAGTTATTTAAATGAAATCTGCTGCAGAAAATCAGCTGCAGATCCTGTAGGTGTGAACGCACCATGAAGATTTCCTGGATGCTGCTGTGTCTACACCTTTGATGTCTAGCCTCTGGTAACTGGGAATACCAGTGACAGTGTGCATCCCCAGTATCATCCCTTTATAATATAGTCTGATTCCTGGGTGCAGTTGAATTTTTTTTTTTTTTTTTTTTAATCTCAACAAAGGCACTTTTTTCTAACCTCCGTTTACATGTCAATCTTTTGTGCACCATTTAGATCAGTGATGGGGAACCTTCGTCCATCCAGCTGTTGCAACACTACAAGTCCCATCATGTCTGGAAAGCCTACGTCAGTCCAGGCATGATGGGGATTGTAGTTTTGCAACAGCTGGAGGGCCAAAGGTTCCCCATCACTGATTTAGATGATCACTATTTGCCACACATCACCTTGTGTAAACAAGTGATGTGTGGCAAACAGTGATGAGTTTAAAGCATAACTCATTTAAATGTAATTTTTCAAAAGTCAATAAATCAATCAATAGAATACTGATACTAATAATAGCAAAAGAGTTTCATTCTGTATTCAAAAAGCTGTTTTCCTACCACCCCCCTCACTTCAGAAGAAGCAGGATTTCTGTGTCCATTATGCTCTATGGCGAGGGGGGTGAGTGAGCAGAGAGGAGAAAAGGCAGCCCTGCAAAACCCTACATCCTACAAACTTCTCTCACCAAGCTTCCAGATAAGCACTGACCTTTCTGACCTCTGAATCCAGCATTTTATGTGCCCAGAGAGTCTTTAACCTGCTAGGCTGCTTCTCTTCTCACCCTACTCATTTATACCCCTTGACCTCTGCCCCTTCATAGAAGATAATAGAGTCATCAAACCCGTCTTAACTTTGCTGCTCTGTAATAAAGACGACTTTGCCCGATAATGCATAGATAAGAAGTGGTGGTAGGCTGCAAAACAGCTTTTTGAGTATAGAAAGAGGCTTTTTTTGCCTAACAAAACCTATTACAGAGTTTCTTAAAATTGCTTGTACAATTGATTTCTGCAAAGTTTTTTTTTTGTTTAAATGACTGTTACACTTTAAACGGCCGCATGATCGACCCAGCCACATCATTGATTGATCCTTGTGCAGGCTCAATAAACAAGCACTGATCAGCGAGATTGGCACCTGTGTCCTTGTCTCCCATTGCCTGTATATAAAGGCCCTAAACACTATTAGATGGCCATAGACAGGTGTGGTGCTGTGTCTGGAAGAAACCAGCTATATTTACCTAATCCTATATAACATTCTAAAAAGCATGCCTGTCATTAGAAAAAAAAAGTATGACATATCAAAAGATTTGAATGGCCAGGGTCTAAGGCTGCATTCACACGTCCCGTAAAATTGTCCGTGGTCATGCCTGCTCCGGCAGAAGACATGACAGGAGCGCAGAAGACAACTACTCACCTACTCCCCCCATGCCAGTGAACATGTGAGCCGGCCAGCACAGGGGGAGTAGGCGAGTAGGGGGGACTGCACTTTGGGGGATCCGGAAGGATTGCAGCATGGATCGTGTGAATGAGGCCCGAGTGTTTTTATGGGCCCTGTAATTTCTCTTTTATTTAAAACACAGCATAAAACTTGTTTAGCATAAGCCAAACTACGACGTCTTGCACAGGGGTTAAAAAAATTACAATAAACAAGAATAAATATCGTACTTACAGCCTGGGCTTGCTTGATAAAGTCTAAAATATCTTCCTTCAAAGCCTGATGTATTTTTGCTGGACCTTTGTCATCCCATAGGCATACTGCGTGCACGTCTCTGTAACATAAGAAGCAGAGGATGTTCTCTAAAACATCTGATGCATTTGGTGCAAAAACAATGCCCTATGAAGAGCTTTACAGTCAGACTATTAGGTGCTAATATCTACACGGCCACATGATATCGCATCTGCAGTAAAAAGGACACCGGAATGAAAAGAACAAAAAAATAAAATAAATTACAAAGACTTTCAGGGACATCTCCCAAGGACGACATTTAGACTGGATGTTTAGTCTGGATACATGAGTTAGGGCTTTATCATCTTCTTATGAAATAGTTAAAAACATGCTCAGAAATCCTCTTTATATCAGAGAATGTTTCCCAACATAATAACATTACTGCGCACAAGTAATAGAGATTAGGACATTCCTTCCGAATCAGGATTATCTTGCCAAAGGAAATGGCTCCATGGTAAAATCCTTAGACTGGGGTCACGTCCCCTCTGTTTCTGTTTAGCATGTAAGTTGGGTACATAGTGCACTGTGTCCATGGTAAGATGGATGCTAAAGCGCCAATGTCCGGGAGCAAGCGAGCACCGACCTGTCATCGTTCATGTCGGCTGATTTTTGTCTTCTATTACACCAAGCGATTATTGTCCGTAATGGGCAATAATTAAATACAGCCGTTAATAGCTTTGTGTATTAGGGCCTTATGGGTGTTTCCTTTTGTCACCTATCCGGTCAGTATACCGCAAACAAAAAAACAAAAAAGTATTAAACGTTGTAATTCATATAAGAACAACAACAGAGTGAACGGACACTTATTTTTGTGCACAAAGGGTAATGTATGTTTGATTTCTCTTCCTATACTGTTTAGCGTAGTGTCAGTAATGTTACAAGCTATAGGCATACAGTATGGATTAAGCGGTATACTTACGAGAATAGATCAAACCATTGCTGCTTTGTGACAGACTCCTGGCGTAAAAGCTTCAGAACTATAGGTCTCATGAAATCCCATTTGTCCTCAAACTGAAGGGAACCTTTATTCTGAAAAAGTAAAAAGTAATAATATAAAAAAAACTAATATTACAGTTACACATGTTAGGGTGTGTTCACACTGAGTAGATGAGGCAGAATTCCACGGCAGAGCTCCCATCTCATTGTGTCAAAAAGATGCCTTGCGTGCCTTGCTTAAAGTACTGACAGGTCAAATCTTTGAGTAGAGGCGCGTAAGGCTAAAGGCCCTATTCCACGGAAGAATGCCGTTCGTATTCGGTCGATATCGGCTGCTACGAACGATAATCGTCCCGTGGAATAGAGTGCAACGATCAGCCGACATCGTTCATGTCGGCTGATCGCTGCAGTCACTTGTTTTTCAAAATGTTGAAAAAAAAAGCGACTGATACAGCAATGATCTGCTGCCGTCGCTCCGTTGAATAGGAGCATCGGCAGCAGACGCTGCTGTATCCTATGGGCTGCCCGGACGATCAGCGATCCTCCGAGCAGCCCCCCGCAGCCCCTCCAGCACTCACCCGCTCGCTGCAGCCGCGCCGATTAGCGGCGGCAGCGAGCGGGGAACGAGGAGCAAACGAGCGCTGAGAGCGCTCGTTTGCTCCTCTTAAAGACCGGTGGAATAGGGGCATTAGTCTTTGGCTGTCCAAGCATGATGGGAATTGTAGTTTTCTAACAGCTGGAGGGCCTGAGTTTGACAGCTGTGGTCTAGATGCTGCAGTCACTATTGACCACGGCATCTAAGTGGATCTGATTCTGTACTTGTCCTGTGATGTATGCCATGTATGAACCATGTAGGTTCATGGCTTAGACAAAGCTCTGGTTCCTGTAGTGACAATAGTGTGCACGGAGTCTAAGGCTGGGTTCACACTACGTTTTTGCAATCCACTTTTTCATCCGTTTTTTTTTGCAAAAAACTAATGAAGAAACGGATGCATTTGTGAGCATCTGTTTTTCCATTGACTTCCATTACAAAAAACAAACAACGGATTAAAACGGATCCGTTTTTTTTTAACGTACACAAAAACGTAGCTGACCCTATTTTTGTGTCTGTTAAAAAAAATGGATCCGATTTGATCAGTTTTTTTTTTAATAACGTAAGTCAATGGAAAAACGGATGTACACAATTGCATCAGTTTTTTCCATTTTTTTTTTTTTTTTTTGCAAAAAACATTGCAAAAACGCAGTGTGAACCCAGCCTAACCCTAATAGCCCATCATCATTGTTTCCTAACAAACCTCAAGAAGCAAAGATATTATACAGAAAGCATATTTGAAGGTTTTCTGACTTCCCGTTACACAATGAATAATCTTCCATCCACAACAGGTCTATGTACATTAGAAAACCTATAGCATTGATGTAAAACAAAACAACTCTTCATCCATAAACCTTGCCGACACTACTTCTACCTTGTGAGATCTGCTCGGACATGAGAAGTCTGTAATAGAAACCAGACAGCAATGCAAACAGCTCAGCAATGCGCTGCAGTACTCTGCTATAAATAAGTATACTGGGCCACTCGCTTACACAGGGTATTAACTCACATGTGTGACCTATCTAACATTTATATTATCTCATCTGTGGGGCCAACACACAAGTATAGCTGCCATTATCACTAGGGCAATGAACACAACCAAATGTACAGAACACAACAGGCTGAAGTCTAATTTTTAGTCAGCACAAGCCAAAAAGACAGAAATGGCTGCACATCGCACCCATGGCTGACACGAAAGCTTATTCAGCTACATTTAAAACCAACATCAGAAGTTAGTATATAATTTGGCCAAACCATATTGCCTCATGTACCACGTGCAGGTCTTCTGATACACATGAGTCCCTAACCAAAAACATCACTGTGCCGGTCAGCAACCACAATCCACGCAAAGCGTGCGCAAGCAGAGAAAGGGGGGCCACGGAATGGCCCTGCAACCCCATTGTCACAGGACCAGACCCTAAAGGGCCCCCCCAGACCCCGCAGGACTTAGTGTAAGGACCCATGTGTATCAGATACCTGCACGGTGGTACATGGGGCAGTATGGCTTGATCAATTCATACACAAAATTCTGATGTGTTTTTTATTTAGGGGCACTAGTATCAGCCATAAGTGTGAGGTGCAGCGCTCCTTTTCTTCCCTGAACCGCATTTTGTTTCTCTCTTTTCTCCGTGTTTTGCACTCCTCCTGGTGAGACCCACATGACCGCAATTAGCAGGAGACACCTGAGTGCACATGGTTTTAATCCCTCCTGTCTTTTCCCATTCTGTCTGCAGCAGCTATGGTGAGCGCAATACCTCATCCAGACTTGTGCTGTTTGGGGGCGACCTTCTCTGCCGGCGGTGCTGGCCGGGTTCTGGTGTGGTGTTTTTGGGTCTGGTCCTGTGGCATGGGGGTCGCAGGGCCGTCCCATGGCCCCCGTTCCCTGACTGTGCGCGCCTGCGGGGTTGGTGGCCACTGACTGGCACGGTGTGGATTTAGTGTAGGAACCCATGTGTATCAGATACCTGCACGATGGTACATGGGGCAGTATGGCTTGATCAATTCATACACAAAATTCTGATGTGTTTTTTTATTTAGCCTAGGGGCACTAGTATCAGCCATAGGTGTGAGGTGCAGCGCTCCTTTTCTTCCCTGAACCGTAATTTTTAGTCAGCTCCTTCATCAAAATTGTGAGGTTCAGCTGAAAGCCTTCTAATGTGTATGGGAACAAGGCGTCACAAAGCTATCCCCCTTCCTGTAGGCTAGAAGCGTGGATGGGATCTGATTGCTAGGACCCCTGCAAATCCCAGGAATGGAGGACAATGATTAGAATCCCAAAACTCCTCCCAGGATGCCGGGGAAAAGCTGGATCCAATCCTGGGAAACTTTTCCCTGGCACCTGGGGTGGAGCGGAGCAGTGCTGACCGGCAGCAGACTGATCAAACAAATAGCTTCATTTTGTTTAAATGAGCAATTTCCTCATCTCTACCAATGCGGAATAAATGGAAATAAGGCTGTGCATGCATAGCGCATAACTCCTATTAAAGTCAAAGGGAGTTACGCGAATTGCCTGGAACAGTAGTTATGAGTATTTATATTTTTCCAACTGCTAGTGAGCTGGGGAGACAGAGTACCAAGATAAAAAGACCTCATTAACACACCTCTATGCCTGAAGACAGATACCCAAAAATATTTAGAAGCCCGCAATTATCAATTTAAACTTTTTTGTGTGTGTAAATATTGTGTGTGAAAAGATCATATATAAAGAATTCTTGATGTCTGTGACAGATCCAAAACCAAAAGGCATGCTTTATGCTTAGAGGACATATACAATGGCTTATCGCAGACATACATTTGTTACAGCTCCATTCTAAGGCTATGTTCACACACAGTATTTTGGTCAGTATTTGTTGCCAAAATTAGGAGTTGAACCAAAGAAGAAAAATTATAATGGAAATATTTGCATGGTTTCAACCCACTCCTGGTTTTCATTTAAAAAAATTTTTTTTGACCCAATTATATGGATGGAAATACTATGTGTGAACACAGCCGAAAAGCTTTATAGTGTATAGGAATTTAACAATCCTTTGATCAGTTACAATATTACACACTTTTCTGGTGTTTTTTTAGCATTTTATGCAAAACTAGTTCAAATTTTAAAAAGCTTTGAATTTGTATGCAAAATTTACATTACAACAACTGTAATAACCAAGTTTTCTGAGCAAAAATGATTGAGGCCTATCCAAAGGACAGGTTACTCACTGATCAGCAGGGTTCTGGCACCTCTGCCGGTCAACTTTTTAGTTCCTGCACTACAGAGTGAATGGGGTCGGAAGCAGGCGGCTCTGTTTACTAGTGGTGACTAGAGATGAGCGAACCTTGTTCAGGTTCGAGTCCATCCGAACCCGAACGAACGGCATTTGATTAGTGGGGGCTGCTGAAGTTGGATAAAGCCCTAAGGCTATGCGGAAAACATGGATATACAGTAGTCATTGGCTGTATCCATGTTTTCCAGACAACCTTAGAGCTTTATCCAACTTCAGCACCCCCTGCTAATCAAATGCCAAATGTTCGGATGGACTCGAACCCGGTTCGCTCATCTCTAGTGGTGATGATGTGTAACTACTGTGACTACTGTCTAGTTGCTGTAACCAGGCCCAGCGATTACATGGTGTGGGTGCTTGAACAACTGATCAACAAAGCTTGGTGTCGGCACCCTGGTGAAACCAAGATTAGAGGAGACTGGAGATGAGCGCAACTCGAGCATGCTCAAATCCAATTTGTCGGAATTTGATTACCGGTGGCTGAAGTAGTTGGATGCAGCCCTAGGGAGTCTGGAAAAACACGGATACAGGCATAGGCCATAGGATCTGGGCTGCGATTCTCCTCTGGTCATCACAGCACAGATCGTGTGAATGAGGCCTAAATTGTAGCAGGTTCTGTCTGCAAAGATAAGAGCTAGACAGAAATCATAGGAGTGGTCTGGGCCAGATAAAGAAGAGAACGAAAAAGTGAAAAACGCTGATCAAAGAAGATGTGACTTATGAGTTTCTGGATGTAACTGCAAGGTAATCTCTTATAGCATCTGTGCAGTCTGTAGTAGTAGTGGTAGTCCTAAATGGGAATGGATGGTTATTCCGGTATTTTTGCATCAGACCAATGCACCACCTTGCATCTTTGCAGGCTGCTTTACTACAGTGCTGTAAAGCTTCAAACACTTTCCCTGCTCCTGAAATGATATCGACATATGATGCCGGACATGGTAAGAGTCCACCATAAGGCTTCCCCATCCATAGAAGCCGTGTAATACAAGATGTGGGAATAAACCCTTATCAGGCTCTAACAACCACAGATGTTTTACTGCTCTAAATGTCCCCAGAGTCCTCACTGTCCTCTATTAGGCAGCAGGTGTTGCTTGTGCTGGTGATGACTGCCATGCAAGTGGACATCACAGGATCTGTACAGAATTACACAGGCTTCAGCTACAGAGTATGAGATGACAAGGACCTCCAAAACTTTGAAGCTTGGTAGAGAGCAGGAATGCTAAACAAAAAATTCAACACAGAACCAGGGCTGTGGAGTCGGTAAGCCGCAACTCCGACTCAAACTCCTGAATTTTATCAGGACCGACTCCAACTCCCACTCCCACTCCTTCATAAATGGCCAGTCAGATACAAGGGGAGTTATTTATCACACTGGCTCAGCAGCTTCTCCCTAATGTCCTACATGATCCTGGGGTGACTTCTGAGTGAATAAAGGAATACTGTATATAAAGCAGCTTCTCCTGTGTGTGCAGTGGATGCAGCCAGTCTCCAGCCTCCATGTCCTGAACTACTCACAACTAGACTAGATGGAGCAGGTGGTCTTTTCAGTCTATGTTTCTAACTAAATATTCACCATACTTAACCCCTAGACGACCCTGGACGTAGGCTTACGCCATGGAAGTCTGTCCCCAGACGACCCATGACGTAACCTTACGTCCTGGGTGTTTTTCCCGCTATGAAGCGCGCTCCGGAGCGGAGCGCGCTTCATAGCAGTTGGGGGCCGGCTGCAATCAGCAGCCGGGACCTCACCGGTAATGACACGCTGCAGCGATCGCGCTGCCGCGTGTCATTATCCCCTTAAACGGCGTTTAAGTGTAAGTGACAGGGGGAGTCCCCTGTCACTTACCGATCGGGACCCCCGCAGTGTGACTGTGGGGGTCCCGATCGTTGAAACGGACTGCCGGAGGTCTCTTACCTGCCTCCGTGCGGTCCGATCGGCGATCTGCTACACTGAGCCTGCACAGGCAGGCTCAATGAGCAGATCGCCGATAACACTGATCAATGCTATGCCTATGGCATAGCATTCATCAGTGTAGAAATCAAAGTAATGTATGTACAAGTCCCCCAAAGGGACTTCAAAAGTGTAAAAAAAAAAAAAGAGTTCAAAACACTATTACACTACCCCAAAACCCCTCCCCCAATAAAAGTCTAAATCACCCGCCTTTCCCATTATATAAATAAAACATATAAAAATGAATAAATAGATAAACATATAATATACCGTAGCGTGCGTAATTGTCCGATCTATTAAAATATAACAAGCGTCATTGCGAACGGCGTACACGAAAAGAGGGGAAAAAGTGCGCAGATTACCGATTTTATGTTACATTATATATAAAAAAAAATCAATAAAAAGTGATCAAAACGTCCGATCTTCACAAATATGGTATTAATAAAAACTAGAGATCATGGTGGAAAAAATGACACCCCATACAGCCCCATAGGTGAAAAAATAAAACCGTTATAAGTGTCACAATAGGCCCATTTTATTAATATTTAATTGCCAAAAAAAAGGATTTCATAAAAAAAAATATATAGAACATTAGAGAATCTGTGTAACCTGCATATGGTTGTGTTCGGACTGACCTATAGAATAATAGTGTCATGTCGCTGTTACCATATAGTGCATTACGTAGACACGGTAACCCCCCAAACGTTACCATATTGCTTTCTTTCTTACGATTTCACCTATTTATATCTTCATAAATAATATATTTGGAATTCCATCATACATGTTAGGGTAAAATGAATGACGCCATTACACAGTACAACTATTCCTGTAAAAAACAAGCACTTACATGGCTTGTAGATAGAAAACTGAGAGTGCTAGAGCTCTTAGAAGGGGAGGAGGGAAAAACGAAAGCACTAAGATCAAAATTTGCGCGGTCCACTGGGTCATTTTGGGCCTGGTCCTCAAAGGGTTAAAGAGGAAGTACCACCAGGGTACATCCTCTTTAACCTGAACCCACCTATCGAACGGCGCCGGCACCGTGGTCTGTTTTTCGGACCGAGGCCCCGTTCCAGTGCACGGCGCCGTTCTATGCACGGGAACCGGCCGGTGCTCAAGCACTGGAGGCCGGCCCGCCCGCCCCCAGTGGGAGGGAATTTCCTCCTCTGTATGACGCGGCTCCGTTCATTCTAAGGGAGCCGTGTCATACAGGGGAGGGAATTCCCTTCCACTGGGGGCGGGCGGGCCAGCCTCCAGTGCTTGAGCACCGGCCGGTTCCCGTGCATAGAACGGTGCCATGAACGGGAACGAAAAACGGACCGCAGCATCGGCTTCCTCGTGCCGGCACCTTTCGATAGGTGGGTTCAGGTTAAAGAAGATGTACCAGGTGGTACATCATCTTTAAAGAAACACTGCTAACAATGCCAGATCCCTGAGATACGGGAGGTCACACATCGTGATATAGAGAGGGGGTCACACATAGTGATATAGAAGGTCACTGTGGGGGCACACAATAGCACACACACACACACACAGCCTGCTGCAGCCATAGCATACACACGGCTTGCTGCGGCCACAGCACACATACACCCAATCTGCTGCAGCCATAGTGCACACACACAGCTTGCTGGAGCCATAGCATGCACACACACACACACACAGCCTACTGCAGCCATAGCGCGCGCGCGCACAAACACACACATGAAGCTGTAGCCATAGAACACTGAAGAAAAACACACAATCTTCTCCCAGAGAGAAAACACCACACTGAGGACAGAGGTTACTGCTACACTACTTAGGTCTTCTCCTCCTCTATATTACACAGGATATCTTCATATTACACTGCTGCTCATATACAGTCATCCAGCATCCAGGAAGAGAACAGCAGAGATCTCCCCCCACACAATGGACTCTTCCAGCTCAAAAACAAACTGCCAAATAGTGACCGACAACTTTTCCTCGACCACCCTTATGTAACAGGGCCAGTGTCCCCTATTAGGGTATGTTTACACTGTGGAATAGGCAGGGAATTTCAAGCTGAATCTGCACTTAATTTTATGCACTTTCCGCTTGAAATTCCGGCTGTAAAATATGTATAGAGCAATGGCCTTTTGTGCTCAATGGGATTTCCGCTCTGATGTTTACATGGCAGAATTTATGCGCGGAATGTTCCACTGCAGATCTGCTTTCTGTCCAAAGAATTGACATGTCAATTCTTTGGACGGATTCTGCTAGAGAAATCCCATAGAAGTCACTGAGTGGAAAGTAGAAATTTAAAACTTCAAATTCCGCCAGAGTTGAAGAGGAAATTTCAAGCAGAATACTTTCCTCTTCAATTCCTTGCCTATTTCTCATTGTGAACATACCCTAAGATGGCTGGATAATTGGGGGGTCCGGGCTTTATTTACATCTCACCCCACGTGCAATCAGACCTATTAGCTGCCATTACAGATGGGGTTATCTTCATTAGACAATTGCTGAGCTGCAGCATTTTTCTCTGGTGTGAGCTAACCAATGGGGTTCCTGTAATAATACATGACATGTTGTCACTCAGTTCTTTCATACTCTTAAATAGTAACAGCTGCTAAGCCATATATCCCTGCTGTCCATACTAGATGACACAGCCTTGGCTAAAAAACCTGGCTGACCTTTGGTAGCCTTAAAAAGTTTATCCAGGAAAAAAATATTTTGCTTTCAAATCAACTGGTTTCAGAAAGTTATATAGATTTGTAATTTACTTCTATTAAAAAACCTCAATTCTTCCCACAAGCTGCTGTATGTCCTGCAGGAAATGTTTTCTTTTCAGTCTGACACAGTGCTCTCTGCTGACATCTCTGGCCGAGACAGGAACTGCCCAGAGCCGTAGCAAATCCCCATAGAAAACCTCTCCTGCTCTGGACAGTTCCTGGTATGGACAGAGGTGGCAGCAGAGAGCAGTGTGAGACTGAAAAGAAAACATTTCCTGCAGGACATGCAGCAGCTGAAAAGTTTGGGAAGACTTGATATTTTTAAATATAAGTAAATTACAAATCTATATAACTTTCTGACACCAGTTGATTCGAAAGAATTTTTTTTTTTGCTGGATAACCCCTTTAAGGAAACTGTTAAATGGCCATAGCTGTGCTAAAAGTACTGTGCCTGAGTGATTTTATCTATATGATGCTGGTGGGTGCCGCAAAGCTTATCTTACTATTACTATTGAGCTTGTGTCCTTGGTCACATGACTACATCAACCAATGGCTGGGGACCTCAGAAATTTAATTAATAGAGCAATTAGGCTTTGCAACTCCAATTTATGATGTCTGCTATGGGAGGTTACATGACAGGACAGATTAAAGGGGTAGTGCTGCGCTAAAAAATTATTCACAGAATAACACACATTACAAAGTTATACAACTTTGTAATGTATGTTATGTCTGTGAATCGCCTCCTTCCCGTGTCCCACCACCCCCGCCCGTGTACCCGGAAGTGTGTGGTGCCAATCGCGGCTGAGCACAGTTGTGACGCGGTGGAGGGGGGGCGGCGGCAAGGATTCGTCCGTCCATCCGAAGATGACGTTTGGCACAAAATGGCGGACGGTCCTCGACACGGATCAGGTAATGTATAATGCACCACACACTTCCGGGTACACGGGCGGGGGTGGTGGGACACGGGAAGGGGGCGATTCACAGACATAACATACATTACAAAGTTGTATAACTGTGTAATGTGTGTTATTCTGTGAATAATTTTTTAGCGCAGCACTACTTTAATGCTTTTAAGACTGCATCTATGACGATGTCCAGGAGAGATAAATGTCAGGGGGCTTCCTGCCCTATACAACCTACGTATACCTATGCCACTTAGTGGCATCTGTCATACATGGGGTCCCCAAGTTATATACAATGTGTGGCATACATTTTTGTTCAGACATCTACTCCATTCTACCTGAACGGAGGTCAAAAACACCACACCTTTGGCTTCTGCGGGTCTATAGATACGTTTACAGTAGAAGCAAGTTTGGCTGGCACTCAGGGCAGGGGGTGCCAGGACAGGAAACAGTCTATGCAAAAAGGATTTTACGGCACTCACCTGATCTGCTGCACACAAATTTATATATATTTAAATTTATTGATATACACATACAAGGTCACGGAAACACGTCCTGTCTGGTATGCAGCATTTACCTTGCATATGTATATATAAATAAATTTGTGTGCAGAAGTTCAGGTGAGCGCCATGAAAATCCTTTATAGATACATTTACCGCATAAGCCGGGACCTATCCTGGCACATACAGTATATCTGCACCGCTAGACTCAATGCGTAATCAGCCTTAGGCTAGGGCCACACTGCGTTTTTGCAGAAATATGTTTTTCTGTATGGTAAAAGTAAACATTTAAAAACAGATCTGTTAAGACTGCAAAAGGCAGTGTGAACCCAGACTTACAGGGATGCAGATTTAAAAAAAAAATAATAATAATAATAATAATTTCTTACCAGCTGGCACTCAGAACCATTCACAGGCCCTTTATAAAGAACGGTCCTATTACAAGTTAATAGTTCAGATCTACACAATAACGATCATCGCATTTGAGCAAATATCTGCTTGGGTAAATGCAGCTAACGATTAAGCGACAAGTGGGAAATCGTTCATCGTGATCTTTTACAATATTTTAAAATCGTCGCTGGTCGCTCACTGATAATTCACAGATCGCTTTGTTTTTAAACAGTCTTTCACAGATTCACCCTAGTGTGTGAGATTGTCTAGAACGATCTTAAAAACAATTTTTTCAAACGATTTATCCATTAGTCTAAACAAAGATCAAACTAACAACAAATCGTTAAATGATCGATTAGGCTGGGTTCACAATATGTTTTAGCATCATGGAAAAAATGATGCATTTGCGGCATCTGTTTTGATCCTTTTTTCCATTGACTTCCATTATAAAAAAAAAAAAAGGATCAAAACACATTAAATTTTTTTAAACGTACACAAAAACGTAGCTGACCTTATTTTGGTGTACGCTAAATGGACGGGTGGAAAAAAAAACAAAAAACGGATTGCAAAAACAAAGTGTGAACCCAGCCTTAAAGGGGTCCTGTCACCCCAGCTGCCGGGGTGAAGCCCATCTGACCCCCCCCGGTCCCGGAGCTTGTCCCGCGGCCAAAAAAATCCCCGTCCAAAGCCGTGCGCACACTCACCAGAGAGTCCGACGCCCATAGAGAATGACTGGAGCAGGGGCGGGGATTTCTCGGTCGTGGGACGGGGAACGGGACTTCGAGAAAGGGGTAAGTATAAGGGGTTCCATTGGGGGGGTCGGGTGGGCTTCACCCCGGGAGCCGGGGTGACAGGTCCCCTTTAAGCAATTTATCACTTTGTGTAAAAGCACCATAAGGTGGCATTCACGCGTCTGGAAATTTGCGGACCTCATGGACGGGGAAGGAATGCAATGGATTCAATCCCCGCCCGGCATAATGTATCATTATCCTGCCAGCAGCGGGGAAACTCTTTGAATTGCTGCAGCGATTACATTCCGTCCCCGTCCGTAGGGTCTGCAAATTTGCGGATGTGTGAATGCCACCTTACAAACTGGCCCTAGGACCTGACAGGTGAGGAGAATAACGTACTGATACTGTTCTCCTATAGTGTCACACAAAGCTATAGAAGTACTCCGGATGCCACGCACCATTACGGCTAATCAGTCAGGGCTTGATTGACAGGTAGCAGCTCAGTGTACAAGCCTGGCTGTGTAGAAGAAGTGTATAGTCTAGTCATTGAAGCCACCATGTGGCCTCCCGTGATTACTTACCGGAGTGACACATGGAGTTCAACATTACTTTTTCGCAGATACATAAATACAGGACAATGTTCTCCAGGTCTGAGGCCGCTGGGTGGGGGGCTGGAGACCTGACAGGCTCCTCTTAAAGGGGTCATAACCTTATTGTATATGACGAGTCATCACTATATGATAAATGGGGGTCTGACCTCTGAGAATGAGGGGTCTACAGCACTGTGGCCCCGATAACCCACCATGGTGGGCTGCTATACCCTAGAGGAAGTGGAAATTAAAAAAACCTAGCTGTAATGGTGGGCTCTTCGTTACCAGAGACAAGACCCCCACATTTATAGTGATGGTGTATTCTAGGAGATGGGGAGAGCCTCTGTGCTATACACAACCTATAGACTGGGGTATTATTGCTGGTGTCACGTGACTGTACATGAGAGCAGCCATGACTGTGAGCAGTGACAGGCAGGGGGCCATGATATCACACACAGGGCAGCTCCGGTGACAGGAACCCGTGTGCACCGCTCAGGCCGGTCCCCCTGTCAGTGACAGCAGCCGGAGATAGAGGTGACAGCGCAGGGAGCAGGCTCAGCCCATCACCACAGACTCCGCTCACACTACACAACACGTCCACAGCCCGGCCCCGGGAGAGCGGCACACCACATCGAGGGGGGAGGGCTCCCTTACCTTTAACAGATGAGACGTCGCCATGTTCCCTGAACTTGTCCTCCCGCCGGATCCCGCGAGATGTCCCTCCGCTCACGTCACATCCCGCGGGATCACCAGGGGGGCTTCGACGCTTGGCCGGTCACATGACTTCCGCGTAGGCGAACGGGAAAGCGTAGCGTCGTCAGTCACGATAACTAGCTCTATCATTGGTCCGAGAGCGGGCTTGGGGGCGGGGACAGAGCTTATAAATGAGTTGGAGCCGTGATGTGCGCGCCATTTCACTCAGGGGTGGCGTTGTGTGTGCTTCGTTAGCGTTAGAACATCTTTTGGCTTTGACCAAATTCTGTTCCTGAATGTGCGAATAACTCTTCCAGGCTTAGGGGGCAGCTGCTCTCTTTTTAGGAAAGCATAGCCATAGATTACATGTCGCCAAGTGCTCTGACTAGATGAAGGGGTCATGGCGACGTCCTGCTAGCCTTAGGGCTGCTTAAAATTACCTCACTAGTTGTGATGTAGGCTGCTATTTTATATTTTATGGCCTTAATTGCACAAGGGCCAGGCCAAACTATACCTCAGGTGTGACAGGAACCTGGAGATACTGCCCTGCCTATAATGTGGGAATATATTCATTAATTTGTGCCTGGATGTTGTCTGAAAATGGGCAAAGTTTCTCAATAGCAAATATATTGGGAGTTGTGCACCTTGTAACACGTAATGCAAATGACTGCCAAAAAGTTTTAGGCTATGCTGTAACATAGGGGTTTATATTGGGTTTTAAGAAAAGAGGTTATAATAATTTTTATTTATATAGCGCCAACAGATCCCTTAGCACTTTACAATTCTGGGGGTACATACATTGACGGAAATAGACATTACATAGATATACATATAATTATCCATACATGAGGAGTGAGGGCCCTGCTCGCATGCATGAGCTTACACACTATCAGGAGGGGGTGCGAGACAAAATGGTAGAGGGGCAAAGTGCTTCTTTGTTCTTATGGTCCGTCCATCTTTATTAATAAGGCAGTGCAGGTAAGGGGGGGTGAGCCTGTCACCAACCAATGCCTGCATGCACAGGTCTAAGAGGTGTGCCAATACATAAGGCTAGGCTAACACTGGCGTTTCTCTCTCCGCTACTGTTCCGTTTAGCTGTTCCGTTTTTAAAACAACATAAACGGAATCTGACGTACCCAACACCCCATTCATTTCTATATATTTTTATTGTGCTCCGTTTGCATGTATTCCATCAGGGTTACATTTTTGTAAATTGAAAAAGCAGCTTTTTTTCATCTCCGGTTTAAAATACGCAACACAACGGAAAGTGCACTTCTGTTGTTTTTTTTTTTTTTTACATTGTAGTCAATGAGGACGGATCTAAACAAGGTATTTCCGTTTACATCCGTTAACAGTTTTCATCAGTTATTTCACAGAGCATGCGCAGAAGATATGAGAAACCAAAGGAAAAAAAATTAACTGATAAGCAAACGGATGCTGAATGAAGCTAACTGATGGACAAAAGTCATTTTTTTTAATAAAAATTTTATTCGTATAGCGCCAACAGGTTCCGCAGCGCTTTTTTTCTATGCATACAGTACAGAGGTACATAATACACAGTTAAATAGAATAAATAAACATAAAAATACAAAGTATAATCGAGACCTGCTCGTTGGAGCTTACAGACTACAACTTGGGTTGACAACAGGCATAAGTGCCTTATTTGTCCATGGTTCGGCCATTGTATATTGTTAGAAATATAGGATGAGCCAGCAACAACGCCAATGTCTGATTGCAAATAAACATAAAGTGCAGGGACTGTCAGAGATATATTGCAAGGGAAACAACAGAAGGGGGAAACAAGTTTAGGGAACATTATAAGCGAGCCTGAAGAGATGAGTCTTCAGGGCACGCTTAAAACTGAATTTTGGGTATGAGTCTGATGTCTTTTTACAGTCAAAATGCAAATGGATAATGAAAAAAACTTTTGTCATCAGTTTGCTTATCCATTCAATAATAAGGACGGATCTGTTAGCAAAGAAGAAAAACGTTAGTGTGAACCCAGCCTAAGATGTGTGAATATGTGACGATTTAAGGAGGAAAGTAGTAAAAAAAAAATTCACATTTCTAAGCATTATTGCTGTAGCTCTTTGTACATGATTTCTCCTTTGGCCTCGCTGACAATTGCTCAAGGCCAACACAAAGCTTTTAGACGAGACTGAATAATCTCTGTGAAGGAGTTTATTAATTTGGGCGTTTTTAGCATTAAAAAATGCAAATCTTTGCAGAAGTGCACAATATTACAAAGCTTTCGAACATGTCAAATCAGACTTTCTGACGTGAAACTTGTTCAGATTGTAGCCTACAGCTTTCATTCTATTTTCTAATTCTGAAGTGCACCAGGTTTAGTAGTTGTGCAGAGTTCAGTACATGTTCTACAAATTATTCCTAATTTCAGTTTTAGGCCGAGTATACACAGGTTTTTTTTGGAGTGAGTTTCAGCTATACTTTTTTTCTTTTCAACATTTTGTGGGGAAAACCTCTAATGGTTTACATGTAGTTTTTGTTAATGGCCATAAAAATGTTTAAATCACCCCCTTTTCCCATTTTCTAAATTAAAATAAACATACTTGGTATTACGATGCGCGGAATCACCCAAACTATTTAATTATCATGTTCCTGGTTAACGGTGTATGTGTAAAAACCCGCCAAAGCGCAAAATTGTTCATTTTATGTCTCATCAAAACCAGAAAAATTGTAATAAAATTTTATCAAAAGTTATATTTATACGCAAGCAAGGTACAGATCATGGCGCAAAAAAATAACACCTATCACAACCCCATAGACCAAAAAATAAAAGCGTTATAAGGCTGGGAGTAGAGCAATTTAAAGAATTTCGAGTTTTTTAAAAAAGGTTTTAATTTCTTTTAAGCCGTCAACATGAAAATTATACAAGTTACATATAATTTTTTTGCAGATCATTGCGCAAAAAATGACACCTTTCACAGCCTCATAGGTCAAACAATAAAAGTGTAATAACTATGAGAATAGAGCAATTTTAAGAATTTCGAGTTTTTTTAAAAAAAGTTTTATTTTTTTTTTCACTCCGTGAAATAAAATTAAAGTTATACAAATTACATGTCATTGTAATCGTTCTGACTTGAGGAATATAGATGACATGTCAGTTTTATCATAGGGAAAACAACATAAACTTAAAACCTCATAAAAAGCAAAAGAGTTGCACTTTTTTTTTTACAATTTCACTATAAATTATTTTTTTTCCAGTTTTGCAGCATATTTTATCGAAAAATTAAGTCTTTCATTTCAAAATAAAATTGGTGTCGCAAGAAATAAGGGCTCATGTGCGTCTGTAGGTAAAAAAATTCAGACACTAAGGCCTTTTAAAAATGAGGCAAAAATGAAAATTGGCCCGGGAGGGGAAGGGGTTAAACATTTTTAAACACTGATGGTAAAAGCGAAGACCTGATATGTATAAAACACTTCTAAAATGTGCCGAGAATATAAAAAAAATTAACACATCATAACACTCCAGACAGTAAAATTTCTTGAAATTGTGAGATTCGTTTTGGCCTGTGAATCGTGTTTTTCCACTACATCCTCCATGATAGCACCATGACTGGAATATTCTTAGTTGTGCTGTAGGCTGCTACTTTATTTTTTATTGTCTCACATTGAATAGCACAAGGTCCAGGACTAGGCAAAACTATTCCTCAGGTGTTAAAGGAACATGGAGATACTGCCATACCATTAATGCAGGAATATATTCATTAATTTGTGCACATTGAGCACGGATGTTGTCTGAAAATGGGCAAAGTTTCTAGATGGCAAATGTGTCAGGAGTCGTGCATCTTATAACATGAAATGCAAATTAATGACGAAAAGTTTTAGGCTGTGTTCTAACGTAGGGGTTTACATTGTGTTTCAAGAAAAAAGGTGTGCAAATACATAAATTGTGTTAATATATCTGAAAAGAAAAGTAGTGAAAAAGAATTTACATTTCTCACTACTATTGCTGTAGGTCTTTGTACATGATTTTTCCTCTGGCCTCGCTGACAATTGCTTAAGGCCAATACAAAGCTTTTAGACAAACTAAATAATCTCTGCAAAGGAATTTATTAAATTGTGTGTTTTTTAGCATAAAAATGCAAATCTTAGCACATGTGCACAATATTAGAAATATTTCTATCATGTCATATCAGACATTCTAACATGAAAATGGTTCAGATTGTAGCCTACGTCTTTCATTCTATTTTTTAATTCCTAAGTGCACCAGGTTTAGTAGTTGTACAAAGTTCAGTACATGTTGTACAAATTATTCTTATTTCAGTTTTAGGGTATAAACACACACACACACCGTATACGCAGCGTATTTACTGCTGCGATACGCAGCAGATTAGATCTTAACTGAACACAACATCAAATCTACACCATCAGATCTGCTGCGTATCTGCTGCATATACGGTGTGTGTGTTTGTACCCTTAGGCCAAGTTTACACAGGGGTTTGGAGTGAATTTGAGCTATATATTTTTTTTTCTTTTCAACATTTTGTTGGGGAAACCTCTGATGGTTTACATGTATTTTTTTTAATGACCGTAGAAAAAGTTCAAATCATCCCCCTTTTCCCATTTTCTAAATAAAAATAATCAAATATACTTGGTATCGCGGTGTGCGGAATCGCCCAAACTATTAAATTGTCATGTTACTGGCTAACGGCGTAAGTGTAAAAACCTGCCAAAGTGCAAAATTGTTGATTTTATGTCTCATCAAAAATTTGTAATAAAATGTGATCAAAAAGTTATGTATACGCAAGCAAGTTGCAGAGCATTGCGCAAAAAATGTCACCTTTCACGGCCCCATAGACCAAAAAATAAAAGTGTTATAAGGATGGGAATAGAACAATTTGAAGAATTTTGAGTTTTTTAAAAAAGGTTTTAATTTTTTTTTAAATCCAATTCTGAGACTTGTTTTGGCCTGTGAATTGTGTTATTTACACCACATTCTCTATGATAGCACCATGACTGGAATAATCTTAGTTTGTTTCTGTAGGGACAGGCTACAGAAGAGGTTTAAAGTGTCACTGTCGTGAATTTTTTTTTTGCAGAAATCAATAGTCCAGGCGATTTTAAGAAACTTTGTAATTGGGTTTATTATCCGAAAAATGCATTTTTATCATGAAAAAGCAGTTTGAAGCTCTCCCCCCTGTCTTCATTGTTCTCCTATGGAGAGAGCTAAAGAAAAGACCAAAACAGGACAACAAAGAGTTAATCTACAAATCCCTCACCCGTTATCTGTTCTGACCATCACCAGTGACCTGTCTGAGCTCAGATTACAGCTGTCACCCAGCTCCAATCCTCTGTTATCTGCTTTCTGCTGCCGGCTAACTCCCTCCTTCCTCCTCCCCCCTCCCCTCTCCCTAGAGCAGACAGGGGACGTCTCCTGCAACAAGTCACAATTTTCAGATTTTTCAGAGTGGATGAAAAAGAGGAAGGAGGGGGGGACCTGGGAAAAGGCTTTTTACATGCAGATAATGGCAGATTTGGCTAATAAACCCAATTACAAAGTTTCTTCAAATCGCCTGGACTATTGATTTCTGCAAAAAAAAAAATACGACAGTGACTCTTTAAGGCCCTATTCACACATTCGCAAGAAAATAGGATCAATGTATTTTAATGGCCCTTTTCACTTCGTCCTCATGACAGCACCAACATGGAGGACATTACCATTGACCCTATCAGGAACAGGAAACAGGTTAAAAGAGAACATCTCACAATCACCTTCAGTGTTTTTCCTGTTCCTGACAGTATCAAGAAACACTGAGGTTACCTGCGATCCTTTGGGGTCATGGGTCTCCGGGACCTGGCGTTGGAGCTGCCCGTGGGTCCTTCCTGACTGCCACCTCAGTTGTTGCATCCTCCGGGGTGCCTCCGTTCCCTGCTCCTTTTGAGGCACTCCCAGTGGAGTATTAAGTCGCCGTGGGCCCTCGGGCGCAATTGATGTGCTCCTGCAGCCTACCCCGGCGGGGGAATCCCTCTATAACCCGGAAGTGCGGCGTGGCGTTGAACGATTTGGCGCCAAATTCAAACCTTCAGTGACTCCTCTATTTTTTTTTTTTTTTATCTTTATGTGAATTTTTTTGGGGGGGATTTAGGATTAAATTTAACAATTCACAAATATATGTATATATTTGTAAAAGCACGAACACCCCCCCCCCCCCCCCCCCCCCCCCCCCCCCCCGCAAATCAGGAGCGGATCTAATCTTATGGCTTGAACAGCAACCAAGTCAGTGAACCTACACTTGGTGAGTGGTGAACCTATATGACAACGCCTAAAGATAATAGAAAAGAAAATCCGTTGCTGTACTTACGGGTCAACACCAAGACCCTCCGGCAAAGATATAAGCAATAAAAATATTTAAAAAAATTGAGAGTGGACATCAAAATTATAGCTGACATAGTGAAAAAAAAATTCTGAATTGAACTCACTTGTTGAAGGGAAATATGTAAAACCTCCGCACCCCCCCAGACTTGATCGGTTTGTCAGAGGACTCTCCGAAGCATCTCCCTGCGCATGTGCCGCTGTATCACTAGCCCTTTTGATCTTATCTTTGCCTTGTCCTCGTTTGCAGGGCGTCTCTCTGAACTTCACAACGAGCATGCTTCCGTTTCACCGATCTTCTTTCAAAGAATAGTAGGTATACAAATTTGTCATATAAAAAGTACATTTATTGTTTAAAACGTATCAGGTGACTAAAAGAGCACCCCCTTCCTCAGGGATAAACAAAACTTTTTCCATTCACACAGCTTACATATAATCCCTCCTCCCTTCCAAACACCTGCTTTCTTTCCTCTTTTCTTTTTCTCATGGTATCATAATCAAAATAAACGCAACATTAAAAATAACACTAAAACATTGAAACCTTCTCCAGCATCTCATTCTGTCCATTTGGTACCAGGGTTTTCATTTTTAAAATCCAGAAACTTTCTCTTATGCATAAGTTACTGTCACTGAATAGAGTCACCTCGTCAAGTCGATGGGGAGATACAGGACGCTAGTTTTATTAGTAGCACAAAGTGAACATGTTTCGAGAGAGCATTCTCCCTTCCTCAGAACAAAAACTGCATAATGAGCTACTGACACAGTGAGGTTTAAAATACAAGAAAAATCCGCCAAACACGCCCCTCGGTGGGAAGGGTGGGGGCAGGAAAAAGAAGGGAATATACAGTGGGGGAAAAAAAGTATTTAGTCAGTCACCAATAGTGCAAGTTCTCCCACTTAAAAAGATGAGAGGCGTCTGTAATTTACATCATAGGTAGACCTCAACTATGAGAGACAAAATGAGAAAACAAAATCCCAAAAATCACATTGTCTGATTTTGTAAGAATTTATTTGCAAATTATGGTGGAAAATAAGTATTTGGTCACCTACAAACAATCAAGATTTCTGTCTCTCACAGACCTGTAACTTCTTCTTTGAGAGTCTCTTTCCTCCACTCATTACCTGTAGTAATGGCACCTGTTTAAACTTATCAGTATAAAAAGACACCTGTGCACACCCTCAAACAGTCAGACCCCAAACTCCACTATGGTGAAGACCAAAGAGCTGTCAAAGGACACCAGAAACAAAATTGTAGCCCTGCACCAGGCTGGGAAGACTGAATCTGCAATAGGCAACCAGCTTGGAGTGAAGAAATCAACAGTGGGAGCAATAATTAGAAAATGGAAGACATTCAAGACCACTGATAATCTCCCTCGATCTGGGGCTCCACGCGTGGGGTCAAAATGATCACAAGAACTGTGAGCAATAATCCCAGAACCACGCGGGGGGAACCTAGTGAATGAACTGCAGAGAGCTGGGACCAATGTAACAAAGCCTACCATCAGTAAGACACTACACCAGTGCCAGGGACTCAGATCCTACAATGCCAGATGTGTCCCACTGCTTAAGCCAGTACATGTCCGGGCTGTCTGAAGTTTGCTAGAGAGCATTTGGATGATCCAGAAGAGTATTGGGAGAATGTCCTATGGTCTGATGAAACCAAAGTGGAACTGTTTGGTAGAAACACAACTTGTGTTTGGAGGTCTCAACCCTATAGAAAACCATTGGAGGGAGTTGAAAGTCTGTGTTGCCAACCGACAGCCCCAAAACATCACTGCTCTAGAGGAGATCTGCATGGAGGAATGGGCCAACATACCAACAACAGTGTGTGCCAACCTTGTGAAAACTTACAGAAAACATTTGACCTCTGTCATCGCCAAGAAAGGATATATAACAAAGTATTGAGATGAAATTTTGTTACTGACCAAATACTTATTTTTCACCATAATTTGCAAATAAATTCTTACAAAATCAGACAATGTGATTTTCGGGATTTGTTTTCTCATTTTGTCTCTTATAGTTGAGGTCTACCTATGATGTAAATTACAGACGCCTCTCATATTTTTAAGTGGGAGAAGTTGCACTATTGGTGACTGACTAAATACTTTTTTCCCCCACTGTAAATTCATTATGTAGGTAACATTTCCATACATGAATAATCTTAAAAACAAGTACAGATCATAAAATAGACATCATAAGCTTGAGTAACAAACTCTAACTAAGTATCAGTGTACATAAAGCCAGAGGCGGTAAAGAGACCTTGATTGCAATAATGAGACCGGATGGCCGACGGAATCCCCATACAGCCGTCACGGAGTTCAAAAGAGGCGGACTCATCAGGATGCGTGGCCGCTCTGAATGGACTGCCGTCAGCACTCTATGTGATGTGAGCAACAGCAATCTCTCCTTCTACGGCACGGCAAGCCGACAAAGAGGATCCACGTATAGCAGTCACGGTGTGAAAGGAGGCGGAGCTTGCCTGGATAATTCTCCTAAACGAGTACAGTGTTAGTATGTATAGAGGAAAAGACACACGGGAGGGGGAGAATTTCAACCATATTAGACTGACGGTAATATTTAGGTATACAGACTAGATGTCAGTGGTTAGATAAACGCATGGTTATGGACTAGATGTCAGTGGTTAGATAAACGCATGGTTATGAAATGGATCGCAGTGATTAAGTAAACACATGGTTATGGATAAATCATACCAATAAAAATACACTATATGTAAATATAAATATATAAATGAAGGAAAAATACATGAATTGATATATGCATATCATATGAATATGCATAAAATAAATAAATATGCCTAAATAGATATGTGTATTCTCAAGAATGTTTGATAGACATCTCAACAATGGAGAAATATATACAGATTAAAATGTAACAAAAGTAAAAGGTAAAAAGTACACAGGTGTCCTGGTATGTTGGGGAAGATGTGGGCTAAAAAAGTAAAACAAAGCTAATTTGGACTCAAAACTCATTTGTGGACATTTTCAATGTACTCGTTGAGGCCCTGTGGTACTTGAGTGTTCATTTTGAAAATCCAGTGAATTTCCAGTCTCTGCATTTTTTTGAAATCTCTGTCCTTCCACTGGTATGTGTTCGATGGGGGTGATGGTGAAGAAGGAAAAATCACAGCGCTTTACATACTGTAGCATGTTGGGATACGCTATAAAGGATGAACCACCTCTCACATTGACAGGGCCGCTCCCCAATATATCGCTACGAGTTCCACCACTCGCCAGCAGTCTAGTGTATCACGCCCTTCATCCACCATTAGTCAGCAGTCTAGTATATCACGCTCGTACATTTGGTAAAAAATGGGGATATTCTTAGGTCCCGAAATGGCCCAAGCTCATCTGATCCCCACAGGGATCGGTCCTCCACACGAGGGGGTTTCTGACATAGGTACACTACTGATCATACTTCAGCGACTCCAACTTGTTTCCTGCAGAAACCTTTACTTAAATCCCGCTCGGGACCTAGGTTCAGACCAATACTTAGGTTCTTCCTTGTCTGCCACCAAACCAGAGAGATGACTTCACTTTTGGTAGGATTTGCATCTTCTTGTCTAAAGATGCAGCGGATCTCTCCCAGGCACCCAGAGTACTGTTTTGCAGTGTTCGCGAGTGATGCTGGCACCACGGGACCGCTGGGATACAAGCCGTATTCAGACCCAGAAGAGACATTGCATTCCGAATTGAAATGACTGACTTTATTTTGAAACTTTTGACCTTTGACTTTAAGGATTGAAGTTTCTCTTCTGGAAGGAAGGTCATCTGAGACTTTGAATCCAAGATCATCCCCAAACACTTTTTCCTGTAAGAAGAAATTAAGCCTGATTTGTCGAAATTTATCCACTTAAGGTTCTGTAGGAAGTCCACGACAAACTGAATCTGGAAGCAAAGGACAGACCGGGATGGAGAAATGAGAAGGAGATCGTCGAAGTAAGGGACGACTGTTATGTTTTGCTGTCTCAAGAATGCCACCACCTCCAGCATGGTCTTGGTGAACAACCAGGGGGCAGATGAAATCCCAAATGGGATTATACAATATTCAGAAGCTGTAATATGTGGCCATGGTCTCATAGTATTACTTGTCCCTTCATACTGGTATTGGTAATGTTACCAAATGTTGTCTGTAACAGCATTATGATAATAAGCATAGTGATAAAATGTTTTCCTTGTATACTGGTGTTATTTATTTGCTGTATGACATATGTATAAAGGTATACAGTATTATTACAAGTAAAAGAGATTTGCTTTATTTACTGTGTGGTCTTGGAGATTTGTTTGAGGTTTTGGGGTGGAGGGTGCCATTTGCCTAGGGCACCAGAATAACTTGTCCTTCCTGGCCCTGTCAAAAGTTATAAGTATGCTATTTATAGGTAAATTCTAACCTGTTCAACTAGTATGTTACTTTCTGGTAATGTATGCATTGTTATTGTTTCCATTTCTCTTTTTTGGCATTTGAAACTACACTAAAGATGAGTGAATCTTCAGTAGGAGCAAAGCAAATCTGCATTCTGCCCTTCAGGCTGCCCTCCCTGACGCTCCTCACTTTGTTCCTACCGTAGATTCGCTCATCTCTACAGTACACAATTCACCTAAAACAAGTCATACAAAATTCTGATTTTGACATCCAACATCTTTAGCTGCACAAAGTTTTTTTTTAAATTGACTTAGGGTTCATTTACACAGATAATCTGACAGATTATCTGCCAAAGATTTGAAGCCAAAGCCAGAAATGGATTTGAAAAGAGGATAAATCTCAGGCTTTCCTTTATGACCTGATCTCTGTCTCTTCCTGGCATTGGCTGCAAATCTTTGGCAGACAATCTGTCAGATAATCTTTCTGTGTGAATGGACCCTTATGCTGCGTTTACACGGAACGATTATCGCTCGAGTTTTCGCAATAACGATCGCATTTGAGCGATAATCGTTTCGTGTAAACACAGCAAACGAACAAGCGACGAGCGAAAAATCTTTCATTTTGATCTTTCAACATGTTCGCAGATCGTTTTGTGTATACAGTCTTTTAAAGATTCACCCTATGTAAAAGATAAGCTGAAGCGATCTTAAAAACGATTGCATTAACAAATTTTCTTATGATTTTTCTATCGATTTATTCGTCTAAACGCTGATTTCTAAAAACCAAATCGTTGCTTTAAAATCGTTAAACGATCGATTGGGCGAATTATCGCTCCATGTAAACGTAGCATTAGTCAAGGGGAACTAAGTAAGATATCCAAGACTACCATATTTTTTTCATAATACTCCATCAGTATCTGTTCCTATTGCATGCAGATTTTAAAGCATAATTTGCTGAATCATTTTCTTTCAGCATTTCACTCAGTACAAACTTATCCAAGAGTGTAATCTCCTAGATTCAATGCACTTACAGCTTTTTTGGCCCCCTCTTACTAACAGAAGTTCTGCAGTCCTGTTCCATCATGTTCTGCTGCCCGCTTGGGGCGTGATGTGGACCCTCAGTGTCACTGGTTTGGGTGTATTCTAGGTCCAGAATGGCACCTCCTTCCCCTCTGCCTCACTTTTTTTGAAGTCTGAAACTGCATCTCGGGGTCTGTAGGCTTCGGTTCTGAAAATTGAGAACTTAGCGCACAGCAGAGAAAAAGTTCCTGCCTCCAGCAATGATCTCATTCTTGTTTAATTGTTTCCAGTGAATGGTGCCACTTGTCCAATAGGAAGTATATTTTATTACAGTTTGGTGTAAAGGAACACCTTCACCTGTCCACCGAGTATAAAACAAACCATTGACCATGTTCTTGTGTGTCTTTTCACATTGTATAGACGATCTACTTTCCAAAAATGTTGAGAGAGCTCTCCTTGCTACTGATCGCCACGTCTACTTTCATCAGTCTGTCCTCCAAAGATTTATTTTTTTAAGAACAGCTGTCTTAATCTTTGACCATGCTATCTATTCATATTGGTTGATATCCCTTGTACAAAGCTAAAACTGCTTCATACCTTGCTGACCATCTTGTAGTAGACAGTTGTTTTACCACTAAAGGTTGTATTGTTTCTACAATAACTCTCCATCTAGTAGTAGATGAAGAAAAAAAGACAAAGGGGGAGATTTATCAAAGGGTGTAAAATTTAGACTGGTGCAAACTGCCCACAGCAACCAATCACAGCTCAGCTTTCCTTTTAGCACTGCCTAAAGTTGAGCTGTGATTGGTTGCTGTGGGTAGTTTGCACCAGTCTAAATTTTACACCCTTTGATAAATCTCCCCCAAAGAGTTTGTTCTAAAATTGAAAAGAAAATGTACACTTCTGTATTGCAGTCAGAACTATTTTTGCCTAACAAATTTAAAGAAAGCGTGGGACAGGATAAATGTGCCATATTGACACAACACTTATGTTGGCAGCGTTGTCGTATTATTGTCCACAACAATCCTTAATGTCATTTTTGGAAAATTAATTATTTGTTTGCCAGTGTGGCCAAAAGCTGCTATATACTGCAAAAAGCGTATGTCTCTTCCCTTTATTAGCGTGAGCTTTGATATCTTCCTCTAGGTAGACCCATGCCATTACTTCCACTTTAGATTACAAGGGCCAATCCTCTAATACTGTCATTAATGTGTAATTCTGTGTTTGGTTATTGCACTTTATATGCACTGATATATACTTTTGATTAATTTCTGCTGGATATCTTATGCTACCTGCAGTTTAATAGTGGTTGTTGTCCAAGTATTACATATGCACTTTTTGTTCCATGTCCCTCCACCTTGTATGTTTAAGGGGATTGGTTTATTTGGGATTTATTATGTTATGAGGTAATAAAAGTATGATTTTTTTTATTTGGTTGTGGTCATGATTATATACTAAGGGTTTGTAGGTTATAATGTGTCTGTATATATATATATATATATATATATATATATAAAATATGCGTGCGTGTGTGTGCGTGCGTGCGTGCGTGCGTGCGTGTGTGTGTGTGCGCGCGCCTGAATATATATGTGTGTCTGTATATAGGAGACTGTATATGGCTTTTTGACCACATGAAGGGAACCTGTCAGGTTAGCAAATCCCATGTAAGCCAAGTGCAGCACCATATTACATCTGGAAATGCATAATAGGGTGCCTTCACACGTACCGTAACGCTGTGTATTTAACGCTGCCTGTTTGGTGCGATTTTTAAATGCGAGTGTGAAAATCAAAACTCGAATGTAAAAATCGCACCAAAAGCGCAGCGATAAATACGCAGTGATACGGTACGTGTGAAGCTACCCTAATACTGTATGTGTATCTTTACTTTCTTTGTCCTTGACTGCTGTTAGCGTCAGGTATGGCAAAGGCAGTCTGACAAGATACGGACAGTGAGCCCTACGCTGACCCCACCCACTGTCCCTGCTTACTTGCCACAAGACAGTCCTAGGCTACTGCGGACAACCACAAAGGCGTTCCCTACTCTCAATACGTGGAACACAACGCACGGACATATAAACACAACAAGAGGTGTCAGACAATCCAGGTCAGCAACATTTGGGTGGCGTAGTACTAAAACAGTAAGAAGGAGAATAGTTGAGGTCAGGCACAGAAGGTCAGGAACACAGAGAACAGAGTAAATGAACAGGGAGCTAAGCAGGCGAGGGATGATTTCAGAGAAAATGAGAACAGCTGCAGGAAACATAACCCTTATAACCCTTAAGCAACTGCCGTAACCGCAAAACAGTTAACCGCAAAAAGGACCCCTTTATTATCAGTGAACAGCCAAATCCTTTTATCAGCAAACCTACTACCCCACAATACTAATGCAACTACAACCGGAAAAAGTTCTAATAAAACCAAATTCCTCAACACCCTATTATCCACCCAAGACTGATGCCATTGCTCCGCACACCAGCTCCCCCGGAAAAATCCCCAAAGCCCCTTGAGCCGGATGCGTCCGTAAACAACTGCAACTCGTCAGCAACAACGAAATCCTCCTGCCAGAAAGATCTACCATTAAAATGCTCCAAAAACTCCAGCCACATCAACACTAGACTCGATGGCTCCTTAACCCCCGCTATCCGTATAGCTGTCTGTCTACAGAAAATCTTGCCTATCAGGCTAACTAACAGCCAATGACAGCGGTCCCTGGCCTAAGCCTCCCAAGGCGGGAGAGATACTAAAAACAAACCCTCACCCCCCTCCGAGAGGTCACATAAGGGTCAGCTGTATTCCCATGAAGGCCCCTTCCTAAGGGTCCAGGCCCTGTATATTAACTGCAGTGTGTACAAATTTTTCTGTGCAATCACCAAATTTAGTAACTCCTTACTTAAAGCGTAACTGTCATTTCAGGGTCATTTTTCTGAAAACATTAAATATCAACAGTACAAGCGATTTTAAGAAACTCTAATAGGTTTTATGTATTAAAAGAGTTTCCTTCTGTAGTGAAAAAGCAATCTCCTAGCCTCCCCCCTGACATCAAATGAAGCAGGATTTCTGTCTCCATTATGTGGCTATGGAGAGGGGAGGGGCTGTTAGGAGTGACTGAGCACGGAGCAGTCCTGCACAGCACAACACCCTGCAATCTTCTCTCAGTAAGTTCATAGATAAGCACTGACCTTTCTGACCCCAGAATCCTGCGGTTTAGGTGCCCAGAGAGTCTACAAACAGCTGGCCTTCATGTCACCTCTTCCTGCCCCCTCATCTCTTTCAGCCCCTCCCCCCTTCATAGGCTTACAATGGAGAGAGCAGAACCTGTCTTCACTGGCTTCTCTGTAATGAAGACGTGTTTGCCTGATAATGCACAGATAAGAAGTCAGGGCGGGAGGCTGGGAGATTGCTTCTTGAGTACAGAAGGAGGCTTTTTTGGCTGATGAAACCTATTACAGAGTTTCTTAAAATCGCTTATACTACTGATTTCTGCAATAAAAAAAAACATGACAGTTACGCTTTAAGAATATGACATTTCCATGGATTCCAGAGTTCTAAAAGAGTGCTAAAATCTGGAATCCGTGGGAATCCAGTCATAGTGACCAGTACGGGCAGCCAGAGCTTCTTTCCTTCTGCACCTTTCTTCCTGCCCCTCATCACTGCTGGCAGTAGAGGTTGCGCAGAACAACATGTACACCTGCTCCACAATGTTTTATGGTAAAATATAACTATATACTTTTTATCAATCAGAGGAATTGCAGCACTGCAATTTAGTAATCCACTGGAAACTGTGTTTGTTTCATACCACAGCAAACATGGTGCGACGTTTCAGCCCCACAAGGAGCCTTTCTCTAGCATATACAAGTGTGAGCCATCACATGTTTTATACGGGATGTGACATCAGTCGTCATTAGCATAACAGTGTCGACACTTTAATTGTTATCAGTTAAGGAAACCGCATGTTTCAATATAGAATGAACAAAGTCATTTTAAGTGACATTATTACAATGACTTACAATAAACACAAGTATACATGTAGTTTAAAAGTCCCACAGTCCATGCCTTTAACAACTCACACCACGCCTCTATACTAGGTTATTCCTGATGACGTGGCAGAATGTTGTGAGGTCAATATTTGTAGCCAGTTAGCAAGTTCAGCTTAGTCTATTGCTTAAACTCGCTTAACCTATGGAACTCTTTCCAGGTAAGGCTCATGAACTGCATCTCCCCTGCTTCCACCATCCTAGGACAGTATATGCAGGCGTATGTCGAAAGGATCCCAGCTGTAAATAACAACCAGTAGTGCATACCCGGTTACAACCGGATCCCTTGAGCAGTGGTTACTTTTGTTGAGGTAAACCTAGTGAGCACTCAGTGGTAACAGCCGCTTTGTGTACCTCTGCACATCGGCTCTGAAGAAGAAATAGATATGATATTCAGGGGTAATGATCTGCGCTTGTATCTGTAGGTTTTTTTCTTAATCCAGATGCTCAATAAACATCTGGAAAAAAGGAGAATAGCACAGTGAATAAGGGACAATATACATCACCCTCCTTGTCTGTTTTGCCTCAGCCTGTATCCTCTGTCGATGTTCACTCAACAACCATTTGGGATACCCCCTCGTATGAAAGTCACACACCATTTGTTTGGAGACTGTCCAATTCATTGCTTTAATCTGTAATGCTTTTGACTCTCACCCTCTGCCTGTATGGTAACCTCCTTACCATGGCCCTCGGATGACAGCTGTCAAATCTTAAACATGTATTTTTGGACAGCTCTGCAGGCAGAGGGATGTGTAGAGTCACCGCAGGGAAGGAGCTGTGGCAGGAGGATTAACCCCTTCAGGATTGAATTCTTACCCTACAGGATCCTCTGCGAATTTTTTTCACCAACCAATTCAGGATGGAGAGAGACAGAGACAAGATGGCGGAGAGGATAATAACCCTCACCCTACACAAACTCTTCCTGCTTACTGAAGAGGATTACACAGTAGTAAAGAAGTCCTCTTGTGGGCGCTGTGGGGCCCCTGGTTGCGAAGGATGGGGAAGAACCTTGAGCCGAATCCCGGGGCCCCTGATACATGAGGAAATGTATGAAGAGAAGATCCTAGAAGTCACCAAGACTGTGGAGCTGCTGACTGGAGAGGTTCCTATAAGGTGTCAGGACGGGGTGGTCTATTTCCCCATGGAGGAGTGGGAGTATGTAGACGGACACAAGGATCAGTACAAGGATGTAATGCTGGAGGATCAGCAGCCCCTCCCATAAGCAGTCAGATCCAGTAAGAGAACAGCACCAGAGAGATGTCCCCGTCCTCTTCTGCCACAGGATCAGGGGGAAGATGGAAACAATATTAATGCACCAAAGACAGATGTGAGCAGTAATGAGCAGTATAAGGAAGACATCACTACAGGGAAGGATCTAAATTGTATTAATGCCACAGTCAAAGTGGTAAAAGTAGAATCTGAGACGTACGTGAGCAGTGATGAGCAGTATAAGGAGGAAGTTACTAGAGGGAAAGAAACTGAACTGTTTTAATGCTACAGACATAAGGGTAAAGGAAGAGGCGGATGAAGAAGAGACAGATGACAGCAGTGATGAGCAGTATCAGGAGGACATTTCTTTTGAGAAGAATCTGAACTGTATGAATGTTACAGACATAAGGGCAAAAGAAGAAGAGACAGATGACAGCAGTGATGAGCAGTATAAGGATGACATCACTACAGGTAACCGCCCAGATGATTCTACCAGGAGCTCAGGGGGACATCAGATCTCCTCGGAGGATCATATCACACAAGATACATATGAGGAGCCGTCCACTATCCCATATACACCTTCTCTCATCTCATCCTGTTATACAAGTCCCATCTTCTGATTCATCACAGCAAGCTGACATTTACAGAAAAGACGATGAACATCAAAGAGCAAATACAGGAAAGCCTCATTTTTCATATTTAAAATGTAAAAAGATCTTTGCTTTTAAAAAATATCTAAAGAGACATCAGAAAATTCACACGAGAGAAGCCATTTTCTCGTTCAGAATGTGGGAAATGTTGCTAATAAATCAAATGTTGTTGTACATAAACAAATTAACACAGGGGAGAAGCCGTTTTCATGTTCAGAATGTGGGAAGTTTTTTATTTGGAAAGCAAAGCTTCTTGAACTTAAAAAAATTCAGAGGGGAGAAGTAATTTTTTATGTTAAGAATGTGGGAAATGTTTTACTCGGAATTTAAATGTTCTTAAACATCAAAAAGTTCACAGAGGGGAGAAGTAATTTTCATGTTCAGAATGTGGGAAATGTTTTATTCAGAAATCAGTTCTTGTTAAACATCAAAAAATTCACACAGGGTAGGAGCCATTTTCATGTTCAGAGTGTGGGAAATGTTTTTTATTCAGAAATCACATCTGTATCAGTACATCATTAAGTTTACTGTATAACATAGTGTAAACCATCCTCGTCCACTGTCAGTCACATCCAGAAAATGAATACTGTGTAGAGAAATTCATAGTGAAATTTATGAATGTTATGTCTATAGAATGGAAAAAAAATTCACAGAGGGGAGAAGCCATTTTCTTCAGAATGTGGGAAATGTTTTGCTCAAATCAAATGTTCTTGTACATCAACAAATTCACATAGGGGAGAAACCATTTTCATGTTCGGAATGTGGAAAAAATTTTACTCGGAGATCACATCATCTTAAACATCAACAAATTGATGCAGGAGAGAAGCCATTTTCATGTTCAGAAAGTGGAAAATGTTTTACTTGGAAATCAAATGTTCTTAAACATCAAAAAATTCACAGAGGGGAGAAGTCATTTTCATGTTCAGAATGTGGGAAATGTTTTATTCAGAAATCAGTTCTTGTTAAACATCAAAAAATTCACACAGGGTAGGTGCCATTTTCATGTTCAGAGTGTGGGAAATGTTTTTTATTCAGAAATCACATCTGTATCAGTACATCAGTACGTTTACTGTATAACATAGTGTAAACCATCCTCGTCCACTGTCAGTCACATTCAGAAAATGAATACTGTGTAGAGAAATTCATAGTGAAATTTGTTATTGTCTATAGAATGGAAAAAAAAATTCAGAGGGGAGAAGCCATTTTCTTGTTCAGAATGTGGGAAATGTTTTGCTCAAATCAAATGTTCTGGTACATCAACAAATTCACACAGGGGAGAAACCATTTTCATGTTCGGAATGTGGAAAAATTTTTACTCTGAGATCACATCTTAAACATCAACAAATTGACGCAGGGGAGAAGCCATTTTCATGTTCAGAAAGTGGGAAATGCTTTACTTGGAAATCAAATGTTCTTAGACATCAAAAAATTCACAGAGGGGAGAAGTCATTTTCATGTTTAGAATATGGGAAATGTTTTACTAAGAAATCAACGCCTCTTAAACATCAAAAAATTCAGAGTGGAGAAGTCATTTTCATGTTCAGAATGTGGGAAATGTTTTATTCAGGAATCAGTTCTTGTTAAACATCATAAAATTCACACAGGGTAGGAGCCATTTTCATGTTCAGAGTGTGGTAAATATTTTTTATTCAGAAATTAGATCTAAAAAAAGAAATGTATTTTTGTTAGTATGTTTACTGTATAACATATTTACTGTATAACATAGAGTGTAAAGCATCCTCGTCCACTGTCAGTCACATCCAGAAAATGAATACTGTGTAAAGAAATTCATAGTGAACTGTATGTCACTGTCTATAGAATGAAAAATAAATAAATCATGCAGTTTCTTAATACTGTCATTCCAGACAAACATGACATCATCTATGAATCTCCACCACCTCAACACTTGGTTGAAGTGGTGAGATCCATAGACGTGCTCTTCCTCAAGAGCGGCCACATAGAGATTTGCAAACGTGGAAGCTACATTGGTGCCCATCTCCACTCCCTTTCTCTGTGTATATAGTATATCATGAAACACAAAGTCATTTTTAGATAGAACCAGATCATTTAATTCCATAAAAAATTTACAAACTGTATTAGAAATGGATAATCTTGTTAACTCTTTGACTGCCTCCATACCCGCTGTATGCTCAATTTATGTATACAGGCTAGCTATCATCATAAACTCTAACCCTAACACTGAAAGACGTTGAATAATGCTAAAGCTAACTAGTTATTTCTAACCGGCGTCGGCTGGCATGCTCGGCTCCTGACACTGACTGTGCCAGAGCGCTTCACTGGCATTCCAAGTTCCACTCGCCGCAGCCGGGGCTGCACCTCCCCCCCCCTCCCTCCCTCGCCGGGCGGATCAGCTGTCCTGTATTGTTATTTAGGCTGACTGGCAGTCAGGGGGTACTACAGGGGGCTGGAGTCTCTGCCCTAATCAGGGCCTGGGGCTGAGACTCCAGTCCCTATAAACTACAACCCCCATTATTCATGGTTGCCTGCTATAGAGCCTCACTTGTGTGTGTCTTAGCTAGTTATTTCTGATCTGGTTACTCTCCCTGGTTATCTGATTTTTTACTTGTTCTCCTGACCACCGACTATTACTGACTTGGCTAGTAGAGTCGATTACTCCAAAAAGCAGGGACAGATTAGCGGGTTCAGTGACAGGGCTTCACACTGTCTTGTGTCCTTGAGTCCCTGACCTGTCATCACAGTGTGTGTGCGTATATAATATATATTCAGTAGATAGCAGCAGCACACTGAAAAAATGAAGGTGGGGCATGCAGACGGATTCTGATCAAATATAAAGAAGATACTACACAGCACTCCAGAAATGTGAAAAAAAAATTCAAGAGGTTTTTATTCCATCAAAAAAGAAAATCCACATCAAATATGCAAGTACAGGTGCAGGTTTAAATACACCAATCAAGAGGAAAGAGAGGAACCACTCAGTAAATACCAAACAACTGAAAGCTTTTATTATTTAAAAATATAAATGTCCAAATGTCATAAGTGATGGTCTGCAACTGCTAACACACAAAGGGAGGGAGATGGAAATACTCCACCGATTCGGTCCTCAGCCTACCCACTTCTTGCTGGATTGGATCTGTAAGTAGAACTGGTCCGTCGTCCTGGAATCACAGTTTCTCCAAGCCCGTCAGATAAATGCTACATGTGAATAGTTACGTAGTCTAAAAGGTCTCAGTGTTAAAGAAAAAAAGATAAATCAGACACAGGCATACTTCATCCAGCCTGTTAGTGGTTGCTATCTGTTTCACAATGTATTGTATGAACAAATTCTATAATAAAGAGAAAAAAAGAAAACTATATTAATTATCAATTCTCTTTACAAATAATATAATCAGTTTTAATGTAAATAAATAACATACTTAGGGGGTTCAGTGTTAAAATTCTGAGGCCCCCCGATGTGAACATGCTGTAATTAACTTTAAATTAAATGTTCAAACCATTAGGATGTATTCAATTCAAAAATCCAATATGATTCTTTCTTTAGTAACAACATATGTCTATTTCCACCTCGTATTGGTTGTGTAATCTGATCTATAATAATACATTTCTGATAACTCTCCAAATGTCCAGCATCCACAAAATGCTTGGACACTGGAAATCCATTTTCTTCCCTTATTACTGTATCGGTGTTGATTTAGTCTTGTTTTAAAATCTAACGTAGTCTCCCCTACTTGTTTGTTAATACGGTACCGGCAAAGATCCCTTGTCTCCGGGGCCAATCTGTGTTGGACTTCACTCCTTGGTCTACTAATGTCAGTGAGGACCAAATAGTCTTTCAAATTCTGCATTTTCCTGTAGGATAACAATGGTGATAGTTGGAATTCAGAAATATTATTTTGATTTCTGTTACTATAGACCAATATTTGTTAATAGTCCTATTGATTTGTTCAGACGTGAACAGTGTGTATGTGCTCACAAATGGCACTTCTTCAATTCCCTTTCTAGAGTCCTGGCGTTTAAATAATTCTTCCCTGTCTATCTTTTTTCTACAGGAATTTAAGATGGCTTTGGGAAAGCCTCAATCCACAAAGTTGTCAGTCATATTATGCAAAGCCACATCCAGTCGTTCCTTTTTGTCCACATTTCTTTTTCCCCGAGCATCTGGCTAAAAGGAAAAGAATTTTTTCCATGTTAGGATGAGAACTATTAAAGTGCAGTCTTCTTCACAGTTTGCTTCACATAGAAATCTGCAATCAATTTATCCCCCTCCTTTAAAACCATTACATCCGAGTAGTTATTGCGATATGTATCACAATTTACTGTTAATTTTATAGTTTCATATGGTTTTATTTTGTAGTTCTATGCTATTTAGATAAGATACGAACTGTTGGAGCTCATCCAGGTTACCTGTTCACAGTACAAACTCTTCTTCTTTACAGTGACACCATGATAGCACCTTGCTGAAGTGGTGGGTTACATAGACGAAACGTTCCTCAAGACATGTCATTACCACATTAGCGCACATTGGCACCCATCGCCACCCCCTTTAATTGTAAGTACATTTTTCCATCATACATAAAGAAAATATTTTTTAAAACCATTTCTAATAGCTGCAAGACAAAGTCACTCTCCTTAGGAAGGAGATTCAGCTCGGTCATGACTTTAGATCGCATGCATACCTCTATCGTGATAGTTAGAGGTATAAAGTCTCATATCCAGTGTGACAAATTGTCTCAGGTGGTATCGTCATCTCTTTGATTTTTATTTAAAAACTTGTAGAGTCCTATAGATAAGACGTTACATTTATTGCCAAAGGTCTAAATAATTTGTCAAGGATCAACAATATATTGCTAAAGATGGAGCCCCTCCCTGAAAGAATCTGTCTCCCAGGGGGGTTTGGCTACATCCTAATGTATTTTAGGTAACAAATATGACATAGGTTGTTTTGGTTGGGTAACTGTCAAAAAGTCTCTCAATTTCTCGATTAGACATGAGGTTTTTGATTGCTGACCATTGTCTATGTGTGTTACTAAATTCTTTTTGTCCACATTTTTTTTCCCCTGAGCATCTGACTAAAAAGAAAAGATTTTTTTCATGTTAGTGGGATGAGAACTATTAAAGTGCAGTCTGTTTGCTTCACATATAAACCTGCAATCAATTTATCCCCCTCCTTTGAAACCATTACATCCAAGTAGTTAATGCGATATATATCACAATTTACTGTTAATTTTATAGTTTCATTTTGTAGTTCTATGCTATTTAGATAAGATACAGACTGTTGGAGCTCATCCAGGTCACCTATTCAGAGTACAAACTCTTCTTCATTATAGTGACACCATGATAGCACCTTGCTGAAGTGGTGGGTTACATAGACGATACGTTTCTCAGAATATGTCATTACCACCCATCGCCACCCCCTTCAATTGTAAGTACATTTTTCCATCATACATAAAGTAAACCATTTCTAATAGCTGCAAGACAAAGTCACTCTAGTTAGGTAAGAGATTCAGCTCGGTCATGACTTTAGATCGAATGCTTACCTCTATCGTGATCGATAGAGGTATAAAGTCTCATCACATCCATTGTGACCAAAATTGTCTCAGGTGGTATTGTCATCTCTTTGATTTTAAGTTAAAAACTTGTAGAGTCCTATAGATAAGACGTTACATTTATTGCCAAAGGTCTCAATAATTTGTCAAGAAATACCAATATATTGCTAAAGATGGAGCCCCTCCCTTAGACAATCGGTCTCCCAGGGGGGTTTGGCTACATCCTTATGTATTTTAGGTAACAAATAACAGGTTGTTTTGCTTGGGTCACTGTCAAAAAGTCTCTCAATTTCTCGATTAGACACAAGGTTTTTGATGGCTGACCATTGTCTGTATGTTATTAAATCCTGTTCTTTTATGTCTAGAATGTTTAGATAACTTTACTAGATCTCTTTCAACTGTGCTTTGAAATGTCAGTAATTTTGTTTCTGAAGTGAGACTCCATCTGTGAGACTTTGCAAAATCTGATCAACAATTGGCCTGTACATTCTATACAAAAACACTGCATTTCATCACTTGGGCATTCATTCAACCGAGATCTCACCTGCCATTCTCCTGACACTGATTGTGCCAGAGCGCTTAGCTGGCATTCCAAGTTTCACTTGCCGCAGTCGGGGCTGCACCTCCCCCCCCCCTCCCCCGGCTGGGCGGATCAGCTGTCCTGTATTGTTAGGCTAGGTTCACACTGCGTTTTCAGCATCCGTTTAACGCATCCGTTTTTTGCAAAAAACGCATGAAAAACGGATTGCAAAAAACGGATTCATTTGTGTGCATCCGTTTTTCCATTGACTTCCATTATAAAAAAAAACGGATCCGTTTTTTTTGGCGGACCAAAACGGACCAAAAAACGTTGCTGACCCTATTTTTCTGGACGTTAAAAAAAAACGGGTCCGTTAAACGGATGCTGAAAACGCAGTGTGAACCTAGCCTTATTTAGGCTGACTGGCAGTTAGCTCTGCAGTCAGCTCTCAGTGTACTACAGGGGGCTGGAGTCTCTGCCCTAATCAGAGCCTGAAAATCACAGATGCACCACCTAGTATGGGCGTGCAGTAACCACGGTCCAAATACGTGTAAATTATATTTAATTTCCCAGAATCACGTATAAAATCTAACTTTTATTAGATATGCATTAAAAGTAAAAAATGTATTAAAACAAGTGTTCTACACATATGAAATCGGCACTTCACAACAGATCTAAGGTGTTGACCCTCTGATAGGCTGGTATACTTAGGGATAGATTCGCCCAGATATATAAGGATAAAACCAGACTTCAGAAAAAAATTTAGATAAACAAGTATCTCTGTCTCAATCCAAGTCTCTACGCGTTTCACCCAGATATATCCCTGGGATCATCAGGAGACCTTCACAAAACACAATGGTTACTGTTTAGAGATTATATAGAATTGTTGTGTTTAAATAAATAGAAAAATCAGATAAATATAGAAAAGGGTAGGAGACAAGTGGGGATATATATATTGTGTATACTCTGTGCGTCGGGTGTTCACCCTGGCCCGGCCTCCGATAAGCACTTGGAGCGACAGGTCAGGATAACCCCAAGACACAGACAAACCACACACAATACAATCAGGAGTACACTTTTATGGCTGCAGTATTACACGGCAGAAACTGTATGTATGACCAATAGGGATAGCAATGACCCTCAGAGACAGTCCTTTGGGGTTCAGGTTAGATACCAGTATCCTATGATGTCACAAGCCACATGCAAATATGATAACATGCATAACCTCTACAATAATCTATGGCAACCATGCATATACTAGCTATGTCTGCCGAGTACTAGAGGAACATCCAATCCTGGAAGATGAAAAAGGTCTCATACAGCAGGTACAGTCACAGAAACTGGCAAGTGCATGAAGCATATATACTGACAGTGTTTGCCAAGACAGCCATCATGATAAGTCACAGTGCAGATATGGTGCACTCATCCCCACAGGGATTACTCACTACCCCCAACGTGCCCAGGATGTGTAGAACACTTGTTTTAATACATTTTTTACTTTTAATGCATATCTAATAAAAGTTAGATTTTATATGTGATTCTGGGAAACTAATCAGAGCCTGGGCCTGAGACTCGAGTCCCTATAAACTACAACCGCCATTATCCATGGTTGCCTGCTATAGAGCCTCACTTGTGTGTGCCTTAGCTAGTTATTCCTGATCTGGTTACTCTCCCTGGTTAGGCTAGGTTCACACTGCGTTTTCAGCATCCGTTTAACGCATCCGTTTTTTGCAAAAAACGCATGAAAAACGGATTGCAAAAAACTGATTCATTTGTGTGCATCCGTTTTTCCATTGACTTCCATTATAAAAAAAACGGATCCGTTTTTTTTGGCGGACCAAAACGGACCAAAAAACGTTGCTGACCCTATTTTTCTGAACGTTAAAAAAAACGGATCCGTTAAACGGATGCTGAAAACGCAGTGTGAACCTAGCCTTATCTGATTTTTTTACTTGTTCTCCTGACTAGGGATGGTCCGAACCTGCCGAGGTTCGGGTTCCTTGGCTTATTTCAGATAACTCTCTGCTTGGACACTGCAAATCCATTTTCTTCCCCTATTACTGTATCTGTGTTGATTTAGTCTTGTTTTTAAAATCTAACGTAGCCTCCTCTACATAGATCTTTCTGAATGGGCAGGGAAGTATACAGTGTATATAACCCAGTCGGATACGCAAATGAGGTAATAATGATGTATGACACATTCTTTGTTAATACGGTACCAGCAAAGATCCCTTTCCCCCTAGGCCAATCTGTGTTGGACTTCACTCCTTAGTCTACTAATGTCAGTGAGGACCAAACAGTCTTTCAAATTCTGCATTTTCCTGTAGGATAACAATGGTGATAGTTGGAATTCAGAAATATTATTTTGGTTTCTGTTACTATAGACCAATATTTGTTAATATTCCTATTGATTTGTTCAGACGTGAACAGTGTGTATGTGCTCACAAATGGCACTTCTTCAATTCCCTTTCTAGAGTCCTGAAGTTTAAATAATTCTTCCCTGTCTATCTTTTTTCTACAGGAATTTAAGATGGCTTTGGGAAAGCCTCAATCCACAAAGTTGTCAGTCATATTATGCAAAGCCACATCCAGTCGTTCCTTTTTGTCCACATTTCTTTTTCCCTGAGCATCTGGCTAAAACGAATTTTTTTTTTCCATGTTAGGATGAGAACTATTAAAGTGCAGTCTGTTTGCTTCACATAGAAATCTGCAATCAATTTATTCCCCTTCTTTGAAACCATTACATCCAAGTAGTTAATGCGATATGTATCACAATTTACTGTTAATTTTATAGTTTCATATGGTTTCATTTTGTAGTTCTATGCTATTTAGATATAATACAGACTGTTGGAGCTCATCCAGGTTACCTGTTTACAGTACAAACTCTTCTTCTTTACAGTGACACCATGATAGCACCTTGCTGAAGCAGTGGGTTACATAGACGAAACGTTCCTCAAGACATGTCATTACCACGTTAGCGCACATTGGCACCCTCTTTAATTGTATGTACATTTTTCCATCATACATAAACTAAATATATTTTAGAAGCATTTCTAATAGCTGCAAGACAAAGTCACTCTCCTTTGGTAGGAGATTCAGCTCGGTCATGACTTTAGATCGCATGCATACCTCTATTGTGATCGATAGAGGTATAAAGTCTCATCACATCCAGTGTGACCAAAATTGTCTCAGGTGGTATGGTCATCTCTTTGATTTTAAACTTGTAGAGTCCTATAGATAATGGTACTTTTACACGGAGCGATAATTCGTACGATTAACAATTTCGAAGTAACGATTTTTTTAAATAACGATCAGCGTTTAGACAGAATGATATATCGTACGGAAAAATCGTTTTGCGATCGCTTAAGCCTATCTCGCATATAGGTTAAATCGGTGAACGACTGTTTACACTGAATGATCTGCAAATTTTTTGCGAACGACCAACGAGGATTTGAGAATATGTTGAAAGATCAAAGTGAACAATTTCTCGCTCGTCGTTTGATCGTTTGCGGCGTTTACACGTACGATTATCGTTCGAATTCGATCGTTATCGTGCAAATTCGAACCATAATCGTTCCGTGAGATCTGAGATCTCACCTGCAATTCTTTATCTGACAGCCCTTCTCACTGGAATCTCTTGTTCAATCTTCAGGAAGGAAAGTACACTCACCGGCCACTTTATTAGGTACACCATGCTAGTATCGGGTTGGACCTCCTTTTGCCTTCAGAACTGCCTCAATTCTTGGTGGCATAGATACAACAAGGTGCTGGAAGCATTCCTCAGAGATTTTGGTCCATATTGACTGACATGATGGCATCACACAGTTGCCGCAAATTTGTCGGCTGCACATCCATGATGCGAATCTCCCGTTCCACCACATCCCAAAGATGCTCTATTGGATTGAGATCTGGTGACTGTGAAGGCCATTTGAGTACAGTGAACTCATTGTCATGTTCAAGAAACCAGTCTGAGATGATTCTAGGTTTATGACATGGCGCATTATCCTGCTGAAAGTAGCCATCAGATGTTGGGTACATTGTGGTCATAAAGGGATGGACATGGTCAGCAACAATACTCAGGTAGGCTGTGGCGTTGCAACAATGCTCAATTGGTACCAAGGGGCCCAGAGAGTGCCAAGAAAATATTCCCCACACCATGACACCACCACCACCAGCCTGAACCGTTGTTACAAGGCAGGATGGATCCATGCTTTCATGTTGTTGACGCCAAATTCTGACCCTACCATCCGAATGTCACAGCAGAAATCGAGACTCATCAGACCAGGCAACATTTTTCCAATCTTCTACTGTCCAATTTCGATGAGCTTGTGTAAATTGTAGCCTGTTTCCTGTTCTTAGCTGAAAGGAGTGGCACCCGGTGTGGTCTTCTGCTGCTGTAGCCCATCTGCCTCAAAGTTGGAGGTACTTTGCGTTCAGAGATGCTCTTCTGCCTACCTTGGTTGTAACGGTTGGCTATTTGAGTCACTGCTGCCTTTCTATCGGCTCGAACCAGTCTGCCCATTCTCCTCTGACCTCTGGCATCAACAAGGCATTTCGGCCCACAGAACTGCCGCTCACTGGATGTTTTTTCTTTTTCGGACCATTCTCTGTAAACCCTAGAGATGGTTGTTCGTGAAAATCCCAGTAGATCAGCAGTTTCTGAAATACTCAGACCAGCCCTTCTGGCACCAACAACCATGCCACGTTCAAAGGCACTCAAATCACCTTTCTTCCCCATACTGATGCTCGGTTTGAACTGCAGGAGATTGTCTTGACCATGTCTACATGCCTAAATGCACTGAGTTGCCGCCATGTGATTGGCTGATTAGAAATTAAGTGGTAACGTGCAGTTGGACAGGTGTACCTAATAAAGTGGCTGGTGAGTGTGTATATATATATATATATATATATATATACACATAGTCAGTAGAAAGTATTCATTTCTCCCACAGATGCAACGTTTCATTCCCACAATCGAACCATTATCGAGCAGTGCAAATACATGTGTATAAAGATCAATATCAACATAATATATAACATCTTAAAAGTATATATCAAAAATTTTCACATGAGTCTATAAAGTACACAGTAAAAGCAAGTGGGGTATCCACTCACCAGGATGATGTAGGCAGGCCAAATATACTTAAACAGCAAGATGTATGTTAGATATTGGCATGGTATCGGTGTTCTAGCTTTTGTAAACAGAACAACGTCCCTCGCAGAACTTAGTCCTCAGCTGATGTACAATCTCCTGGTAGGTGGTTGTGTTTCGGTTCAAAATCACAATTGTAACCAGAACATTTGCACAGTGAGCAAATCGCTCCGATCTTGTGGGATTACGGACTCATTGGGGAATTAACCCCTTCACTGCGAGACCCTTAGGTCCATAAGGGACCCTTGAACTTTGGATCATTAGTATGGGGCATATAGACGTTTGTTATTTAGTTGCCTATATGTTTCTAGTGTATACATTAGTTTATTCATAACCACAATGGCTCCTCCTTTGTCAGCAGGTTTGATCACCAGATTGTGGTCATGGATAAGCCTTGCTTAATTTCATCTCTTATTAACATCTCTTATTAACCGTTCAGAGGTATGTATATCGGAAGACACATTATTAGGCTTCAAATCACTGTCCCTTTTTATGTTAAGATCGACAATCAAAATCAAATTAAAATAGCTACTGCTTATTTTGTCAACTTTTTCATCTTTCCCTTCAAACCATATCTTCAAATTGAGCTTTGTAATGAGTTGAGATACATCTAAATCAAGAGCAAAACCAGTTCGATGAATGGCTAGGACAAAGATTTAACCCCTTACTTAGCACAGATAATTGTGACAGTAAGATGAATGGAGGAGATATTTGCCACATGGGTGTGTTCTCTTTTTTAATGTTGATCTCGGTGAGGTTTGACTTCCCTGTTGTTGTTTTTTTTTTTGGAATATCTGCGTTAATTTTACCCTCCTCTCCGGGTCTGCCTCCGCTATTATTGGATTGTTCTAAAAGAAACCCCTTTGTTATTTATCCGCAGGGGATGAGTGTTCTCATCCGGAGTATTCCAGGTAAAAATTTTATCACTCGAAAAATCTTGGGTGTCACGGAACCACTTAGGTTGCTTATTATCTATATCTGAACACACATTATTAGGCTTCAAATCACTGTCACTTTTTATGTTAAGATCAACAATCAAAATCTAATTAAAATAGCTACTGCCTATTTTGTCAACTTTTTCATCTTTCCCTTTAAACCATATCCTCAAATTGAGCTTTGTAATAAGTTAGGATACATCTTAATCAAGCGCAAAACCAGTTCACTGGATGGCTAGGACAAAGATTAAACCCCTTACTTAGCACAGATAATTGTGACATAGTAAGATGAATGGAGGAGATATTTGCCACATTGGTGTGTTCTCTTTTTTATTGTTGATCTCGGTGAGGTTTGACTTCCCCGTTGCGGTTTTCTTTTTGGAATATCTGCGTTAATTTTACCCTCCTCTCCGGTTCTGCCTCCGCTGTTATTGGATTGTTCGGGAAAAAAAAACCTGAAAAACTTAGTTATTTCTTCGCAGGGGATAAGTGTTCTAGGTATAAATGTTACCACTCGAATAATCTTGGGTGTCACAGAACCACTTATGTTGCTTTTGTTTTTGTAGGTCCTTCTTAAATGTATCCAGAAAGCGGTTCTGTGTAGTAATAAATTTCTCCAGATCCTCAGCCTTAATAGTAGCACCTAATAGTCATCGACTTTAGTCATAGATAGTTTCCGATCCACTTCCTACAGCTGTTTCTGCTTATTGACCATTTGTTGCAAAATAAGTTGTAGCACATACTTGTTAGATAATAGATTCCTCATCCTTTAAATGATATGCAAGACAATAAAATGCTCAGAGACCAAATATCCGCTATAAACTTATAGAGACAAGGATGGTATATCCTTAGACTTACTCCACTAAAAGGCTATTTTTGAAACCTATCCCCCTCCTGGACGCCTGTTCACTGATATTGACCGGATCGTGAGTCCATGAAAAGTTCATCCACAATAACGTTTATTTCTATAGCAACGCGTTTCGGCGGGATTACTCACACCTTTCACAAATTAAACAAGTAGTACATACAACGGTGTATTTAAATTAAAAACTTACATTAACAGAGGGGGTGGGTATGGATTGCACCCCAAACCAGGAATAATAGAGCGCCAGGGTCGCCAGGAAGCGTCGTGTGTTCCACCGAGGCAAATCAAGAAGTTGCCCTGCGGCTCATTTGTGTGTTTCACGCATGTATCAGAATCAGTGAATTATAATTAGATACATCAGTAAGAAATCAAATCGCTAAAATTATTTTGGAATAAATAGTAACCAGTATATAAGTGGCTTACTAATTGTTTAAATGGGAACGTCATAATGGAAGATTGCTATTAAGGCAATTCCTGGGAGTGGCAAACAGGGATCAAGAAAAAGAGTAAGGAAAGGCTATTGCTTAAATGGCAATAGCCTAATGGGAAATTGCTATTACGACAATTCTCAAATATCCATATGTAGAAGGGAAATTGTTCAGAAGCAATTCCCTTACACATAATTGCTAATACGGCAATTCCCAAATGTAATATTGCATATTCTTGTACAGATTTAACAGATTAAGCATAATGACATATCCAATTTACAATATAATTCTAAAGTATAAGACAAAATAACATCGGTGTATAATAAATAGGTATAATGTAATATGTAAAAAAACTATTTCAACAGGCTATTTTAAGAATTGTATGTATCTTATAATACTATGAATAAAAATAAGCAATTCTTATAAACCAGACCAGAGTTTCTAATCAGAATAATAATCAGGAGTTAAAAATCTGTAGCCATGCACACAGCGGTTTCCACACTCAGGATGAGAACAATATGAAGTAATGAGTAGCAATCACAAATCTCATATATTGCACAGAAGTCTGTAAACACCATACACTATTACTACTACTACCAGGGTGATAAATAATAGTACAACATATATTGCACAGTGCCCAATGAACACAAGGACCCACAGAGAGATGCAGTATTAGTAAACCATAATACCTAAAGTGTGGATGTGTGCCAGCTCCCCTCCGATGCACGTTTCGCGTTCGCTTTTTCCAGGACGGCTGTCCCTGTGTCTCTGTCCCTTTTTATATCACTGGCGGTAACTACGAAGGGACACGGTATCCGGCGCCTCCCCACTCCTCTGATCAGATGACCCGCAACACGGTGCGGCGTCATCACGTGACCTGCTGAGTGGCGGGTTACATGTGCAGCCAGGACGCGTTACCATGGAGGCGGCCAAACTATTCCAGTGTGGATACAGCGACCTCCCCACTGATGGAAACACAATGCCCATAGTAATACACTTATGTCCCGTGCATCTGTACTCTCAGCCCAGTATGCTAATGTACACGACTAATGTCTACCTTTGAGAACATGTTGAAAGATCAAAATGAACGATTTCTCGTTCTTCGTTTGATCGTTCGAATTCGATCGTTATCGTGCAAATTCGCACGATGATCGTTACGTGTAAACGCACCTTGAGTTGTATTCATTTGTATATTTTTCACTTTATCATCATATTCACACTTCATCGTAATCCATTCTAACAATTCACATATTTTGCACTTCAGTATTTTATTCATGTCATTTTATATACACATTGATGTGATCACTAAGCAAATTCAGTGCTTCCAATATAATTGTGTGACACTGTTCAGACCGTATACACATTACACTGACACATGCGGTAATTACCTAGGCACAAGTCTATAGATTGCTATGCACACAGGTAGAGATTAGTCGTGCAACATAAGTGTATTACTATGGGCATTGTGTTTCCATCAGTGGGGTGGTCGCTGTATCCACACTGGAATAGCTTGGCAGCCTCCATGGTAATGCGTCCTGACTGCACATGTGACCCGCCGCACGGTGGGTCACATGACGCCGCGCCGTGTTGCGGGTCATGTGACTAGGAGTGGGGAGGCGCCGGATACCGCATCCTTCCGCAGTTACCGCCAGTGATCTAAAAAGGGACAGAGACACAGGGACAGCCGTCGTCCTGGAAAAAGCGAACACAAAACGTGCGTTGGAGGGGAGCTGGAACACATCCACACTTCAAGTATTATGGTTTACTAAAACTGCATCTCTCTGTGGGTCCTTATTGTGTTCGTTGGGCATTGTGCAATATATGTTGTGTAATTTTTTATCACCCTGGGAGTAGTAGTAATAGTGTATGGTGTTTACAGACTTCTGTGCAATATATGAGATTTGTGATTGCTACTCATTACTTCATATTGTTATCATCCTGAGTGTGGAAACCGCTGTGTGCATGGCTACAGATTTTTAACTGCTGATTATGTATATTTTTATATATTGTGATTAATAAAGGTGATAATTCTGATTATAAACTCTGGTCTGGTTTATAGGAATTGCTTCTGTTCTACAGCCCTGGACTGGCTGTGATTGGTCTGTATAGGAATGTATGAATAAAAATAATAGATTCCCCCTATAAAATATAAGGAAACACTGTTAGAGAGGCATACCATGTAAAAGGCTAAAAAAGCAATTGCTCACATATACAAATAACGGACGATGGACCACATTAATACTACATCTATAATAGCGATTGTTAAAATACCTGTTCAAGTGTTTCATTAAGGCCCTTGGGGTTCAGTGTGTTCTTTCCAAAAATCCAGTACATTTTTTTATGATATAGGTTCTTCAAGTCCTCATCTGGAATTTTCTCTATTGGGGTGATACGTAGCAATTTGGGATTATTTTCATGAACTTTTGTGAAATGCCTAGAAACACTGCATTTAAAATTTATGGCAAATATTAAATCTATGATTATTTAAATGTATTGTATGTATAAAAATGTATTTTTGGTACACCCTATGTATCTCAAACCACATGGACATTCCAACATGTATATCACAAATGTGGTATTAAATGGAAGATGTTTGATAGTAAAAATAAGGTCTTCAGATATATGTATCTCTTTCCTATTGTGCATAGTATGGGCACAACATGGGTCACTCAGCAAAACTCCCTTGTTTAGACAACCATTGTCTAGTAGTCCTGGTTTTTCCATTTATTTTTGGGAAGGGGCAACTTATTTTTTTTTTAATTGTTTTGCCCTTACAGAAAACTCATTGTGGACAATCTAAAATGGGCTCCTTAAGGATATGATCACTCATCGAGATCCCCCAGTTATCACTTAGAACTTAGCACTATATTTAGTTATAAATAGAGTTTCTCTTTCTGCGGTAGTAGTTTTTTCGGATTTCTGTGAGGAAGAAGAGAGACAAGCTTCCTGACTACGTTCTTTTTTGTAAGCTCCTTCAATAAGAGTAGGAGGGTATTTTTTTCTCCTTAAACCTATCACATTGGATGGGTAGTTGTTCATCACGTTGTTTATTTGAACTACAGTTTTGTCTTATTCTCTTAATCTGACCAAATGGTATATTATTTTTCCAGCTGTTCAGATGACAACTATAGTCCAAAATAGCTGTTGGCATCTACCTCTTTGAAATGTGTAGCAGTTTGAATAGTGTAATTCTCTCTATATATATAGTGGGGTCTAAGAATACCATCTCCCTGCTACTTATATAGCTAGTAAATTCTAGTCTCCAATCGTTGTTATTAAGGTATTTAATGTACTCCGCTAAACTATCTATGTCCCCTTCACATACTAGGATAATGTTATCAATGAACAGCTTCTTTCAAAGGCTCCCATGTATAGATTAGCAAAACATGGTGCAAATTTAGTCCCCATAGCGGGCCCACATGATTGGATATTGAATTTTTTACCATATATAAAATAATTGTGGGTCAATACAAATAGACCAGCATCTAAAATAAACTCTTTTTGCTTACTGGGCATCTTAACTTAAAACAAAGTCTACTGCTTGGATGCCTCTCCCATGGGGGATATTACTATATAGGGAGGCAACATCTAGCGTTGCCCAAATATAGTTCTCTTTCCAAATAATTTTTTTTTTAAAGATTAAGGAGTTTACTAGTGTCTTTCAAGTACACTGGGAGTGATGTCACAAATCTCTGTAGCTGCCGATTGATGTATTGAGATAAAGTTCCTGTAATGGATCCCTTACTATCAATTATTGGTCTCCCTGGAGGTGTTTCTCTACATTTGTGGATTTTAAGCAGGAAATAAAAATCAGCTGTATAAATTACATTTTTTTCTTGTTTTAGAATACAGTTCTGCTGAATTCTTTGGGGGGTTGGAAAAAGAGGAAGGAGGAGGAGTTGCTGCCACTAAATCCCAGGATTCCAGAAGCCGAAGGCCATCTTTTAAGTTGAAGGCCACAGAAGTAACTCAAAAGGCAGTTTGGGTACCCCCACTTGTACGCTATGTTCTCTTCTCACAGAGTACAGGTAATGGGAACCAACAACTTACGCCACTAATGTGTATTATGTTATTTTGGTGTTGTGCAACCTCAGGGCTCACCTTCTGAAACCTTCCTGTCATGGTGGGGTCCGAGGGTGCTGGGGCCCTTGTCTTCTTCAGCATACACACAGGGACATATATTTTTTTTATAAAAGTCTAACATAATAGCAGTGAAAGTATATTAGGACTTTACTTGAGGGATAACTAAATACAATCCAGTACAGGGGCAGCTGCTGATGATAAACTGTTAGCTTGATCAGAGTCCTTTGCTTCAGGGGGAGGGTTACCGTGGTTACTATTGCTTAGACTTGGCAGATAGATGGGATTTCAAATAGACAGACCTGTTCCAGCGGCTTTGCAGTTTTCCAGCCTTTATAGGGTACGTGTGTGCAGATACTTGACGTTACTGAAGAGACTTGACGCTGTCAACGCTCACTATCATGTAGGAGGGAGACGCATGGACGCACTGACTTGGAAGCCAGGAAGATGTGGACGGTGAATGGGAGACTCTCTATCACTTCACCAATCCGACAGCAGGCGCGAATAAATACAGAGGATGTCCTGCTGAGACTTTGAAGACAGGTATAAGTCCTTAGGGCTGACTGGAAACAGGTTAGGGGGCTAAGGATGGAGTCTGACAGGATTACTGAGGTGACGTAGGGAGGTTAGATGTGACTCTGGCAATGTCAGACTGACAACTGACAAGACCGCACAGCACCTCTGGGTAAAAGGTGGGCGGAGCTAACTTTCCCATGGCCAATTACTTAGCGTGTGATAGTTTGCAGGGGAGGAGCACTGATCAAGCTTAACATTTGTACCATTTGAGATTAATACATAGCAACATATTAAATATATAGCAGAAAACAGTATCAATATAAGAGAGTTAGAAAAGAACAACAAATACATAGGCCCCGATACAGACAGTCTATGGCTGCCAATAGCAACAATACATATCCAGACGCCTGACAATATACCTTTCTGGGCCATTACATGTGGAAGAAGTGAATCAGGGCAAGAGTGTCCCTTGGGACATCAGGAGCTAGATGGCGAGGGCAAGGCTCCCTGTGCGCTCGGTCTACGATTAGATCCCTATGCATGTAATCAGGAAGGAGTTCTTTAAGAAATCTTTGCACATAATGCATCAGCTCAGAGGGGGTCACTGATTCTGGGATGCCATGAATCTTAATGTTATTTCGTCGTGAGCGATTCTCCATATCGATCAACTTATTTTTCTGCTGCTGCACCTCTTCCTCCAGAGAGTAGTGGGCATTAATATGTGAGTTGTTAGAGCCATTTCACCATTTCTTCCATTTTAGTTTTAACGTGTTCCACCCTGTGGCCAATCTCCTGTATAGCTGTGTGCAAGGGAGTAGTCAGCTCTTCTAGTTTGCTTTGCAGTGAGTCCCTCATGGCAGCTAACGTGCTTGAGGGATATATCAGTTGTAGAAGCTCCGAGGGAGTGCATCAAAACAATCCACTGCAGACAAGTCAGCTGCTGCCTCATCCATAGGATCAGTAGAATTTCTATCCTTTTGTTTTAGAGGGCTTTGCATGGTGGGGGAGGAAGGAGGAGAGATGTCCTGCCCGTTAGTGTTGGCACCTCTTTTCTCTCCCTCTAGCCACGTCTTTATGCTGGGAGTTCTCTTCTCCCCCTGCTCCATTCTCGAGGTCTGCTAAAGGTGCATAATGATTATGCAAAGGGACCATCTTACTCCCAGTGCGGGCATCTTTTCCCTCCTGGCGGCTCCTCCGCTTTGAGAGCAGGTGCCATCACTAGCTGTGTGTACAGGCGCCTTCTCCGTCATGGAAGCACAGTGCGGCTCCAAGTCAGTTTAATCTTGGAACACAGTATGCTGGTGAAAACTTGTCAGTTTTCGCAGCTTCCCGTCTTCTTTCTGGAGGAGGCTGGTGGTGGCCTCAAAGCATTCCATTGACTGGATAGCTGGGTGGGCAGAGGCAACCACGTCAATCCAAGTCATCACATTCTCTTACTATAATTCTCTCCTGCAAAGAAAATTTCCTGGTTCGTTGTGGGAAGGCTATGTGACTGTGTCTGAAAGCTTAGCTGAGAACTGCTTTCAAGGAAAACTTTTATTTCACTGACATTGGCTTCTGCCTTTTTCTTATGCATCATCTCAATCAAAGCTTCTATGTATTCATGTTTTGGGCTACATATTTACCCATAAGTTTTTTTAAATAAAAAAAGCCACAAGATCTAAGAGGCTTCCCTCAGCCTTCTTTTGAGCTAAACCAAATGCCACAAAAAAGTTTTTCTTTTTTTTCTCCCTAGCATTTCCTTATTTTATTGTAAATTACTATAGGTGTTTTTCCTCTGGCTTTGTATACCCTTGGAGGTTTTTTTTTTTGATTCTTTGATTCTTTTTTATGCGATTTCAAGTTTTCTACTGAAGAATAGGTGAAAATAGGTGAATAGGTGAAAAAACCACTGGGCTGCCGAGGGTTAAGGGGGACAGCGTTTACATACTCGCAACGGGATGAAAATTCTGCTTTGAGTATATAAATCTATTGAAACCGACAGTGTTGTGAATAGCGGCGGATTTTGCTGCAATTCCATTATGTGTGTAGCTGGCTTAAAACTGCACCGCCACCTGAAGTACTGTATCATAAACCTGCCCCGTAATGCTGCGTTTACACGGGGTGATAATTCGCCCAATCATTTGAAAAAATCATTATTGCGATCGTTTTAAGATCGCTTAAGCTTATCTCACACATAGGGTGAATTGGTGAAAGAATGTTTACACAAAGCGATCTGCGAATTTTTTGCGAACGAACAACAACGATTTGAGAACATGTTGAACGATTTCTCGCTTGATCGTTTGCTGTGTTATTGCGAATCGAAAGATAATTGTTCTGTGTAAACGCACCATTACATATCCCTGTAAATAGCAGTTTCATATGTTTTCAATCCTTTTTAGCTAACTCAAGCTCTTTGGTTGTTGTTTTTTCTAGCTTTTTGAGCACCTTCTTTCATTTTGATTTTCTGCTCTCTATATTCATTATAGAATAATAAACTAATATTTTGTGAAAAAATAAAGATAATAAAGGCCCTCACATAAATCCCTTCCCTTTTTACCTTTCACTTCACTGAATTATCCTCTCCTTCCTTCCCGGCTCCCATTCGTGAAATAAACAAATGCAGTCGCTTGTTGGATAAATTGGCCACAGCAACCATTTTATTACAAACATACGAAAAACGCATATGCATTTGTAATATCTTACTTCCACATAAACTGGTACATAAACATTAGAGATGAGTGAGTATTAAAATACTAGGGTGTTCGGTACTCGAGACGAACACCATTGAAGTAAATGGGAAACTCGAGCATTGGAGGCAATATGGAAATGGACAGGAAACAGCAGGGGCAGCATACATGGATGCCTCTCGGGCTGGCTAGTTGCAACATTACGCCAAATTATGGGCAACAGCTGGGTGGTGGCCCTCAATACAATTTTGCTGACCCAAACCAAGATGGGCAAGGCACATGTGCTGGCACATGTTAGGAAAGCACCCAACTAGGGGCAACGAAGCATTGCAGTGACAACAGAGTGACCGAGGTAGCAGCTGAACCACTTAAAAATTTAGCCTGACTCAGCATGGCAGTGGGAATACAGTAAACCTGTTAGACTGAGGTAGCATTTGAACCACCCAAAAATTTTGCGTAACACAGCATGGCGGTGATAACAGAGTGAACAAGTTAGATGAGGTAGCAGTTGAACCTCCTAAAAATTAAGCCTGTCGGCACTGTCAGTTGACAGGCGGGTGCACTTATCAGTGGTGATGCCACCAGCTGCACTAAAGACCCGCTCTGACAACACGCTAGCGGCAGGCCAGCACCTCCAAGGTGTAAAGTGCCAGTTCCGGCCACGTGTCCAGCTTTGCAACCCAGTAGTTGTATGGAGCAGAGTGATCACGAAGGACATTAATATGGTCAGCTAGGAACTCCCTCACCATCCCCCCTACTTTGTCTAGACTGGGGACATGAAGCTGTCAAAGGCTTTGGAGAGTGTTCCACCCCTTGTCACACACAATCGGTCTGCGCCGTAATGCCCTGCAACAGCTCCTGGGCGGGGTGCCTCTTGTCACCTAGGAAAAACAAAGAGAAGGGCACTCCTTGTGCAATATTGCAAAAGTCTAATGCATGGGTCTCCAAACTGCGGCCCTCCAGCTGTTGTAAAATTACATTTCCCATCATGCCTGGACAGTCAAATCCAAAGCTTTAGCTGTCCAGGCATGATGGGAGTTGTGGTTTCGCAACAGCTGGAGGGCCGCAGTTTGGAGACCCATGGTCTAATGGGTGAGATATTTTAGATCATCCCAAGAGACAAAAGCCCACACTCACCTACTAGGGTTGTGCAAGTAGGCACAATGCTAGTAAAAGCATCCTTTATGTCGGCACAGGTGATATCAGCTTAAGAAGGTGTCACAAACGCATAGTGTGATCCAGGATTAGTGATCACCAACTAGCCAGCTTCGTATTGCTAAATAACTAATTTATTGCTTACAACGCGTTTCAGCCCTCAAATACGAGAGGGCCTTTCTCAAGCTCTGACACAACCGTAAATAAGAGCACATATAAATAGATGCAGAATAAGGGCAAGAAAACCCAGTACGTTTCCGGTTTATCACCTCAATATAAGTCACGTGCCATAGTCCATCACTTGGCATAATTCATAAAAAATCGTCAGGCCATGATCAGACATACCATATTAACGCCCGAGCCAGCTTCCATGCCGCCTTGGAGTCCGTGAAGCTTCACTGGTAAGGAGTAAGTGATGTATCGGGGAGGGCACATACGCAAACTTCGGTTCACTACGTGCAAATTGCATAGTGAGTCATCCGTTCTCCAGGGCAAGCGGCAAGTATGCAGACTCTGCCATGTGAACAGGCATTACAGCAGATGTTCCAGCGAACCTATATAAAATTGGCTTACAAGGTAACAGTATAGAAAGAAATGAATTGCAATCTGCTTACAAGATAGCAGTATAGGAATAAATAAATTAAACATGCTCAATCATTTTATTTAACCCGTTAGGGGCTTGGCAGCGCAACTTATAAATCCAGTATGATTCAATAAAAAAAAACAACAAATGATGATGAACAGGTGAGATGTTGTTTGATCTGGAATTTTTCTCCAGTAATATTGGATTTGAATTCCTTCTCCCCAACATCTAAATTGCTGCAACATTTACACGTACTTTTCTCATATTTCCAGAAGCCTGGTTTGTTTTTAGGATTTTTTTTTCTTTACTCGGGGATATCAGGTTGCGGACGGTTCTCCCCCTACGGAAGGTGAGTTTAGGTTTTTTTGGGAGCAGTTTCTTTAAAATGGGATCATTTAAAAGAACATGCCAATGTTTTTCTAGAGTTGACCTGATTAACTGTTTACTGTTATTAAAAGATGTGATCAAATTTTAACGTACTTCTCTTTTCTTTTTATCTTGTACTTCTTGTGGAATTTTCTTTGGTTTTAAAAGATCTTTTTGTTCTACCCCTATCAACTTGTTTTAGGCCCCTTTAATCAATTTTTTTGGGTAACCTTTTTCTAAAAACCAGATTTTTTCTAAAAAAAAAAGTATTTGGAACTTGAACTTCATTAAAAGTACAATTTTTGCGAATTCTATAAAATTGTCTGAAAGGTATATTGTGCAGCCATTTCTTAAAATGTGTGCTTTTAAAATCTAAAAAACTTCGAATCTACCGTATTTTCTGTCCTTATGTTTGGGGTGAACTGTAAACCCCAATCATCATCTTGTCACCTAATCTCAGCAGTTTGAGTGCGGGGACTCAAAGAGGCAGCACGTGACACAGGGGAAGGAGCAGTGGTGTGACCTGCAGGAGGTGAACGGCCTTGGTTTCATCGAGTCGGGTGTTTAGCACTCATATGCCTGCGCATTCTGGTAGTGGTGGCTCCCCTGCTGATCCTGACGTGGCACAGGTTGCACACTACAGTCCGACGGTCATCCGCAGTTTTTTTCAAAAAGCTCCAGACTTGCGAACATCTAGGCCTGGGCTTTGGAGCTTGACTGTGTGAAACAGTCGATTATCTACTTGCTCTGGCCCTGCTTCTCCCTCCCCCTCCGAAGCACTGTCTTCACTAGATTTATCAACACAGCTCGGGTCAGTCACCAAGTCATCATCATCATCCACCAGCTCTTCCTCCCATTCCTCACTCTGCTCCCCCCTATGACTTAATGCCCTGACAACAACGTCACTGTCTGACAACTGGGTCTCATCGTCATCTTCAGACACCTCTTGAAAATCCACTTGCAAGTCGCCACTCTCATCACCCACTCTCATCACCCACTGTCATCATCAAAGTATGGAATGTAAGTTCCATATTTTGGGCATCAGGACAGAGCGACTGCTCCAGTTGCTCAGACTCGGGGAAGGGTCCAGAAAAGAGTTCCTGGGAGTATGGTGGATCTGAATCCCTACTTTCCCTGGAGGGGCCAGGCAGGGGGAAAGGAAGTTGAGCTGGTGGAGCATGAGTAGTGGATAAATTACTGGACACATTATCCGCTATTGACGTCATCACCTGTTCGCACTGCTGCGGTTTCAATAGCGTTGTACCCTGTGACCCCGTAAGTTTTGAGAAGAAGCTAGGAAATGAACGTCCACTGCTCCCTCATCAACAGGTGTTGTGTCACCCTGCCCAGGACCACGGCTTCTATCCTCACCCCTGGGGTTCACCATTTTGTCTAGTCAATAGACGAGAATAGAATTGGATAGTTATATCTGAACTAAAGATCCCAGCCAGCCAAGGTAATGTCAGCAACAGGACAAATTGACTGACAGCAGACTTGAGGGTAGTCGTATACAGTATGTGTGTAACTGGTGCTTTTTTTTAAAGGCACTACGTGCACAGGACACAGCACACTGAGGATAGGTATAGCTGAACTACAGATCCCAGCCAGAGAGTGTCAGCAACAGAACAAACTGACTACTGACAGCTGCATCACAAGTCCAACCCAGCAGCCAAGAGTAGAAAGTCCAAGCACGCATCAGAACACTGCGGCCGGATGATCCGGACAGAGACTGGCCGTTCCGGGACCCGGCCGGGTCATGGAACGGCTGTTCTAATACGTAGTGTGAACATAGCCTTTAAATGCATTCATATATTTTGTCTGTTAATGCTTTGGGCATACCACTCAGACACTGCTTTAAGCAGGACCTTACCGGCTTGTATAGTAAGGATACTGGAGGTCGCTCTCGGGCTTTCAGTTGCCAAGGCTTATAGCGCTGGGTTTTAATGGAGCCTTTTCATCCATAACCCTCCTACATTCTGCAGTTGCACTCACTGCAGCATCCAAAGAACTAGCTGTCAGGATCAGAGGGCGCCCTCCTCCTGACAACTGCAGCAAGAACTTTGTCATTTTACCATCCAGTTGCCCCAACAATTGAAATTGAAACAAATGAAAAATTAAAATAAAAAGGATTCAATAAAATATATACTCTTGTATGCTTAGTCCTTTCAGCGACATTGTACTTTCTTTGTGAATGCATTTAAATACTTGACTTCTCCAGCAGTGCATTTGTTAACATTGATATTTTGTGCTATTGTTTTAATTCTTGTTTGTGTAAAAACAGAGACGTGACCGTTCTTGTCTGATGAGGATCCCCGCCCAGGAATAAAACTTGCGCTTGATAAATAAAGAATGGTTTGTGGACTATTAGATAGATCTCCTGAAGGACTGCTAGGGGGAGAAAGTTAACAGGTTGTGTTCATAACCCAATGGAAGAACTTTTTTCAGGACCACCTCATAGGATTTCAGTTCTTCAGTGTCTGATTTCTCCCCCCAGGCCATATGATTATGGGCTGACTCCTGAGGTGCTGCCGGAGATGGAAATTCCCGATTCTGATAGAAATGCATAGTAGCGTTGTGCAAAGTGGTATGTACTGACTACCTATACTGAACTTTTATTTTAAGGCGGTATTGTGTGGACACTTGAATATCATTGTTTTTTTTTTCATATTTTATGGAGAACTAAAATTTGACACTAAAATTGCATGAAGTTACATGATTTTATAATGTGCTAAGTAGTATTTTGGCAATGTTCCAGATGTCTACCTTCTGAAAAATATTAGTCTAAAAAATTTGATCAGCTTGAGCTTAATTTTTAGGGTAGCTTCACACGTTTGCAGCTAAATCCGCTGCAAATTCTGCACTGTGATATTCAATGGGGTTGCATACTCACAGCGGAATTTTCATTCCGCTGTGAGTATGTAACGCCGGCCCCTTTATCCAAGCCCCTTCCCCCACGCCTGCAGCATACATTACCTGCTCGGTGTTGTGACTGCATCTGAGGTTCCGTGCTCCTGTTGGTCCCGCTCAGCCAATCAGTGACTGCGGCGGGATCAGGGCCATGCACTGATTAGCGGAGCGGGACCAACATTTTTACGTTTTTTTTATGGTATTCAAATGTAAAGGAGTTGAGACAGCACCAGCTCCAATCAATCTGGGGATCGCTATTTGGGTGCATATTTCAAATAAGAGAAATCCAATATTTTAGTTGAAAAGATAACTGCACTCACGATTTGCGAATCCCAATTCAGTTTATTTCATAAAAGAGATCGGTTAAAGAGAGGGGGAGGGGATACTGAGTGAAAGCACGTTTCTGGGACGGACGTTTTGTGTGTCACCACACTTCTTCTGGACAGAAATTACTTTGGTCAGAAGGCAATGCATGGATATAAGTAAGAAACAGCAGCTAATACATAATGTGCAACCATAGAAAACAGTCATAAGAATACGCTCAGGTCATTCTTTTCATTTAAAGCACCTCTGTACCCACAATCTGCCCCCCCCCACTTGTACCTTCAGATAGCTGCTTTTAATCCAGAATCTGTTCTGGGGTCCGTTTGGCAGGTGATGCAGTTATTGTCCTAAAAAACAACTATTAAACTTGCAGCGCTTTGTCAAAATGGCGTGGCCTAGAGCAGTGTTTCACAACCTTTTCAGGCTGAGTACCCGCTAATGACAAGATGCTGTCATCGAGTACCCCCAATGAAAGGAAAGATGTATGTTAACAAAATAACCTAATGCAAACACTTTAATAAAGTTCAGATAGTGTTTTCAGCCACAAGAGATGATATTAATGGCCTCTGGCTGTAAAAATGTTCTAGGTACAATCAAAAAAGTGTGTGCATTAAAATTCTGGTTTTTTTTTTGGATCATCCTGTGTGGTGGATGGAGTGTCATCCCAAAATTGATACAAAAACTGTGGTGCTGCCTGTAGAGTTGGCAACTTCTAAATTATAGCATTTTTGCAACCCAACCAATAGAATTTTAATAAAGAATGAATAGACAAAAAGAGTGAGATTTTCCTTTTGTTCTGAGGCAACAAGATGGAATTGAAGTGATGCTAAAATGAACACACAACTGTTGATATTAATTGCACTTTTTTTTTATTTTTATAAATTTCATAATTAAAACATCCATAGAAATCCAAATATCAAAATATAAAGGTGTTCACAATCAATTCAAACACTTTTTGTAACATTTTCCCACCATTTATCCCCACCCGGTTCAGGAACTGTGAGAAAAAAAAAAACTTATTAACTTTACTGAGATCATTCATAGTTACTATATTGTTTAACCATTCTTTCCCATGTAATCGTACACTGTTTCACCGCCGCATTCCCATTTTTTACAATTAGGAGTCTTGCCACAAAGAATCTTATTTATTATCTTTTTCTTTTTTCTGTCTAAATGCATTATCTGAGTATCGTCACCCAAAATCACCAATGACGGATCCACACAGGTGTCGCACAAAAAATATACAGCAATTTCGGTAGCACTATTGTCCAGGCCAACATTATTCTCTCGGCCTTAGAGTGTGTTAGATTAGTCCAAATATCTACCTTATTGCTGATATTTTTTAGTACAGGGTAGGAATTCTTTCCATAAAAATCATTGATATTTCGGGAGATCTCAATACCCAGATACTTAAAATTTTCCCCTCTCTGTAATACTCTAATTTTTCCAAGCTCCATATCACTGGGATTGCCTAAAGTCTCCGACAATGGTAGCAGGATTGACTTATCCCAGTTAATTTTTAAACCGGAATAGACTCCATATTCTTCTATTACATTGATAATGCATTTTACTGTATTCCTTGGATCAAAAACAAAAAGTAACATATCATCAGCGAATAAGCTTATTTTATCAGCTCTCCCTTTCACCCCAAATCCCTTTATCCTCTTATCCTTGCATCATTATTGCCAGGGGTTCTAATGTTAATATGAACAATAATGGGGAGAGGGGACACCCCTGACTAGTTCCCTTTTTTAGTTCGAACATCCCAGATTGTACCTCATTGTACAATAACTTCACCTTATCTATAAAGTCTTTCCTCAACCCAAACTTTTCCATCACCCTCCAGAGAAACTCCCACTCCACCCTGTCGAATGCCTTTTCAGCGTCTAACTACAAGATAGAGTGGGACCCCTCCCCCCCACTTTCTGAACATTATGGAAGACCCTACTCACATTTTGCCTGATTGTCCTGCCCGGCACAAATCCGCCTTGGTCACTATGCACTAAATCCGGTATCACCGGTTTGCTAATAGTTAAGCATATAATTTTATATTCATGTTTAGTAGCAATTTCGGTCTATATGACCCGGCTTCTTTTAGATCCTACTGCTCCCTCTTCTAGCAGTGACTCGCTCAATGCTTTATTAACTGTTTTGGATTTCTTTGCTGCCTGGGATGGGGAGAGATATTTATCCATTCTACTACCCTGTTTCGTTTCCCTCCCCTCCTTAGAGGGATTGGTTTTTTTTTTTTGTTTTCATCATTATTGCTCACTCCGTCCACTCCAAACTTTAACTTTCACACACCCTGTTACCCACCTCCTTTCCGTCCCCCTTTCAGATTGTCCAAACACAAAGTGTATAATAGCTCCACACAAAAGAGAAAGAAAGACAGGATAGACAGATGTTGTCAAACAAACCCCTTATTCCCACCCCTCCTGACAGTTTTAGAGGCAGAAAAAATACGGAAACACTCCAAAAGGATCCGTCCTCTGGGTTTAGTACAGTCTATTGATTCCTCAGTTCAGTTCAAAGAGTCTCTCCTTATGCTCATATTCACCGTAATAGACCAAGTTCAGACTGTTAAGTCACCTTTATAACCCTTAGCCCGATTAAGTCACAGTACTTAAGAGTCCACAGTACTTATCAACCTCCCCCTGCGCTGTATACCCATATATACAAGGGTGGATCTCACCAAGTTGTGACAGCTGGCTCAGTGCTCGCAGTCCTCAGTCCTCGCAGTCCTCAGTCCGTGACCATGCGAACCGCTTGGCCACCGATATCGCTCCACAGACCTCTACGAGTTCTTTCTCTGCACTCTGAGCCTCTCTCACAGGCTCACCGGAGCATGCAGTTACTTCCATGCCAAGTGACTCCACCGAGTCTCCTCACTGCTTTAGAGGGCTCCCGGTTTTCGCCAGAGCAGGAACCCGTCTCACACACGCTCCTGCGCTCGGCCCCCCCGGCAGCTCCCGTCTTCCTCCGCTGCTCGACTGGATCCGCTTCTCACACGAGACCACTGAACCGCACCTTCGGTTCTCAGCTTTCACGTCGCTCGGCTCCGCCAGACACCGCTGCTGCTCCGGAACTCAAAGTCTCTGCATTCAGGCCACCAGTTCTCAACGCCACGAATGCCGGGGGTCTCGCCTCTAACTCAAGATCCCCAGCAGTCCTGCCTTAGCTTCCAGGACTCTACAACACATCTCCGTCCACTCCTCCTCAGCACCTGGTTACTCAGGGCTCCACATCTGGCTTCCCGCACGGGATTCAGCAGAAACCATAGGCCTCAGGTATCGTGGCGCGTTCGGTGGACAGGAGAGCTCACCTTAGCTCCTCCTCTTCCTCTATCCCCCCGATATTGATTGCATTTATTGTAACATAAATTAAACCCACTCATAAAATTTAGCATATAACATGTCAGGCAAATCTGAAATTATGATTAGATAGCTTTACATAAGAAACATTAAAATTACTCTTTAAGATATCTTCAGCTGTAGTTGTGGTCTCACGTTCCTTACACATAAAGATTTCCTCTTGAATCCCTTGCTCACTGTCATCGTCCACAAAGCGGACCTATATCATAAAATTTGCTAGATTTGACACATCAGTAGACCCATCAAGCTGCAAAGCAAATACTTTTTAATTTTTTTTGGAAATCTGGACAATTATGTCATCACTCTTCTCATCTATTCTCCTCGATACTGTGTCATTTGACAAGGGAATACTTTAAATTTTGTCTACTTCTGCTTTACTAAACATAATTTCAGCAATTCTGACTGCAGCTGGTAGAATTAGTTTCTGCAATAGCATGAGGCTTCTTGGCTTTTGCTGTGAAATCAGAAATGTGGTAGGACGCTTGCAAAGCTTGTTTGGAACTAGTTGAATAGTGTCTCATAGTAGCAGCTGACATTTTTAATATAGCTAGTTTTCTTTCAAAAAAGGCCAATGATTTCGCTTTCATTTCTGGATGTTTTGTTAAAGGATGTCTCTTTAAGAGAAATGGCTTCATACTATGGTTTGATAAGGTTTCGGTACATATGACACACAATGGCACAGGTGGTGCGCTGTCATTTGATGTAAAACCAAATGCCAAGTACATGTCATATTTATGAGCTTTGGGTGAAAGAGCTAACTGTCTGCTCTCACTCTCCTTTCTTTGGCAAGCACATTAATCCTCTGTCCCTACTTATGTTGTTTTGATGCCACTGATTTCCAGATGAGAATAGCCCAATCCTCAAGTGCCTACAACCAATCATGATTTGCGGGTATGCTATATAATGAACACCTGTTGCACTGACAATAGTTATCACCTGTAGAATACTAGAATACATGTTTTGTGATTACAGTCTGCTGTGTCATTACAGTAACGTCAAGATTTAAACACTTGATTTGAAGCTCCTGGCATCATAAACAATCATGATGCCGGGAGTACCGCATTCTGGTCCATAGCACATCTTCCAAGCATGGACTGTAATCATGGAAGATGAATGCCTCAAATAACCGGTTGGGGGTACTGGTTTAACATATTAAGCCCAAAGATCTGTGGCAGTTAGTATTGTGACAAAAAAAGAGGGGGCCCCTTTAACTGTACATTCTCCTAATCAGGAGCACATGCAGTGCAGTGTTTGACAGAGAATGTCTCTTCTGATCAAAGGAGTTTTTACGATCAGAAAGCACTGATGGTTTCTTACAGCCTTCTAAAAGGCTTCCTGATCAGTGTTTCCTAAATGTAAAAACGGCCACAGGAGTCTAAAATGTTTTATGGACATTAAATAATAGTTTACCTTGACTGTTTGGACCTGTTGACTACATATTACTGCAAGGAATTACCTAAGTACAAAATCCCATTGGCTTTAATGGGATGTTTGCTTGTGGATTTAGGCTAATTTCTTCAAGTAAAATTCAAATCATTGTGAAAGTGTAAATATTGTAAACGTAGCTGAAATCACATTGAAATCAAGCACCTTATTTAAAGGAGAACTGTCACCCCGCGTGCCGGGGTGACAGGCTCCTGACCCCCCCATTACAGCCCCCTATATTTACCTGATCCCGCCGGGTCGCGCTTCCTGATGCGGTCGGGTCACGGAGATATCAGCGCCCGAAGCCCGACGTGCGCGCTCAAAGGAGAGTCAGATGCCCATAGAGAATGAATGGGGAGTCCGATGTTCCGTCATTCTCTATGGGCATCGGACCCTCCTGTGAGCGCGCGCCGGGCTTTGGGCGCTCTTATCTCCGTGACCCGACCGGCTCAGGAAACGGGACCCGGTGGGATCACGTGAGTATAGGGGGCTCTAATGGGGGGTCGGGAGCCTGTCACCCCGGCACGGGGGGTGACAGGTCCTCTTTACGCACCTTGGTATTGCTATCGTGCACAGTTTTGATATGATTTATCTGACATGGAACCACCTGTATGGAGTAGCAGTGTTGCTTAAATCTGATCCAAAGTGGGTGTTTGATCTTTATCTATATAAAATATGTGACAAGGGCAAACAGTTGCATAGACAGAAAAAAAGTTTTATGCATGATAAAATCACAAATAAAAATATGTTGTGTTAAGCATTTGGCAACAGAATTGGCATTGCCTTTGGCAGCGACCGTTAAATCCAATTAGATTGCCTAGTGCCTGATACACTCATCACATGACCAATTGTTTATTTTTATGATGTGTCACCAGGGACTTGTGAACTTCAACTGTATGTCTCTTAAGTCGGGGTCTTGGTTTAGAAGAAACCAGTGTTTCCTAATTGTTTTATTTGTGATATGGTTGATGGTTAAGTTTTGGAATGCAAAGATAAATCATCTAGCAGTCTTCTCCCGACAGATATGGGCACTGGAATATGGTAACTCTTATATGTTCACATTGATTTCCTCAATAAGTAAGTTTGTTATTATACATATAATGACTGTTTTATGTTCATTGGTGTTTACACTTTATATATTTCTTTGTTTTGGAAAAGAGAAATGTTTCTTTCTTACAAAATGTAATATATATATATGTGTGTGTGTGTGTGTGTGTGTGTGTGTGTGTCCATAATGACAAAAGCTACAGAAAAAAAAAAGTAATGAAAACCAAACCTAATACGAAAATGGTAGCACTAAAAATGTCAACTCACCCTGCAAAAAACTAGCCCTCATAACTGTCAATAAACAAAAAAAAAATATATGGTCTTAAGAATATGGGGCACGATTTTTCTATATATATATATATATATATTTTTCTTACAAAAATTTGTTTACTAATACACGATAGAAATTACATAAATGATATAAAATTGTGCTGACCTGCAGGAAAAATAGTGGCATGGTCCACAAATTGTTATACAAAACACATTTTAAAAACTGCGCTGGTTCCGTGGACATATGCCAGATACACACACATGCTTATACCAATGCTAATGTTGTATATATGCCTCAAGGCTTGACATCTTGACATAAAAAAGGTAGTCTGTAAGGCTTAGTCTGTAGGCCTTCCTGCTTTATTGATCAGGCAGCCATGACAACAGACTTGTCAACCTTCTTTAAGAGGAAGAGGCTGGCGGGGGTACCGGGATGTGTATTTTAGGCAATCTGCTGCTGTCCTGCATTTTTTTTTTTATTTAGCCCAGACAATTCCTTTAATATTCCAGCAAGAAATTCTGGTAAATATAGTCAATATGTTTGCTTTTCAAAATCCTGGTAAAGTAGAGTTCTCAGTTGTATATGTAATAGGAGTTATTTTGCCTATTAGCAGAGTTGCCCTATTTTTGTCTCTGAAAGCTATATATTGTGAAATTCTTACCATCATAACTTTGTAAAGGCGCTGGGGGACTTCTCTGGGCACTGCTTTCATTTTGCTCTTGTTTGTTTCAGGGAGCTGTTGGCAGTTGTACACCACATGGTTAGTGTATTGTTTGTGTAGTCTCAGTAGAGAAATAATTGGTAATGCGACATCAGGAAACTCATTGTTAGGATTCATTCATGTGTGCTAACGATAGTTATAAATTAATGTGTTTTGTAGGTCCCGTCCTTCCTCAGTATTAGGCACAATGGGGGACATATACTAAGGAGTCTAATTTGTGGGACTCTTGTAATGAGAATTAGTGTGTATTTTGGTCCAATATTTTTTTTGCTAATTTATTAAAATTTTGCACTGCCATGCAAAATTATCAAGTGGTATATACTGTTTTACTTCATACAGCAAAATAAACATATGGCTGCATTTAGAGCAGAAATTATGTAACTATAACTAGCAAAAAGCACAATTACTTATGGGGTAATCTTGTCTTCAGTAGCCCATGATAGCACCTAGAGACTACCTCCCACCGCAGGACGGGAAACCTGAGAGATTAAAACATCTCTCCGCACCTCAGTTCTGTATCAAGTACTCTGGGGGAGGCATATATAAATATACAACTTTTTAGTAATTTGAATAACCATAAGGCAACTGTAGACTGAAATAATACAGAGGAGGTGCTGAAAACAATATTACCCAAAAGTAGTCATACTTTTACCCTAACACCTATGACAGCACCCCTGGGGGACTAAAATAATACATAATATTAGTGGGAGACCGAAGCCCAAATCTGAGACTAGATCTAACTGTAGCCTATAAGTTTCAGGAAAGTGTGGATAGAGCTTCAGGTGGCCACTTTACAGATCTGGTCTAAGGATGCCTCTGCCAGCTCTGCCCAGGAAGTGGCTACCGACCTAGTAGAGTAGGACATGAAGAAGGGAGGCAGAGTCTTCTCCTGACAGATTCAAAAGAAGATGAGACCTTGAGTCCCCCCCTCCCTCCACTTGTTGATGTAAACCACTGTTAGGAACTGAAAAGGTGGAAACACATAGAACAGATTAAAGCAGTCCCAGGGTGTTCCCAGGGCATTTACCATGAAGGTTTCGGGATCTTGTGTGCAGGAGGAGAAGTAAGTGTTCTTCCAGTTGAGTCTGGACGAAGGGCTGTGAAGTCGGTAAGCCACAGCTCTGACTCTAATATCTTATCAGGCTCCAACTCCTGTATTTTATGAGGCTCCGACTCTTGTATTTTAAGAAATCAGGGCGCTTAAATGATACTTTCAATAAAGTATTGCCTCTGTGAGATCGATCCTCCTTCATCGATGCCTTTTAATTTTTAGCGCAGAAAACAACCTCTTCACTCTCACTTGGGTTGGTGGGAGAGAAGAAATAACTTGGGCAACATCTCTGACAATTTCAGGATACACATCAGTCGTTTGCTGCACTGTTATTTTTGATGAACGATCAGATTTCTCCTATTCTTTTAAAGCACATAAAGAATTGTGTTGAAATTTATTGGCTGTGTTTTCTGCTGTGAAGAGGACGACTCTTTGCTCAGACCTAATAATCCAAAATGTCGGAGTCGGTACATTTTTTTCTTTTTTTCTCGACACCACAGCCTTGTCTGTATGCCGTCAGGTCTAAGTCTGGGGACCTTAACACCTCCCCAAATGCCCCCACCCCCCTGGGTACTCAGATCTGGTCAAATATGTCTTGTTAGAAAAACTACTATCCTGGTCAACTGGAATGTGTTTTTCTCTTCTGAGGAAATTGGTGATCCAATAGCTACATGTTTGCGCTAGAGACTTCAAAGTCTGGTGCCATGTACTTCATCAATGGGGTGCCGGTGATATTGGCAATTATAAGGTTAACTGTTGGTAATGATGGTGTTAACTTTTGCATGGCCATAATTTCAATAGGATTAACTATTGCACGTCTACGACTGGCAGCTGGGCTGACTTCAACATATTTTATTGGTGTGTGTTCTGTCCTTATGAGTGAGGGGGCCATAAGTTGACAGGCAGCTAAACCCTCCCAGCAATTCATTGACAATGGCGTGATGTCCAAGTTCATGACAGGGTGAAACTGAGGAACAGAAAGATACTGCACTTACTAAAATGTAAACACATGTGGCAGTACATTATAACACAAGCAATACAGATATAAACATGTGATGGCATACTGTAATGTGTAGTAACATTAATCTACAACAAGATGCACATATACAGCTGGCTCTTTAGTGTTCTGAGAGTAATGGCTATAATGATGAAGATAATGATGATGTCATCAGGGTCATAGTGTACAGATAAGGTAGCTAAGATGCACCAAGCAATCTTTTACATACAAAGTACAGTGTATGTGAATGCATACGGATTCATTACAGTAGGAGTACAAGGAAAAGCAATTGTAAAATAGTATTTTGTACTTGTATATACCCTCTGTGACTGGCACAATCTTTTTAATGCATGGTTTCCCCTCTTTTTAATAAATTGTATTTAAAAAAAAAAAAAAAAGATTTATTTGCTACTGAAACTGTATTGTGTGGTTACTTTTACTATTCTTGGGAGTATACGGCATGAGATTCTAGCGTTGTCATACTAATGGATAGGTGTAAGAGGAGCAAGTTGACCTTGTGCCAGGGTTCTTGAGGCATTAGCTACACCTCTGCATATTATTTATTACAGTGCAGTCCCAGGCAATGACTCAAGGGGCCTCTTTGAACAAGATTATATACTTTTCCTTGTCTGGTCATTAGGACTTGTAACTCCTCTCCAAACAAACTCCCAACATTACCCAACAGCCTTATTGTAAATGGACACACACTGTCATCCCTTCAGCAATTATATTGAATTATATTTCAATATATTATATTGAAACTACCAAAAATCCATTTGTTTGGGGGGGGGGGGGGTTGCTCTGTCTTGTGTTTCTGTCCTTCCTGGTTTAGCACTTCCCAGAATGCAATGCTTTCCCTCATGTGATCATCACAGCCCCCACCCATTACAATCAATAAAATTAGTGCAGCAGCTGCTTCTGGCCGGGCAGAGATAGTGAATCACTTAGGGGATTGGTGGATCCAGCCAAGCCTCCTGTGAGATCACGCCCTGCCCCCTGTCTGCATCATCAGCAAACACACACAATGTGAGACAGAGGCATGGAAGATTTGTCTCCTATGGGGGGATAGCAGCAGGAGCAGGAGACAATGTGAATTGGCACAGGGGCCATTTTTTTCACTTCCTGGATTTCAGCTACCAGTGTGGCAGAACTGTACAGATACAGTAATACATTGTATAGACACATCTATAAAACTTTTAATGTACTTTTAATAGAAAACAAGTTTTTATTATCCGGGGTTCCCCTTTAATGTATTTTTGCTATCTGCCCACCTCACAAAAGCTGCATAACTTAAGGCATCATATCACACATATTATTACACACGTCGGGGTGGTGGCGTCCCGGAGAAGTGCTATTGTCATTTGTCTCAATGTCTCCGCCCCCCCCCCCCCCCAAAAAAAAAAGGTCAAGGTCAAATGCGGCCAAATGTATGGGAGGATTGGCCCTTTTCATTTCACATACAAAAGGAATATTTAATTTTGGTATTAAAAAAAAACTTTTTTTATGTACACTTAAGACACAGGGGAAATTGTTAACAAAAAATAGCACATAAGTATTTTAAGACATACAAGATGTACAAACAATTCACAGAATGGCGTTTTGCTAAGGTACAGCACCAGGACCATTAAAGTATTGGCAATACTGTATGGCATCATGAGATGGTCGTCCCAGATTTGAGGGCCGCTGCAGAGAAGCCAGAACATCACCATTACGATGCCATCCACCGTGAGTTAGCTCCAAGGTTTCCACATTTTCATTATCCAACATAGAGGGGGGACAGTAAGACATTGTGTCTTTGCGCCTCAGGTAATTATGTAATACGCAACATGCCAACACCACCAAATCTGCTTTTTGGCAGGCAAAAGATTAATTGAGGTATGGAAAATGCGAAAGCGATTTGCCAGAAGGCCAAAATCATTTTCCACCACTCGTCGTGCCCTGGAGAAACGATCATTAAATATCTTGCGCTTAGGATTAGGTAATCTTTGTGGATAAGCGGGAAAGCTTTGTCACCGACAAAAACAAAATTCAGATGGCCTTGTGTGTCATCATTTTTTGGCAGATGTAAAGCTTCAATAGATGTAAAGCTTCAAAGTCTTCAATAAATTTCCAAGACAGGATTTCTCATAAACGCCACCGTCTGAAACCCTTCCATTGTGGCCAACTTTCAACTGTTCCTTGTTCCTTCCCCTCTTTCCTTACAGTCTGAGTTTTTGATCTAGTACAATGATAACCTCTCTTTGTTAAACGACTACAGTACACACTGTTTTGTATATCATGAGCTTTGTTTTTATGCTTGGTGCGAAATTGTTATGTTTACTCCAGTTCAGATGAAATGCGGGCTACTGTTTATACGGTGGCTGAGTTACTGGTGTCAACCTACACTATGCCGTGGCACTCCCGGAAGTGAAGACACTGGAGCGCAAATGCGTTCCAGATGCCGGAAGTAGGGAGGTGCCGGCGTTAGGACGTGTATGGCGCTGGATATCTTATACTTCCACTTGGATATTGCGAGCTACAAGCCATACGCTTAGGTCTGCATGCGAGTTCGGCCGGAGGTCCACGTGAGTTAGCGTCTCTGGGCACTCTCAGGACGCTTTGTCTGTTTATTGCCACATGATTTGAATGTGTTTGTTCCCTACTCCAGCAGAATGTTAATACTCCCCTGATGAGTATCTGTACGAAACACTGTGTCGGGAGCATAGGCAGGGACAGTGTAGGGACTGTGGCATAAGGGTTAGTACGGGGCAGGGGCCGCCCTTTCTAGGGCGATAACTCCGACAAACCCTGAGCGAGCAGGGGTAGGTGTGATGCACCAAACAGGGACAAGTAAGGGTTGAGTGCTCCCAACACTATGAACAACAACGCTAAGGGTCACCTTCGTACAATAGTGAATCTGGTTTGAGTAATCAATAACATGCAATACCCTGGGGCCTGTGGCCCGGTTTTTATGGTGGAGGTGTGATTCACTTAAAGTGTCACTGTCGTGAAATTTTTTTTTGCAGAAATCAATAGTCCAGGCGATTTTAAGAAACTTTGTAATTGGGTTTATTATCCGAAAAATGCATTTTTATCATGAAAAAGCAGTTTGAAGCTCCCCCCCCTGTCTTCATTGTTCTCCTATGGAGAGAGCTAAAGAAAAGACCAAAACAGGACAACAAAGAGTTAATATCTCACCCGTTATCTTCTTGGACAGTCACCAGTGACCTGTCTGAGCTCAGATTACAGCTGTCACCCAGCTCCGTGCCTGTAATTCTCTGTTATCTGCTTTCTGCTGCCGGCTAACTCCCTCCTTCCTCCTCCCCCCTCCCCTCTCCCTAGAGCAGACAGGGGACGTCTCCTGCAACAAGTCACAATTTTCAGATTTTTCAGAGTGGATGAAAAAGAGGAAGGAGGGGGGGACCTGGGAAAGGGCTTTTTACATGCAGATAATGGCAGATTTGGCTAATAAACCCAATTACAAAGTTTCTTAAAATCGCCTGGACTATTGATTTCTGAAAAAAAAAAAAAAAAATACGACAGTGACTCTTTAATTTTTGGTTTAGATTTTAAACGATCTATTAAAAGTTATGTTTTATGGTTAGGACCCTTCTGTGATTACTATTTGAATTATTGGTCTATCCTAGTCTGGTCTAGTTTAGAGGACCAATCTGTGCCTCACACATCGGTTAAATCGGTGAATGACTGTTCACAGGGGACGATCTGCGAATTTTTTGCGATCAACGACGATTTGAGAACTTGTTGAAAGATCAAAATGAACGATTTCTCGTCGTTTGATCGTTCGCTGCGTTTCCACGTACGATTATCGTTCAAATTCGATCGTTATTGTGCGAATTTGCACGATAATCGTTCTGTGTAAACGCATTAGGTAGTGTAGTAAGCCTAGAAGTTGCTAGAAAGCGTGCGGAGTATGCTAATAGGCTCCCCATAAAAGGTTGACAGTTGCAGTGTATAGCTGAGACAAGTTGAGTAGCTGTTGAGGAGACAACATCTCACAGAGCAAAGAGAGGAAAGCAGCTGAGGGGAACAAGGAGAAAATGTATTACAAACAGAGCAGCAAAAGATCAGCTGGAGGTGAGACAAAGAGACATTTGAGAGATAGTTTGTCAGGTGCACCCTCAGGAAAGGGCCAGCACACTTACAGTCAGTGGGAATCCCAAGGACAGGAACCCTAAGCAAATGGACTTGGCTGTTAAGGGAGCAGAGTTAACTTAGGTCTCTGCACCCATCTTTCTGAATTGGGGGGGGGGGGGGTAAGATTTATTAGGACCCTTGGATACCTCTGGGACCCGAAAGTTGTGCCTAAAGGCCCGGCCTAGTAACTTAAAGCAGAAAGCTCCCTAGCTGACAGGGAGGGAAACAGATTCAAGAGCCATTGGGGTAGAGGTCCACAGGATCACAGTGCTCACTAGCGTCCCACACGTACTGACAGACCAAGGTCTGAGTCACAGTCTCCACACACCACCAGACACTCTACAGGCACAGTAACCCAGTCAAGGCCGCCAGTGTTCACAGCTGTATGCCAAAGGACTGTAAAACATCTGCCAAATCTTCAGCAAAGAAATTATTGTTATACCGCCTCCATCCTTGTCTCCCTGTTGTCCTGGTCCACCTGCACCACTTCAGCTGCAGCCGGGTTGGCCCCGGGGGAATTTCAGGTCCACACCACTGACCAGCCTACACACAGGTGCAGCCCTCTTACAAAAACCTCTGCAGTAGCCCACAGAAGAGAGGGAGCATACAGGGAAGCGTCAAAGAGTAACCTGTACCTGTGGAAGCCCTCGTGCCCACCTGTGACTGTGACATGTCAGTGCCTAAGGCTGCGGTGCACCACAAGACCCAGCCATCCTGCAGGTACAGCACCCTCTCACTCTGCAGCCCTCAGTGCATCCCCTCACCCAGGAGCAAAGCGCTACACACAGGAGAGAACAATCATCCTCTCCTCATCCCCCTCACTCTCTTCCACACACCCCGGCATGCTGCAATGGTTTAATATCTGCCAAGTTAGAGATCGCTTCTGTTGCAAAGTCATTGCTTCTACCCTCAGAAGATTGTGACAGCGGCGGGGGCAAACATAGGGATATCAGCTTATGGGATCATTATGATCCCATAAGCTGATGTCCAAAAAAAAGGGTTAAAATACAAACAATAATTATCACGTCACGTGACAGCATCATCCGAAACACGACCATGTGGCGGCTGCACTGGCACCAGAGCATCATTAGAATGCCAATCAGCGTGGGTTATTTCAAGTGTCTCCAAATTTTCTGTTACAAACATGTTGGGAGGAATGTGTGACAGACTGTCATTGCCGCGTAGAAAATTATGAAGGACACAGCATGCCATCACTATGTACTCAATTTTTTGAGGAAGCAGATTAATGGCAGTATGAAAAATCCGAAAACGATTTGCCATGATGCCAAATGCATTCTCTACCACCCTACCGACACGCTACAGCCTATAACTGAAAATCTTCCACCAAGTTTGCCAGTCGACATCCATAATGCAAATTTTGTATGATCAAAAACACCCACATCAGAAACACGGCCATTCTTGCCTACGTCAACCATAAGAAATTCATAATTGGCGTTTACTAATGCCGTTAACACAATACTGAAAAAACCTTTATGAAAAAAAAAAAAAGATCCAAAATTAGCGGGGGTAATCCAGACGTGTTTCCCATCTATTGCACCACCACAGTTTGGGAAATACCAGAGCTGTTCAAAATCACGAGCAACTTCTTGCCTTACTCTTCTGGAGTTCGGGAGAACTAGTAGCACAAAAAAATAATTCGAACTTTAAAGATTTATAAGATTTATGGTTAATACATTGCAAAAAGAATTAAAACAAATATACCTTCATGTACTCTTTGCAGGGCACTGACAATGGCCTCACATGTTTCTGGGATGATGCTTGAAAATGAGGGAGCGGAAATACCTGTGGTAAATTTCAAATCCTTAAGAGAACGTCCAGTAGCTAAATAACGCAAAGTTGCGATCAAGCGCTGCTCAGCAGGAATGGCACTATGGATGACAGTGTCTTGCTTTGTAATCAAGGGAGAAACTAAACCCAAAAGCAAGGCACATCCAAAGATAGTTCCGAAAATCGTCCAGATTATTCTCGCGTATTTCAGCAACCAATGGAACATGTGACAACCGTGATTGCTCCTTTAACCAATTCTTCACCCCAAAACGAGCCTAAGCTTGTTTACAGGCTGAGCATACTCAAGATAAACTGCCTGTACTAAAAGAGCAAAGGTTAGACGCCTACTCTGCAAAAGAGACATGATGGTAAAAAGTTAAAACACACCCTCCCCAAATTTGCTTAAGGCTGGGTTCACACTACGTATATTTCAGTCAGTATTGTGGTCCTCATATTGCAACCAAAACCAGGAGTGGATAGAAAACACAGAAAGGATCTGTTCACACAATATTGAAATTGATTGGATGGCCGCCATATAATGGCAAATATTTGCTGTTATTTTAAAACAACGGCTGTTATTTACTGTTATATGGCAGCCATCCACTCAATTTCAACATTGTGTGAACAGAGCCTTTCTGTGTTTTTAATCCACTCCTGGTTTTGGTTGCAATATGAGGACCACAATACTGACTGAAATATACGTAGTGTGAACCCAGCCTCAATCTGCTTTTTCATGTAAAAAAAAATGCATTTTTCGGCTAATAAACCCGATTACAGAGTTCTCTTTTGCGCAATGCGATAGCGGTGGGGAGATCCCTTCTACTGAGCCGGCCGGGACTCAGCGTCGGAATGACTTGGCAATCCATGTAACTGGTCTGCAGCAGACCAGTATAATAGAGCAATGATCTGATGGATCATTGCTCTATTATATACTGTACAAAGCATTGATCTTAATGGGAGATCAGTGCTGCGTATATAGAAGTCTCCAAGGGGACATTTGGTATCGCCGGGTGCATAATCGCCTGAACTATTAAATTATTGCATTTCTGATCTCGCACGGTAAATGGCATAAGCGCAAAAACCCGCCAAAGTGCCAAATTGTGCACTTTTGTTTACATCAAATGCAGGAAAAATGTAATAAAAAGTTATCAAAAAGTCGCATATTACGCAATCAAGGTACTAGAAGAAAGAACAGATCATGGCCAAAAAAATAAAACCTCACACAGCCCCATAGACCAAACAATAAAAGCTTTATAAGGATTTGAATAGAGCAATTTTAAACACATTTATTTTTTTTCAAAAAGGTTTTCATTTTTTAAAAGCCATCAAATAATATAAAAGTCATGCAAGTTACATATCGTTGTAATCGTACTGCGTCAACAAGAAACCCCTTTGAAATGAAAGGAATTGTACCTTTTTTCCAATTTCACTGCACATATAATTTTTTTTGTTTTGCAGCGTATTTTATAGAAAAATTATGTCTGAGTTTGCAAAGTTTAATTGGTGTTGCAAAAAATAAATGAAAACTGGCTCCGTCATCAAAGGGTTAAAACTTGCAATCAATAGATTGCATATACTGATCTATGTATGGGTGCGGGGGTCCCGAGCACTCAGTGACAGGAGCTTGTCCTGTCACTGAGTACCTTAAGCATCGCAATCACTATAGATTGGTGTTAAAGGGTTAATATTACAGCAAGAACACCTGGTAAATATAGTCAATGGGGGAGAATTATGGAAGGGTGTAAATATACACCTGGTGTAAACTGCCCACAGCAACCAATCACAGCTCAGCTTTCAGCTCTGGTAGAACAAAAGAGAAGCTGTGATTGGTTGCATATATGTTAAATTCTTATGCTGCGTTTACACGGAACGATTATGGTGCGAATTCGCACGATAACGCAAAAAATTTGCAGATCATTCCATGTGAACAGTCGTTAGCCGATTTAACCAATGTGTGAGATATGCTTCAAGCGGTCGCAAAACGAATTTCCGTACAATATATCGTACCATCTAAACGTTGATCGTTAAAAAAAAAAAACGTTTCTCTGACATCGTTAATCATACGATCGGGTGAATTATCGTTCCGTGTAAATGAAGCATTACTACTACATCAAAACTTTGCAAAGGTGCTGGGGGCCATTCCGGAGCGCTTCTGTTAGACTTCTGAGGGCACTGCTTTCCTTTTGCTCTTGCTCCTTTCATGGGGCTGTTGGTGGTCGTGCACCGCATAATGTATTGTTTGTGCGTTCTCAGTAGAGAAATAACTGGTAATGCAGTGACATCAATGAGCTCACTGTTGGGATCATTTATGTGTGTGCTATTGATACAGTCTTAGGGCCCTATTCCACCGGACGATTATCGTTCAGATTATTGTTAAATCTTTCAAATCCAAACGATAATCGTTCGTTTGAAATGCAGTTAACGATTAACGACCGAACGAGAAATCGTTGATCGCTTTATAAGACCTGGACCTATTTTTATCGTTGCTCGTTCGCAAATCGTTCGCATTGAATAAGACATCGTTCGGTCGTTCGCAATAGATACGAACGCAATAGCGAAGAAAAAACTATCGCAATTACCATCATAAGTAACGATTATCGTTCCATGGAAATGAGTGAACGTTTTCAGGTCTTTCGCAATAGCGGTCGTTTAAGATCGTTAATTGTTAACGATTATGAAAACGATAATCCTCCGGTGGAATAGGGCCCTTAAATAAGGTGCGTTTTTGCGTCCTTCCTCAGTAGTGGCCATAATGTCTTTGAGTGTGTTGTAGAGACATGTCCAGCAGTCTGGGATCTCTCACCAAGAGGTACACTTAGTGCCTTGGTACCTTGAGCCCTGAGCTTTCTACTCAACCTGGCTCCTCCCGGGCATGATTTCTACTCCGCAACCATATATTATAGGAGAATAAAAGGGAAACTCTAGGGAAAAAAAGCAAGAAACACTGAACACACCAAATAAAGTAAAAAAAAAAAAGAAAAATAATACGACTAAAAATTATAAATATTAAGATATTATATAACTATAACTAGCAAAAAGCACAGTTACTTATAGGTAATCTTGTTTTAACCCATAATAGCACCTCTAGAGACTACCTCCCACCGCAGGACAGGAAACCTGAGAGAATAGAAACCTGAGAGAATAAAAGACTGACACCTGCGGTGCCACAAATAAATATACAACTTTTTAGTCATTTAAATAACCATAATGCAACAATAGACTTGAAATAATATAGGGAAAGTATTGAGTAAAGAACATGTCAGTTCTTTGAGCGGAGAGAGGCAGCAGCGGACGAGCGCGTGCCCTCTCATTCACTTACAGCAGCACACTGAGCACGGCGGGATTCTGACGATCTTGCTCAGTGTGAACTGGCTTTTAGGGTACAAACACATGACGCATTTGCTGCGCGTTGACTCCTGCGAGATTCGCGCAATAGAATCACACCGATTTTGGAGTGTATAGTTTTCAATGGGACACTAAAAACGCTTGTGATTCGCGACAGATTTTATTGTTCACAAGACAGCGGCGTATTGAGCAGCGTTTTTGTCATTTTATGGAGACTGAGTAAAGTTGTGCACAACACCGTCACGACGTACGAACGTCAGTAACGTCCAAGAGTTTGGGGGAGACGGATGAGCAAGAAGGCACGTTGGTCCCCCGAGATTTTGTCTGGCGAAAATGACGACCTACAGTCGTATGGGAATAAACGTGACAAGACTAATAGCGTTGGTAAGTATCATTGTGTAGATTGTTTGTATGTGTTTGTATGTGTATTTTGGGGGGGAGATTGTTAGGCCGGGTGAGCAGGCAGCCGGATGGTAATTTTGTCATATAGGTGTGGATGGTGTTGCAGGGGGGCATGGTGCTATATGGCATGGTGGCATGCAGACCCCCCTCATCTCCGTGAATTGCGCCCATCTGGCAGATTTACATCCTGATCAGTTATTTTTCAAATGATTGCATAATGACAATGATTAGAAGGGGGTGGACACGCGCGGGCGGGCTGCTCGCATCCTCCAGCTGCTGAAACAGAGAGGATCGCGAGCGGCCATCAGCCTATGCAGAGTGCCAAACAGCATCCTAATTCTTCGACCCCCTAACCGGAAATATAAACACACTCCCTCCCGGCCGCACATTAAGGTCCCCGCAGGAGGCTGCAGATACAGAAGCATCGGCTGATAGTGTCGCTGCGGCTCACCTCCAGTAAAGGCAGGGAGACTAGCACCCGATGCTTCAGTGTCTGCAGCCTCCTGCGAGGACCTCCATGTGCGGCAGGGAGGGGATAAGGGCGCTATCGAGGCGGGTCAGCTGCGGGGACCATGTGCGGGCGGGAGAACTGCGGAAATGCCGGGCAGAGGGGGGACACCAGGTTTGTTCCCTCCTGCCCCGGTCTGCAACATTGTCCCGACGATCTTCCACGTGTTCCCCCAGGTCTGCCCCATGTATGCTCCACCACCCAGGGTGCCTAATCCCCCCCACACACATACAGGGTGCCCCATGTTCCCCCCCCCCCCCACCCAGGGTGCCCCATTTCCCCCCCCACCCAGGGTGCCCCATTTCCCCCCCCACCCAGGGTGCCCCATTTCCCCCCCCCACCCAGGGTGCCCCATTTCCCCCCCCACCCAGGGTGCCCCATTTCCCCCCCCAGGGTGCCCCATTTCCCCCCCCACCCACCCAGGGTGCCCCATTTCCCCCCCCACCCACCCAGGGTGCCCCATTTCCCCCCCCACCCACCCAGGGTGCCCCATTTCCCCCCCCCACCCACCCAGGGTGCCCCATTTCCCCCCCCCACCCACCCAGGGTGCCCCATTTCCCCCCCCCCACCCACCCAGGGTGCCCCATTTCCCCCCCCCACCCACCCAGGGTGCCCCATTTCCCCCCCCCCACCCACCCAGGGTGCCCCATTTCCCCCCCCCCCACCCACCCAGGGTGCCCCATTTCCCCCCCCCCCCACCCACCCAGGGTGCCCCATTTCCCCCCCCCCCCCACCCACCCAGGGTGCCCCATTTCCCCCCCCCCCCACCCACCCAGGGTGCCCCATTTCCCCCCCCCCCCACCCACCCAGGGTGCCCCATTTCCCCCCCCCCCCCACCCACCCAGGGTGCCCCATTTCCCCCCCCCACCCAGGGTGCCCCATTTCCCCCCCCCACCCAGGGTGCCCCATTTCCCCCCCACCCACCCACCCAGGGTGCCCCATTTCCCCCACCCACCCACCCAGGGTGCCCCATTTCCCCCCACCCACCCACCCAGGGTGCCCCATTTCCCCCCACCCACCCACCCAGGGTGCCCCATTTCCCCCCACCCACCCACCCAGGGTGCCCCATTTCCCCCACCCACCCACCCAGGGTGCCCCATTTCCCCCACCCACCCACCCAGGGTGCCCCATTTCCCACCCACCCACCCAGGGTGCCCCATTTCCCACCCACCCACCCAGGGTGCCCCATTTCCCACCCACCCACCCAGGGTGCCCCATTTCCCACCCACCCACCCACCCACCCAGGGTGCCCCATTTCCCACCCACCCACCCAGGGTGCCCCATTTCCCACCCACCCACCCAGGGTGCCCCATTTCCCACCCACCCACCCACCCAGGGTGCCCCATTTCCCACCCACCCACCCACCCACCCAGGGTGCCCCATTTCCCACCCACCCACCCAGGGTGCCCCATTTCCCACCAACCCACCCACCCAGGGTGCCCCATTTACCAGCCACCCACCCAGGGTGCCCCATTTCCCACCCACCCAGGGTGCCCCATTTCCCGAGGTAAGTGATCTGGGAAACAGCTGCTGCTGGTTATGGAGAGTGTCAGCGTAGGATTAAGTGTTTCACTAGGCAGGTAATACTAGCATTCCAAAAAAACTGCCCGTTTCAGCCCTTGCATGGTTTTTAAAAAAAAAAAACTGTACATACAGACTGCTGGCTGCAACGTGCAGTGCTGCTACCACCATTTCACACACATACAGCATTGATCGGATGATGCCAGAAAGGTGACAATAGGTGTTGCACACATACACAAAAGATGGTCACCACTGCTAAGGGTACTATTTATTGCTTTTGGGGCTGGTGGTGCTGTTACATTAAACTGTTTTGCTGGCATTTGTAGTACTTCCTGTATTCAAGTTCACTGCTTAATGGCAGAGGTTTTTTTTAGAGTGTGTATAGTTTACACCAAAACCCACATTTACCCTCCAGCCCACCCCTAAACTAATGGTAAATACACTGTATTGCTGTGCTTCCTACTACATCTTGCATACAACTTAAATGCTCATTGTAAGGGCTAATCACTGAGTGTGTATAAGTCCGCCCAATACCAGATACTACCATACTGCCCACACAAACCAGTGGGTACTTCAAGTATGTTTCATTGTTTTTGTATTTTATACGGAAAGCATATATAAGTAAGGATCAAGGGTGTGGGGATGCAAGTGATGTGGTTAGGAAAGACGGTGGTTCAGGGCAGGGTGACACAGCTGCAGCTGTTGAGGAGGTAGCATTGGCACACCGCAGACGTCAACTCCTTAGCTTATTTGGCCAACGTATGCGGTGTCAAGGTAGACCGCTATTGAAACCCCAGCTGTATGAACAGTTGATCACAAGGATAGTGGATAATGTTTGTAGTAACTGATCCACCACCCACTTTTCCATGCAGTTCACCCTCCTTCCCCACATCCGGGCCCCTCCTTGGAATTAAGGGGTTCACATCCACCACCAAGCTCTCAGGCACTATTTTCGGGACCCTTCAATGAGTCACAGCAACCAGAGAATTTTATGTGTCCTGATGGCCAAACTAACCAGCTCCCGCATTCTGGGGGAGAGGAGAGTGGGGAGTTGCAAGAGTGGTTGGAAGAGGAGTCTGACGTTGACAATGAGACCCGATCGTCAGACATTGAGGTTGTAGGCATGGATGTAACTCAAATTGAGGAGGACAGTGATGAGCTAATGGATGAGGACGAGGTGACTGACCGGAGCTGGGTGGACAAGGCTAGTGTAGCCCGTGTTTCTGAGGGGGGACCAAGTTTACCCGCAGGACTGGTTAAAAGTGGAAATTTGGTGGGCGCAGGAAGACGCACGGCCACAGCTAGGAGATCGGCAACTGCTTCACATACTCAAACTCTCCTTCTCTGGGCACGATTCATTCAAGTCTACAGTTTAGCTAGTGTCCAGAAAGTGTAGATGAACAACAAACTGTAGTGAGTCAACAGTGCAGTCACCACTACCAGCATGCAAAGGCATAGGAGTGCTCAACAACCCACTCACTGTAACCAAGGCTGTTCCCTTAAGCTAAAGGGGAAAAACTGCTCCTTCACCTGTAACACATGCTGGGTCTGTAATTCCCAGAGTACTGGGCCTTGGCACGAGTGACTTCCACCCTACACGCACCCCTTCACCCTCATTATGCTCAACACCCTCCCGCAAGGTGTCCAATTGCACCGTTATCCTGTCCATTTCCTCCATGTTGGCTACTGCTGGACCTAACAGGCATCCATGTTGATTGACTACTGGTGTGTCTGCCCTTGCCTCCAAGTTGTTGGCCCTTAAATGGCATCCATGTTAACTACTGTTGTGTCTGCCCTTGGCTCCTTTTTTCTGGCCAATACATGCTATCCATGTTGCCTACTGGTGTGCCTGCCCTTGCCTCCTAGCTATACTGACACTGCTAAATATGAACATTATGTAAAGTTTTAGCTGAAATAAATGTGACTGTGCATATTGTACTGTGATACATCAACAGTACGGATTCTCTTACTAGTTTGTGTCTTTACACAGGTTGAAGGGTGCCCTTCCATTTGGGACATAACAGACCCAAGGTATAGTGACCGTCACGTAAAACAAGATGCCTGGACTCAAATTATTAGAACACTCTACCCTGACATAGACACCATGGCCCCACGCTTGCAAAAGCAGATCTGTAAGTAAATGTTTCTTCGGTGGCGTTCTGTTCTAGATCAGTTTAGACGTTATGAGAATGACCCCGGAAAGAGCGGCAAATCACCTAATAAACGAACATTTGTCTATGCTGAGCAAATGCAGTTTTTAAGAACTGGGAGAGAGCTGAGACAGTAAGTTGCCTTTTTTTCCCAATTATCAACACACACTAGTCTTTTAAAAACATGCAATACAATCACAAAGTTTTTGCCAACTAAATAATTTTTTTAACACACATTGACTGGGCCAATCACCTCATTATTTAATGTATAAACACTCTACTCAAATACAGCAATAGGTTTACCTTTTGACCCTTGCCGCCAGCTATTATGCTTGATTTATAAAAACCCATTATTAGTTTTTTCTCTATCATTAACTTTACAATGAAATTTAACCTTCATCAGCCTTTACAATATTGGTTAGCAGCCTGATGATATGGGTAAATGTCCTACTGTGCCTATTGCACTAACAGAGGGTATGGATGGCAGTGTGATTTTAACCCACCCGTTAGGACATAGTGAGTAGCATTGCCACCCAGCTCTCTTCGTTTAGAGAAGCAAATTGCATCAGAATATTACTTAAATTTAGTACCAGCGTTTCTGTGTGTGTATATATGTGTGTATAAGTTTATTTGGTCTCATATGTAATACTAGTTTCCAACATATTTACATAATTTTTACTTAACTATGAGTTTTAATAAAACACAGTACCCCTTCTAGTTTAGCTTATATATATTTTTTTTTTTATTTAAATGACAACTTTCAATCATAAACACATTAGTCAACAATTAATAGCATTTTCACTTTTCTCATTTCAGAACTGAGGGAAATATAGCTGCCCCGGAGACTGAAGTGGAGGACGTGATGTGCAGTTCCTGAGGCTCAGCAGGGGATTTACCACCTTCTCATCGGTCATCGGTGAGCCGACGTTCCTCCAGCTCACAAAGGTTGACACGGTCTGGAATTCGTAGGGCACCATCCACTAGTCGCAGTAGCATGCCACGCGCTGTGGAAAGAGAAACATTAGACCTTATTCAAAGAGTAGAAAAAGAAGATCACTGGGACCAGCTTGGGGCCTCTATTGCTACACGCATAAGGGAAATGCCACCCAGTAGACGATGGGTGTGTGTGCCAGCTATATTTGAATTGATGAGGTTTTATGGTAATTCACAACCCATACCCGACAATGTTGAGGTAATAACGGGAATAAAAAACATATTTCACACAATACGTACCAGCCCGATCTTTGACACAACCCATTTCTATCATCATTCTTCACCCAATATTCAACATAGTTGTCCGACAATAGCTGTAGAAGACATAGCACAGCCTACAGATACAGAAGATGCCACAGTCATGGGGGTCAATGGTTTCAACACAGCAAAGTTTTCTAAGCCTACTCAATTCCCCTTCTGCAACCTCCAGTCCTCTTACCCATAGCACTTTTTCTCATGCAAGGAGCGAAGTAGTCCATCACCAAAACACAGAATCCCCACCAATGCGTTAAGGCAAAGGTTCATCAAGATAAATCCTAACAACAATCCAGGAATGTGTTCTGATCTGTAAAATGTTAAAGGGAAGAATTTTTTTTTAATTTTTTTTATTTTTTTATTTTTTATAGTAAACTATTTAATTTTCTTTATCACTTTATGCACTTTCATGCCAGTACAGTAATTGTGAAAAATTATACACATAGTACGTTGATGGGCATAAAGTTATAGTTAAAAAGGCTTTAATAGTCTCGCCCTTTATAAAACCACACCACAAATATAAATCCAAAATGCAACTTTTCCCCAATTTTTTGCCATAATTTTCATTATTAGGAGTCAGTAGTTACTTAACTAATTTCATTTTCTTACTCATTTAAATAAGCAACTCGATAAACCATTCATGCTGTAATATTAGACCAGCACTTTTGAACATCACACCGATGGAGGTGATTTTAGTTATTACCCTAGCGCCATTCCAATCAGCCATAGGTGTAATGTACTACAAGTCATTTCTACACATGTTCCATGCATGGATCATGCCATTCCACAGCTGGCCTGTTAAGTAAGTAAATGGACCTGAGGAATTTTGGAAACCATCTTTGTCATTCCATTCATGGTAGTCATGGTTGAATAGTATATACAACATAACATCATATATAGTGTATTTAACATTGACCAGCGACACTTTCTGGGCGTCCTATGACTATAGCAATATGATGTTTAAGGCTGGCTTGGATTTTATATTTGTCCTTCCAGAGTTCCGCATAAATTTTAATGTTTGGTCACACATGAAAGTGTGCAAGTTTAATATAATTATGCAAACTTTTTTTACAGTTATTACCACCTTTTTCCCAAATGGGCCTTCTAAAGTGCTAAGATAGTCAAACCTTCTCCATTTTAATACTTACATTTCTCGCGACCATTTTACACATACTATTGTTTAATAATGGTTGTAACTGTCCAATAAATATAGCACAAACCTTTTACATTTTTATACTCCAGTGAGGATGCCACATTGGAAGGTTCCATACACAGTACAGAGCATTGACACCAAGCCATTTCAAAAGGTCAACCGTATGTCCCCTTCATGTAGCTGATGAAGCTGCACACCAAAAAATTAGGAACACTGTTAATTTTTATGTGTTAATGTAATTGATTTAATTTTCCCTATATTTTAGTGTTATGCTGTAATTTTAATAAAAAAAACAAAAACACATGGATGGTGTGCTAAGTTGATGCAAACAACAGCCTATTTTGTATAACTCCACTTTTCCCTTTACAAAATTACTTTTAGCTACTTTGCTAGGATTACGGCCGGGGATTGTTGCCACATGGGCAAAATATATGTGTTGGTTAAACATAGGACATGTTTAAATGCCATAATGGAAAGTCTCACAACACAATTCCACCCAGTTTGGCATTTCTCAATGAGGCCTTTAGTTAAACTAATTTAAATGTTAAAATTGTTCTAAGGTTTGTTATAGCTATTTTTTTTTATCAAACAGTTTGCTTTATAGATGAGTATATTATCCAGCTGCATGTCAGTTGGATTACTATACATATCTATATCTACAATAAGGTTACAAGCACAGTAAGGAGATCTGATTATTTAACTCATCCTGTAAAATAGCATCACGGTGGCCAGTGTTTCCATCCTCAGTAGTCATAATGGCACAAAATCTTGCTGTATGCAACAACACATTGCAAATATTTTGAGCACACTAACAGACGTTAATCCCTTGGATGCCAACAGTTAATACATCACCATTTTCTGGTGTTAAGTATGTGTGGCGGTCACACATTTCGCATTGGCTCAATCACATAGTGCACAGTTCGGCCTTAGTCACATATTTGGCAGAGCGAGATATGAACACACAACAAGCACTCTACCGAGGCAAGTTCAGGGACCACATGATGGCTGTGCTCAAATGAAATGGCGCTTAACTGTGCCGGCTACAGCTAAAAACACTATTTTTTTTTTCCTTTTCCAAATTAAAAATGGATGTACATATTACAAAGTCAAGTACTGTGTTTGCAAGACTTTTGGTGTCTTGAGCCTTTTTAGGTTTTCTACTATTGTAATACATTAGGGAGAAAAATGTAAATTTATAGCACAATAGTTGTACTGTGTAATGGCGTCATTCATTTTACCATAACATGTATGACGGAATCCCAAATCCCAAAGATATAAATAGATGAAATCGTAAAAAAGAATGCAATATGGTAACGTTTGGGGGGTTCCTGTGTCTACGTAATACACTATATGGTAACAGTAACAGTGTTAATGACACGCGGCAGTGCGATCGCTGCAGCGTGTCATTACCGGTGAGGTCCCGGCTTCTCACTGCAGCCGGCCCCCACCTCCTATGAAGCGCGCTCCACTCCGGAGCGCGCTTCATAGCGGGAGAACCACCCAGGACGTACAGTTACATCCAGGGTCGTCTGGTGACAGACTTCCATGATGTAACTCTACCTCCTGGGTCATCTAGGGGTTAAGTGTGTAGGCTTAATTGTGTTTTACTTGTTTTTAGTAGCAGTTGTAGTTGTTTACAGGGGTTGTGCGGCAGTAAAGAATTTCTCACAAAATAACACTCAGTACAGAGTGGCAACTTAGTAATGTATGTTATGTCTGTGAATGGCCCTCTTCCCCGTGTCCCACCACCCTCACCCGTGTACCCGGAAGTGTTGTGCGCTATTCATACCTGTAACGCGTCCACACCGTCTCCAATCTGCAGTCAGTGAGGTCTTCCTTGGATGGATGGTGAACAGGTTCAAAAGTCCAGATTGTTGTCCGCCCTCTACAGTGTCATCCGATGCTCAGCCGCAATTGGCAAAGCATAAATGTGCTCAGCCAATAGCAGGTGATAACGCGGCGGCGGCGTCAGCCGCGATTGGCTGAGCACAGTTATGCTCTGCCAATTGCGGCTGAGCATTGGATGACGCTGCAGACAGCGGACAACCTTTGGAACTTTTTGAGCTATTTGCCGTCTGTCCAAAAAACACGTCACTGACTGACGATCGGATATGGGGGTCGACACGTGACAGGTATGTATAAGGCAGCACACTTCCGTGGAAAACGGGTGGGGTTGGTGGGACACGGGGAAGGGGGCCATTCACAGACATAATATACATTACAAAGTAAACTTTGCAATGTGTGTTATTCTGTGCATAATTCTATACCGGCGCACTAACCCTTTACAGTAAAGCAATAAATACAGGTATGTACTATATGTAAATGTTGTAAACCGAAATGTCTTTACTTCACCTATGTAAAATAGCAAGCAGTGTTTATTATATGTTGGCTTACAAAAGTTATGTGCCACACAAATTTTCACTGTCACATTCAGGCAACTTTTGAAAACTGTTGCATCTCAGTTTCTATTTTTATTATTAAAAAGTTTTGTATCCAACCCCGGCTTTGTGTAATAATTAGTTTTTGTTCCACGTTATTCTCCATTATAACAGAGGCCTTAAATTGTTTAGTATAAACTTAATTTGTGCCCTACAAGTGTTTGCACTTTATAATACATAAAAATATGTAACAGTTTGTGATAAGATATTCCGTGGTACATGTTAGAAATTCCAGCAATGTTACAATCCAGATTCAAATTACAGTGTGTACTAAACTTTTGTGGCAAACATTACAGTACTTACCTATATGCTACTATGGAATCTAATCTTCTGCAGATAATAGTGTTTGTTGTCTGATCAGTAAAGAATTTATTTAGTCATCGCACACATGGAGCCTTCATTTTATAAATTATAATGTACTCATCATTTTGTTTTGTTTTTTTTCAGATTCAAATCGATTCTAGGGGAGAATGGTGTTGAGTGTTTTATGTTTCAGTTGAGATAATTACATTGAGGCACATATAACATTACCAAATAACTTAAACATTAAATCACACACTTTACTAACCTGCTGATTAATTCATAGGTATTTTATGCAACCAAAATCTCAGTTCACATTGGGGCCAAAAACAATTTACAAAGTGCTTATAATCTTCTAAGTAGCTATATTCTCCTGTTTAAATGAAAAAGTGGTATAATATTAAGATCAAATCAACCATATTTATATGTTATTAAAAGGTTTTAACAATGATACGTCACACAATTGTTCTCACCCAGACAGTATGGCTACAAACTACCCAGTTAACATTGATTGAGTCTTTCAATGGATAATAGTGTATTAGTCTTATTAAATGTTTACTAGACCATATTTTTCTAGGGGTATGCCCTAGATTAGGAGGGCTGCCAGGGTGATCGCTGATCGTCCGGGCAGCACATAGCATATAGCAGCGTCTGCTGCTGACGCTTCTATTCAACGGCGCGACGGTAGCAGATCGCTGCTATATCAGTTGTTTGTTTTTCAACATGTTGAACAACAAGCGACTGCAATGATCAGCCGACATGAACGATGTTGGCTGATAGTTGCACTCTAATCCACGGGACGGTTATTCTCCGTAGCGGCCGATATTGGCCAAATAAGGACGATAATCGTTCCATGGAATAGGGCCTACAGACAGATGTATATGTCATATTTTTTGACTCCAAAGCCAGTAATTAATTTGAAATGAGGAGAGAACCCAGTATTTACTTTATAACATGATCACTGTTTGTAGTATGTTCGAGGTTTGGGCTTCAAAAGCAGGTTCATTACAATCAATCGAGTAGAAGTAATGAGTGGCGGACAGCTGCACCCAGGGATGGTGGTTTGGGATGTATATTTTTATCACCCTCTAAGGAGTGTATATTTTATAATATATTTTATTTTTATATAAATTTAGTGCATCAAACATTTGATGATGCTTATTAACATAACATGCTACCATGATTAATATCCTACTTACCCTAATAAATGCTGATGGCGATGAATGTTGTCTCTCTAATACGTCACACAGGATTGACATGATAGTTCTTGGTGTTGTAATCCAGAGAGATCCACAGGCCCCTCGGTGCAGAAGCGACTTCTCATCACCAACACAGGCATATTGCCAGGGCACGGCACCTTCGGTGGACATGAAGTAGTCAGCGTAATGATCCCGGATAGCTACTCCCCATTTGGATGGAGATTGAAATTCCCAGTTGACAACATTATCAAGATTGGCTTGCTGGTTCTCCATTATCTCATCAGTTCTTTCAGGACAAGCATAATTGTGGAGAACACAGCAAGCCTTGATAATGTTGTCAACTGTTCTCACATCCAATTTGATGGTAGTACCCAGGACACGCCACTGACTACTCATGATTCCGAAGGTGCATTCCACAACTCTACGTGCCCGGGACAGCCAAAAATTATCCAGTTCCCTCCGTGGATATGGGCGCAGCAGGTTTGGTAGCAAAGTACATGTAAATGCAGCAAGCAAATGTGGCGGTTGCTTTGAATTTGCTGATGGTGAAGCATTTATACACTAGTGTATAGGCGTGTTTGGGGGTGGGGCAAACCATCCTAACTCAATCAATAGTGTTGCTGAGAATAATGCATCTTAGGCTGTTATTAATGTTGCCAATGGGGACACCATAATACCTGGTAACGTGTGGCTATTGGCTAGATTGTGGTTAGTTGTTGGTGCCTATTTGAGGGCACAATAATAGTTTCACAAGCACTAAAAAGTCTTAGGAACCTATATCCTTGTAGCCTTATAATTAAACTATGTACATTACCCATCCAATATCCAATAATCCTTGTGGTTCTCCATGATCTCATCAGTTCTTTCAGGACAAGCATAATTGTGGAGAACACAGCAAGCCTTGATAATGTTGTCAACTGTTCTCACATCCAATTTGATGGTAGTACCCAGGACACGCCACTGACTACTCATGATTCCGAAGGTGCATTCCACAACTCTACGTGCCCGGGACAGCCAAAAATTATCCAGTTCCCTCCGTGGATATGGGCGCAGCAGGTTTGGTAGCAAAGGGAATGCCTCATCCGATATCAACACAAATAGAACTGGATCTGTGGAGCCAGGCAAATGTTCGGCTTCTGGGAGCGTATCGCCCGCTCAGAGAATTTGCAGACCAATCTGTGATGTTTGCAACACCCGAGAATCCCCAGTACTGCCATAAGCACCAACGTCGATGGCAACAAATTTGCAGTTTGCATCAGCCACCGCCATCAGGACCACAGAAATTTTTTTTTTTATAATTATAATATCTGGATCCTGAGTGCGGTGGCTGTTGCACCCTGACATGTTTGCCATCGACTGCACCTAGACAGTGTGGGAAATTGGCAACAGTCCGAAAGCCTGCTGCAACCTGCCGCCAAGTCTCCTCGGTTGGGCTCGGCATCACCCTGGGCTGCAATTTCTGCCAGATGACGACGCATGTACACCTCACAATTCCAGAGATGGTTGTGACACCAACTTGGAATTGGAAGTGCAGGGATGCATAGCTCTCGCCTGTGGTTAAAAAACTGCAGGTGATGAAAGCAATGGGAGTAGGAGCAGTCCAGCAGACATGACAAAAAAATGGGAAAAAATAATTTAACATAACACTAATTAATCTGTACTCACTACCGCTAACATGTTGTACTTTAAATATTATTGAAATTTCTTAAATTAGTTTAAATTAGTGATAGAAGAATCACATCATACATCACATGCATGAAAACGCTACGCTGAATTTCCAAGCCTATATTGTGCTATTTTAGCCCCTTGTAAACGTAGTAATAGAGGAAATTAGATAAAATTGTAAAAGTATGCTACTACCTGACTCAGGGCCCTATTATAACACCATAAAATAAAATATTTTATAATAGATTTGGTGTTTGCTGCAGGATAAATATTAGTAATTGTTACTTTATCAGGTTATTCATTATAGTCCTTTACTGGAGTTATTGTAAAAATACAGCTAAATTTTACCATAACTAGTTGACAAATGATATGTTTTTTCTGTGTATTATGGAATTAGACTATGGGCTGTGCGTCGGGCAAAAGGTAGTGTTTATAATACTGGAAATGGTAAAAATTAGGGCTGGTCCGAACCTGGTTCGGATGGGGTTAGTACGAACCGGAACCCTCCACAACAATTCCCGCTGTCTTCCCGCTCAGTGAAGCGGGCGGATCCAGGGGGAGGAACGCCTGGAAAACTGGGATACAGCCATAGCCATAGGCTGTATCCCAGTTTTCCAGGCGGTCTTCCCACTGTATCCGCCCGCTGCACGGAGCGGTCAGACAGCGGGAATCCGATGCCGAGCGTTCGGGTTCAGCCAAACCCGAACCTTGGCTGGTTCCGACCATCCCTAGTAAAAAAATGTTAATAGCCTGAATTCAAAATGTAACCCTGCCTTTTCACTCCTTCCACCATCACCTGGCAGACAAGTTGAAGGGTATTCGGATACGTTTTCAAGTGTTAGAATAGAAGTGTGTAATAAGCATTGAAAGATATTTAAATTTGTAGTGAAGAGCTATAAAGAGTAAAAGTGAAAATTGCCAGTGAAGATTATATTGTCCACATGTGGTTCTTATCGTTTTCCATATTGATTGTAAAATGTTGTTGTAAGTAGATAAGTTATGAGTGTCACACTCATCAAATACAATTGGTGGAGAAAAATCTACTGTGTACCACCATTTTCAAGTGTTAATCGAGTGTCACAAATATGAATTACTTTCTAACCAACACTCAACAACTACACATGTGAATGGCTGATTAATAAGTTCAGGATTAATGTTATTTACAAAATTAAATTTACAGCACATGTAAACTGACCGCAAGGGGATGAGTAGCCTTTCCTCTGCACTTAAAGCTTTTCGCATTTGAGTATCCTGAAATGTCAGATCAACAGCGACAATTTGCATCAGATTATCAAATTGGGCCACAGTTAGGCGGCAGAAGGATTGGAATTTATCTTCATACCTAAAGAAAATTTTAATGTGATACATCTTTTTATTACTTAAAAACATTTGCCACAACGGACTTTATTAACTCTAGTAACAAGAATATGTTTAATGTTAAAAGGTGGTGATTTAATTGTGTATGCTTAGGCTGTTGGCCTTAACTCAGAACAACCAACATCAACAATAGGTGCCCATGTGTCACCTTGAAAACTCATCTGTGCTGCAACATGATTATCAGGCAGTGTTGTTTTATTGGGGTCCTTTTTTGTGTTGGAAGTAAGGACAGTCATTAACTTTTTGTGCCCAATATAGACTTAGAATTGTTGGGCTGAGACTGTGTTTTAATACTTGAGGCACCTACAATGCAGCACATCTTACATAGTAATTGTCAAAATTGGCCATGAGGCTTTCAAGAATGTTATGCTAAATAGACGTTAGATAAAGCAACCAATGAGCATCCATTGTGAAACATTTTCAGCTATTATTTCAAAGGAAATTCTCTTGTGTTTGTTGCCGGTACAAGGCAGTTATGCAGGCAACCATGATGTGCCACAAAATTTTAAAATTTTAATTTTTACAAAGGGAACATCAAAAAAATGTGTGAGCATAAAATATTTGTGCGTGCAGCATAGTATGTAATGTTCCAAACACATTTGCCTTATGGCTGCTCTGTATCGTGCTGTGTAGTCGCAGACAGCCTTGCTTACTAATCTGCACCATATTACTCAATGGGAGACACTTTTGTTGTTTGGAAACACATCCTGTTGGTAGATTGTCTGGAGGGTACCCTGTAAAGCACGTTGATGTAGTACACAATACTGCTCTTAGTCCATCATCAACCTTGCTTTTAGAGCTACAGAAGTCAGCACACCACGGTTTACAAACCAACAAGCCAATTAATAGTCCAAGCAGATCAGAAACCTTCCCCTACTGCACTAAAATCTATAGGGTGCCGTGGAAATATACATTTAACATTCTTGTCAGGAGTTATGTTGTGGACAGCGGACAGACTAATAGCAGGATGAGTCCCAGATGTACATGTGTATAACATTGAGTAGACAGAGGCAGTATAGGCAGCAAGTCTTGCTGTGAATACAAATTGTACAAGGAACCCACTTCTGCGACTATTGTTGAGTATAAGTACATGTAAACACAGCAAGCAAATGTGGCGGTTGCTTTGAATTTGCTGATGGTGAAGCATTTATACACTAGTGTATAGGCGTGTTTGGGGGTGGGGCAAACCATCCTAACTCAATCGTAGTGTTGCTGAGAATAATGCATCTTAGGCTGCTATTAATGTTGCCAATGGGGACACCATAATACCTGGTAACGTGTGGCTATTGGCTAGATTGTGGTTAGTTGTTGGGGCCTATTTGAGGGCACAATAATAGTTTCACAAGCACTAAAAAGTCTTAGGGACCTATATCCTTGTAGCCTTATAATTAAACTATGTACATAACCCATCCAATATCCAATAATCCTTGTGGTTTTTATTTTTCCTGGGCCTGTGCGCGGTAGCGTCTGAGCAACCTGTTTGTGGACAGCCGCTTAGCCAATCACATGCCAGAACCACCACGTCCTACGATTAGCTCAGTGACCTGTCTGGTGACAGGTGGGTCTGAAAGTACAGACCGTGGGACCACGGGGGAGATTTATCACTCAGGGCATTATTGTGCTCATCTCCTCATTGTATTATCTATTACACGGATTGATACGTGGCGAATTGGTGAAAACTAAGCCAGTTACATTTCTGTGTAATCATACACATACACCAAAATTATACATTCATGTTAGCGATGTATATCAAATGTACATAGTTTGTGTTTAACCTAATCCTTGGCAGTATGCGGAAGTAGTAATGAATTCTCTAACCATTGTAAGCATTCGCCCATATTATTTACCACATTCCATTAAAGGGGTTCTGTAGCACTACAAAACATGTATACTTTCACCCTACTGTTGTCTCTAGAATAAGTAGAAGGAAATGGAGGTTATTTGCAAACCAATATTGACCAGCAGGCAACAGCAGGGGGAAAAGTGGCCAATTTATTTTCACACCTAATAACCCCTTTTATCAACTTAAAGGAGAAGTCCGGCGAAAATTATTTTTTTATATGTTATTACTTATGGAAAGTTATATAATTTTCTAATGTACATTAATTATGGGAAATGCTCATATACTGCTATTTCCCTTAATTTAGTGTATCAGGAAGTGTTAGAATTATCTCTGAAGCAGTGACGTCACGACCAACGGTGTAATTCCTATGGAGTGTCCAGCAGGGGGCGCTCTATATATAGAAGTCAATGAGTACCATTGACTTCTATATATAGTGCGCCCCTGCTGGACACTCCATAGGAATTACAGTGTATGTAATGTAATGTAATGTAATGCACTGTACTGTTGTGACTTTATGAATACATTTATGGAATACTTTGGGGAGCAAGTGTCCTTGCTCCCCAAAGTATCCCATAAATGTATTCAATGAATACATTTGCAGGGCACCGAGCAGGGAGGGAGAGAGGTGCCATCTACCTTCCCCCTCCCTGCTCGGTGCTGGGAACATATACAAAGTACTACTCCCCCATTATCTGCAGATAATGGGGGAGTAGTACCTGTGCTATCCCTATCACCGCCCGCGCCGCCGCTCACACAGGGGCTGCTATTCATCGCGCCGCTGATTCCTCGCCGCCCGCGCCGCTCCTAACTACCCGCCCGCTCGCTCGCCCGCCCCGTTCCTGGCCGCCGCTCTTTGCTCATGCCGGCCGTTTTAGCTCGCCCCCACCCCGGCCGGGGACACCAGGAAGCGCCGTGCTCCCTGCCGGGGTGGGGGTGGGCTGACGCGGCCGGCATGAGCAGAGAGCGGCGGCCAGGAACGGGGCGGGCGAGCGAGCGGGCGGGTAGTTAGGAGCGGCGCGGGCGGCGAGGAATCAGCGGCGCGATGAATAGCAGCCCCTGTGTGAGCGGCGGCGCGGGCGGTGATAGGGATAGCACAGGTACTACTCCCCCATTATCTGCAGATAATGGGGGAGTAGTACTTTGTATATGTTCCCAGCACCGAGCAGGGAGGGGGAAGGTAGATGGCACCTCTCTCCCTCCCTGCTCGGTGCCCTGCAAATGTATTCATTGAATACATTTATGGGATACTTTGGGGAGCAAGGACACTTGCTCCCCAAAGTATTCCATAAATGTATTCATAAAGTCACAACAGTACAGTGCATTACATTACATTACATTACATACACTGTAATTCCTATGGAGTGTCCAGCAGGGGCGCACTATATATAGAAGTCAATGGTACTCATTGACTTCTATATATAGAGCGCCCCCTGCTGGACACTCCATAGGAATTACACCGTTGGTCGTGACGTCACTGCTTCAGAGATAATTCTAACACTTCCTGATACACTAAATTAAGGGAAATAGCAGTATATGAGCATTTCCCATAATTAATGTACATTAGAAAATTATATAACTTTCCATAAGTAATAACATATAAAAAAATAATTTTCGCCGGACTTCTCCTTTAACCCTTAGGGGACACAGCCAGTTTTTATTTTTGCGTTTTCGTTTTTCCCTCCTCGTGTATATAAGGCCATAGCGCCTGCATTTTTCCACCTAGAGACCCAAATGAGCCCTTATTTTTTGCGCAACTAATTGTACTTTGCTATGGCAGATGTAATTTTTGCCTAAAATGTGCCGGGAAACCAGAAAAAAATTATATGTGTGGTGAAATTGAAAAAAAAAATGTTTTTTTTTTATTTGGGGGGGGGTTGTTTTTACTATGTTCGCCCTGGGGTAAAACTGACTCGTTATATATGTTCCTTAAGTTGTTACGATTACAACGATATGTAACATGTATAACTTTTATTTGATTTGATGGCTTGTAAAAAATTAAAACCTTTTAAAGAAAATATACGTTCCTTAAAATCGCTCCATTCCCAGGCTTATAGCGCTTTTATCCTTTGGTCTATGGGGCTGTGTCAGGTGTCATTTTTTGCGCCATGATGTGATCTTTCTATCGGTACCTTGATTGCACATATACGACTTTTTGATCGCTTTTTATTACAATTATTCTGGATTTGATGCGACCAAAAATGCGCAATTTTGCACTTTGGGATTTTTTTGCGCTGACGCCGTTTACCGTGTGAGATCAGGAATGTGATTACTTAATAGTTCGGGCGATTACGCACGCGGCGATAGCAAACATGTTTGTTTATTAATTTATTTATTTATTTTTATTTATAAAATGGGGAAAGGGGGGTGATTCAGACTTTTATTAGGGGAGGGGATTTTGTGTTATTAAAAATACTTTTTTCTTTTACTTTACACATATACTAGAAGCCCCCCTGGGGGTAGGGTTATTCCCCCTGGGGTTAGGGTTATTCCCCCTGGGGGACTTCTAGTATATGCACTCTGATCTCTCATAGAGATCCATGCAGTATAGTTATACTGCATGAATCCATGAGATCGGTGTTCTATTACTTTTGGCTGCTGCAGCCAAAAGCAATAGAATGCCGAGCCGGGATCAGCGCCATTACGGAGCAGACCCCAGCCCGGGATGGATGCGGGGATCGCCCCCCCGCAATCGCGCCGCAGGGGGGCGATCCCCCCACTAGACCACCAGGTATGGAGATTATCAAGTATTTAGAAGCAGCTGTCAACTTTGACAGCTGCTTCTAAGTACTTAATTAGCGGGCACGGCGATCGGACCGTGCCCGCTAATAGCCGCGAGCCCGGGCTACATGCGGCACCCGGGATCGCGGCAGTTCCCATAGCGGCACGAGGACGTTCAATAACGTCCTGGTGCAGCTATGGGTTAAGGACAACAACAAGGGGACATTTTGAATCTGTACATCTGACACATACCGTTGTAAATCATGGTACAGATTGTTGAAAAGTCCTGCATGGTCATGGGCCTGGAGTATGGGATGTACCCAATATTTGCAACGGCGTCTGCTCCTCTAATTTGTGAGAAAAACAAATTACCATTATTATAACTGGCTAGCCACACAGTTTACATAATATTTTATGTAGTGTATGAAGTGTAGTTAATTATACAGAGGTGACTCGTGACAACCCCCATCCCCAATCTGATGGCAACTATGTAATATTTAAGGGTTTGGCCCAATTGCTGCAGCTGACCCAAATGCCTGTCCTCCTCCGCAGCGTCTTCATTTGCTTAGGTGCAATTGGCAGAGTCTGACTGTGCACAGCCACTTGTGCCAAAGCAGCCAATAGGGAGGCTACACGGTGATGGCATGCGAGACAACTGCTGCAATTAGGGTGCCCTTGTGAAGATTAAATAATTGACATAAGATTGGGGACGGTCTGTGGCCCGAGTCAAGTATGCTTAATGCACTATTCTTCTGGATCCAGGGACAACGGTGGGCCAACAGGTGGAAGGGTGGGAATCACATACATAACAAACATTGCAAAGTATAATAAATTTGTACGGCGCATATAGTGTGTATAAAAATATCTTATCACCACACTACCCCTATGGTTGACATTAACAGACACTGAGAGACCAAAATTGTGAAGTGTGCTGTCCAGGTAATCGAATAGTCATAATTTATGTTTGCAAGTATGATTGCTTGGGCCACAATAGAAAAATGACGGTGGGCCAGACTACTGTTAGATTGGGGTTATCTAGGCCACAACTGTGGGTGACAGTGGTAGTTGGTACAGACTATGTGTGACTCTGTGAAACTTTAGAATGGCAGAAGTCGACTGGTGGGGGGCAGAGAGTATGTGGAGGAGCCAGTGTTTGACTCAGGCATAATGGGGTGTGTTTTGTGTAGACCGTGTGGTAAGTATGGGTAGACGTGGCGTAGGTGAAGTACATATATTGTGCATGGTGATTCAGAGGAGTATGGGGATTATGGGGCCTAGTTTAAAAATTGTTTAGCTGGGCCACACAAAGGGGTGACTGCAGCAGAAAGGAGGTGACTGAAGCACAATAAATGAAGAATTGGGGCAAACCTGGGCAAACTGCAGTACATATGAAGTTAACTTGGGCACACTGGGGTTAGCGTAGATATCTTTGGGATTTTGGAATTTACTAAATGGAGGCTACTTTGGTTGTCATAGTCAGTCTAGGGTGTGTCAGGAAAAACCATTAGCATTCCCCTGTCATGTAAGCCCTCCTGATACCACAAGCCTCATGTAGTGAGGAACTCACAACAGCAGGTACCTTGATGAGGCTTAATAAGGGGATGATTCCAAAGTAGCTTGAACTGTGTACATTATTTTAAGACTCAGGAAGCTGTATATAAGACACAAGTCTCTTTAGTTATTTTCCAGATTACTATTTTATAACCGAAGTCTCGCTACTGGCTATTTAGAGTCAAGTAGTTGGAGCTACTTATTGATGACATAGGATTTTGAGATGTCGTTACCTTCCATTTGAGGTTGGCCAAAAGGTGGCGACTCTGACTTGAAACAAACTTATTTACTACATGTACAAATGAGTCCTGATGTTAAAATAATAATTGTAGGTCGTACTTATCTTTTATGGCCAGCATTCAAATAGGTCAGTGGCCCTATTTGATGGTACTGGTTAAGGACTACTTCTTGGTAAGTGTGTGTTATTTTGTTTATGAGCGTCAAGAGTGAAATGTGGTTTTTTTTTTTTTTGGGGGGGGGGGGGGATGTGTGTGCTGTTCTCTTCATGCATGATTGTAGTTTTGCATCAGTTTGATATAGAGGTATCTTGTGTAATCGACAGGTGGTAGAAGAGACAGAAGTAGGGGTGCAGGCACTACTGTAATTATTGTTTCAATTTCTATGTGGGTGCAGAGGTAGTGTTTTTTTTTTTATTTATTGCTATGGCTGAAGGAGGCTGTGTGTGTGAGCTATGGCTGCAGCAGGGCGTGTTAGTATGCACTATTGCTGCCGCAGGCTGTGTGTATGAGTGTGTGTGTACTATGGTAGCAGTAGCCTGTGTGTGTGTGTGTATATTTTTTTGTTTTATGGCTAAAGCAAGCTGTGTGTGTGTGTGAGTGCTACGGCTGCAGCAGGCTGTGTGTGTATGGTATTGAGTGCCCCCACAGTGTATATAAAAAGTAATGTGTGGTACCCCTCTGTATCACTGTGGGTAAGCTCTATTTTACTGGGATATGCAAGTGTTAGCAGTGTTTATTTGTGTTCTGTGTTGAATATGTTCTGAGGCCCCCTTATCACGTCTGAAAACATTTTGAGGATTTTCTATCCGGGGCTCCTGACGGATATCAGGACCCTTACACTTTATTTAGACAGGGACACCCTTTGGTATTTGTTGAGAATAGTAGCCTAATTTGGAAAAGGATTAAGTATTTCTTAGATCTGTCCTATGTTTGTGTGGATTTCCGATGTAGACTCCCCCATAGAACTGTTGTTGGAAGCCACAAAGACAGACACTGTTATGAGGAACATTATGGTGGTGTTGGGAGTTCAGGACTGGTACCCTAGCAATTAACCTGCCAGCCAACGCGGTCACTATATTATGCACATACGTAAGGAAATTTGTGGCCGTCAACTGCACTACCTACCACAGCAGCTGTCACCCCACCACCCCTAAACCCTACCTCCTCACACCCCCCAAGTCAGCACTTCAGTGACGACCCACTCCTGATCCCTGCGACCATAAAGGCTAGTGGACCTGAGTGGCAACAGTAACACCCCCCTGGACCTTTGCCCCATCCCCCCATATTGCACAAAAAAATTGTATCCTCACGGAGCATCACTTGGCAAAAGATGAAGAAAACCCAACCTGAAACCTGTACAGGTGTCAAAATGTTTAGAAAACTATAACTTCCATCTTGTCTCAATGACAGTCCATGTTGATAGTAGTATTATTGCAAGATGTGCCCATACCGGTTGCATAACTATTACTGAAATCATGTCTCACCTGTCGTTAATTATGGGAGTTGTAGTACTTCAACATAAGCCACTTCTTGATCCAGAACTACTACTTCCATTATGTATTAGTGACAGTCCGGGTTTAGAGATGCAGTTTTGCTAAATGTGAACATTTAGATAGAATAACTACTACTTTGATCATGTCTCACTTTCAAACCAAGATGGGAGAGGTAGAAGTTCCACAAGGGGCCATTGTTGTTGCCAAACTACTACTTCCATCATGAGTCAGTGACAGTCCATGATTGTAGTTGTAGTGTAGCAAGATGTGACCATTTCGATTGCAGAACTTATACTCACATCATGTCTAACTATCAATAAATGAAGGGAGTTGTTTTTCTGCAAAATGCGGCCATTTTGGTTGCCAAGCTACTACTTTGTGACAGTCAGCGGCCATTCTAAGCTGAAGGTGCCTGCCCTCGTCAGATCGCAGACTGCTACACGGCTTAAGGCCCGGCAAGTACCAGCATGGGAGACTGGCTGGGAACCCCAGGTGCCGCTGGCTTAGTCTGCGGCTACTTTGTGACATTAGTCCAGCATATTACCACCAAAAGACAATGGGAGATGTATTGCTATGGTGTAAATTTAACCCCTTAGAAATATATCTCCCATCGTCGTTTGGGTGGTAATATGCAGGACTACATACCTAAAAGGAAGTTGTAGTTATGTTCCTGATTAGACGATGTAACATGGCACGAGGGGGACACATTGGCAATCCTCAAAAAGGAGGTCCTGTCTGGCTTCACTATGTTCACGCAGTGACAGAGTACACGAAAGGTGAACTAGGAAGTTGTGATGTATTGAGGGTGAATAGGCAATATAGGAAAAATAGTTCCAATCTACGACAGACAAACCACTAGACCAGGGGTCCTTAACTGGCAGACTGCGGTCTGAACCTGGACTGCGGCGGCCAGCTGTCCGGACCCCGTGTGCAGGGCGACTCCCTGCACAGTCAGTATCTAAGAGCGCTAATAACGAGCGCTCATTGATACCAAGCGGCAGCAGCACTGACAGAGAGGAAACCATCGGCTCCCTCCCTGTCATTGCCACTTGTGGTGGCAGCGGGCACTAGACGCCAGGCTCCCCCTCTAGTGTTGGCGCAGAGTGACGTTCCTGTTCTGGCGGTGAGAGCGGCCTGTAGTGAGCGCTGCAGTGCGGCACAGGAGGAAGAGTAGAGGACGCGCAGGACTTAGGTGAGTATATGTGGTTTGCTTTTTATGCTATATGGTGGAGCACACAGGGAGGCTATATACACGGGAGGGAGCACAGGGGGAGAGCGCACAGGGGGGCTATATACAGGGGGAGATAGCACAGAGGGGGAGAAAGCACAAGTGGGGCTATATACAGGGGGAAAGAGCACAATGGGCTATAAACAGGAAGAGAGAGAACAGGGGGGCTATATACTGGGGGAGAGAGCGAAGGGGGGCTATATACACGGGGAAGTGAGCACAGGGGGGCTATATACAGGTAGAGAGCACATGGTGGGCTATATAGTATAGGGGAAGAGTGCACTGGAGGGGCAAAATACTACAGGGGGAGAGCACACAGAGGGGCTATATACTACAGGGTGAGCGATATACTACTAATGCAGTCACCCCAGGTGTACCTAATTTTAAAGGGCCGTTAAAAGAGAGAGAGAAAATTGAAGTTTTGCCGCTAAGCAGCAATTCTGTATGTAGATAGTTCTACAACATTTGAGATAAGCTACAAAACACGTTTTCGACTTATATTACGCTCGGACCTTCACCCGACAAAAGACCCCGGTAAGTGGACCTTCACTAAAAGTTGTTGAGTACCCCTGCACTAGACTTGTCTAAGTCTAGGTTTCTCGAGGGTAAATACAGATTACTTGCAAGAAATCATGATACTTTTCTGACGAACTTTGTGTCCTCCGGATCACGATATTCGGGCAGGAAAACCTGACACACACATGTGAATGGAGCCTCAGCTAAATATAAAACAGCCAGCAGGAAAAGACCACCAGCTTCATCTTGTGTACTTCTAAGTTTCACAGGACATGGGGACTAGAGCCAGGGTGCTTCCACTGCACATACTGTGAAATTGGCTTAATATACAGTAGTCCTGTATTCACTCTGTGGTTGCACGCGTATTATGTTGCACATTAGGGATAATAAATCCTCTTATTATGTGACTGACCATTTATGAGGGAGCAGGAGTAGGAGACACGAGTCAGAGTTGTATTTGGGAGTTGGAGTCAGTCAAGATAACATGGAGGAGTTGGAATAGGAGTTGGGCCACATACCATTCAGGAGTGAGAGCCAGTGTTGGATTGCCTTACAAACTCCTCATCCATGACTAGAGAACATGTGATTAGCTCCTTCAGCATTATCCTCCTCATGTGTCCTCTTTAGGATACCAGCAGTCTCATTCCACTGAGTAATACTGGTGCTATGAAGAAGAGCCCACTTGAGGGGATGATGCCGTTGGCAGTCAATCTATGTACATTGTTGTGACGGGGACACTGTCTTTCTTTCACAGATATGATTTCCAGTATTGGAGTCTCTCACACCCGTGTACCTAGCTTAACCTCCATCAGCATCATCCCCTCATGTGGCCCCTCAGTAGACCAGCTGTCTCTCTTCACTGTATAATACTGGTGTTATAATGAGGGTCCAACATGAGGGGTTGATGCTCAAGGAGGAAAAGCTATAAATATTGGTGTGAGACTGTGACACTGTCTATCAATAACAGCGGCGAGGACCAGTCTGTCGGTTTTTGTTGCTATCACACAAGTGTGTCTAGCTTTATCTCCTTCACCATTATCTCCTCATGTGGCCCCTCAGTACCCCAGCAGTCTCTCTGCACTGACTAAGACTGGTGGTATACAGAGAAGACAACATGAGGGGATGATGCTGAAGGAGGTAAAACTAAATACATTGTAGTGAGACTGTGACAATGTATGTCAGTCACAGCTGTGAGTACCAATCTTTGCATTTTCGTCACTATCACTCAAGTGTGTCTAGCTTTATCTCCTTCACCATTATCCCCTCATGTGGCCCCTCAGTACACCAGCAGTCTCTCTGCACTGACTAAAGACTGGTAGTATACAGAGGTGACAACATGAGGGGATGATGCTGAAGGAGCTTAAGTTCAGTACCTTGGTGTGAGAGTCTGTGACACTTGTCTATTGGTCACACCTCAGAACATCTGTTTTCCAGTATTTGAGGCTCTCACATCAGTGTGAATACCTTTGTCTCTCTCAGCATTCTCCCCTCATGTGGCCACCTCTGCATGGGCATGTAGCCCTTACCCTAAAGAAAACACGGACAACAGCTGGAATAAAATGGCCTCGGCTTTATTTATGGTTAACATATTGAATAAATATTAATAAATTATACATAAACTTTAAAGTGAACAATAATCAACTGAATTGCAATAAATACCCTTAAAATCAATTCATAAATTGAATATAATACCTGTCCCCCCTGCCTAAGCAGGGTGACCCAACAGGCAGGGCGGCCTAAGGCAGCCCTGGCCCCCCACCTAAAGCCGCAGCCTTTTCAATAAGGGACTGTAGTCCCATATTGAAAATATCAAGTCCAATCTCTGAGAGATGGACAAAATCACCCCTGTAAAGGCCAGCCACAAAACCTTCTAGCTCTAAGTGCCTATAAGAGCAACTGTGCAAAAGGGGTAAAAATTTCATTATACCTCTATTGAGACGCTTCCGTATTTTGTCTAAGAATATAGCATCTTTTGATGCCCAGCATAAGCGAGGCACCATCTCCGAAAAGCATAGTACCGCCATGGGAAAAGCGTGTCTCAGAGATATAAAAGCCTGTTTGAATTCTGTTAGTAGCTTTACCGTGCCCACTCTCCCCACATCATTGCCCCCAATGTGAAGGACAATGATGTCAGGAGGAAACCAGACGGAGTCCAATTTAGTTATGGTATCTAACAGCTGACAAAGCTTAAGGCCAACCCCTTTCCATAAAACTATGAAAGAACCCGGATCCAACCCCAGGTTAGCAGTATAGCTACGTGTTTTAGCCCGTCTGTATGCCCATTTAGTAAAGGAGTGTCCCAATACCCAGACCAGTTTCTTCCGTTGACCTGAAAAAGATTATAAACATAAATTAGGACGGACATAAAGGCGATATCTGTTAGAGGACCATCTACCTAGCGATTTTATGTGATCTACAGATTAACCTGAATGGGCGGCCTCGGTAGCTGCACTGATACGAAATGAATGTGAAGTGTAACCAGAATCAGCTAAACCCAGGAAAAGTAAAGATTTGGCTAAGATGGAGTTAAACTGAAATTTAGTTAAAGGGGACCCGTCCATATGCCTTAACAAGGGGCCACTGAGACGGGGCCTAACCAGTAAGTAAGATTTGTAGAGGGACACAGGACAACAGAGGGAACCCGAAACAGCATTTATTTTAATTACGGACCCACGACCCGTCTGATCTGTTTTAGATCTGCAAATGGAAAGATAGAGGACTGTATCCCCCAGACGGAGATCAGAAAACAACAGGGGTGAAACTGCAGACCTGTTCGCCGCCGCTAGCTCCGATATCCTAAGGGCACCAAAGAAGGCGGTAGCGAAAGCAACCTGGAATAGTAAGGCTTCAAAATCAGATACACAGACTTTGGAACAAGCCATAAACAGGCGTTGCAAAAGCTGGTATGTGATAGGACGTCGGGTGTCTGGACGGCTGACCTTTTTCCTATAACCTTTCAATGCCTGTTTAACTTGAAACCATGAAGACAGTGGCTTTACGTTATGCCATCTTTGAAAAAATGAGATGCCTGAAACTAATTTAGAGATGTAGCCGGACGAGAAACCTCGCTCCAGCTGAATGGCTATGAAAGCAAGAGCAGCATGTAAATCTTCATTTAAGACATCAGAAGCATTGACAGAACAAAACGACAACCACTGATTCCAGGCTGATACGTAACCTGACCATGTCCCTGGGGCTACCGAGTTAGATACATAACCAGCGATCACTCCCAGACTAGATACCAAAGGTGTGGGGGGGCACTCCAGGCCGTCAGCTTCTGCCTCGGGTACGAGTTCTCGAAACCTGGAAAACTGACCGCGAGACAAAGCGTCGGCAATGTTATTATGTATACCAGGTACAAAATCAGCCTTTAGCCATATATTAAATATTAAATTGTAAACATAGCAGTACTTTAGCCATATATTAAATTGTAAACATAGCAGTACTAAGTGTCTAAGCAGTTTAACAACAGGATCAGAACTGGAAGACAGACAGTTAATAGCGAATAGAACCCCTCTGTTGTCTGTGTGAATGATAATCCTCCTATCCCTAAAACTAGAACCCCAAATAACTAAACCAACACCGGAAATAACTCGAGCAAAACTATATTCTTAACTAAACCCCTAGACACCCAAGAATCGTGCCACGGGTGAGCGCACCATTGTTTGTTGAAAAAGGCCCCAAACCCCCGGGAACCGGCTGCGTCTGTGTATACCCCTAAGGACTCCATATCTACAAATGCAGCTTGCCACACAGAATGGCCATTGAATTCCCTTAGGAAATCTAACCACAACCTTAGGTCATCTTTATGCAAGGGTGACAACCGGACATGTGAGTGAGGGGATTTTACACCTTTCGTGGCTGAATAAAGTCTACGAACAAAAACCCTACCCATAGGTATAACTCGGGTAGCAAACACCAGCAACCCCAACAATGACTGTAACTCGTGTAACGACACCTTACGCCTCTGTAACATACCGCCAATCAGACAGCACATTCTCTCAATTTTAGACACAGGTAAACTAAACAACATTCTAACAGAATCTATCTGAATCCCCAGGAATTCTAACGAAGTGCAAGGAAAGACTGTTTTTTCCATTGCTAACGGGACACCAAAGTTTTCACAGATAAGAAAAAACTGATCCAATAAATGTTGACAATCAGGTGAATCCCGCTTAGGCTAGGTTCACACTGCGTTTTCAGCATCCGTTTAACGCATCCGTTTTTTGCAAAAAACGCATGAAAAACGGATTGCAAAAAACGGATTCATTTGTGTGCATCCGTTTTTCCATTGACTTCCATTATAAAAAAAAACGGATCCGTTTTTTTGGGCGGACCAAAACGGACCAAAAAACGTTGCTGACCCTATTTTTCTGGACGTTAAAAAAAACGGATCCGTTAAACGGATGCTGAAAACGCAGTGTGAACCTAGCCTTACCAATGAAAAGAAAGTTGTCTAAGTAGTTAAGGATCCCACCCTCTGGACACTGTAAGGAAACCACCCAATTTAAAAAAGTAGAAAAAGACTCAAAATAAAAACATGAAAGGGAGAAACCCATGGGGAGAGCTTTGTCAAAATAATAAAACCCATTAAATTGGAAGCCAAGTGAATTGAAACCTGAAGTGCATACCGGCAATAGTCTGAACGCTGCCTTGACATCCGCCTTGGCCAAGAGAGCCCCTTGACCAAAGTGCCGCAATAGCAGGACCGCAGCTTCAAAAGAGGAATAAGATACTCAGCGTCTACCCCAGAAACTTCGTCATTTAACGAGGCACCAGGGGGAAAAGAGAGGTGGTGAATAAGCCGGTAAGCATTGGGTTCCTTCTTTGGGACAATGCCCAGGGGAGATAAATGGAAATTTTCAAAAGGGGGGGAAACAAATGGACCTTCAACCCTCCCTTCTGAGATTTCCCTATCAATTTTCTGGGCGACTACTGTAGGATGTGTACGCACTGAATTTAAATTGTCTACCCATACACAGCCTGGACCTTTAAATTCCGGAACAAAGAACCCAAATTGAAAACCCTTTAACAATAATTTAGCTATCCGCTGATCGGGGTATCTGCTTAGCCAGGGCAGCATACTTTGCAGCTTCACTGGCGTCAGCGCTCTTGGATAATGCTTCTTTAGTATTAGGGGCATTCTGGGAGGACTGGGGCATTCTGGGAGGACTGAGCCGCCTTTTTAAAGCACCTGGAGGCGGGGTGTGCCCCACTGCAGAATGAGCACTCGTGCTTATACTTGCAGTGTGCTCCCCATTTGCATTGACTGTCATTAAATGCAAAGCAAAACCCCTTGCGAAAGGACGCATTGGTGTTTGGATTTGCATTCTTGGGAAATTGAGGCTTCTGTAGGAGCATCAAGTTTAGCCAAAGGCCGACGTCCTTTTGCCCCCACTTGACACTCAGGTGTACCGCCATCTTTTGGCAGGAGAGCTCGTCATAAGTACACCAAGCCGTTCCGCCAAAGTGACGATACGCTTCGAAGATTATATCTAGATGTTGAAATAAGAGTGAGCATTTATCAGGGGATTTTTCTCCCAACACTGCAGCAAAAATACAGAAACCTTGGAGCCAACTATAGAAAGATTTATATGAACTCTTTTTCTTATCATCGTCTTTATCATTTGATTTAGAGGTTGGCTCCTTGTGAGAGGGAAGCAAGGAAAAAATGTCTATGAATGAATTATTCCAAATTTTCTCCTTGGTAGACATTGGTAGATGAAAGCCAAGGGGAGAAACATCACAAACCAGTGCCTCCTTAAAACAAGCAGCCGAAACATTAGCATGAGGTGAAGAGAGGACCGTGTTGGGAGAGGAAGTATTGGAAACAGTAGGAATAACATGAGGCCCAGTGGCCTGTCTATTTAACAATTCGCCACTAGATGGCGGCAGCACAAGGGTTAACACCTTGTACTGTGCTGCCGCCAACACCATGAGAGGTAAAGTAATTAAACAATGCAGCCAACCCGGCCCAGACTGCAGGGTCCGGAGGCTGCTGTAACATGACCTGCCCGGCCGCCCCCATTAAGCCCCGGTGTCTCTGTCTCTTCTCCCTCCGGAGAGTCACCCGGGCAGCACGGGAACGGACTTCAGGCCCCTCCTCTTCCGGGGGCGGAGCCGCGATCCTCCAAGATGGCCCCGCCTCTTGGGGGGCGGAATCCCGAGCTGCGCCGACGTCACCATCTTCGGCTTCTGACGCTGGGGAACCGACTGGGACCTCCTATTCCTCTCCAGCTGCCTCCAGGATCCGCCTCAGCCAAGCTTCGCCGCCGGACTTCTCGGCCCTAACAAGGACCCGGTTGTATAGCTCATCCATGCCGGCGGGCTTCAGCGACGTCCTTTCTTCTTGCCTTGACACGGAGACCCACAGCTGCTTCTTCTCCTGACGCTCACGCCGAACTGGGAAACAGCTGCAAAGTGCCGACTTATATGCTGGTCCATTTTCCCGCCGAACAGCTGATTTGCTGACCGAAACAT